>NC_087229.1:6324435-7524435 GCF_034640455.1 Diachasmimorpha longicaudata | reverse complement strand
ACGATTCTATCATCAGAGCTGGAAAGGAATTTTTTTTTTAATGATCAATACTCTTCAGAAACAGTAGAATTTAGAATTAAATTTGGCTCCCCTATTACCTCTCATACAGTAAAATTCTCCATAATTTTCAGGATAACATTTATGCGCCTTTCTCTTTATAAGAAAAAAGAAAAGAGTTTTACCAATCAAATTCATTTTAGACAGAAAGTTGCAGTAAAATTTTGCATGGAAATAATGAACATTAGTTTGCCTCTAACAAATTCATTAGAATTCTATTTTTCTCTATATGCGGAGCAAAAAAGTCTCTCTCACTCATAAGTATTCCGCCCAACAACTATCCATTAATTAAAAATCAATCAATTCCTCGAAAGTCCGCATGACTCCGTCAATCACTGGTTTTACAGTTATCCACAGGGTGTGGAGGCTTCGACTTACCGTTGGCCCGATCGAAGCAACAATCAATACGAGCTCTCGACTAATGAATAATCTCCACGGGATCGATTGCAAATAAAGTTCAGAGAAAAAAATTTAGCGAAAAAAATTCCGGATTATATAATAAAAGTTATGTAGCTCACCTCACGACGTCCCTGCAGTCGCCATCGACACTGAGACGGAAGTATTCATCACCAGGCCTGTCCTGGCACAGCTCCTCAGCATTAGGACCAGCCCCGTCCTCTCCCTCATCATCTTGCGCTCTCACCGTAACTGCGAAATATCAATTATTACGACATCAGCAATCAGTTTGAAATATTACCATTGTTACTTTTACATTTTTCTTAGTCCGGAAAGATAAACGTTTGAGCAATTCAGTTTGACTTTTTCGTTATTTCACATCACGACAAATGTTTGAACTTTTTTTTTTCAGGAAAAAAAGTGGAGACAGAGGGGGAGAAGGGTCAAAGAACTCAGGTGAAGTAGAAAGTCTTGGAAATGTCAGGGCGACACGGTGGTGGGGGAAAGCCACAGTGGCTGCACGGAGGCGAATTTTAAAACGATTATTCCGATGAGTTCGTTGATTTTTAAATGATTATTACTGGTGACCTGTTTTTTTCTTCGATTTAATTTGAACTAAAGACGAGGTAAGGGGAGATTAATTTAAAAATTAATGAGCCTCGATTAATTGAGTTAATTAGGATATCCGGGGATTTATTGACTGTTTTGGGCGGATCCACTCACTCTGGAGATTATTTATCGGGGAATAATTGATTTGGAAAAAATCGATTGTCGAGTGTTGAATTGTTTCGATTGAATTTTCGAAAATGTGGAAGAGAATATTGGCACTGGTAAGTCGTTGCATGGATGAATTAATTTATAGAACATTAGTGAAGGGCTTTGGGAAAATCGGTAGACAGGCGGTAAACCGGGTCACGTCGATTTTGACTTCCCGGGAGTTTTTGTGAATGTCTCAAAGTGTAAGAGAGATAGCAAATTTTTCCCACGACCTTTCGATCACGAAATAATTCATGATAATGATTTTTCAATCTCCTTTAGTCTCTGAGACATTCGTTAATCATTAATTTGAGGTCCAACTTGACTTGATCGACGTAAAAAAACGCGTGAATTAATACCAGCCGGTGGCCAGGTAACTCCACTGTTTCTGGTGTGAAATTATGGTGGTAAAATTTTATCGTACTATAGGATATAAGACATAAAATTTGTTGTTAATTCAACATCGATCGGTGTTATAAAAAGTCCACACCGCATTTTTTTTACTGCACTTGGTTTACCGCTTCGGTTCTGAAATGTGTCAGGAAAAACTTCTAGAATGTACCAGTTTCACATTCCATAATTTCTCGTTCACTAATTAAAAAAATGTCCAGAGTGCGAGTAAATACGAGAAAATCGAAAACTGTTTGGATAAATTAGTGAATGGCTTTGGAAAAATATGTCATGAGAAATTTCTAAAATTCATTAGCTGTACATTTTTCCAGTGGTTTCAGGTTAACATATTCATTGCTTCGGGGATCATGAGATGAAAAGAAATGGCCGGGGAATTTTTAGAGTTCAGGAAAAAGTCGAGAAATAACTTGGAAAAAAACTAGGTAAGAAAAAGTGTGTAGTCAGCCAGCAAATTAGTTGTATCACTTTTTTGGGGGAAATTCACTAACTTTTGGCCTATTTACACAGGAATATACGACTTAAAAAAAATCTATTGAATCCTTTAATTATTTTCATTATGCAGTGGACATATGAAATAAAATATTGGTACAGAAATATTTTTTGGAGAATATCTCAAGATATTTTAAATTATCTTTCACTTTCGGTAGTCGCGTAAAGCTTTAAAATTAAAACCACGATGATCCAGTAAAAAATACGGAATCCTCATGAAGAAATATCCAATACCAATACCAATAATTGTTGGGAGTTCGACACCACGATTTAAAAATTTCCGATAAATAAATAAACTCCCCGAGAGATTTTCAAATCAATTGTTCCCATCTATATGTTCACCACGCACTTCAAGTTAATGGAAATGTCCCCTGGTTATCTCCCATTTCTACCCTCATTTCACATTGAAACGAAACAATTAACGTCAACGTCACGAGCACGCATGTCCGACTTTTCTCGCGGCAAGTTCATTTGAAAAATTTTCAAAACCATCAAGAATGAAAAAAATGAGAAAAATTACTCTCCATTACAATTAAAAAATTCACATCAGGGTAGTCAACGAATAATAAGAATGGAGTACTCACCGGCAAGTAGAGTAAGGCATCCTAGTAGAAATATAAACTTTGGCGACATGATTGTCGTCAGCGGGACTGAAAACGTCTGGACAAGCCGCGCCCTCTCGCCCCTCTATATGTGGACCACCTCTCCTTCCCTTCTTCTTGTCCAGGACTTTCACCTTCCGTATGGTGCTGCCACCATCAGCACAAAAAACATCATAATTCGATTTTCAGATTTGTGTCAGTCTTCAATCATTTTGTTCTCAATAAAGAATTAATTATAATTTAAAAATAGTTTTTCTAATTTCGTAACTGCAGTTTCTATAACACGAGTTATAAACATCTAGATATTTCTGGATTTGTCGTGAGAAAAGAGTTTGTTCTTGAAGGAGTTCCCAATTTCGCAGTGAATTTTCGATGCGATTTTTTCGTCTGACAGGATTCTTGCTAAACTACTTAAAAAAATGTGTCAAAGAATATCTTTCTGTTTCCGAGGTACCGTAGTTTTTATTCTCAGGTGCATTGCACTGATTCAGAGCGACATGTCGGTTATAAAAAATTTAATAAAAAACTTAATAGAAATTCTTTTTAATAAGTTACTAATTTTATTGAATTTTCAATGGAAAATATTCTTCAGTGCGAATTTTTTTTTCGATCAGTTATTTTATTGAGAGGATTTTTTTATTTTAAATATGTTTACGTAGTTCTTCAAGTTCTTACATGATAATTTGCCTGGAATACTCAGATGTTTGATCAAGAGGAAGTCATGAAGGAGTCCATATGTAATAGAACCTTTCTCTTTAAATTTTTTAACAAAGACAGTGATTTCATAAGGAGAGAAGTCGTCTCTCCGTGGATAAATGACGATGTCATTAAAAATTAGTTACACATGCGCTCAATTGTAGAATTCCACACTCGATGCGAAAGCCTAAAGATTAGGATTGTTAAACAACCCGAGGATTGAGGACTAAATAATTGTGCTAATAGTCAGCAAGCCTTAAAAATCACTCACATGTCCCTGAATTCTTAGGAATTCTTAGAAAGTGATGTGTCCAGGATGATAATACGATCGTATTTCGCATGTTGAACATGTTGATGTTGATATAAAACCTCGTATGAGCGTCATTCGTAATGCAGTGTTGCGAAAGAGTCATGAAATTTCAAATTTCAAATTTTTCAAGCAACAGGAGGATGAGAATTCCGCAACTCGCTTGAGAACATGAATATTTAACATTAAATTACACCGGCTTTCCAATTAATTGAAAACTCATAAATATATTTATTTATCTAATTCCCGGATTTTTATTCATTTTCATTAAGTACTTTAATTAACATTCAGTTTTTACTCGTTTATTCCTCGAATAGACGATTCCCAATGACAAATTCTCTCCAAATTTTAGTACAATCGGTAAAATTGAGTAAATTCATAGGGAATGAAATTTCTGGGATTTTCTGGGAAGAAAGGACAGTATTCTGTCAAAGTTCTCCTGTTGACTCATTTTTCTCCATAATTGAGACATCAATCCTTGCAATTCAGACTAGCTCCTCACGATTTTACCTCCACATTACATCGATCAAAGATCATGCTGATATTCATTCTTTTAATAGGTCACTGAGCCATGATTAACCCGTCGATCGACCTCGGCTAATAATCGACATACTCGTCTCACCACAATCGCCAGCAGGAACCAATGAAATCGAGGAAACCTTTATAGAAATTATCACCTCATTCGCGCCATGAACAGCAGCAATATAATTCCATTAGCATTTTTTCAAATAAATATTCAAATGAAATGATTCAAAGAAATTCTCTTTCTATTTTCAATCGTATTGGAAGATAATATTTAATAAGATCATTTTCAGTTCTCAACTCCTTGAGTTCCAGATATTATTTTGATCTGAAAATCTCCAAAATTCCGGTCCCACTTTCAGAATGACTTCATCTCAGGACTGTTCATCTCCAAGAAAAGGAAGCATGAATATTCACCGAATTGTAAAGTTCAGTCCCTCTCATAAATTACTCAATTCCTTCGTTATCTCGAGATAACGAAGAACACCAGAATGTTCTTTGTTCTCGAAGGGTGGAAATTCCAGTGGCACGATACAACACCGAAACCACTTACTTCGACTTCAACTACTTGTTTCACGCAGTGAACGCAGAATAACCAACATCCACTAGAGGTGAAAACCTGTTTTCGTAATTCACGTGTACATTTGAAGATACGACCTATACACGTGGTAAAACGTGGAAAGTGAAGTGAAAATGGAGGTGGCGATGATGAGAAGAAATTCAGGACGAGTATTTTTATTTTACATTTATCTCTCACTTATTTATCGTTGTTCTCATCCAATTTAATCTTCGTCTTACGTAAAGGAGATATATCTCGTTTCGTCAGGCATTTTAGTCCATTTTCCAATGTTAAATGACGGAATGGGGTTGGGTAATAATTTTTTTATTGGTTGTTAAGAGAATAATTTTTATTGGTGGCAGTGAACTGAAGTTGAAGAGGAATATTTTCCGAGTCGACATATTTATCTTCGATTGGACCTCGAAGTGAGTCCTGGGCATCGAAGAAATTTATTCATTTTGGGCCTCAAGAAGAGCTGGGAATAGTAGTTATTTCCTTTTTATCATCCAAGAGGTTTAAGCGAGGCAACCGATTGGTACTCAGGGAGTACCAGCACCAGGAGTCCTCAATTTAGTCTCACCAATCGCGACTATTGCAGGGAAGAGTGTGGCAAGATGGATCGACGGGGCAAGATGAAATTCAATCCTCGTAGTTGAGTTCCCAATCGACTCTGGGGCCTGAACGAAGACTAAACGAGAGTATTGAGGCCCAGTGAGCGGCCGAAATGTCGACTCGGGTTGTCCGTTGAGAAATGTTTCTGTCAGATATAAGGAAAATTTTTTTATTCGTCTCCGCGAGATAAATTTTTCTGATTTACTGAAAAATCAGAAATGAATAAAAACCGTGTGATTTCAGGTGATAAAACTGGAGTCTGGTTGGAAAATATAAGTCTTTCGCTGGATGAGTGTAGGTCAGTGTGCTACGGGTTGGAGATGGCGCCGGGTAGTCGAAGCATTTTAAAAGCCGGTTGGCAACTGACATTTAGCCGACCTTCGAAGCTCAATGCTCGTTTTATGCCACTCCAAAATACCTCCTTAATTCGAGGTGAAATAATGCTCACTCCTGAGAGCTTTGGGTAACAGTGAGCCAACGGTGACCACCACCACCAGCATAAATTGACGATAGCATTTGGAGATACAACGGAGTGGAATTCATTTCTGAGAAATCGTATCATCGGTTAAACCGGTCCTAATCCTGACCAAATATTCACAATACAAAACAACTTGTTTTTGTGTTATTCTCGTCCTATTCGACATCGCATTAATTTTCTTCAGCGAATGGATGAACGACTCGTCTCTAAGTGCATCTGAAATATATTTTGAGTCATGAAAATGAAGGAATTGATTATTTTTTCTCACTGAAGATTGACGATACACGGTTGGTAGCCAATCAGTGAAGATTGTCATTAAAACAGCAATGAAAAATTGACAGGAAAATAATTTATGGAATGATGAACAGTACGATAAAGTACAAGGATAACTTCGTATGAATTTTCATAGTTTGTTAACAGTGTCATTGATCGGCCGTCCATTGACACTCTTGTGAATGTTAATTTCCCAGTTAAATTTTATTATTCATTTACTATAATTATTCAGCATCATTCCAATGATATCATGCACAGAATTATTATTATGTTTAAATATTAGTTGTGGATAACGAAGGAATTAAAGTCGTTCGATGTCTGACAATAGGGTTTGCCTACATTTTTCTCAAAATTATTCTTCTCGAAGATATTCTACCAAAAATTTCGTAGAGATTATTTTGCAAATCCCTGTGAAACTAATAGGATTAAGAAAACATCCGCAGTACCGCTTGAATATAATAATCTGCGATATTTTCTACAAAAATATCTTCGAATAAATTCCCCTGGATCCCTTCCTCCACGCGCTATCAACTGATGAGCGGATCCTCACTGAATCCATCCCCTTCAACAAAATTAAAAACTAGTTAAATCCTCAGCGGTAAATCATGAGATGTCGGATAGCAAAGCGGATTTTCTCGGCATTTTTTTGGGGTCGACTGGTTTCCCTCTCATTATCCTAATCCTTCCAGAACGCGGAGCAAACGGATCGTGGATACGTTTGAAAGTCTACGAGTGAACACTTGGAGTGGACGATGAACCCATCGGGCTACACCGGCCAGGAGTTTTACCACTTGATGAGGACACGGTCAAGGTGAGTAGCACGTGCCTGGAAATATATCCACGATGCCAATGGGAGACAGAATGGAAACATTATGTCTTCTTCCCGCGTATCCTCTTCCCGTGACGTGACGAGAATGCATTTTACTCCTGTTTTTTTTTTCTCAATGATTTTGGTATAACGTGACCCGGTTCGAGGGGTCAATGGTCTTCGTGATCAACTTGGACTAGACAATAACAAAGTCCTAAAATCAATGGACGGCGGAAGGCTCGTGACGAGAATAATTTATTTATCATCTGATGATTTACGAAACCTCCATTTTATTTGCTTAACTGGAAGTATCCTGACAAAATATGAATAATTTTATCACTCGGTGGATTAGGAAAAGGTCATAACTCTCTAACGATTACCCAATGATAAAGTGTGAATAATTTTTTTTCGGAATAATCAAATTAGAAATTGAAAAATGATTCATCATTTTTTTTTCGGGTTATCATGCATGCATTGTGTGGAGGAGGATGACGAGAAAAGGAAAAGGTTCATAATGCCTAATAAATTTTACATGCACTCGGCGTGTCCGACTGCGTTGGTTGGAGTGAAGTGGGCGCACATAATTATGCGCATCTCGTATTTTTCGAAACCGACGCTCCCGTCACCTGAAGCTCCGTGTCTCATTCATTCTTTGTACATTTAAAATAGCTCTAACCTGAGAAAATTATTCTCCAACTGTGAGACCCCTCCAAATTACAAACAGACAACTGAGCAATTCAGAACCGTAATTTTTTTCATTATTCAAATTTCAGGAAAGAAAAATCACGCCTCAATTTCACGTCTCCAATTTTCCGTTCATTTCCGTTTTGTGCTATGTCGTGCCACCGGGGGTAAATATTCTGCGTGTGTGTTGCGTGCAAGAGGAAAAGAAAGGAGCTTAACGTCGAGGTGAACCTCCAAGAAAAAGAAAAGGAAAAATCGTTCATTCTTGAACAAAAAAAAAATAAATAAAAAATGCTAAATATCAGTGGTGACGGAGGCGTTGCAAGAGCTGGGGGTAAATGTATAATGGTTTTGAGGATAGTGGGGCTGGGGGAGGGGGGTAGGAAGTGGACGAACGTCTGGCGGTGGTTCACCTTCGACGCAATCGGTGGTCACCACGCACGGCCTTCCGTTATTTCACCTGCGCCAGGGGTAACAACAGATTTCTTTGTCATTCGTTTATTTCCGTGAGTGATTCAATGATTTATGTTTCTACCCAGTGGTATTCAATTGATTCTGCACTTCCTTATGAGTACACTCCTCTACGATGGTGTTACTGTAATTTTTTTGAGAACGTCATTCCGCAGTTACCGCAAGCACAAGTTTTGCGGATGTTTCAAGGAAGAAGTTTTCGAGTTTATGTGACTCCGCTGAATAGCATTCGCTCCGGAGACGAGTCTTCAGACACTTTTCCTTCGAAGAAATTCTCTAAATGATCGATAAGTTTGGCGGGAGTTTATGTACCATTCAGCTCATTCCATGAATCCAGAAGAAATGATAAATATTAATATGAAAGTATTTCTATCCTCGTGACGCGACCCGAATTTTGCCTTTCTAAATTAGCCTCAAAGAAACGGCCACTGTATCACTGAAAACTTGGCATATCGTCGCATCGTTCGATTTCCAATTTCATCGTGAAGCGACACACGCGTTGCATTGGAAAGTTTTGGGTTTTAGCACTGTCTCAGTCGGTGGTATATCGTTTAAAAAATATTTGCAGGTCTCTTTTGTTAGAATTAAAGGGCCTCCTGAGAGATTTTCCGTTTCCCAATGTTTTCTAGAACAGTATTTTGGGATAAACGTGTACCTTGTCCCCTCATCTTCGTTGAAATTCTCTCAACACTTGTGTCGGCCCATTGTAATTTCTACATCGGCCCATTCTCCCTCGGCCATTCGAGTAGATGCCAGGATTTTCCGGGACATTTCAATGTCTCCTTCCCCAGAGTATCCAGAGCATACCCTCTACTCCATAAAAAAATGTGCGCCGTAATCACAATCATTACGATAAAATCAAAAATTCATAATGTCGTAACACAAAACGTGTTTGAAAATTTTCAAGTGATTTAGCTAGAATGTATCAATGCACCTTTACCTTTCGCCAGTAAAACCTCGGGATTACCACAGCTTGTCTTCATCATTTATAAGCTTGACTTTTCCATGTGCCAGTTGAATGGTACAGGAATTATTTATTCCCTCCGTCTGGGAGTCACCGTGTCAAGAGTCAACTCGACGCATTTTATCCCCTCGAATGAAATGAAATAACAGAAGGAATAAATGAATGAATAAAAATCCCAGCGGATGAACGAAAAAAAAGTGCATAAATTCCTCGCGAATTTTGTGGTACTAAAAATGATAATTTTTATTCTACCAGTGGTCTGCTGGCATGACGACCTTGCCTCTTGTCACTTTCACCGTTGGCCGACACTGCAGGGTCGCAATATCGTGGCCGAGGCTCGCCCTCCAGACGATCGATATATCCTTTCAGCCATAATCCACCTGGTTTCTCCTTCATCCTCGGATTTATTCCTTCGGAAACCCTTTGATCGACCTTGCCCCTGAGAAATTGATCACTTTGACGATAATTAAGGATACTTCATCACCCAACTACCTTTACGCAAAATTCTCCTGCGCTTTATCAACAATAAATTGATGTGGTCAGTAATTACTTAGAAAATCATCGTTAATCACTGCAAAATGTTCGATAAACTGCGGTCGAATTGGTCTTAAATATGAAACATGAGCCTCAGCTGCGAAAAGTTCAATTGCACCTCTCACACGTGATAACGATATGCAAATAAATTCCTAGCATCGCTATAATGGAGAAACCAGAGTCTTCCACACGATAATTACGGGTGAGAATTATCCGATAGCCTCTTATCATCTCGCAAAGGGATAAAATCCTCTTTGTCGTATCAGTGAGGGGCCAGTGTGGTACGAGTTTTGTTTCGCCTCCGGGTACGAATCACCGGATAACTTTCACTGTCAAACGTTATATGTCACGTAACACTGTGTGCCGAGGACGGAGAGTAGAACGACTGGTTGGGCCAGAACTGGGTGGTACACATGTACATGGGTACATTTACAAATACTCATTCAAATGCGGTGAATTTTGGGTTTGAGAGGACAACAGATGCCACGTTGCAGGCATAGATGGCTCAGGGTAGAATGGTGGGCGGTGGGTGATGAATTGGTACATTGAGGAGGAATTAAAGGTACGGGAGAGAGAATTATTGCGCATAACAAAATATTTTCTTCAATTTAAACCCGGGAAAAATCACATTCACCAAGATTTTGATAATAGAAATGATCAAAGTTTACTGAGTGAATGATTTTCTTTTATTGGTGAAAAAATAACATAAATTATTTAGTTCATAACAATGACCTTTGCATACAGATGCGGTGATAATCGATCATGATGTCATTTATTATAACCTATCAAGCTCCATTCAATGAAAATTGCGATGTTCGATTGAATCGCGGAGGTTCGAGAATAGAATTGATGGGGCCCGGTCTAGGGTCCCCAAGATATGTGAGAAAATACGTTGCATCAGGAGGATATACTCTGGGGACGAATGAAATATGAACTGGGGAAGGATAAAAATTGAATTTTCTTCAAAGAATTCGTATGAAGCTAAATATTCTTTAAATGTTGGGGAATAGCCCTTCGGTGTTTGTTTTATGTTTTCATGTCAGACAATCCTTCCATGTATTTTCCTTTGGTTCTATCCTCTTCAATGAATTTCTAATTTCTTCTTTCCGTCCGTGTTTAATTCTCCATTCTCATCACGGATTTCATTAAAACTTTGAGAGAGGAAAAATGGAAATGAAAACTTCTGAATTTGCATGGAGCCAGTAACAACATTTGTAATGCTCTGGCAATGGAAACAACCGCACTGTAAACATATCGTTCATTGTAAGTTTACTTTCTGAAAACTAGGCACCAACATGAGCTGATGGAAAGCCACGTGAAAATTAAACTGAAATAATAAATCAGAATCATTTCAGAATCAGTTTATTTCGAGAAAACACTCAAACACGAGCAGTTTTCCAATCAATAAATCCTCTGAGTGGCTGCACCATTTTTCACATAATTAATTCCCCCGCGAGTCTCTCTCCCTCCACTAGTTATTCAGAATTAAAGTTCGATTGTATGTGTGACAGGCAATTCCCCTCCTGTTTTACGAATGAAATCAATGAAGCGTCAGTCACCGTTTTAAAATTAAAAAATGATGGAAAAGCATCGAATGTTAATTCGAACGGAAATCAAAATCGTCGTCCATTACGCGCTTTGACAAAAACACGAGATTTTCATTCTCCAATATTTTTTCCATTTTACGTCGTCATAAACTTTTATCCTGTCGCATGGTTTTCATATTCAGAATGATTTATTCGACATGATATATATGTTTTCTCTGAGCTGCAATATAATCGATGGCAGCGTAAATATTTGATGTCCTGCATCCCATTGACAAGTTCAATATTTGTCCCACGTGACTATGTGCCCTTTGTGTTTAAGCGGCATTTCAATGTCACTGATGTAAGTTTGTGGACTCTACATAAATGTAGACCCTATGTTGATGAAGATGAGGGTGTGTTCACTGCTAATAAATGCGTATTGCACATTTTCCCCGGATTTTAAAGGTCCATAAGTACTCGCTGGGAATTAAAAAAAAAAACGAAAAAATTCCTAATCGAAGAGAGATACCTCAATCGCCCCCTCTAATCAATACTCAATTAAAAATGTGATATCACTTCATCAACCCAATTATAATCTCCACTGGCAACTTCTGAATGTGAACCCACAATTGTACCGAATAATATCAATCAATCGGAATGTTATTTTTAGCCAAATCAGTCCAGGAAACTATTGGCTCACTAATTGCATGACGAGTCGTATTCCCCCTGTGGCCACATCATACGCTCGTGCTGGCCAAAACGCAATTAATAGGGAGTGAGGCATTGGCCATTTGCAAACAAAACCGAATGATGAAAAAATAAAAATAACGTACACACAAACAAAGAAAATACTCCGGTAACTGTGCGTGTCCATACACGACGAGAATTTGTGTTCCATAACAGTTTCGCTGTTGCATATTTTACTGTATCCGGAGAATTCAACGTTTCACGCAAAAAACATACGAGTCACTTATTTTTGCAAAGACTATTTCGTTTTTTCCCGGGGGTCAGCACCGAAGTACAAATTATTAACCCAATGAGATAATTTTCCTCAGCTCTTTTACACCTAATAAACAATTAATTAATTCCACACGTCTCTTATCACGATTCTTATCATAATTCCCGTTTTGCATGTGTCTTCGGTAGTCACACATGGCATGCGTTAAATACCATAAAAATATCGTCCTTCACTCTCAAGGAGAAGACGACGGAGTGCATATTTCTTCACCCGGAAGGGAATAATTAATTCGCTATTGATTTTTCTCCAACTTTAGACTCAATTCGCAACTCAACCATAAACGCCTGTCCCTCTTTGTCATTTTTCAAACAGAGGACTGTCCACTGCGGAATGTCGGCGTGGGCGTCTCCTGTCGAGGTGTGGTACGAATCAGGAGAAAAATACCGGTCTCCCTCGGCAATTCCACCCAGGTGGACAATACAGGAGAAAGACTGTCTCGGGAGGCTCACAATGTGGGAATCAGTGGGTGAAATAGACTCCTCGTTGCAGGGTAAAAGCGCGTTTTAGTGAGTTTTCTCGTCTGATTCCTTTTCCTTTTTCTTCGGCGTTTGGTTCTGGTCTTTGACAATTTTCAGAGCTCCTCAGACGAAAATAACAGGAGACTCTGCTACTGCTTTTGATTCCCCCCTCCCCCTCCTCTCTCGCCGCGCCATTTTATGGAGAGAATGAAGATGTGTTGTTTTTCCCTGTTTTAGTCTTTCATGTTGGGGCAGGATAAAAGATTGAAGTGATTCTAAGCGAGAAACTTCAGATCGAAATTCACAAAATAAAAAAAACCACCTGACATCCTCTCATCGTCGAAAATGAATCGTAAAATATCTCGACACGATGAAAAACCATCCATAACCCAGCATCTGCGCAATACTCCTCGTTTTAATGATCTAAGACGTTAATTAAAACAATCATGAAAGTGGAAAGTCACACGGAACCTCATACGTGACAAGACATTGTTCGGTTGCATCACGAGAGAAAGAAATTGGTAATGATAATCACGAGGGTAAACAGACTGTGACAAAAATCGGTTAATTGAGTTCCCTGAGTAGTTTTGCACGAATCATCCTTGTTTACCATTGTTATATATTTACTTTGCCACCGGCACAATTGGCAGGAGATTACATGCAGTCGAGGGTGACGCACTCAAGCTTTTGTGTAATTCCGGTGGCACTCCAGACTACATAATAATTAACAAGTTGATGGAAATGAGTGTTCATGATGAGTTTGGGTTGATTCAACGTGGAATTGCTGGGATTCCACGGGTATGAGTGATGATACTTGTGAGAAAGCTGGGGAATAGACTGATGGATGCGTGTGGTGTGGCCTCGAATTACAAATTACGTTCTCGTTTCAGTGATTGGGAACAATGTTTGCAGTGAAAACAATTTTTTTTCTGGTGTTGACTGCAATGACTTGTGCCAGTCGGTGCAATTTATCAAGTAGTTACGGTCCGTTAGTCATCTAATCTATAATCAGTCCTGAAATTTCGTAAATTCAATTTCGTTTTCAATCATAGGAAAGAGGGATTCTTGAGACAAAGAGGAGCTTTTTTGGTTTATGATAAATGATTTTGGTACGGGATAAAAAATATTCTAACATTCAATTAGGTTCAATGGACAGCACTAATTTTGTTCCATTGTCACATTGTCAGTTTCACTTCTTGTCTGTAATATCATCACCGCCGCGTTTTCACCTTATCGCTTACAGCCAGGTCGATAGGAAAATGACTATCTATAATAAATTTCACCACTCTCCATGGCACACGATTTTCTCGCCCGGAATCGAGGTCGAGCCGCATAATCTGATCGATTGAATTTGCTTTTTTCCTGCTGTCTTACTTTACTTACTTTTTTTGTCATTCACAAAAACAGACGATTATGCTCTACCTCGTAAAAAGATGGAACTTTCCCCGGTACGCATCGGCTTTGTGGAGAGGAAAATTGGATGATTGTGACTGTTACGAGAGCATGGAACAATTTTAACTGAGGTAAGGGCATATATGATGGATAGAGCGGGGATAACCGAGTAATGGTGCATAATAATCTGAGCTCAATTGGCGAAGAACTTTTTTTTCTTCGTCAGGAGCTGAAATAAAAAAAAATGAAAATTTGTCTGAATGCGCCTGTTCGTTTAAAATCCAGGTGAATATTCTTGTCGCCATTAGAAATCCAGTGAGGTAAACACTTTTATTGTTAAGAGAATATTGAAATTTCATAGACCGTTTAGCAATAATACTTAGGAAAGCTGCACTGCATTCAATTTAGAGCGGAAAGGAATAACATAAAATACCAAATTTCACGAAGAAATTTAATGAAATTTCAAATTTATGAGCCACAAAAAGACTAAAATACACCGCCTCGCTTGAATTCTCAATCAAGACATGAATATTTACTGCCAAATTACACTTAATTTCCAATCAATTGAAAATTCAAGAATATATTGACTTGAACTTTCTTCGTTTCTCCTAATTTTCTTGGAATGATTGACAGAGAGGTTCTCATTTTTTAAAATTCTAGTGACACTGTCATCAAACCGAATTTCCAAAAAAATGTCGATTGATGAAAATGCAACTGGTTGAATTTTAAAAATAGAATTAAACTGTCGAGTGTTAATTACGTATTCCTCTGAACGATCTACTTGATGAAAGTTCTTTTATGGTTCCCTAAATAGAATAAATCTTTGCCGATCACTTCAGCTCAAATTCAAGCGATAGGTCTGGTTAAATAGGGAGATTACACTGCACCCCCTCTCTCCTTACTTACTTACTGTTTTCATACACCTTGTGCAAACGAATGAGGTGAATTTCATTGAAATCAACTTGTAGGCAATCTGATAGTACCCGCAGTCGTTGCCAGAACGCATTCGCCTCCCGGCACCCACTGACCTAGAATAAAGTAGTCTACAGTACTTAATTTCACCGCTTCCGTTTTTCGCATTGGTCGACGATTTAAATTCAAAAGATTTAATAACTCCATTTTTAATTCGGGTACGATCCACACTTCCTATTGAATGTTCCCAACATATCCCTAGGCCCTTCAATACTTTCACCTGGAGTATAAATAGACGTCTGACATTGCAGTTCTATTTCCACTAGTTTCTGTACACCCAATTTTTCTCTCCCTACGTTACTAATTTAATTACTAATTTTTAAGCATAATCACCCAGAAATGTTCTATGTGATGAGATGTTCCTTGATATTTTCTCTAAACAATTCGCAAACTGTAAAAACCTGACTCATTATTTCCCATCAGTGTTAATGAATTTTATTTTTCAACGAATTTTCGTAGCGAGGGAAAGTCAACAAACGAAAGCGTGATGATAACTCTTCGTCTCTCGGACAATTGTATTTCTTGATTAAAGAGAAATTACTGATTTTTATCAGCTCTGTAAATTGAAGGAGAGAAAGAAACATGAGGTGCGAAGGACAGACGAAACCATTCTCATCTATCTTTCCTTCATTCTCTTCAGCTTGTATTTACAGGCGACTTGATAGTTCTGATTTAGTGAACGATGTGCAGTGACCTTGTTTTCCAGTCCTCCCAAGATGTGATCTCTCGCGATGGTTGGTGCGAGGAAGGGGGATCGGGAGGGGCTAGTCCACAACATCGGCCTTGCCACACTCGGCACCAACCACTTCGAGATCCCCGGGCGCTTTCACTACTTTCGCTTACGAGATTTCGAGGTGTAAGTTTACGCACTTTGTACCACTCCTGACACCCATCTACGGTCCACTAAGCACGATGAAAAAAATTGTTTTGGGTTTCAGGGGCGTGTCATTGCAGTGCTCGGGGATATTCCCTCCACATCATTAAAAATCCTGGGGTTTTTCATTTGAAATTTCAAGCGCCATTTTTCTAACAGTTCGGTATCTTCAAATGTCGCAATACTCATCCCTCCACTCTCCCCATTGTTCATACATACCGAGTTCGAAGCACTACTGTATTTACGCAATATTCATTAGCATGAGAGATTACAAACTCCAAGAAATGGCTTCCTCGCGGGCTTTCCTCAAATGGGTAATCTCTCTGGTGTCGTGCAATGACGACCGGAATACCTGAGCATTGGTACACCAACTCCATTGTACTCAACTCGTGGGCCGAAATGACTCTACAAATCGATGCCCTGTTCGAGTTGTTCAGAAGCAACGTAAATCACGAACACTGTGATTTTTTTCCCCCTGACCTTTTTCAAAGGTCAAATTTCTAATCTCTCGTTGGAGATGATCGAGTGAAAAAATATTTCAGAATCACTGGTACTCAATATCCCCACGTTAAATAGTACAGAATGGGTTGGAGGAGGCGATGAAAGCATCTGGTGAGTTCGGTGACTATAAGATAGATACGAGAGACATCGGAATGCAATCGCGTCGGTTGGCATTTGACGAGGCTGTCGGCTTTCGACATTTTTTTTTCTTCATTCTCTTTGACGTTTTTTCCCCCGCTTCGCCTGTCTTTTATCACCGCTGTCTTGGTTATGCCGAGACGCTTGTAATGAGCCAGAGGAATAACGGAATATGTCGATTCACTCATTGAGACACTCATTGATTATTTGCAATTTTTATTACTTTTTACTCCCTTCACTGGGAGTCATAAATTATGTGGAATGAAAAATCATTTTCACTTGATTCACGACTCTCATTACGGGGTAATTGAAAAACTCGGTATTAAGTGGTTAATTTGTTATTGAAAGCTCATTATTTTAATGGAATTGATATTTTAACGGGAGGGAGAGAGGTAATGGATTCAGAAATATTTGCAGGGATTTTGAAATACAATGAATTGGGCGTACAAGAGCTCTTAACTTGATGTCTCCATAAAATTTTTATTTCTATTCGTGTATTTATTTAAAAATCCAAATGCAAATAATATTTATAGCTGTTAAGCCATTATCCCAGTCACATTCCTGAGTTGGAGATTGATCATCCTACCACCAAAATGTGTAAGGGATTTCAAA
This sequence comes from Diachasmimorpha longicaudata, assembly GCF_034640455.1. Classification (NCBI taxonomy): domain Eukaryota; kingdom Metazoa; phylum Arthropoda; class Insecta; order Hymenoptera; family Braconidae; genus Diachasmimorpha; species Diachasmimorpha longicaudata. The sequence continues at coordinate 7,507,325 of NC_087229.1, read as the reverse complement.
TAGTTCTTTAAATTGAAGTTCCCTCATCCGAGAGTTTCACTTTCCTCATCAAGACCTCCATTAATTTTCTCCAGAATGCCGCACAACGATAAAGCCGGAAGTACATCGTAAACAAACATCCCTGAAGTGCATTTAAGATGTGCTCATCGATGCTCCGAGGCACATTGAATCAATCAGCGCAAGATTCTTCAAGGTGTAACCCACTTTTCTGAAATAGCCGGGAGGCACTCGAAAACTTGGTGAAAACTCTCGTCATTGCTTGGCAGAAAATTTTTCGATTAATAACTTTCCAACAATTTCTGTATTTGCACGGAACTTCAACGAGGAAATCCTGGTTAAAATTTTTTTGTGAAATCCACGTCAATTGGCGGAGATATCTGACCTCGGGATAGAGAGTGACCTCTGTGTCATTTTTCCCCCCCGTTAATTTCAACCTTGATCTTAATTCAGTGCCCCAAAAGGACACCCACCCTTCCCTGGATTTTTTGTTACCACCAGCAGGTTTTTACTGAATGTCTGAAGGTCCAATGTTCCACTTCCCCGAGCCTTTGTGTATTCAAAACTCTGGCAGAAGTCAATATTCGTTCTCATCTCAGAGGAAGGAAAAATAACAGAAACGTCGAGACGGAATTTTTGAAAATTTTCAAATATTTTTATTAAAGGATTCGCCTCTTAAAATCATAATGTTGAAACAAATAAGAATATCACTTAGTTTTTTTCGTCAAAATATACATATACATACAATTATGTACCATATATATTCATACATTTTTCGCGAGAAATAAGAATCCTCAAGATAGAGAATACATAATTCATTCGCAGGAAGTTTTGGCGGATTGCTAGTAGAAACAGTCGAAAAGTAGATGAGGAAACTGGAGAATGAAAATAAAAGTGGCTCACCCGTGAGGGAGGCAGTGAAGGTAGTACAAAGGGACATTGAGGATTGAATAAGGGGAAGAGGGAGACTTTGAGAAACAATAGAAAAAAAGAAGAAAAATACAACCGCGTCTATATTACACGTCGAATCTTGTTCGCAGTATCGTCCGCCTTGTCGAGTACCGCAGGCAAAGAAACGTAATAAACAGTTACGACTCTCACTCTCAAAATCATTAAACTCTTGCGATGTTCGAGGCCCGAGTGCGCGAGGATATTAACCAGAAAAGGAAGAAATAGAAAGGAAGACAAGATCGTAAAGTGGTAGAAGTGAGAACATTCAGAGAGAGATGAATGTAAATAAAAAAAATTGATTATTCTCGAGCACTAGATATCGCTGAGTAATTTCACTCTTTAAAATTCAAACATCGTCTCGTTGTTTAAGGTAATCGTCAACAGCCTAGAAGAAACCATCGCCAGTGGGATCGTTGAGCCATGGGTAGTTGTTGGGACACCTGACGCATGTTTGAAGATTGAGGGTCTCTCCGGGCACCTCTTTGGCGGTTAATTTGCAAGTGTGAGGTACCCAACAAGCTGGTGGTCCCTCAACACTGCACTTCTCTCGCCAGGCCTCGAAGTTCTTGGATTCTGAAGATGTTCTTGGGTTCTGGATCCATTGAATCACTTGGGTCATAGTGACGAAGTAGACGTCGTTGTGATTGGTGAGTACTTCGTCGATCCAGAAGAGGAAGGCATCCAGGAATTCGGGATTGTTCTTCAGCCAGGCAGCGTGGAAGTAGAGACCGAGGGGTGCACGATTTTGGTTGTAATGTCTGTCGAAGTTGTGGTTCAGGAAGTTATAGAACTGATCACCGGTGAGGATGTTGCTGCAGGAGTCAACCATAGCACATCCCGGTAGATACTCGTCGTTGACAGGGTCTTCTCTCCTGTCAAGCTCGTTCATCACCATTTCCCAAACAGCATGAGACCTTGAAATCGCATTAATTATTTGAAATGAAGTTATGACTTGTGGAAATTAATGCTCCAGTACTTTCATTCGAAACTCACCTGGTTGGGCAGTGCTGGAGATTTCCATGACAACGATGGGGCATTCTGAAGTACATTGTGTATGGCCACAGGGGAGGATTGTTCAGGGCGGCTGTAATGGTAGAGTCATACAAGAAAGCTTGCTCCTCCATCATCGTGAACTGATTGTTACCACCGACACGGAGGTAAGGGGCACGAACTCCCACAACACTGTTATCTGTCAAATTTGCGTACTTCTCAGCGATGATCCTCATGCCTGCCATTTCCTTTGCCCAATCGTCAACAGTGGCGTTCGACCAGAATCTCTCATCATCGTTGTGTCTGAAGAAAAATAATGTATCAGTCATTCATCGGGGATTCATGATTAATAACAAAATTAACAAACGTATTGATAACTCACGATATTGAGTGCACTGCTATTTCATGTCCCTTCCTGTGCATCTCCTGCACAGCAGAATAGTTAGTATACTTGTGTGAAACGAAGAAAGTGGCCTTGATGTCACAGCCATTGGGATTTTTTCTCTTCCCATTGAAGATCTCCTTATACAATCCAATATTGTTGTTGTTGATGGCATCATCGAAGGTAATGGTGATCATCTGAGGAACGTCCTTATAGGGAATATCACCGGGAATAGTCGTACCATCTTCCGAGCAGAAGCAGTCGGGTAGAACACAGACAGATGGATCACAGGGTGGCGCCCTATTTGGATCATTATCCATATCTAAAATCACAAGTGAACTATTGAAAGCATTCACCCACTCCGACTGAATCCATTAAATAGCTTGGAATACTGTCGACGTACCGCAAACATTCTCATCCGAACCGTCTGGACAGTCATCCTCACCGTTACAGAAGAGACCGCGCTCTATACAGTTACCATCACCACAAGCTAGAAAGCCATCAGCACATAGTGGCTCTTCTGTGAACAGCATAGGCTTGGCTTTTCTCTCCTTATTCTTCGTTTTGCAGTTGTTGACTGCTGCTTTCCAATCACACGTCTGCTTGTCAATGTCAAAGTAAAGCCCGGCTGGACATCTGATAGCCTGGAGACCCGAACTCGTACACTGAATGACATCACGACAATTATCACCCTCACCAGTTACCAATCGAAACCACTCTCCTGCATCCTTGTCCTTGCATATTTCATTCTCAAAGCTCTCGTCCTTCTTGGACTCCTCCTGACGCTTCACTCGAACTGATGATGCACCCTCTACAAAAATCATTTGTCTCTCTAATTCAGTCGGAGATATATTTGTCTCGGGGTTGTTTTCATTGTTGTTCATTTGTTCTACAGTATTTTCCAACCATTTTTTTTTATCAAAGACTCACCAGCCGTGGGGAAAGTTTTTCTCCCACCCCATGACCAACGGCAGCCTTTGGGGCACGGCAACCAATGACGTCAGACGAGACAGGAAAGAGACCCGACCCTGGGGCATTTACGTTCTAATCTATTATGCAACCGATGTCTCGCTTATGCACCCAACGATAAAATGGATCATCGTGAAGTCAAATTTTAATAACATCAGTTTGTTAATGTCAAACTCAACAGATTCGAAAGCATCATTTTTTAATGTTTCTTGTATGAAAGAAATCGAGAGTTGACGTTCATTGAAAACAGAAACAGGTTTTCTTCGGGTTCTGCTTTTTTTTTTTCTCTTCGTTAAATTAATTTACATATTGACTGGTACGATCAGAGAAATTGAGAATAAATTAGTTGAAAACCGGGAAGGTGCCTTTCTCCGATACTTTTCAGTAACTCGTTTATTTTTTTTTCTTCTCCCAACTCTTTCACCACCCTCCAACTAATTTATACCGCGTTATGGGAAACTCAATATATTTTCATTCATTTGAAATATCACAACAGAGCTCTTCACGCCTCCCCAACATCAGTGAAACCCAGACGGTTATCACGATAATTTCTCATGATTCAGCTGAACACAACCCCGTGGTGTCAATAACCGGAACAATTGTCAACGTCAACAGTTTTTTATTGCTGGAGATTGTCCGTTGACGATCAAAAAAATTATAAAAATGTAGATTAACTTACGTGTGACAGCTATTGCCGCACCAAGCAGCAGTATCATCAGCGAGGACCTCATTATCCTCGTCTCGTATTATCAAAGTACAATGACAACGGTATCCGCACGTAACGGTAATACGTTAATCACGAATGATGAATTTATTCCCTCCCAAAATTCTCTCGATGTGATTGAAGTGAGAGTCACCAAACGAGTCTGTGATTAGTTGGCCCGTGCTTTTATCGAACTAGCCGGGTCTAACCTGATGAGTTGGACGGGAATAACGGAGAAAGGTGTCAGGGGTGAGGGGGAGGGGGATAAATCAGGCACGATCAGAAATGATCAACACCGTTGCAACACTTCCGGAGGAATTCCCTAATTATCAGACTATCAATGATCGAATGTATCAAATATTAAATACTAAAGTCTTAACTAGAAATAAATAATTAATAAATTGATATATTTAATATCGAGTATTGGATGACACTCGTAGTGGGGTGCGGACCTTGGATCGTAGGTACCGCATACGAACTGGCTGAGGCGCGCCACTCACCGGGCCTTATATTGCCACCACCACCTTCAATCAAGTCCCCAGAAGTCCTTACCTCCCCCTCTCAACTCAATTCCACCTCAAGTGTTGACGATCGATGCTAAAATCAACTGCTGCTGCTGCATACGATTGAATTTATCATTGGAGATGTGATGTCTCATGACACTGCTTCAATTCATGTTGATTTGACGAGTTCTCGAGTGGTAGGAACTCGAGATTTGATCGATTCAGCGATTTTAATCGAATGAAAGACTCGATAAGACTTGATTTATCGATCCAGTGGCATCGTTCCTCCAGGACTGCTGGCTATGATCTGGTGGCCTCACTTCTGTACACCAAGAGGTGATTCAGGCGCTCCGTTGACGTCATCTTGGCGCCCACTGTTTCACGGGTAAATCCGTCTGATATAATTACCTTTCTGGTTTCGACATTGTCGGGTTGATTTTAAGAATGTGGAAAGCGATTATCAAAATACTGTGATGTAATTGGTCGTGTGTATTCTGGAATTTTGGAGCAACTCTCGCTCCGGTGATAGATTGAGTTGTAGACCCTCGCAGGTGACTTTTAAACTAATGTCTTTTTGAGAAATATTGAGCGAGAGATTTGATCAGCCAATCGACCTTTTCCGCTTTCTTCGGTTTCTGATCTTTGGCATCGCCAGTCATGCGACATTTGAGGTACATCGAGATCAATGGGATCAATGAAATGTAATTGAAACCATTGGCAGTGAGTGGGAAAATCATTCGTTTTCGTGTTATTTTCGTTTGACGATGTATTTTCAGGATCCGGCACATGAATCAGGTGAATTGTGCGATCAATTTGAGACAACAAATGGGTGAACAGTGTAAATTATGCTGAATAAATTTCACAAACAATTGCATTATGTAGACCCTCGAGGGAGGTAGGACAATGCGTCGTTTCACTTTGGCATCACGTTTCAGGTTGTACACAGTCATCTTCTTCTAAATGTCAGGACGAACGGAGATAAAGCCGATTGAGAAGGGCTCCCTTGGCCTTTTCGATGGTTTCGTGACCGATCTCAGTTTGTACGCAATTTTTATTGCGCAATAGGGTTATTATTCGTGTGAGATTCAATGCCAAAGAGGACTTATTATCGTCATTAATGTCATCTGTTGAATTCGTCTGATTTCAGTGTATGTTGTTATCCAGGGCCGTTGCTGTTTTTTCATCTCTCAAATTGCATTTGTGATTTGAAAGTTGGGTGAGTTGACTGGGAATGTCTTGTGCTCTCAAATTAATATGATGATGTTGACGCCCTCCGGCAAAACGCCTTCTTACACTTGAGTATTCGGCTACCGCTCTTAATTTTCGGCCCTCTGGGCAATACTTTTTTTAAGTCAAATCGAATTAGATAGATTTTACTTTCGACTTTCATTCGAGAGGTGGGCGATACAATGGGGCAGATGTCTTTCAACATTTTTCGGGGGCGATGTGTGCTGCATTTTATTATGAAATAGAGTGATTTGCTGATTTGATAGGGAGGGAGAGAGAAAGGGAGAAAATAAATGAATGAATGTTTTTCATTTGTACTTTATGGACAGATAAATCTTTGTGGGATGGTGGGCTTTTTTCAGAGGTACTGGTTTTTTGATTTTAATACGAGATAAGGAATATAAATAATACCTTCTGGATGACAATGGTGCATCGGTGGTTCAATATCACTTTCTCTGCCCGCGGCTACGGTAAATTGATAGATCGATGGGACAGACAGCGACATCTGTTGGACGATCTACATGCCGAAGGATCGATGAGGATCGCTAAGTTGGTGGTAAAGAGTGGATCGGTATTATCCGCAGTTGTATGGCGTATTCAGGGAGAATTTGAGGACTCATGGGAAGGAAAGGTGCGGCTAATTGATACGAGACATTCGAACGTCACGAGATGACATGTACCATACCGATCTTCGGTACCTTAGATTTTGATGGAAAAAGGATATCATACGCGAAATTTCAAAAATTTCATTTTTTATATTTTTCAAAGTCCAACGGTTCTCAATTTTTTATAATGTCACATCCCCTAACTTCGGTGAAATCTAATAGTCAGTGAAAATTGTTCAAATAGATTATTTTCAACCCCGAAAAATTCAAATGAAAATTCTTTGTCATTTTGTCTCTATGAATTGTAAATATCGACCAAAGTTTATGTTGATGATCTGCAAAGCCGGTCCGATGCTCTCAGTAATGAATAAAGCTCTGAGAGCCGATCTCATCCTCGGATTATTTGGAGCACCTGACCGAGTCTCTGCAGCTAGAGCCCTCCACCCCATCTGTTCCTCGGCCAACTCTCTATACTATTCTCTCTACAGCCACATGTTGCATTCGCTGCTCACTCTCACAACGATCCCCCGAACTTCATGAATCCCATCAGCTCCATTACGGTCGATTAGAGGGCTGGAGCCACTTGCAGCGACATCCATTCCCCGAAAATCCCCTTATATGGTGCCATAGTCAGGGATACCGCACACGGAGAGCTTCTCATAACCATTATTTCTTATTTTCCCCGTATTTTTTCGGTCGCAATGGTGAAAGTAAAATTGCATTGCAAGGTTATCACGTTAACTGATACTTCGATAAATTTTCATTTTGCTCGAATATTTTTTGGTGCTTAAAAAAATGTCTACATAATGTATACAAAATTTAGGACTTCAGGAAAAAATTAAATTATCGCACATTAATTTATGATTAGGTCAGAGACAGAAATGAGGAAACGACGACTGTACTTTTGGGCAATGCACTTTTACAGGAGATTAAAACTTTGTGCCAAATATTTACCTCTAGTTAATATCAATAATAACTCCCTGAACTACATAAAAATACAAAAATAATGTCATATTAAAAATCAATGTCCCCATAACGATTTCATCGAGACCTTGAGACTCCACCGAATGCTCTCCCATCCGCCATTTTTACCCTCGGCTCTGCAATATTGATAACGGTATTCTGCCAGTTCGATCCACCGTTTTTACCTCGAACGGCTGCTGGGGATGTGAGCTGGGGTGAAACTGCAGAGGATCTGGCGATACATCTGTTGCATCTCCCGTAACATCCGGCAGTAGTCGAGGTCCTCGTATGCACAGACCGCTCAATAACGGATTATACCCGTCTCGCGTAAAACCCCTCTCCATGAGACATGTTCTTTTTACTGTTTTTTTTCCCTCGTCTCACCCTCGGTGGAGTAGAGGTACATGTGGCTTCCGTGTTGTACACGCGATGCATTTTTAACGTTCCACCATCGAGACCTTGCGTCACGGAGACCTCTCCAGTTACTGTCGCACGTACTTCAATCCCTATCGGGTGGACTGACGTTATCGGTTGCATTCCATATTTCGCCATTGTTTGTGATATTAATAGACTGGGGAGGGGCGAAAGGGAGGAGGGGGTAGCTATCCATTGGGTAAAAATTTCAATTTCGTAAACAAAAATGGTCTCACATAAAAATAGGAAAAATAGGAAAGGTCATCTTGTTGGTAATTTCATCAGCAGAAAAGGGATTTTTTTTTCATTATATTTTTGCAAAAATTACTCGTGGTTTTTCAATAATAAATTCTGGGTTTCATTTAACCCAATTCTGTACAGTCCTACTCCACCAGTGATTTAAATATTATTCAAATTACGCCCCATTGTTAATGAAGTATTTAACCTGCAAAACTTCTCTCGTCAAATGAATAATTTCAAAACTCGAGGCGGCGTTAGATTTTAACATTTCGATAAAATGATTAAAAGTTTCTCGTGAGTTGGAATTAACATTAAAATTTGTATCTCAGTGTTTTCTCTTTGCGCTCAACGATTACACGACTTTTGAGTTGCGGAGGGTTGGCACTGCTGAGTACTAGGAGAAAAATGAATATTCAGAGGGTAGTCGTGTACCCGGAGGCTCCTAAGCCCTCGCTCGTGTGTGCTTTATGCATGTGTCTAAAGTTGTTGGAATTACGGGAATAAATGACGCATGTTTATTAACCATCATGGAACGTCGGAGACTGGACTTTTTCTCATTCTCAGGGCCTCGGCTCTTGTATTAACGCGGACGAGTATTTTTAGAGGGTGAAGACAAATTACTGAACATCATTTCACACATTTTTTCACGAATGCGAACATCTATAAAAGAGAGGGAATAAAAAAAATTCTCAACATTACACCTTTAGTCAACTTCATTCAGCACGTTGTGCATTACAATTTTATAGACCTTCGTGCACCTCCAGTGCAATCGAATTTTCACGCGGTTTTATCATGTAGACCATCCAATTTCTCAATGCCTACGTGCATCTACATCAATCTCGTGTCACGGAATTTTACTGGTTATTTATTGTCGCGTCCTTCACTTTTACACGTGAGATGACACCGCGACAAATGACACCTTACGACGGCTTGAGTGCTGAGAGCTCGATGGATAGAGTTACATGTGTTATCGATCTGAGGAGGAACCAGTCAGACGTCTCAGACGCCGCCACATTGAAATTTTATTTCTCATTTTTTCTTTTTTTTTTTGATGCTCCAAGAGAGCTGCTGCTTTCCCAGCGATTGGAGCTGGCTTCTGAAAAATTTAATGGTACGGCAAAGAAGGAGAGGGAGCAAGAAAATGCGATGGAAGTCTAATGGTTCACGCCAGTTGGGCAAAGGGAAATGGAGGTAACCGTTATGCTCTTCTGAGAAACTTATTCATTACTGTTGTTATTAATTTTTCTGATTCCCCGAATGTCTGATTGCCGTTAGAGAATAAATTGAACGTTCCGAAAATTTCCTCAGGAAGCGAGGAGATCTTTACCGAGTCCCCTTTCCACAAAAATCTCAAGTAAAATTAAAAATTGTGGTGTTCTGGCCTTTCCCAGGTCCTCCATAATTCCACCTGAACTTTTGTCCTTTCATTGAGTCATTTCTCCCTTATCTCGCCCTTCAATCACACCTTAAAAATTCATTGCACTTCCGCCAACCAGTTACCAGGACTTCCCTCAAAATTAAATCCCCCCAACGTTGATTATCACTCGCACATCGGACACTCTCCCCATCCGTGTGTGCTGTGACCATAAGGCGATAGCATTATACCCTAGTGTATGTGCATGCCACCGCAAATTTTCGGACCAAACTAAAACACGAGAGAGTACATTGAGTGGACCGGGTGTGCATATGTTACGAACATATAATTTGATGGTGGGAACACAGTGAGTGGATTTAATATCACAGGACGTAGAGTCGGGGAGTAACGTTTGGGTAATTGAATAACTGCCCCGAATACTGTACTACTTTGCTGCGATAATTATACATTATCAATTAACCATCAGAGTTATTTTTGGCTGTTGAAACGTTCATTATTATGAATTCATCCATGGAAATAATTACCAGATGACGAATTTATAATTAATGATACATATTATCATCTTGATTGGCATTTTACTGTGCATTATGATAATATTATGATTTCCCAGTGGATGACAAGTATCGGTATATTATTTCGTGGGGGGGTGGGATCATGAAGAGGGGAGGGAACTGCATTACCCCCTTAAACTGAAGAATTTTTTAACAAATTACTGATCATTGTAAACGCGACGAACTTCTAATTCATTCACCGATAGAAATAAATTTAACATGTGTTCATTAAACCCATAAGAATTAATTGAAAATTGATTGACAGCGTGAGAGTTCCCTCCGAGCGGTCGATCACGATTAATTTACGTCAACAAGTGACGTCCCTGCGGACCCACTCAATTCCGATAGCGCAGGATATCCGGACGTTATCGGCAGCCTCGTGTGGCTCCTAGGGACATCAACGTCACCGGGGGGTGGGGGGGGGGTCGGAATATAATAAGGAGAGTGCTAGTCATTGCACAATGTGCACAAGCATGGGTGTTCCCGTATCCTTGTGCTTTCAAGCATTGGATCCAGGGTTGACATTTTTTTCACGGCTGCGTCACCGAAGACGAGAGTTGTGGCTGAGTAATGTGTTATTTCAGGGGTTACCAGTGATCAATTGACCAGGGCGGGTGCACCCTTGAGTGTCGGGTGTGCACCATATACTAATGGGGATCAATAGGTTTAAGGATTTTTCTGGAGGGCATTTGTTGGTGTCATTGAGATGGGAACGTGAACAAATTGGCCGAGACGGAGGAGACGGAGGTGGAGATGAGGATTGGGGGTGGTTTTCGTTGGAAAGTTTTCGGGTTGGATGCACTTCAAAAGTAATATGTTCATTGGAGGTTTCAGAGGTCTTTAAATGAGCTTTTCGGAACTTCTGAGGATATCCAAGTAATTTCGCAATGGTTTTTTCAGGGGAGGGGTCCACTGCTTTTATGTTCGGACAGCGGAAGTTTATTTCCACCTCCAATTATTATTTAATTGCAGCTGATAATTATTTCTCAAGAGATTTCATTCAGAAGCAAATTTAAATGAAATAAATGGAATTTTATTTAGTTTCTGACATTGTAGGGAATGAATAATTATAGTAGTCCATTAATATCTCAATCCTCACCCCATTCTCCTCAAATAAACTACATCATTCTATTTTTACTCCTCCCATGAAAAAATCCTCCCCTCTCCCAGGAAAAAAAAATTAACACTCTCCCCAGTCATTAGATTTCCCACTGGTCAAGGCCACGGACACATTCCACCCTCACGCCTGTATGGGAGGCGCGAGTTGAGCTGTCATGACACGTCCCAATCGATTACGGGATCACTCCAGCTTCCGGCGATGTGTTTGACGAGCTCCACCGGGGAAAATTGCTCCGTCAGGAGACGACCGTCCGGCAGCTTTGGCCGAGTATACCAGGGTAAATTTCAGCCGAAGGAGGCAAGCGCGGCCACGACCTTGACCTACGGGGTTGTTCGCGCGCCGGCGTCGCGTCCCTTCTCGCCGTCTCACTCAACTCCATGGCAATATCCAGTTGTGTATATAGGAGAGCCGATGGGTAGTGAGCTTTTGCTCCCGCGTGCCGGCGAACGCGCTTTCGAAATACGAGAGTTCTGACATAAAAGCCTCAACCCTAGTATCCCACCTCCTCCCCCAGCCCCAACCCTCACCGCTGTTTGTCCCAAGACGCGTCCCGGTGGTGGGGTGCCCGGTTGGATCGCCTGGATCACCGACGCGTTGCGATCCCTCAGTTGGCCGCGACTCTGCGATCGCGTTGGGTGAATATAAATTACTGTATTAAATCGCGATTGGTGTTGATCAGTCGGAATTGATTTTTATTTACTGAGAATCATTGAGGGAAGTGATAGAATTTTTTATCTTGTGTTTTAAGGGGTCACGAGGGCCATGAGGCTTTGGATTCAGACATGCAGGTCAGTTGGGGATGCTGGACATTTTAGAAAATTTGGAGGGAACTCTTTGCAGAGAATTGATTAATTCTCGATCGATAAAAATGACTTCAATTTTCTAAAATGAGTTATGAAATGATTTTACAATTTTTTTTTTAACTGGAAACTTTTATTGGGAATGATTTCTGTGGGTACGACGTGGGTTTCGATGGAAAAGAACCGAAGACCTTGACTTTAGGAAATATTAGCTACAGGCAAGGTCCGAAACTCCCACAGTCACATCGGCAATTAAATTTATTTTTCATTTTATTAACGATTGTTTCCGTCGGAATATAATAGTTAGACTGATTGGAATCGTTAGCACAATGAGAACAAAGAGACCCAAAATAATGAGTAACATTGGATTGAATAAATGAGGTGCTTTTATTCGAATGACATGAACGCGAAAAGTGACCACCTCGGGGAAAAACAATATTACCAATTGTGGTGAATACTTCATATTTTTTTTATTACCATGTCATTATGTTTATATTTTTTATTTCACCCTGGCCCCTCGGAAAATGATTTTGAAAGGCTGAAAAATTTCGAGCGCTTTGCTAGAAATTTTACCGGAAATTTTTCAACAGTTCGGTTCTCTAAAAGTTGAGCTTTTTCCCCGCCCTGTACTCTCAGGAGATGACTCGTTCAAACTTTGAAAGGCCTCATCGTACCATACATTTCATTTAACCCGAGACCTTTATTCAAGTTTATACGTAACCAGGGAATTATATTATCCACATCATCCGTCACCCACTCCCAGGAGCATGCATCCCCGTGAAAGTGTTGAACCACGTACAATTCCGGTGTGACCAATGGTGTATGTTTACCCTGGCGTTAAATTGAACCAGTCACCCTTCCCTGACATCTTCCAGTTATGGATCACCGGGATAATGCTTTCACGGTCGAGGAAGATGATAATAAAATTGCCATTTAAATTTCATACGGCAGTAGTTTAAACCGTAAAGGGCAGACTCAAGTATAGCAATAAACCGTAGGATCGATAACAATCCCAAGAGGTGAGAGTGGGTTTTTCATCAGTTTTCATCGCGTGTCCAGTTGTCGTTTGTCAGGAAATGATGGAGAAATCGATATGTATGAGCATCTTATGAGTAATTCTTCCGTTATGCCCAACTGTAACGTCTTACTACCCCCGCCGCAGACGTAATAATTAAATGGAAATTCCGAGGGGGAGAATTTTATTCATCAGCTCCAAAATTTATTTGTTTTCTGTCAAGACACATCGAGAGACAAGTCGGGGAACAATTATCTAACGAATTTAGTTCTACTGTAAACAAATGTTTTCTATCCCATCCCAGATGATGATGGCTGCCAATGTTGGAGCAATATTGACAATCATCACTGAGGCAATTTTAGCTGCCAACATTGGAACATGAATCATTGAATTCATTAAAAATGTTTAGTGATGGGAATTCCATTCCAAAGGGAATTTTCACAACCTGCGCTTTGTTTATATTCCATTCACTCTGGTCGTTCCTTTCCTGATTTTTATCCGATTAAATTAAGTCCATGAGCAACTGGGTACTAAAGCGGTGCTGTCCTTCTTTTAATTAATTAATCAATTATTTAGAGTGGTAATTTAATCTGCGGTGACGTAATTAACGTAATTGCTTTTCGTTCCAAAATGAGCTGCAGGAAGAAAAAAAATATAATTCTGCGAATGGAAAGTTTTTTTCATAAGAATTTGAAGAGAATTTTGAAGTGGAATTGTCGGACATTTTGTTGGCTGACATAAATACGATTGGAAAAATTTTTTTTCCTCCGTCTGGACCATTAAACGGAATGAAGGTGTTTCTTTGTGTTTTCTCGGGTGGAAATTTCCTGTAATCAACCGCTGAGTTATCAATGATGTTGAAAAATAATCGCACTACTGATACCATTAGATCCCGGCTATTGTCCAAATTCCGTATTACGAAAAACCGATGAAGTTCAGCCCCTTAATTTCCCCCAGCAAATTATCACCATCAAAGTAATGGCTGACTCTAAGATTGTTTTCAACATTCCCACAGGAATGTATCCCCCCACCCTAATCTCTCATTTCCGGTGTCGTAACTCGCAGGAAAATAAAAATCAGTTGAGAAGCGCTTGTAACGGTACACACACAGGAAACGTTAAATCTGGTGTAATAAAACTGGGTGGGGTTGACATTGGCAAATAAAATCATGCGGAAAAAATGAGGGTGAGCGAAATAAAAGAGCATGACTTGGTACTCGCGTGACTCGTCAACGACCACTAAAAATCGGTTCCATCGATCCATCGCGCTAACCAAAACCACACGAGTTCAAGGGCTGAATTATGTACTAATGCATTAAGTTGGTGGAAAGTTTGAATTTAGTGTTTCACTATTGTGAATACGAGTGTGATAACATTGGACTACAAACAAATTTTCTAGTTCTCCTGGTGTAACATTGATTTTTAGGGGCACAAACAGATGCACGTTAGGGGGGTTATATTTACTTGGGTGTGCTGGTGTGCATTATTGCAGTGGTGGAACGTGATTATGGAATTATCTCGGTCATCAGCCATGTTGAGAGAAATTTTCAGGAAATATTTTATCTTACAAGCACTTGTTAATGAGTTGGCCGATTCATGATAATTCAAGAAAAGTGTGAATGACAAATTATGTTGTAGATGAACTATCGTACGGTTGAAATTCTTTAATATTTTCTACACTTGAAAGATTCAATTTGAAGGTAAAGTTTATTATCAGTTAGTTTGCTGTCAGTCATTGGTAAATAATTTGAAAATTGCAAAGTATTTAATGTTCAATTTTCCCGATGTCTTCTGGAAAATTTTTTTAGAATGAATTATTATACTCAACAGGGGAACGAAATCATGGACGACGCTCGTCGGATTATTCCGGGATTTTCAACAAATGATAATCCTTGAGGGGATGAATTTAACAATTTCAGTAACAATCCTTTATCCATTTTACTACGTACTGCAACGCGGAACTATATCCGACTAGGTCAGTAACAAGTGTTGTAATCCCTCCAGATTCCTCTCCATTTTCGCTTGCGTCGCGTTATTCAGCTCATCGTGGACCCCATAAAGTCCCGTCGGGTCACGGTCTCCCTTTATTTCACTCCGATAACACGAAAAACTGGGAAAATTTTCGAGTTAAAACTCCCCGAATGTTTAAAATACGAATGAAAACAAAAATTTTCAATTCGCAGGCGTCCGCATTTTTTATGCATTATTAATTAATGGTTGATACACCTCATATCGAGGCCATAAAAGCACAACCAGTTCAGACGTCATCTCCTGCTCTTTCCACCCAGAGAGAAATTTGTACGAAAAATTCTGGGGCTGGAACCGGGAACGGGAAGCAAATCATTGTCAATATTTTATTGAATGATGATTACGGTTTTTACAACCCATCGACTGATTTTCCGGAGGATAATTTTACATCACTCGGTGTTATATTTTTTTTTACTGAAGCCTTGTTCCACGAATAGATCGACAATTCACTGCTATGCCCTTGCATTCAGCACTTGTTGCTTCGTGGAATGAAAGGGGTTGGCCGAGGGTGGCCAAGGTGAATAGGAAAATCTGGAGTAATTTTTTTCATCATATTGTTCTCTCCATTGTTGAGATGAAAAGGGCAGTTGGGTGAAAATGAGCATGTAAATTCAAAATCCCCGGAGGATTGCCGAGGCTCATGAGACGCTGGAGAAGCCCATCCAATCAGGCCAAGGACTCGTAAATAACCCAGCAATATTGCAGGGGTAGTTTTCTTAATTTCTTCTACAAGGAATTTAATCTGATGGAACCAATGAATTTCCAATCGACCGTTGAGGATCTCAGAATGGTAATTTGCTTGCAACAATAATTACCTGGACCATTCGATTCCATTCGATGAACGATAATTTAAATGTATAACCCCTTCAACCCCCTCTGCTTCAATTCTTAATATTGTCAGTCGTGAACGCAGATATTGGGGGTTGGAGCCCTCGACAGCACTTGCTTTGCCCCATTTTACCCTATAAATTTCAATTTTTTTTCATAATCCGATCTCCATTCTTTACTCGTCTGTTGTCAGATCCCCTGTCTGATATCCGTTAAAAAAAGGTATCACGGGAGAGTTCTGAGGAAATTCATCTCTAGAACCGTCAGCCTCAGAGATATTACAGCCATAAGCTGTATAAAATACTGCCCCCCTGTCTTCCACCCCGTTATTATTGAAATCAATACTGCAAACGTCGAGCTTTTTCTCACTCGTTCGGGTCTATAATCTGTCCTCCAATATTATGTCCAACAAATTCCACAGATGTCGAGAATTTCTCCAAATCTGTGGAAATTATATTTTCCTGATACCGACACAGTCCAACATGCATTCCCACCCTTTCACCAATAACTTCATAAATCACGACTCTCTGAATCTTCGAAAATGTGCCAGTGGAAAAACCCCCTTTGAAATAAAAAAAAATCAATGAACATCCCCACGTTGACTTTTTTAAAGAAATGAATTGGGTCAAGTATTCGGGCTTTATAAGCAACAGCTGAAACACGTCGTATCATGGTTTTTTGCATCTATTCAACACATATAGTTATGTATGGAGAGTTCGCGCTTGGCAGGAGAAATGTCATAAAAATTACGATGACACAAGTGGTAAACGTGTAGTGAATAGTATTTTTTCGAGATGAGGATTTTTAGTCACATGGGGTGGCTAGTAATGCCAAACAATTTTTTATTGTATGAGTGGGCTGAGGAGATTGTACTTCTCAGACTTACCCTCCCCCTCCCCTACTTTTCACCCCGTTCCCACGACGGTTCAGTACAGAAGTAGAAAGAAAACTGTCAGTAGAAAGATTTTAATGAGAATTTTCCTGCCTCATACATAAAGCAAATATATTTAATTATTTCTTATATTTATATTATTGTTTATATCTCTTTGAGATATACATATGTATAGAATGAAACATTGAAAGCAGTTTCCGGTTGAAATTTCAAGACTTAAAGTCTAAAAGCCCCAGCTGCATCCATCTGAAATTCGACGGAAAAGACCCCTCGGAATTCCTTAACATCTCTCCTTCCCCCCAAGTCACCATTTTTGCGCAGTTGAGGGTCAAGGTCACTTGCTCCACATCGGCGAAAAATTCCGTGTTGTTTCTCGATCGCTATCTCTTCTCTTAATGGTTTTTAATCTCCGAATTCGGAATAACCCAAACACTCTGTGATTTATGAATCGCATATTGAGAGACAGGGTGCAAGGTCGTCTGCACAAATAGTGCACTTACTCCGGGGGTGAGAGGTTGAATAATCATAAATCATAGTATTGGAACTTTTGCGCAATTAATCCGGTGGATTATAAATAATACGAGGAACTGCGTTTGAGCGCTCTGGGTGTTGCAGCTTTTTTTGTTCGGTCTTATCTGAATGTTTTTAGTTTGCTCTTTCCTCGACTCTTCGCTCTATTATTCTGTTGTGGCTGTCATTATCTCACAGGGTTTTACATCTCTCAGCTCCTCCCTGCGTACAACTGCAGAGTCATTTACATTTTAGGATCGCAGGGGGATTTTGGATCATTGCCAAAATAGTGAGAATGAGGGTAATGGAGTTGAGGATATTCGGGGTAGTCTTTAATCATCTGGAGGCGGGAGTAACTCTCGACGGGGGCGAGTCGTCGAACCTTCGTTGATTCTGGGGACGAGATTAATTGTGGCGATGATATTTAATTTAATGAAGTTAATCAAAATTTTTGAAAACAACCCTCTCCTCCGTCCGCTGCCCCTCATAAGAGTCGTTTGGTATTCTACGAGAACCTTAAAATGTCAAACAAATTGTCCATTATCGATTTATCGAGTTTGTATTCTTTTAAACAAATAATTCATTGAAAGTATTTATGAAGAAATTTGGAAAATTATGGAGCTGGTATTTTTGATTTTTTTTTTTACTATTTAGATATGAAGTTCGAAAGTAAATCGAAATGTTTTTTTCCACCGAATCCAAACATTTTCATGCTCTAACTTTTCCACAAGTTGGTCGATTTCCCATGTGTCACACCTCGAGTCCTGCTGATTTTGTATGAACGATAATAGAAATAAAAAAGTTTCTGGTAATGGAATGGCTTCCTCCAGAAGTTTTCACTGCAAGGTGGAAGTTCAATGTCGCGAATGGACCTTACATCGAGGTCACGTGTCCAGGAAACATACATAAACCCTGCGGCGATTCTTGTTGACTTTGTGCAAGTTTTCGGGCAACGAGCTTATTCACAAAAACACACTCTGGAAAACTTTACAATTTATTTACATCCATTTGACAATTTATTATCTTCATAAATTATTGAACAACGTTGCTCTTTGAAAGTTCAGGGTTACCTCCGGATTATGCGTCTTGTATCATTTGCATTGCTTGTCCGGCGATAAATTAGTTCACATGTGAACCCAGTTAAGAACTGGTCCCACTGTAATAATTTTGCAACTATTCGTGCGGCTTTTGTACGAGGGAAAAAGACACTTTTTCATATGTAATGTGACATGTTAACATTTCACGTTAATGGAAACAGAAGCCGTTGAGAGAGCTGAGCCGGCTGTGCCTGGGTACGAGCAGTCACAATAATTCAGTGGTTGTCACTGCTGATGTTGTCTGCACGGAGCCACCGAGTGGTCTGCCTCTACTGCAGGTCTGGCCCAGTGATTCACCCAGAGGTGAGGCTGACGGACAGGCTTTCATCTTCCCTGACGCCCCCGACAGTGTCAATGATAGTGGAATAGAGTCAATCCAGGTAAATTAATTCATCGGAATTAATATATTTTAAATAAACAAAAAATTATAATATACGCAATTTCCATTATTCATTTTAGTCCCACACACAAAAATTTAACTATTTGTCTGTCACAAAATACACTACTCTAGATGGCAATCCTGGATATATACTTTTAGCCTTCGATTACCTAGATTTTACATAAAGTTTTCGTATAATTTTTATTTTTTCGGGCACGTGTCTACGGAGATTGATTTATTCGAGCTGAAAGTGGAAGTCCCTCTTTAAAAACAAAACAACCTTTCGTGATTATAATATTCGTTTGAGAGTAATTGCTGGTACGTAGTTATGAAGAAATGGATGACTATCTCAAATGAGTCGCAAACATCCTATCACTCTAAATTTTGTTTGTAGGAAATTATGTCATAAGGATGTTTATATTTTTGGAATTCAACGGTTGACTGTGCGCTGATGTAGTGAACAAATTTCTGTTTTCGTTTATTTTAGTTGTGAGGGAGGGAGAGGTAATTTATTCAATATCAGGAATAATTTTTAATGTTTATTCATGGAGAGGAATGTATAATCAGAATTTTCCCGAACATACTACTCTGAAAATCACAGAAAAATTTGAATCCGTAGCAGCTCTTTTCACAAATTTTAATATTTGTTAAAATTTCAAAAATGAAATATTAATGTCCATTGAGAATTCAAATGCAGTTATTAGCTTCAACGAGAAAACGATAATTTATTCTAAAGGTCACGTAAAACTGGCAACGTCATAATTATTTATTCCATAAACCGAATTCAATCGCGATCACACACGTTATTACCGCATGATTCGGAAAATTCCCTCGTCCTATTTTTTCCATAATCCCCACAATTTTGCAATTTCGCTCGTAACTCCAGAAATTGCTAGCTGTAACACATCAAATTTATGTTTACTGCAGTGATAAAAAAATCTGCGTCATAAAAAATAATGCCCCAAGTAGATTAGCTCCATCGTGGCTTTTAACTAATTTTTCAATTTTTAAAAATGCATGAAAGCACGATAACCGCATGACCCCCCCAAGCCCTGTAAATTATTGAGCCGCTCCTCGCGGCCGTTGTTCGTGTCAGCGAGACGATAATTATCGAGCCTCCCCGAAAAAGGCATCACCATCTCCATGCGGTGTCGCCTGCACCAGCACAACCGCCAGTCCTCAGCAGTCCCGTCGCCCGAGTCTGCTGCATCCAGACCATGCGCGCCTGCACCTGCATCATCTCCATCACAATCACCACGCGGTATCGAGATCACCTCCATCGCCAGACAGAACGTCCATCGATGAAGAGCCACCCCCTGCCCCACCCAGCCCTTCCAGCTCAACGACAAGCAGCCTGAGGTCTATGCCAAGTTCGGCGATTGCATCGGTTCATTCATCTCATGACAGGCGACGCAGTAGCAGGTAATTTTATTCCCAAATCGTATGCGTCATCATTGCGGTGCACAATGACCTTTTGCACACTGTTTCCGTGTGGTTAATTAGTCAATTGGTGATATTGCCGGTTCTCAATGTGCATAATTTCTCCAAATTAGAATTGGTTGAAAAAATTTGTTCATTATGAACCAAAATTGTGGTCAATTATTGAGCGATATTCAATGGAAATTGAGTAAACATCCTGGTGAAAGGGCAATCCCTTCAAAACTTGGCATCACTGAAAATTAAATTTTCATATTTCAGTGGAAAATTCACGGGATCTGAGAGAATGCTCCAGCTACTCCAAACCCATTCTCCCAAACCCTGTCCACGAAACTTCCAACCGTTCCCATCAGGGTTGCGAGAAGTCTTGATCCCAAAATTAGTTTTCCATAATTACCCAACTCAATTTACTGTCCCCGGAAGCTTGAAATGCGTCATTTAATTTCACCAAAATAAGTTTAAAAAATTTAACGAAATTTCGTTTGTAAAAAATTGTAAATCCTCAGAAGCTCCAGAAATAATCAAATTTCACTCCTTCAAATGCAGGTACTCAATGTTCGATGCGCTGGACCTGGAATACGCCCTTCTGCGAGCGGCAGCCCGGGGCTCGGTGGGTCCCTATTCACTATCCGAGTCTCTCCACAAGCTGACGTTCACCCAGAGCCTGGCCTTTCCCGCATTAGCCCGTGGATTAGCTTCAAAACAAAGTGTCCCAACAAGACGTCCTCAGCAACACTCAGAGAGCGGTTTGAATGCATTTGCAAAGGTCGTCACCGCAGTTGTACTCATGTTAGTGAGCGTTCTTGTGTTTGGGGTCGTGTACAAATTTGTGAGGACGTGAGGATGGCTACTGGCACCCGGACGACAGTATGACTCACCACAGGACATTAGGAGAGTTGACGATCCAGTTGTCTCGGGTGCCAGTGATCTGTTTCAAGTGGACACGTGAGTGTCTATTAAGTTTAAAGGAAATGGAATATTTGGAAATCCGTGAGTTGTATATGGGCAAATGAACATGGAAAAGTGTACACGTGTGTGATGAAATGTTTTCTCTCAGAGATGTGGTATCGACTTCATTCTGTCGAATGACGGCTTACAAACCTGTCATTATCTACACGGAGAGAAATTGTTCAGTCAAATTATCCTACCGTTTTATCCAAATCGTTAATTTTTAGTCTACGTTATACTGATTTTATCCTGACGCATATTAAATTCTAATTGAATTTTAAATTTTACCCTGTCAATAGAGTAATTTTGATCGTTATCGAGGTAAAATTTCTTTATCCTCCTTTCGAACCTCGAGACAGAAAGGTGGAAATGATGAGTCATGATAGACTTTCACAGAATGATAGGACAATTTTTATTAAAAATTTCTCTCCGTGTGGATTCATCTGAATATTTTTTTACTGCCAGAAATGCAGTTGAGTTTTCACTGAAATCCCGCGGGAATTCCATAGCATTAAACAATGAAGTCAAAATGTCAATGCAATCAAACAAGTTCCACTGCAATATTTTTGGTAGGTCCCTTTGTTATTCCTCGTTAAAAAAAATTTCAAAAAGCCATTGAATCCCCCGAAATCCCGCAAAAAGTCCTTTATCTATTCACCTCTCCTCAATTCTATGGAAATATTCTCAGAATAAACTCCAATTTGTTTTCTCCTGCTCGGTTTCCACCACCTCCCCCAGGGCATTATCATCTCCACCAGTATCAAGAAATTTTCCACTTCAATATTCCCGGAAACTGAGTTATTGCATGTGGAATTCAACAACTGACACTGAATAAACATGAGCATTATCTTCGTACAATTCGGCGCGTTTTCCCTAAGAGATATGGAAAATAAGCCACTAGTGAATGTAATGAAAATTCGTCTCTGAAAATATCGACCCCCAGATATCCCAAAATACACTCATGATATTTCAAGACAGTGTACATTGAATTCGTGCTTGAGAGATGAAGCCAGTAATGATAGGACGATATCGAACGGTATTTTTGTAAATCGATTGAACAGTTAATTTTTATCTGAAACTCAATGTCGTTATAAATACGTAACATACAGAATCGCGATGAAAAAATATATAGAATTGTCGAGAGGCTGGTCCAACACTGGAAAATCCAGGTCATAACTGGGTCACGACGAATGATAATAAAACAAATGAATATAAATTTACATTGTGAATCAGAACTTTGTAAAAATCCATTCAAGTGTCTCTTTGCTATTTTCAAAAATTCCTAAACTAAAATAAATTTTTCTTTCACTTTTGTGTACAAAAATATCATAGAACAACTTCGTGAATTTCGGTGGCCAACTCTATTGGGTTTCTATCGATCTTTCCATGAGCTATGAGCTGCGAAATACTACGGGAAATATCTGTATAGAAATCAAGAGTTGTCCAGCGAATTCCCTAAGTTTTCGAGGGACTTTTATCGCGTGTATTCTCTTAAATAACTACATCTTCGCTCAATTAATTACGTCAGTGTCTGTGCGTGTGCACATATGATTGGAATATAAGAATGATGAAAAATGCAGAAATTGTGAGATTTAATTAAGTTGTTGATTGATTAATTACTTAATTAAATATTTCTCATGTTATTTTCATTTCTCCCACCCGTGCTCTTCTATTTTTTTCCTCATATTTATTAAAACACGAGCTATGAATCGAGTGTGGGTTAAAAATATCCCACAACGGGGGCTGTAATGTCACCAAGTCACTTCCAGCCCTCACCTCTAGGTCCTTGTATCGTTTTTTTCCTCTCGTCATCACGCTCCGCTGGTAATTTTTTTTGCCATTACTTTCTTTTTATATAACCCCGCCTTATGTACATTTCTTCCATCGCGGATATTACAAACAAATGACAATCGTTTGGCTCTTCTACCAGTAGAGATTGTTTACATTTGTAAGTTACGATCTTCCCTAAGAAAAATTTACGCCCGGACTTCTCTTGTAAGATTACTTGGAATGAATTTGTAATGACTTTCATTTGTGTGTCGTATGCGTTTTTTTATTGATTGCGCCTGTGAAGGCTTTGGCTTACGGGGAAATTTGGTGAAAGAGATGAGAAGAAAGTTTGAGGACTCACGAAACTCATTAAGAGATTGTTTCGAAGGGAATTTCATGGTGTTTATAATTTTGAAACGTAACAGCAGTGCCAACAATGTCATTATGTATGAAACTGTATTATCAGCTCCAGTGATAACGCAGCTTCGTGCTCCACATGAAAATCTCCAGAAGAGTGTAGGTACACGAAGTGACATCGATTGTTAATAACTTGAAAATGAGAAGAAAAAAAAATTATGGGTAACTTGTTGTGATTATAAATATTCAAACAACCAAAAATATCTAACCGATCAATCTTACTTCGAACAAACAAGTTAGCAGCTCTGATGTTCTCTAAACAATCTTCCAAACTCTCTCCTCATCTTTGGCACCGCTCTACAAAATTCAAACCAAATGCTTAATTAATAAAAATTGTTCGTTCGTGGCTGTGCATTCTACCACGCAACGAATTTATAAAATTAACCATTAAAATAAGCCTCAACTAAGGAATAATGTAAATTGTAAATAAACTAAAATTCGTGTAATTTAATGGATGCAAAACAAAGACAACAACCTTCTGCATTGAATCCCAATTAATTAATTTAATGACTCCGAAATGGATAAATAAACACATGTTTTCAATATTTAGTTTACATCATTTATTTTACGACCGCAGGATCAACCGCAAGCAGTCGACAATCCTCACACCTCAATATATCTTTGTCCTTAATGTAATATGTAATTTAGATTACAACGTGTTCCCTGTCGAGTTATCCTCATAAATTTTTATTCGTCATTTTATCATTACAATTAATGTTTTTTAATTCACACCTAGTGCTATTTTTTATCTACAGTGATATTCCACTCGCTATACAATCGACTCCAGCCATTCATAGCGATTCATATTAATTATATGATCTGTTTTTAATATAACTCTTTTAATATCTTTTTATTTTTCCTACATACACGTTCGTTATTAATTTATCGAATTTATAACTTCTCATTCAATAATTCAGTGGTAAACTAATGAAACAGAATAAGTTAATGTATTGTACGGATGAGTTTTTGTATCCGTTGTTGTACGAAAACGGAATTAATACAAATAAAAATATTCAGACATACCACCAACAGATTCATCGCTTGCTCCTGATGATCCTCAGGGCAACGTAAAAAAATCACATTAACTTTGTATTCAGTATCGTATTGACTCATTTTAAAGGGCGCCAATTGCTCGGCCCAACCCTCGTAAGAACTTCATCGAACATATACGCTGATTTCTGTACTCAGAATTATTGTTATAATATTAGGTCGTTTAATCCCTTAATGTCTGTTCTCATGCGGAAATTATTTTCAAATAGTGAAAAAAGATACTGCGATATTGAAAGCTGAGTGTGAAATAAAATTGACTCATCCTGTTGCATCATTCCAGCACTGAATTAAATTCAATCAATTCTGAATGTCGTGGAATCATCATCATTTAAATTATTTACATGATAATTTATTCATTTTTCTTTAAGTATCAGTTTTATCCCCTAATGTACAAGATTCAATGCACGCTCATGTCTCTTCATTTGTCTCAATTCCCTGTCACATTCTCAATGGTTTGTAGTTCTGTCAATAAAATTCTACTTGTGTCAATTGTCATTCAATAAATGGAGCAGGATTCGTGTCGGAGGACTAATCGATTGCTGCGATGTTTTATTTTCGTTTTATTACTTCATCATATTATAATCATAATTTTTATCGATGTCTGACTATTCATTTATTTCAGCGATATTTATTCCACATTTCTGCTTCGATTGTATCAACGCGCGAGTCTCCCATCCCCAGTGCACTAGTCACACTTTAGTCAGACTGTTTCATCATTATGTTTTTGTTTATTCGTTCGAAGACGTTATTTATATTTAGAACACAGTTACAAACAGTTAGGAAGAAAAAACGTGAAAATAGTTTATCTCTCTGAATTATTAGTTTTTTTTTTCGGTTATACTTTCTTGAATAATCGTTGGAAAATCAGTGAACATGCGTTATCGGTGAGACTCGCGCTTAGGCCGTGCACGATCTTCAAAGAAAAATATTTTCTTTATTCATTGGTATCATAATTTTATGATTTTTCTTTCATCTCTATTCACACTTGTAATCCGAGGATCTAACATACGTGTAGAGAGAAAAAAATAGTGACAATGAGACAGAGAGGGGACTCTGGTAACTCGACGCTCTACGTAGAAAAATAAATTATCGCCGAGGACAGTTCAGAAAGCAATTCTTAAAATTATTCGACTCCTTCATGAGTGAAAACGAAATTTTCATCTTGTAACATAACCTACGAGTAATATAAACCTGTTATTATATTTTTAATAGACTTGTGGATCCCCTTAAACAAACTGTTTGTTCTGCAAACTGTCAAGCGCCGAGCGCAAATAAATAATTCATAAATTTTTCAAATTCATCAAAATAATCTCGTTTTCTCCTGAATTCGAATAATTTTAGAACTTTCCTTCTGAACTATCACCCAAATCCCCTCATTTACATCTTATTTATACAATATGATTAACAATCTATGGACTACCTCGAAAATATACTCGATTATATTAATGAATTACTTCCAAAGCTCAATTCGAGTAGTGAGTGTCAATCTTGATCAGACACTGTGGTTCAGGTAATCGTCGAAGATTTGAATTATCTAATTTACCGACAGTGGGAATCTACACATCGACTGTAACATTTCCGAAAAGAAACATGTCATGGATCCGAGTAGTCACGTCTCATGCCAGTCAGACGTGCAAATCTTGTTGGGGGGCGGGGAGATCGATAGATCGAGGCAGTCCCAGTGTCGAATCACTACTAATTCACGTACTCCTGGCATCACTGGACCTCGTACAACAAGTAGGTGATACATTCTCTCTCTCTCTCTCTCTCTCTCTCGCTCTCTACTGGTTAATTATACAACACTCTATACCATCGACAAAGTTATCACAGACGCGAAGAACGTTTTCGCTAGAGTTATTCCCCTGTATTTAATATATCTACCCACTTTCCGGTTCTTCAGACACTGATATACTTTTGATATTTATTATTTGCACGTTAGTCTAGACAATGGACAATTACGCGAACACGTTCTCCCCGTTAACGATTCAGTATGATTTGATTTTTTTCTGCTTTTTCCTTCCGATTGGAAGCTTTTTTAGATTTAATTTCAGGTTTTTATATGTTGGGATTATTTTTGCTGCGAAAACTTTGACTCGAATTTTCTCGTGGTAATTATGCGGCTGGTGCCAGGATAGCACTCCAGCGGGGGAGTGCCGTTTCGGCTGTAGTGGAGTGATGAAGAACGGGAAATTGATAGAAAACTGTGGAATTAATTATTTTAGTAATATCTCGGAATCTGCATGGAAAAATTAAATTTGGGAGACTAATTTTTGTGGTGAAACTAATCTTCGCCCCTCCTTTCCCCCCTGGAGATCTAATTTTTACCTCAAGTTCATTTAAGTGTGACATTAGCAGATACGGAGATCGTTCAATAATTAGTAACAAAAGTGGTGTAAATTGATAGTGCGGCCATTTTGAAAAATTCCAAAGGATTCTTTGCCACAAAATTTGAGGGGCTTTAAAATGTTCAATGCAATTGCCTTACAAATCTAATAGTTTTTAGGATGTCTTGAGATTTCTCCCCACGTGAATTTTAAATTTATCAATTGCTATCGACCGTCCTGAGCGATGTTAAAAGCTCTCAAAGACCTCAGAGCTTCTCTTTAAAAAAAACAACTGCACGGAAAATTCCCGACATTCTTGCCAGAATAATCAATAAATACTGGAATAATTGTGCGATAAAAAATGTAATTAGAATGTTCATGTACTGAGAAGCTGCTGAGCAACATCATTTATGTCTCGAAAGATTCTCTCCAAAGAAGGTCTTATCCTTTTGTTCCAATGAGGCTCCGAGATATGAGCAAAATAACAAAAAAAAATTCCTGTTACTCTATCATACCTCCGATTTTGAATCACTTCACAACCGATTCAAACCCCTCGTAATTCTCTCAATGACCCAATTGAATAGAAGTTGGAACACAAGATATTTGGTATACTCCACGACGAAATAATCCCTAATTAGTAATTACTCTAGTAGTTTTGTTTGAAAGCCCGTTAACAAGAAAATGACAATCGAATGTCAATTCGAAGTTATTTTTTCTTGAATTGATATTTCAGTTAGAGACACAATAAGGATCTCTTGATTTCTCCAGTATTAACATTCTCAAATGTAATATTACGTTTTCATGACGTAAATGCCCTCAGGGACAATGGAGAAACAGATTTTATTAATTTCCAATTTTTTTACTCTTAATTTTCCCTACTGATAAATGATCTGATGCGTCGGTTCCTTCGGAATATCACTGTCCAGGTTCAAGTAGGCGCCATTTTTTGTGATCAAATAATGAGTTAGTAGTTGACCTTTTCCCTTGACGAATACCATGCCACGTTGCTCAAAGCCGTAGCCGAAGGGCTCAAGGATTTTTCTCGTTTCATCGGTCACCTACAAAAATAATGATGAAAGCAAAAAAATTGTGAGAAAAAAAATATATTCCTCGTCGATGTTATATCTTGATCGACGTAAATAGATGGAAAATTATTTCCAGTGGGTAATGCACAATTCTGACTTCACTATCCCCACATTTTCTTTCATCTGGAAATAGATTCATGGAGTATTTTTAGCAGGGACTGGAGTCTGTGCACATATTGATTTTATCACTTACAAATTCTTCTTTTAATGAATGAAAAAAGATCATTGAATTTTTCATTGTGGGATTTTAATGTTCTCTTTATTTACCTTGTTCCCATTATTTAATCCAGATGGAATAGAGTGCACAGTATTATTTCATTTATCAAATTCGGAATTGCCATTTTTTGGGTCAAGATAATTATTGCTGCTGATTCATTGATTACATCTGTTAATGTGTTAGCAATATTTATTCACTATTTTACCTGCAAATGTCCAACTTTTCCAGTACTCTCCATCCTGGAGGCGACATTAACGGTATTGCCCCAGATGTCGTAATGGGGTTTTCTCGCCCCAATGACCCCAGCAGTAACTGGGCCGTGATTGATCCCCATCTTTAGGACGAAATGATTGAAGCTCTGTTCATTGATACTCGACAGAGCCTTCTTCAGCTCCAGGGCAAACTCCACTAGAGCGGAGAGATGGCCCCACCGGGGCCCATCCTCGAGATCTGTGTCCTCAGAAATCCCTGAGGCTGCCATGTAGGTCGAGCCTATCGTCTTGATCTTCGTGATGCACTTGAACTTGCTCTGATCGAGGATCTGACAACGATAATTACGTGATGAAATCTGACGCACTAATTGAGAAATCGATAGACTGATTAAGGGACTAGATGAGTGCAGGAGGGGACATTGCGTACAATTTTCGCAGCGATTTTTGGTTCAATGAGAAATCAATGGAGTAAAATAATTTAACTCACAGCATCGAAATCGGAGATGACTTCATTGAGGAACCTGAGGCACTCCAGTCCCTGATTATTGATACTCTCCTCGCTATAAAAATCCGCAAAAGTGGGCATACTAGCGAAGAGTACACCGACCTCCGAGTAGCTCTGACTGTACAGGTCATCGTGGTGTCTAGTGTTCGACAGATAGTACATAGCGACATGGGGTGGTAGAATATTATAAATTAAGGCGCCATTACGCCTCTTCATATCCGCTGCCCTCTCGCGCTGCGCCACCACTTCACGTCCACGAAGAAACAGAATTCGTCTCGATTTCTCCGTCTGTTGAATGAGTAAAAAGATCACTGAGGGGCTGAGAATTCTCGCCATTAGGTGTGCTAAAATATTTCACGAGTGCGGAAATTACGGTGAAGAAATTATTAATAATAAATAATGATGAATGTCTCGATTTCGCTGGAGACGTCAATTGGGAGAAAAATTAATCAACCACTTTGGTAGATTGATGGTGGAACAATAATCTGAAATTTGCTCTCCCAGCCAAAGGATGGGGGTAAAATTAATCGACAGCCAATCCCCGAGGAAATTGCTACCCCTCGTTCACCCTAGACGCATCCCCTGTATTCCTCACTTCCCTTTCCAGTGGTATAAACACACGTTGCATCCTCCCCAATCGATTATACACCCTGGGAGTCACTTATTGTCTCGAAATCCCAAACCTCCAATTGTTTCACAAACCAAATGATCTTCTTGGAATGGAACAATCAATGGTGGAATGAAATTATTAATAGGTTTTCCTGATGGATTCGACTGAATTGAGGGGGAGCTACGAATTTTTTTTCGTAGAACAATTTTGTCGACCTTCCACAGAAAATCAATCACAATAGTATTTTCCCGATCCGAATCGACGTTAAATTTATAAATCACACTTTACATTTAATTAAATTAACAAGATCTACAGTTAACTTCAGTAAATATTTGTTTCATTCAAATTAATTAGAAAAAAATTTTCGTCGGAAACTACTCAGTAAAATTACCTGAATTTTTCTATCACTGTATCTATGGCACAGAAAAAAATAAATTGCATTATTCTGTAAGTGATATATACGTACGTATCGGGCGACAATGACGAGTGTAACTGCAACAGTGATTAGTGTAGCCGAAAGTGAGTACTTGAGGGGCAGAGGCACTGGGTCAGACGAGTACGAAGCCATGTCTTCGCGGTCCAAACTAGCCCCAAGTATGAGAATATTGACTGAGCATTGTGTACCCGCCAGCATGAACATGAGCACAGATTTACCCAGGTAACTTATGTACGCTGGCATTGAAATTACAATCAGTGCTAAAACGCCCACGTACGAGTAGTACGAGGGGTATGGGCAGCGGGATGATTTTATGGAGGCGTTGGTGGGTGGATCTGCCTCATCTATTACAGCACAATTACCCTGGAGAATAAAATTACAATTTGAAGTGATTGGAGATTGTAATTAGGACACCACCATCGTAAATACAGAGTTAATATATCATTAATTTATACAGGAATTCGCGTCCCGATTTTTCATTGCATATACAGTACTTGGAAAATGGAAAAAATATTCTTATTCATTGGGTTTTTATTTAAAATATTTTCCCACGCGTGTATTACTGACTGCATTGGGTTTTCAATGAAATTGGCGAATCGAGTGCAGGCTTGGGCGAATTATTTAGCGAACAGTATCTCAATTGTTCTCAAATTTTCATCACTTGATTTTATTTCCAATTTATATTTATTTTTTCATTGCTCAGGTGTCCCCAATAATTGTGCAATAAAAGACAGATAAAAAATTGAGCACGTTCAAAGAGATTAAATGAAATTGAATCGGACATTGCAATTGGATGATTCGTCCTGGTAACTGACGACGTAATAGCTATTGGCAATTGTGTAAATGAATAATTTGTAATTTTCTCTCTATTGGATTTATTTTCCCCTTTCATTTAGCACCACTCTCCCAAAAATTTTATTCTGTTAAAAGGACCAAATTATCTTCTACCGTTAATCAATAAAACTGATGGAAAAAAAAGAGAAATTATAAAAGAAAAACTGTTAAAATTTCCTGGAATTATATTTTGTTAAAAATTAAATGAATTTCTGGAGAATTCTGAATCTAAATAAAGTCGTTGTGGTTCCAAAAGAAAGATTTGGATCACCCAAATTCATAGAAAAGTACATTAAATACTTTTTCTTATTGTACAATAAAATTTTTGGGAACCCCAGCACGATCTAGAGCAGAATGGCAATTGGAGAATACTTTAGATTATCAAACCAAAGAAAGCGAGATCACGTTCGAAAGATAACTTGAGTCTTAATTTATTCAAGGGTTTTTGAATGGATAAAACATTTGTGAGACGTCATAAAAATGTTTAATGGGTTTTTCGAACTCACCATGTCGAGGATAATAAAAATACTGAGGGAAAAAATCATAAGTAGAGCGAGAGTCCGCCTGAGCCATCGAGCACGCACGGCACTCCCTAAACACGTAGCTCCAGCTAATACAATCCCAAAGAGAGTGACCATGCCTATACCACCGAAGGTGAATTTACCCGAAGGCTGAACCCTCCAAACTGGCGCAGCACATATCATCACCAAAGGCCCACCTAGAATTTCATCAATTACTGGGATAAGATACGTAATTACATCAAGTAATCGCATGAAATAGCAACACAAATATCATATTACGGATACAGATTGTTTTAAATAATATCAAAACGATTCGACTATCAACCAAATCGACTGGCCCTTAGCGACCAAAGTGTCCACGCTCAGGGCTCATTTGACAAAAGGCCTGTGTTTATTTATTCCTCTCAGTTTCGTCTCTGTTTTTGTTTATTCTAATAAACAATTCTAAACATTTCCGTACCGTTCTGAGAAAAATAAAATACTGACATGGATTGAAAACAGCTATGGACACACGATCAATTGCTGTCCACCCATAAATTCACGAGGAAATCCGATAAAATCAGAAGAAATCAGATAAAAAAGAAAATTGACAAACTGGTTCACGAACCAGGTGGCTAACAAAGAATTAACGAATGTAATCCACGATCCATTAACTCACCCAGTAATGAAAGTGGTGAAAATGCCTCTCCACTGCTGTGAAAGGCAGCCTCGACATTGGGATCCTTGAAGTTGAGCGTCAGCCATGAGGCTTGACCCCTCAATTCCGCACCACCCACTAGAGCCAATAAATATCAATGAAATAAGACACCAGGACGATCTATGGCAACATATTTCATGAATGACAATAGTGTTTTGTACCTCGACTGTCAAGCTCTATTCTGAGCCTCTCCCGGAAGTCCTTAGAGTCCTCCTTACCGTTCCCCTCGTCAGGATGATCAATCATCGTCTGTGATGATTCGGTGCTGGCCAAAGGTGCCACGCTCTTTCCTGCTGCTGGTTGGAAGGGCTTTAGCGCCCTTACGATGAAGTAGGTGATGAGACCAGCTTTCGCCAGGGCTTCCTCTCTCCTCTCTCCGTATGCTGGCTCCACTTCGAATTCTCCGTTTAAAAAACTCATCGTCGTGTCGGAAATGTGAACACGCCTTATCACAATGAAAAAATCAAGATAATAGTGCAAACAAAGTGAGGATAATAATTTAAAGTGTCAAAATTTTTTCTTTCAGTTGAAAAAAAAATTATTCTTCCAGGTAATTCATTTTCTACACATCAAGTGGCAAATTTATCAATTGAAATTGATTCTAAAATATAGCTTGAAATAGAATGAACCCTTTTGAGTAGATTTTGAAATTTTATGAACTCCACGTCAGCCATATCTGTTAATCCACGAGCTCCATAAAGAAAGAGTCGTAAGACCTCGGTTAAAGGCAATGAAAATACTGGAGAAAATATTTCCGGTCATTCTCTCACAAAACCGCTTCCTCCGGGAGACATTCGGAGCAGTCATATAAAAATCTATACTGAGTCCATCTCCCATTCTCCATTATTTCAGGGCAAAGATAAATATTTCACCTGAAATCCTACGGAGGAATGAATTTTTCACCGTATAATATAAATTATTTTACCCAGCCATTCCACTGCTCTCCATTTTATTCGCCAACACCACGTCCTTACTGTAAACATCAAACTGCCACTGCCTCTGTCCAAGAACACCAGCCAGAACGGCACCAGTGTGTATACCAACTCTCATATCCACCGGGCTCTGAGTCTTGGCTTGTACGTACTTTATGGCCTCCACCATTGATAATCCCATGTGGACACAGAGAATCGCGTGATCCGGGCGCTCGACTGGTGCACCACTCACGCAGTAGTAGCAATCACCCAGGATTTTTATCCGCAATTGCTCGTACCTGATGACAGAAGAGATTTCTTCGTGTTTTCTGCTCTTCATTTATTATGAATATAGTGGGAAAGGCTGAAGTATTACGGTACTGCGAGGATATTCACTTCGATGGATTTTTTATGGATGTATTTGGTATTATTAACGGGTGAAATTCCCAGAAACTTTACGACTGTAACATTTTTCTTTTGATTCTTTTCCAGATAATTTGATGAGCCTCAGGAATTTTATTCCTCCAAAATGTGTCCAAATTCTGAAATTGTTATCAAATAATCAATTTGATCCAACTTCTCTTTGTGTTTCAATTTTTCTTAATTCAGGTCAATTTTTCTTTTGTCTCTCAATTCTCCGTTCATCAGGCACTGATTTTGTTATTTTTTCATGAGCATTGAATGAGAGGTAGGAGAAGTGCACGAGAATATACAAAGTTTGATTAGAGAACGAATAAAAGATCCTCTCATTATCAGGGAACTCATTACCTGAGGCCAAATATATCATCTCTCGAGTACAAATCGCTTGAGACGAGAATTCCAGGCAATGCACAAATTCCATGAAGAGTTCATGACTCGAATATGAAAACTTTGCGAGAAAGTAAGAATTTCTTTGTTGAAGAAATCATTTTTCCTTATCTCCTTTGGAGAAATGTGAATCATGAAATCGTGACATTTTTATGGAATGAATTCAGAAGGCGCACTGAGGAGAGAATATTTTGTTGGGAAGCATGTCTTTATCCAGCGAAGACAAGAGAACAAGTGCATGACTTACCTCTTATAATATAAACAATATCCTACAATAAACAAAATCTACCCCAAGAAATTTTATACGTTTCCACTTGAGCTGAAAATACTCTTGTATATAAGGTTTCATCTGGAAAGACTTTTCATATCCTTTGAGTCCGGTAGAGGGCGGTTCAATGGCTTTAAGTCCAACGAAAAATTCGGGTCAATGGGATTTTTTTCCAATAATCATATTATTAAGAATTTTCCGAAAAATCAGCAATTAACCACTCTTATATCTTCCAAAGGGCGTGCGCCTTATTATCTCAGAATCAAAAAGAGTTATCGGCCTATTCATAGAGGTTCTATCCATCTCTCTTTTGAGCCCCCAAAAACTCCTTAAACGAACTCTTTTATCTCCCCTAGTTCCGCCCAAAAAACTCCCCCGAACTCAGGTCGACTCGCCCGATCCCATTTTTCTTCCAAACGAAACGACATACTCCCCCAATTCTCTAATTACCCCTAATCCCGATATTACCCCTCCCTCTGCGATAAATTTTTGACCTCTCATTTGCCAAAAACTCCGTCACAACAATCTTGACTCACCTCGAAAATTTTCCATTTTTACAAAAGATTCGCACTCGCCATTTACCCCCTAATTTGACTCCCAGAATGCAACATGGCATTCCACTACTGCCCGGAATCCCTGATCGAGGATCTCTGTCACCCTCGCTCTCACCCTCACCCATCATCCTCTCCCCTCACTCCTCCTCGCCAACCCCTGAATCGAATTCCGCACCTCAACGCTTACCAGTATTTTATTTCTCTCGGAATTTCCTCCTGACCCTGTTTTTACCCTCATTTTATTTCTTACTAATTCAGTTGATTACTGAATCTAAGAAATTAAAGGACAAAATTAACCAAAAATGTTAATTACCAATATAATAATTATTTGTTACAACTTTTCGTCTCTTCCACTGGGTTATGCTACACATTTACGAGGTCTCAACAGACGAAAAAATAAATTGAAGAGAAATATTGATTTTTTATCCTCAATATTCCCTCATTTCAGAAGTTCCGATGATGAAAAACGACAAAATATTAGTTTATCACTTATTCAGTCTCATTGAACTAATTCAATAAATAATTTATTCTTCATGTAATTCGGAGTACTTGGAAAGTTCTCAAGAAAAACAATAAAGATAACAAAATATTTACTTTTTCCACTTTTCGTATTTGTTTGTTCTCTGTATTTGTTTCTCTTTGGCTATTTCATATATCTAATTAGATCGAAACAGCTAAAATATGGGAATGCCAATTAATTTCTCTTCTCTCCCTCATTCCCCTCAACAGGTTGTTTTATTTCCGCTCCCTTCACTTTATCCCGTATTTAGTAAATTTGGGAGATCACGGGGAATATTGATTTATCTTCATCAATATCAGGGGCTATTTCTGTTTTTTTTATTGCTCCATTCGGAGGGTTCAAGGGGTGGGCGAAGTGAAGTGAAGGGAGTAGCAGGACTACATATTTGTTTAAAACATGTATTTATTTTAATCAATATTTGGTTCTATTTTCGTTTCAGTTGCTGTTATAAGGTTTTTGAACATTCAAGAAGGAACAGAGAAAAATAAATGTTTAGCCATTTTTAAAAATGTTTTTTTCTCGAAATGTTTTCGGTACGAAATCTTCCGTATGCCTTTTGTTATTTATATCCCTCAATATTTTCTGTCGTGTCTAAGGAGATTTAAAGGAAAGAGGGAGCGGATCAGGTGCTTATCCAATGAAAAATATTTATACTAGTTTCCTCGCCGTTCCATGTATTTGAAAAATTCAAGCAGAGGCGGAGAATAAAGCGGAATCTCCATTCACATCCCTATTGTTATTTATTACCTTCAATATTCTCTTTTATCCTAATTTTCTGTGCTTTCCCGAGTCTCAGAAAATCTCCAATTTTACGGATTTTAATCGGAAATCTGCTCCGGTTATTGTCACGGATTCTGTCGGTTCGAACTCGATTAATTCTACTTGGAAATTACAACCAAACACTCACTACTTTCTTATTTATGTCTGGGTTTAACGAAGGGGTTAAAGTATTTATAAAAAATATATCTATATATACTTATTAATATTTGTTTTATCGCCGAATTTACTTTCACCTATTAAAAACACACCCGTGAAAAAGAACCACAACGAACCGTTCAGTATTCTCTCGTTATTTATGTCTCGCAATATTTCCCCCATTTTCCGAAGATTCAAGGAGAACATGGGATAAGGATAAAGTGTTTATCCAAAAAGAAATATTTACGCTTGTTTCCTCACCATTCCACGTGTTTAAAAAATTCAAGTGGAGAAGAAGAATAAAGCGGAATTCCCATTCACCTCTATTGTTATTTATTGCCTTCGATATTTCGTTTTATTTTCATTTTCCCCTCACTCTTCCCCACGTCTTCGGTAAATTTTGTCCGACGAGGAGAAACGAAATACCCCCAGGAGGCGCATATTTCATTCCACCGTATTCTCCCGCATACATTGCTGCCGAGCAAGAGAATCAGCGAAATCGATCGATAAGACAAAAAAGAACAAGAAAACCCCGGAAGAATGCATGGGCCAGGGGAGGGAGAAAATTCTGCGGGGTTTTAGCACTTGTGTGGGTGGATCTAGGAGCTGTGGTAGTTGGCCCCGATGATACGGGTATTTACCATTCGCTGAGGCGATCGAAGCGTGCAAAAAGCTCGTTTAGAATCTTGACGAGCTCGCTGGCGCTGTACGTTGACGAAATGGCGGTGAAGCCGACGATATCGGCATAGAGAATGGAGACATTCTCATGTCTTGACATGTAGATTTTTTTGAATTGCGTATCCATGGAGGCACCCAGGTCCTGGCGCATTTTCACAGCCACGTGCTCGGGGAGAACACTCAGCAGCAGGCGTTCCTGCTCTGCCGATTGCTCCTCGATTACCAATTGCGCTTGGAGACATTGACGGGTCTCCAGGAAGGCGCGACGTTGCTGATACTCCGCTAGGGAGTAACTCGAAGCACCCAGGATCGCTGCTGCCAGCGATAACGATCCTGTTATCGCCTGAAAGTCAAGATTTTGAAATTATTTTCGGAGGAATTGTCATTTTTGGAAGTTTTGTGTTCGCTATTCTAGGCGGAAGGATATTTTGGGTGAAAATTAGACCTCTGGGGGACGAAAACGAGGGACGAAGTGACAATCAAGCACTTTTTAGGTCAAGTTTTGTTGGAAAAATTAGACTCGAGAGGCTAATTATTGTGATAAAACTAAACTTCGTCCCTCGTTGCGCCCCCTGGAGGTGTAATTTTTACCTAAAATTTGTTCCCGTGTGACAGTCAAGTATTTTTTCATTCTAAGAAGACTGAAATATTCGATAAATTGACTAATGTCTCAATACTGCGGAGATGACTGAGACAAATGAGCAAGTGGAAAAAACTAGCTGGTGTCAGACGACTATTTTTCAAATATCAGAATTTTTTTCTGAGCACAGGAGCTTCTTCATCACTGGAGTTATCGTGCAACTAATGCAGTTAGTTATGGAACACGATGTTGATAATAAATTTCCGATGAATGATCGGACAAGTCGACACGCTACATCCCATGAATGATTATTAATGAGTTCATCCCACGTATTTAATTGAATCCGGAAAATTACTGAGTAATCGAGTACGTAACGTGCGTTATGCTCATTACATCACACTGAGTTGACTCGGTATATACTCTATTTTAAACTAACCATTCACCATACTTCACTCGAGTGTAACTAACGAACTCTTGTGCACGTGTATCCCGGTTAGAGGCGTCATTTCGCTTCCGCGGCTGTCTCTAAACGCTCGAACGAGCCGCCATCGAGTCGTATTAGTGGCGTTTCATTGACCAAAATTACCGGGAGAGAAAACACGTCAAGGGTCACAGCAGAATTTTTACACTCGTTCGTGATAAATTCGGTGGTTTCACGAGTGAAAAAAATTACCGAAATATCTGAACGTGAGTGCGAGACGATTTCATTCCAATATTCGATTAGTTTTCTTGCGGATTGGTCAATAAAAGAATTCAATGGAACGGTATTCCATGGTGGAATGCCAATACCGAGAGATAAATGTCGAAGAATATACGGAGAGAGAAATCCGATAAAAATGGTCGAAAAAAAAATTGAAAACTACTTTTTGAAATCCGTGAGTGAAGGGAAATTCGATAAAAAATATCGGTCAGAGCTGAAATTGTACGAATCACCAT
This sequence comes from Diachasmimorpha longicaudata, assembly GCF_034640455.1. Taxonomy (NCBI): domain Eukaryota; kingdom Metazoa; phylum Arthropoda; class Insecta; order Hymenoptera; family Braconidae; genus Diachasmimorpha; species Diachasmimorpha longicaudata. The sequence continues at coordinate 7,469,555 of NC_087229.1, read as the reverse complement.
GGAAATTCTGCGAATTGTTCTGTGGAATATAACCACCCGTCTGATGAGTCACTGTTGTGGGGTTAACGAGTCATTTCGCAATTTTTCCTCAGCAATTGAAAAATTCTAGGGAGCAAAACGTAGAATTCGCGAGCTTCATAAAACTGTTGAATGTGCAATACTTTTTGTTTTCATTTTTAACGAGAATGAGAATAAATGTATCCTTTTTTCCAACTTTATGGTTTCCTAATGAATATATTAATTAGCATATTGACGCATGTGATATTTTTTAATTTTCTGTCCCACCGAAAATCGAAAAACTTCCTGTTGATGCATTGAAATAACGCTCTCATTGAAATTTCATGTTGTTTGGCTATTGAGGTATAAAATAATTAATTAATTATTTATAGCCATCAGGTACGTGAAATCCACCAACTAACGGTAGAAATTGTGACCAATTATCAGAGGGAAAAGTCTCTCATCCGTTCACCCCTCAATGGGTTCGCAATCATAACAATCACAGTTGTTATTCCCAAAAGAGCTTAGTTCTTTCAATATTTGTTCTACACCCGAGAATTTTTGCATTCTATTTCTGAATCCGATAAATCCTTTATCGGATGCTCGCTCCCTTATTTCCCAGGGGTAAGTGACGGCCCCGGATTAAAGCCTAACTCCGGATTATAACTCCATCCAACCTCCGCAAACGGGTGTACAAATTTGCCAAAGTGCTGGCAAAAAAAAAGTATCAAACACTCACTTACCAGCGACAACAATTTTTAAAATTCTATCAAAACTTTTGATACTTCTTTTCCATCTCTTGTTGTTCAAGGATATGCGAATAAAAGCGTTTGAACGTTGGACTTTGTGTTGCAGGGAGTGAGGAAATCAGCAAAAGTGTCCAGGCTATTCATACTAAAAGAAAAAGGAAACCCTATTCACGTGAGACACCCTCAAAAAGCCGAGACGGAAGTTTTCCACAGCCAGAGAACAGTGAGTATGAATAAATGAGGGAAGAGGGAAATGGTAACAAAACTGAGGTTTGTAATCATTCTGTTCAAAGTTGAAGCAGCTTTTACCATTTTTCGTAATTTTTTTTCTGTACATTGACTTTAATATTCCCCTGTTGCATTGAAATAATTTTATTATGGATGAGTTCACTTACAGACGTAGGAAACGAATAAAAATTTCGTGAGAAGGTTGAAAACTTCCTAATGAACAAAATTGCAATCTTTCGAGATGTTGGACCTATTTAATTGTTTAATAGACCTCTTTGGTCACTGGTATTTATTTAAAAAATCGTGAAGGTTACATAATGAAGGACAAATATCACTGTCACTGTCTTCAGAGTTAATTTCAGTCACACACAGTTGTGTAAATTTTCAAGTTGTGATATGAGCTTGAATGAATGGGGAAGGGAAATGGCAACAAAACTGAGGTGTGTTATAACAGCTCTCCCTGAAGCTGAAGCAATTTTGAATTCCAGATTATTTCAAATCCCCTCTTTCCGTGGGATTATGCAATTCCAGCTCCGTTAATTTATGCTCAGAATTTTGAGAAGAGATTAATGAGAACGGTAAATTTCAGTTCAACTGTTCCCTGACAATTACCCTGAGACATATACATTCAAAATGACGTATTCCACCCCTAAAAATTTCGAATTGTGCCGCTTTAATTATTCTTTCGATATCCACTTACCAGGACTTCAATGGGCGGTTGAAAGGGGTTCTTCCCCAGTCCGACCACCGCCACGACATAAGTTGTAACAGTCCCGAGCGCAAGTAACGCGCAAAGTAGTAGTCTCAGTGGTAGCGTAGCAAATAGTAGATAAACCATGAGTAGAAGCCACCCGAGACTATCCCTGGGTGTTACATCGGCCTTCAAAAAAAGTTGTGCAAGCAATTGCGCGAGTGTCAGGTGCCATGCCATGTGTGGCAGAGTAGACCACAGTGTATCCCTCGCCCTCGTTCCCCTCTCCGCGATAGCCAATAATCCAAGATTCAATCCAAGAAAAACAGCAACAATTCCTCGGGTCTGTAACTCCGGTTCGGGTGACAGTAGCATGTAAATATCATACAGAATTGCATACACAATAAAACAGTGAAGACCCCCGCGTTTCTGCTGCAACGACGAGGAGCGATACAATCGCTCCAGCTGGGGACACGAGAAACTCGTTTTAAAGAGATTCGACGGCCGTCCTGACTTCAGGTACGAATCCTCGTTTGGTATCATGAGCCTCTGCGACATGATTAATTGTCTACTGAAAATTATTATCAATTCCACCGTCACTTTCCAGTATTTTTCTATCTCACTGTCACTCAGCACAAACGTTAACGCTGGTGTAGATCCAGAGGTATTGTCACTTGACCTTGGAGCTCCCCTGTGCTGTCCTTTTTACCCCCTCGAGGGTTTATCAATCCAAAATTACACGCTCGGTTACCGTAAAATTGTCGCTTCATGTTTCTGATAATTTTAGTCGTATTTTCAGGGGGTGAAATGAAAATTCGGACAATTTATTCGTCACCTCATGCCCCACAAACACAATCACATGGTTAAATGGTGAATTTTATTCTCAAGCACAAAAAATTAAATAACATCGTCACAATCACTGCCATAAGACGGAATTCTAGTCATCGAATTTGACAGCAGTAGAATTGAACAGTTGTCACGAACACAAATGTGATGACGATTTTTCGGGGGATTTATTTTGTAATTTCCTTTTGTTATTTAACTTTAGCGAACTCCACTGGGTTTTATTATGGTATGAATGAATCAGCTGCATTGAGATTAAGTAATATGCGGCTTTCAGGGAGTTTTCAGACCCGTCCACACCGGGTCCTGGCTCGTATGCACCGCCCGCGCGCGGGGGACTGGCCGGGTTACTACCAGTTTCCTATCCACCGCTTCCTCGTTCGCCGCTCTTCGCCTACGGCGCCGCCAACATCTTCCCCTCAGCCCGAGTGTTTCCCTTGTTCCAGGCGTGCGCCATGCAACGCACTGGCCACCCCGGGTCGATATCAACCACCAACACATTTCTGGAGGGCAGCACCAACACAGGTGTGCGAGTTCAGCGCTGGGGGAGGGCAATGGGGGTGGAACAAGTAGAAGAGAATGGGGTGGAGAATTCTTGGAGGCTTGGGGTCTTATCCCGCGGGCTCTTATCAGTTTCCGTGATTTTTTGCGACTGCGAATGGGTTGGAGGTGCGACTGAGGGGGGAAAAGACTTTTTAGGAGATTTTTAGTCTCGGGGGTGGGTCGGGGAAAATGGACACCTTCGGCATTAGATTTCAGGGGAGCTTTGAGTCGTTTAAAATTTCGCTGCGGATTTATTGCATGGAAAATATTAGACCCCGGAAAGGATGAGAGGGCAGGTATTTAGCTTCAGATTCTGACGCACGACGAGGAATTTCAGCGAAAAATTCCTGCGTCCACACTGGCAATTTGACGGGGGTGAACGAGAAATTTTTGTCATAATTAGACAAAGTATTGTTCACAAAATTAACCGTTAAACATGAAAAACGTTTAATTAAAACCCGGAGCTTTTCATCCCCTGGAAATTTCTTGGAATATAAAAATTTTTGGTTTCATTGTGTTTCAATTTCTGCATTTTTTAAATTTTTTATCACTTATCACAGTTATTTTCTGTCATAACTCGCCCTCCGCTCGACATACAGTCTCCAGTGATACACTCGACCTTGGGGGCGGCTCGCCAGAAGGAATTCAAGACGCTCCGACGCCTCCGTAACTTTCTCATGCTCACCCTCTGATTTAAATTCGAGGGCTGATATCAAACATGCTGAATCCCCACTCCCCTCTCAACCCCCCATCCCTCCTGTATTTTTTCAAACACGCGATACCTCCAAGCACTTCATTCACGCGAATAGATAATCATCTAATTTTCTCAATAAATTTATCGCTGATAATAACTCGACATAAATTTTTCGTTTTTTTATTTTCTTGCTCGCAACTTTTTTCTGGCCACCTTGAGACGATTCACGGGTCATTTGCAAAGATAATTGGTAGGATGTTTGCCATTTGAGGGGCGAGTAGAGGGGGAGGGGATGATTATACAGGAGGGCTTATGGAGGTAGGCGTCAGAGATCAGGCGGTTCAGTTAGAAAAGCTAAAACGTTTCTCTGTACGAGGGGAGCTCGAGGCCACTCAACAAAGGGGGTGGGTTGGCTCTAGTTTATCAAGAGCAAGCCAAATGTGTATATGGATGTGTGTGGGTGTGTGTGTGTGAGTGTCACCACCGGTGACTGGAGTATCTGGCGGTGGCTCGAGTGGATCGTGGAAAATAATTGGAGTGGAGCCAGTGGAGCAAATGCGAAGGAGGCAGACTTTCCACTCTCATCTTGCTCCTCTTTCTTCTCTTCCCGGCTGTTTCCTACCACTTTTCCTCTCTTTAGGAGAGGGCAGAGGCTCGATGACAGATCGATAATCGACCTGGGGTCTATCATGTGAGTGACTGTGCATCTCTCCAGTCGGGGGGATGACAGAACTCAGTGATGGGAATTTTTTTGATTCGTTTCGCTGATTTTTTTCTGGTTTAATTGAAAGTGGGAGGGGGGTTGGGAATGAAGCTGTGGTACTTTGATTCGTTTTATTTTATTGGTGGGTTGTTGCAAATGTCATTGTTTAATAATTAATGGATTATTGGAAGGCCAAAGATCTTGTGATAATTTTTTGAAAATTATAAATATTTAATAGGATCAGATATATATTTACCCCAATCCCAAGATTATCAGGTGTTAATGGAAACTTTCTCGTTCGTCTAAGGAGATATTGATTTAATACGATGAAAGATCTCTTGAGGGTACCATATAATTTTTCGATAGAACTCATTTTTTCTCCCGTAGAGGGATGTGGAGCCGATCGATTCAGCCTTCAGATGTTTTTATGTATTTTAATTAAAAAGAAGCTTTGATGGAGATGAAACGATTTTACGTTTTTCCATTCCACATTATCGATCCACTTTTTTTTAATATCATTCTTTTAAATGAAAAATATTACGTTCAAAGCGGAAACATTTTTAGAATGAATTTTTGTCTATTAATGAATATTTTCACAATCTCATATTTTTTATTATTGATCAAATTGAAGAAAAAATATAATTCTCAATTGTGCACACATTATTTCGGTGATGATAACATCCTTATAATAAATGTGATGAATTTATAGGCGGAAAAAAATTGAAAATTGTTCTCTAATGAGAGCTTGATCAGTTATTGGCGCACCCTTCACTCTCGAAAGGAGAAAAAAAAAGTTACAGTAAAAATATTAGCTTTCTCGCTTGCTATTATTTATTATAAATTTAAAAAACTATTTTTCTATATTCTAACCATGAAAAAAAATCCCCAATGCACCAACATTCACTCTTTCATGACGAAGTATCCGATAAGCTAGTAAATTTCGAGTAGAAAAATAAAAAAATACAACTGCTGTTAAAAATGTATTGAAAAGTATGAAAATTTGATTCCTTCTTGATTTACCTACTAATAAATAACTAGGGATAATGTGCGTCCCCTTTGTTCGGTGCCTGTTACTGATTAACTAGATCAATCTACCGGAGTAATTAAATTAAAATTGAATTCGAGAAATCACCAATTTTTAATCATCGCCAACTGCTCATCCGTGAGTATGTAGCCGATTTCATGCATGGGCTTGATGATTTTTGGTTTCTTGCTGAGTGAATCTATCCACTTGTAATACGGCAATTCCTCTCTCGTGCCGCCATACATCTTGGGAAGGCTCGTTGGTTTGATGTGTTTGTGAAGACTTGACATGTCATCACCGTGGAAAAAAACACGCTCCTGCATTTCTTTGCTTAATAATGGTTTGAAGACTGAATATATCACATCAAATACCCAGGACTGATGGAGTATGTGAATTGCGTGTGTCTTCATGGGGAACGATGTCACCATAAGTGCTATCACCATGTTTGCAATCTGTTATCATTGGAAAAAAAAAATATTATGAGCTGCATGGCGATTTTTATTTTTCAAGCAATTTATTCATGGGATTGAACCTTTGTTGACAAGCAAAATAGACTGGAAAATGGGAAAATGAAACGCGAACGCAGCGTGGAATGGCTTTTTTTGCATTTAAAAATTTTGAATAAAAAAAATTCGTAACGAAAGACGTAAAAGAGGTGTTAAAATTTGTCAGTTAAAATGCGCGTAAAAATGCGGAAAAAACTATGAATATTCATGAAATAAAAGCCCTGACGTTCAACTATCAAATAGAAGAGCATTTCGCGGCGGAAAAATAACCAAAAATTTTGAAATTCTGATTCTGATTCATCATGATAAGCGCAAATGGTCTTCGGTAACCCGTAGATTACACTGAGGAAAAACAAAATCCTATTAAAGTTTTTCTGCGCATAATGATCACTCGAAATTAGCGCTCACAACGTCCACCTTAATCCTCATTTTTTATTCACTCCATTGAAGTTAAAAATAGGTACAGCGCGGACATAAAATTCGAATTCTCAATTTAATTTCTCGTCTTAACGACCGGGAGGTCCTGTAGCCCCAATATTAATTAAAAACTTCGGTTAACGAAGCCAATTTGAAATTTTATTAATTTTTTTCCTCATCGCATGAACCCTGAACCCTTCGTGATTCTTTGACACCGTTAGCCTCAGGAAATATTGATATACCCCGGTTGGAAAAAACCATCACAACCCAAACTCACCTGCGGGGTCATAGTCCACGCATGAGTCATAGTGATATCACGAAGGTCGAATATCACAAATCCCCCGAGTATCTGTGCGCGTGGCTCCAAGGCCCCGAGTTCAAGGATTATAACAGTTGCCTTAAAAATCTCCTCTACCCCGTACTTCTTGGGATCCCAATTTCCCATCCTGTAGATCATCATCCTGCGTCCACACTCGGTCCTGTATCCAGGCACTGTCATGACATCGTCGTCTCCAATGTGACGCATCTTGAGGGGATCGACATTCTCATGAATCGCTGGATGTTCCTCCTTGAAGTTATAGTATCTGACAATCTAATAACAACATGTCAAGTCAGAGCAGAATTTTACACTTGGAAGATAAAAAATTTGACAGTTTATACATCGACACCTTAATAACAGACAAACGCTATTAACGTCTAGATATAATTGTCATTAGAATTCTATTTTTATTTTATTAATTTTGATCGTATGGTTTTCGGCACTTCGACGTCTCTTTCATAAAATTATCGTTTATTTATTAATCTGGTTTCCAACAAAACCAATAATTTGCAATCACATCTAGTTTCTTAAAACAAATTCAATGGGAATCCAATTCAAGGTCAATTCAAGTCTTTTACAAATGTGTGTAAACGGAAAAAATTATGGCAAAGTGTCACATAGAAGTTTGATAGAACTGCAATAGAACTTTCCCTCGAATGTGCCAGTTTTTCTTCCGTAAAATTTTCCCGCACGAGGAGCGTGAAAATGCCCTAATAAAATTTCAACTGCTTGTGTAAGGACACTTCAGGTCATTTTTACGATGTGACATTCTTTTTGTTCGTCGTTGGATACTTTTCACGCGTGGATACTTGTGCGAAGGCACTTTGATCCACTCTACCAAGTTTCTAACATGATCCACAGGACCAATGAAAAACTCCTCTGAACTTTGATCAAGTACGAGAGAGAAATAAAGAAGTGTAAATTCCAAGGGGAGCCAGTCGAAGGATTATGCTCTGAATTTATGAGATTAAGGAGTATATTCCACGTGATTAATTACACTCTCAGGGTGTACGACGTTTGAAGCCACTTATTTTTGTGCTGTAATCAAAAGGAGGAGTTCAGATTCTAGGAGAATGGGGAATAATAATAACCAACGTTGGATTTGGCTGAGTGATCAGTTTGCCTTGGCACTCTTACGCAATGCCACGATTCTGTCGCGTCAAGTTTATGCTTTCAGTTCGATTCACCAGTTTTATAACCGTGGAAAACAGTCTGCACTTAATGATATTGGACACTGCGTTGAGTTAATTCTGATAAAATATTGTGTAATTTGAAGGGAGATAAAAAAAATTTGTAAACTGAAAGGAGAATTTTATAGTGGCGTAAAAAAATGTTGTTTTTTTGCATTAGAAATCAAGATTGGTGAGCAAGAATTTTTTATTGAGACACGTTTAACCAAAGGCATTGTGATAGGATTTTTCTCAACGCACAACGCATATTTTTTTACACTGCTATGATTATTTAACCAAGATTTTTCCTAGATAATTTGACTAGTCGTCGTCGTATAACCGAAACCTGATTGATCAATGGAGATGTATTTCCCTCCGAAGACGTGTTTTTCTAATCAAGACAGGATTTTATAATTGAAATGCGATTTATCAATCACGTCATGACTCGACGATTCTCCCAAAGACATAGAAAAAATTTCCTCTATAAAAAATATTGATCTATAAATATGCGGTGGATCCAGTGCCCAACTTGTGATCCTCAATATCGCGATCACAACAATTCGATCAAGAAAAAATTTTTGAACTGGAATGCAAAGGGTCGACGAAGCGATAACAGTTAAATAAATATATTATAACCAAAAATCAACATCATAACTAAGGCCTTGAGTTGATTGAAGCCTCGATAGCTTAATCAAGCCATGAACTTTTGGCCTGCCTTGACTTTACACCTGTACAAGATCTACCGCATAACCAAAACCTGACTATTCAATGCAGACGTGTTCCCAATAGAAGACTGGTTTTCCTAATCAAGACAAGACTTCATAATTAAGACGTGATTTATCAATCATGGAATGACTCAACGATTGTTCCGACGAAACCAGAAAAAGCCCCTCCTCAAGACACATCGTTACACGAACGTGCTGAGGGTGTGATATCTATGCCATCAATTCCCTAGGATAGAATTTCCACCACATTACAATAACATGATCAGTGTTTATTCTTTATTGTCTACATTAATAATAATGAATGACCGTAGAATATCATCAAATTTGATCATCTCACGAGTGTATGGATGGCTACAAGTAGCTGTTAATCCTACCGCCAAACAAATAAATGCCAGTGAAGCTTTGGTTGTATTTCTCACTGAGCTATACCACCAACTCCCCAGGATTGAATTCCCACTCCGGCACAATAATATGATTAATAGTTATTCTTTCATTCCTACGAGAATGATAATGAAAGACGATAAAATATTGCTGGATTTGATCATCTCAAGAATAGATAGTTCGTTATCGATGTTAATACCCCAGCAAAATAAATAGGCGTCAGCAGAACTTTGGTTTTTCCTCTCAATCAGCATTTTCCCCCGTCGTTATCTATTCTATTAAACAATAATAAAAGTAATGGCAATAATAAAAAATTGCTGCCATGTGTAGACTTGCATTTTTTGTCTGAAGACGTCAGGTGATACTGAGATGTATTTCGTATCAGAGGACTTGTACGTGCAGCACGTGCAGCACACATACATGGGCAGCCCTCGTGTAAAGATTTTTAGTAAAAAAAAGCGAGTAAATCATAAAAGAGAACGAAGATGCAAAATAGAGAAAGAGAGAGAAAATACTGATGCGAAGAAAGCATTTCTCGAGGTCAGGATAAGGTTCAGAAGAGGAGTCGATGGTCTTCGAAATGAAAGTGCCAGGATCCGCCAGGGTAGTAAATGAAAAATTAATATTTTCATTTCCGAAGGAGCTAATGTTCTTCAAACGATGAGGAAAGTAGGCAAAGGGATGGGATGAGGGCCCTCAGGAAGTCCCTTTAATAAGTAAAAAGTCATAATACTGATAATGATAAAACCAGTGGTTGCCAATCACTTACCAATCGATGAGCTCGATTAACATTGAAATTACGCGCCCGAAGGAACCTGATGAGAAAAGCGTCATCCATCCGATGTGGGCTGCACTCACCTCTCTCTACCAATTAATCAATTAATCATTTCGCGGAGTTTAATCATCGCACTACAAGCCAAGCAATTAACCCCATTCACTTCCGAAATAACTAGAAACGTTTGTGTATTCTATTCAATTCACCCGAAGGGAACATTCAAATATTACGTCACGCTAGGGGGGAGGAAGGGAGTGGGCGTCTATAGTTTGCGACTCTTGGGGCTGGGGGCGGAGGGACGATTTCCTAGATGGTAATGTCACACCATCTCCTATTTCATCGGAGTTGAAGCGTCAGGGATTTGTCTGATGTATTGACTCACGTTTCAGTCAAACCCTTGACTTCACTCGAATGTGTGACACAAATGGATAATTTTCAATTGATTCGTTTCAAGGGAATTATTACCCCGAATTATTGACAGTTGAATGCGTTCCATTTTGCCCCTCTCCCGTAGTTCTCAGTGTATTGATTTTCCGGTGAATTAATTTTTGTCCTCAGCCACATAATATTTGAATGCCCCTCGAATTGATCGACTATTGAGGTTCAATTTGACGGTGGTAATTTCTGGCAATTTCTCGTTGCAATTAATACCCAAGGATAATTACCGTAAATCATGTCGCGTAGCTCGTCGAGCGTCTGACACTTGACCTCGTCCGTTTCACCCAGCTCTCGTCTTGCATACTCCAACACCTCCGGCGGTGGTGGTTCCTCCAGGTCCAGGTCGAGTTCCTCCTCATCGTGTTTCTCATCCGTGTTCAAGTTCAACGGTTCATTCAGCGCATCCTCGAATATCTCAGTTTTTTCATGAGCTTTTGTTGAATTATCGTGCGCCAACAACATCGATTCGTACATTTTCTCGATGTCATTGGCGTCATCAATTTTTTTAGCGTCTATCAAAGGTTTCTCAAGATTTATCGACCTACGATTCAAGATATATTGGCTGTCAACGAATTTCTTCCATTATGGGCTGATTGTGGGAGGGGAAATTCACGTGAATTATTGTTCGTGGTGACGAAGAAAATATCGTCGGAGGTAATCAATTGATTTTTAATATTTAGGCCGGAATAATTGCAGGAAAAGGATCAAATCAACTGAGGAAAATGGCCCTATTATCCATTTATAGGAAATCATTTTTCTGCGTTTTGAGAGGAAATCATCGGAGGCGATAAATTGATCTTGAATATCGCTCCGGGGATAATAAGAGGTGAACGTAAATGCGATTGGGGAAAGGTTTAATTACGCGTTTATCTCGAGGACGAGGTGTCACATGGCATTTTTACAATTAAAAAATATTTTCCTTTTTTTTAAACTCTTTTCTTTAACTACAAGAATTCCCACGAAATTCTTGAAAAATTACCTCACCTGATATTGTCTGTTCAATTATTCCATCAGAATAAATATAAATCAGAAGAACTTTGGAAAATATATTTATGAACTTGGAATTAATTTGAGAGATCGGAAGCTATTCATCATTCTTGAATATTTTTTCCTAATAAACCAAACTCAACGTCACTCTTTTATAAATTACAAGTCACCGGTCCTTGAATTTCATTTGTTTTTCAACACCGAAGGTCTTTAAACTTCGGACTTTATAATTCAATAAGTGAAATCAGGTACTATGATCAGGACTAAAAATAATTCACTGATTACATGATGATGATTCTTATGATAAAATTCTTTTTGGGAATGTTGTGGAATCGCTCATGGATGAATTATTTTCATGGATAAGAGCTTATGAGATTGTTTTCCTCACCCATCGTTCTTATTGTACAGTTGGTTTTTCTCCAGATTCTCTCCATTCTTCATCCTCAAAATTTCCGCATTAATGTCAGACATTCTGTCTCCCCTCGATATTTTTTTCCAGTGGAATGATTTTCTCCTTCGAGTTCTTCTTTCTATTTTCCAAACGTTTAGTTACGTGATCCAATCGAATCCACATGCACCACTTGAAGCCACACTCGACTGCACTTTGTCGTATCCATAGGCTGATTGAAAAATATTTACACACAGTTTTCTCCCCACTTTAGCACTCGAGACGTGGACATGAGTATCAATCCTGCCATGCAATTCTTAACTGCAATTAATGTTGATTTTTTTTACCTCTTTTTGTAATTATCGGGGGATAGTTAGTCGCACATTATCGTAGAATGATGATTTCCTAATTTTTCCCGTCACTTGAATGACCTTCAAATCATGACTAAATGTTTGATACATTTCACGTATTACTATTTAACATAAATTATTTTTTTTGCTGAATCATCGGGAGCGGAATTTTTTGGGACAGAAATATTTTAGAAATTTTCCATATCGATTCGCGTCAATACTTATCATTTATAGAATGCATTATATTCCACAAAAAATGTCCTCATGAAAAATTCACTAGCTCCCGTCGCTTGCGGGAGATTCTCCGAAAACTGACCTCGGAATGAAATTATGGATTTTTCGGTTCCTGTCATTGATTCCACGGCTTTAACAATAATTAATGAGCATAAAATATTCACTCACATGCAGTTGTCATTCTCTGACAGTCTAAAATCCCCTCAATGCATCCACATTTCCTAAAATTAAAATAAGAAAAAAATCAACAGCTAATTTAAATTATTGTAATTTCCCGTTTTGCATGATGCAATTCGCCGTGCGTAATAAAAATGACCTTTCCAAGTGAAATTATATAATTTCTCTTTTTTTTCTGGATAAAAGCCTCTCCCGGGAGACTGCTCATTTTTCTGTGTTGAAATTGTTCGGCAATTTTCTTGCTGACGAACGAGACAAAGAGACCACAGATGACGTAAGTGACTTCGCGTACTAGAAAATTATTCAACGATACAATGAAAAGTTTTCAAATCTCGCGAAATAAAAAGAATTGCTAGCTAGTCTCCACTAAAATGCATCTTTGCTCAAATGTTACCTGTCAACAAATGTCATTAAGAATAAAATAAAATAAATACTTAAGTTTATGAATTCCTGTTAAAAAAACAAATTTAACAATTTTAATTTCTTCAACTCAGACCCTTCATTTCTTTAACTGCAGTACAATGACCCGAAGACCTCATGTGATTGGTCTCCCCATGCAATTCTCCTCACCCATATCCAACACGGATTACTACTTACCCCCGCGGGAATTGTGAAATCGTAAATACCGTAGAAAATAGAAAGATTCTCTGGTTATTCCCAAGCCGCAAAATCGCCCTAATGAAATCCCCAGGAATTGCTTTATATATCCCACGATTATCTGGAGCATCAGACACGCAAAGTAAACCAAGAGAGATGGAGGATAGGAGAGAAAATAACGGACAGTTTTACACGAAACAATCAGTGATAACAATTATCCCCGACCTTCGATGTTGCAACAGCGCAATAAATTTTTTTTCTCCGTTTTCTCTATTTCCACGATACATTTGCAGCTTGACGAGTCATATTCCGATGCCACCACCGCAAAACATGAGCTGAGGATGGTAAACATCGTTAATATATCAATAACAATGCATTAAAAAATCCACTTAACGATCAATAATTTCAATAAAAATAACAGTAATGCCATCAATGAACGAATAATAAAATGAATTACTGAATGCAATCATTAAATAGATATGACAATCATTATGGATCAAAAATTAATGTTTGCCCAATTTAATTATTGAATCATCTCCCATTCCCTAGTTATTTTTTCCATTTATTCGCTGAGTAATTGAAGTGCCAGAGACAGCACTAATGAACTCATTCACGGACTTTACAGAAAAAAAATTGATAACTGCAACTTGATGATTCATTAGCAGTTCCATTGTTCAATAATTCTTGAACCGTGCAATACAATTCATTTGTTCTTCCTACATTATACAGTGAAAATTCCCGAATTTAAAAATCGCATGAGTTTAATCGGTATTCACTTTCCGCAATTCATGCGATAAATCGGAAGATAAGGGCCTGTTATCTCGCAGTGGAATGCAAACGCGGGAACTGCTCTGAAGTTCGACGAGAATAACAAAAATTTTCAGTACATAATATAAATCACAAATAAAGGTAAATAAACAGTCTCTCGACAGTCTTTAAGGTCGTTGATAATGACCACTGAACTCACGAATTCTCCTCGACATTGAGCGGTCCATTGGAAGGGCTGATCCCACAAATGGTGACAAGAAAAACCGATTTTACAGCACAAACTCACTGTGCATGACAACAAAAGGCGAAATGGAATGGTTGGAGCCTGCGGGAGTCAGACCGCGGCAAAATGCTTATGCAATGCAACTGACTTGAACTGCACACGCGGCCGGACTGCTCGACACCGATCGCAAAAGGCCCTCTTACCCGTCATGGACAACCGCCTAAGCATTGGCGCTCACGTGAGCACTCGGTACCCAGTTTAATGACTTTTTTCAGGTAAATATTCACTGTTCAGAGGACGATTCCATCGGCTCCTAGAAGGTAAGCAACCCCGGGGGATGCTTCTGCCAGAGACTGTTCCAGGACTGAGAATCGAATTATCAAAAAAAAAAAAAAAATCGAGGAGCCACTCGCTCCGAGTAATACGACTCAACTGTGTGGAACTGTGTCTGACGTTTTGAGGGCGTATCTACTTGGAGCAACAGTATTGTGCTTTTCATTTTTGTTTGTCTGGCCAACTGATTCTTGTTGCATTGTGAAGTATCCAATTTTAATACCGAGCATTCACATCCGGGGGGGTCGATGCGATGTATCGACCCCGTAACCGGGGAGCTAGAGCGTCTGAAAGTTTAATGAATGGGGTTGCCGGATGTATACGATATTAACCATATACTCCATTTATCCGGGTGTAGGTAAACATGGGATTCACACAAAAAGGTGTCTAGCTATGTGTAAGATGTTGTTGTATACTGTGTTGAATTATCTACAAAATGTTTATCCTTAAAGAAAAGATAGCTGTCAAATTTCCAAAAAGAATTCGCAACAGCTGAACAATTTTTCCCAATATTTAACCAGAATATCCGTTGTGCGAGTTTGAATCCAGCGTCGCCGTCGGCTAAATAACACTGGGAATCCCCGGGGACGTGGCCAAGTAGTAACGTGGCCTCATGTGACCAGACGAGGGTTAATTAACCCCTCCAGTCCGATGTACATTCCACAGGGACCCACGTGTGAATGTATGTTTCCTTCCAAAGTGGATCATTTCCGAAAGTAGAAAACTCAAAATTTAAATGAACTCCGGGGAGCAAACTTTAATTATCCCTAATTTGTATAATTTTCGAGCTTTTCAAAGTTAGTGAATCGCGTTGCCACATAGAGAGAATAATCAGTAAAAATGGCGGTTAAATTCACGTAATGGACCGTGAGGAATCATGACCCGGAAAATTTCATAAAACTGAGAGAGACCAAAATCTGAAATATTCAGTCCACCACAAAAAAAATTTTTATTTAGTATTTCCTTCCCTGTATTTCTCTCAAAGTGATGTCGATAGCAAAAGGACTCCAGTTCTCCTTGATCGATCGAAATATGACTCACAAAAAATCGCGAAAATTTTCTAACCCTAACAGCTCTAGACAAACATCGTGAAACGTCTTTTATGTCTCATAAAATTTCTGCAGTGAATCGCGTCTAATAAATTTCTTCGAGCCCCTCCGCTTAAACGCTCAATTCCCATGAACAACATACCGTTTTGGCCTTGTCCCATCAGAACGCGGTATCCCATCACCTCACAATGTAGCCGTTCCGCAATTCTCCTTCACCAACGAATTTTCCATTGTACTGTCAACCGGAACGACAACTGTGGTCTACGGCACCGCACCATCTCCAGAAACAGGTTCTCAAGCGAAAAAAAAAATAAATGCGAACAAATGAAATAGAACATGAGAAGATAAAAAAAAAATCGTTGAGACATTGCGTGCTCAGAATTGGGTGTTTTTTTTGCGCATCAAAAAATTTCCCAGGTTAAATGCAAAGACCCGAGATAATCCAGTGGTAACATACTGGAGAAAATTGAGCGCCTTTTACTTCCGTACGCCGGGAAAAAAATTCACCTGCACGAGTTGGACAGAGAGATAAGGATGATTTTACAACCTGGTAGTTCTCATCGTGACTAAAAGTCCTGTCCTTGGTAGTTCCCTTTTTTTTTCATTTTATCGATGAGTACATGGTACTCTGGAGGCGATGCGGGCTTGGCCATTGCGAAATGTGGTCAGGGTCACCCTGTTGCATTCGTACCGGTGCTTTCACTGGATAACACGTACGCGCTCCCGGTGAATAGAGAAATGTGACGATGATGATCAACGATAAAGGGAAAAAGAGGAGTGACTGGGGGTACCGTATTGAGCTACACGTGTGTCTAATGTTTACGAAGGAGATGGAGAAAATAGCGGAACAGCCATAATCTAACGGCTGCAATTGGGAAGCTTTCAACGGGGGGGAGAGGGAATTGTTGTGGGTTTTAGGGTCACAATTAAATGGAGTGGAGTGATGGAGTATTGGGTGGGGAAGATAATGCTGGTAATTGTGGTTTCCGAACAGAATTTCTCGGGAGAAATTTAATTTTTTTCCCCGAAAATGATTTACGGATAATTTACCCTCGAAAATTTTGCAAATCGAGAATTTCTTTTTTTTAATTTGTTTGCGGGAATTTGGTGGTAAATTCGGGGTAACGTGATGGCCAACGTGAAGCGGAAACGGAAAGGTATTCAGTATTGATCGCTTTTTCTACGAATTCGGATTTGAATTTTTTAAAATAATATTTTCTCATTGACTGAGATGACTGGTAATTGAGAGAAAAGAATAGCGAGTTCTCAAGAGACATTCGAATATTCTCTTCTGAATCTATAGATCAAATTTAGTGACAAATTTTTTTAGTGACAAATTCCTGTCAAAATCACGGAAGTCGAGAATTTCCCACTCGGAAATTTCACGATTACAAATTATCGCCTCTTCACGCGCTATCACTCACATTTCTCCTGATGCCTCTGTACACCTGCTTTGAAACAATTATCCTTCCCGCCCATCAATCAACAGCTAAATAAATAATCCCCCTGAGTACCACATTTGCACGCCTATCGTTGCACATAAAAATCCTTCAACTAATGAAAATTTTTTTCATCAATTTCTCACGAATCTACAGACACGTGAAGACCGGGCGTTCTTAACTCAACATATTATCACTTAGACCGAGTGAAAGAAATTACAGCATTGAGAGGTGGACTGGCACTTGAAAACTGTGCTAGTCTTTTACTGAATAGTTGAGCCCTTCCGTGTTTGCTGTCTCGTCGGGGCTTACGAGAAAGTCGGCACAGCAAGTCCCCCTCCTCTCCTTCCCCTGGCGATCATTCCTTTCTATGATCCAGTGGTTTAATACCACTGCGTGTGTTATTCAACCCATAAAATGTTGACCGTGTGAACTCCGGATTTAACTGATGCAGCAGCCGATGGGGTACAATTTATTTTTTTTTCAATTTGTGAAATCCCACGTACAATCACGTCAGACCCGATGAAATGGACTGCAACCGTTTGAGATGGCATCATCGTTATTACCATCATCATTATAATCATTGCGGTGTGGTCCAGCATGCGATTCAGGGGCGCAGGTAGAATTATTTGAAATATCGGAGTGCCTGGTCTGATTTGTAAATTGAAATTGTGAAATGGAATTTGTGGGTGAAGTGGTGTGGTCTGATGGTCGGAGTGAAAATCAAAGTTCCGTTGACGATGCTTCCGGTTATTATCCCATCTGGAAACCTGTCGCGAGCACTTCCGTACGCGTCAAGATCATTACAAAAGTCGTAATGATATGTGGTATTTTCTCCTGAATTTTTTGTCATCGGGTTACGCGCAACGAAAATGAAAACTACTATTTTAATTAATTAGTTCGAATTTTCCCCTGACCTTTCTTCGAAAATTAATAGAAATCATGTCATTTTGGTTCTGGAGATTTATGTTCCAGTGGAAGTTAAACTCAATTTTTTTTCAATCAAGTTGGTAATTTTTAAATTCAATTTCTTTTTTGCTTGGTTTTTACTATTTTTAACTTCAATTGGTTTCATTGCGACTTTAATGGAATGGACTGCAAGAGTTTCCGTAAGATATTCCAAGATAAATATTAAAGAAGAGTGAGAAAGGTATGACGAAAGACGAAATGACAAGTCTATAGGAAGGAAATGCAAACACAAAAAAGTAGTAACAGCCATCAACGACAGACAGAAGGTGACTTACGTAGACAACAAACTTGTGAAATGGAGAGCTGATAAAAAGGCAGTTTCAATAGCTAGAAAGTCTTTGAACAAAAATATTAACCGAAATGTATTCAGAGAATCTAACACTGGAAGTAAACACCGGATAATTCGGGTGTAATGTCAGCTGGTGAAGCAGGAAGGAGCCGAGGAGAGTGAAAAACGAGAATTGGCTGGATGAAAGTGAAGGATCATAAAAGTAATTATGATGATAACATTCTGCTAACGGTGAGTTTGGAGTCTTACACAATTAGTTGATAAAAAGTCTTACTCAACGAGCCATATTATTCAATTTATTTATTTTGATATTTCAAATTTGATTCTAAAAATGAACAATCAGATAATTAATTTTTTTTTAATATTTCTAATAGCCCTTATGGTCTTTACTAAATACCCCCAAATCTCTGAGTACGTTATTTACCTCAGAGACCGACAAATGAAATGATCGATTTGAAATTGTAACTGACTGTTGAGAATGGCAAATTGGAAAATTTACAAACATTATAAATGAAGCGGAGGAAGTCCTCGGGCGACTTCTGCCACCGACCATCACTTTCTACTTGTTATCTCGATCATCATAAATCATACTCCCTCGCGAGACTCACATCATCATCAATTCCCGCAAAATGGCGCGGACTGATAACAAATACTGGAATTTTTTCAAAGATTTCTTGCGAAGCGTTCACTTAGTTTCAGAGATGAAACCATTTCTCCATCCATTTCCGTCACATCCATTTTTCCATCTTGCCTGGTTTTCATGTGCTTTATTGTATTTCATATTGTGTTGTTATGCTCGAGGGCATTCAAGTAGCTGGGACAATTTTTTTTCTCCGCGAAACTCTGCGGAGGGTTTATGGAATAGATTAAAAATATTTTATGGGCGAAATGCCAACTTTGAACTTGAACGAAGTACGCGAATGTCCTTAAAAGAAGACTCCCCCTTTTACGTCCTGTCAAGTTTTACGTTTGAAGCTGAAACGTAAATTGTATTGAAAGCCGTCATAAATTAGTTGCATAAACGTAATTTATGATTTTACATTTGCAAATTACGATGACTTTATGTCTTTTACGTTTACTTATCGTGAATTTATGACGAATTCTTGAGCAAATCACGACCTTTCCGCTCTTTGAAGGGGAGTCTGTCGTTAAATTACTTTTGATATATGACGGGATGTTGTAAAGTCGAAAAATGGTGCACTCAATTTATTTTACTCGATCATTTTAAACTATAATTTTATTTTTTTTTGTCTTTGCTATCTGCGCCCTTAGAAATTTGTCGAGATTTCATTGAAACCATACGAGTCATTCTCATCAGAGTGAAATGAAAATTTTGATAGACAGAGTCCCAGGAAATTCATGAGAATCGAATGGTCCTGATTTTCTTAAATTCTCACTGGAATTTTCACAGCAAAAAAATCATCCCACATCACATTGACGTTAAGTGTAAATTACGCTTCGTAAAACATAAATAACATTCAGGGTTTTTCATCGCGGAGGACATCATTCATTGCACAATTTTCTTTTCTCATTTTTTATTTCATTTTCTGTTCATCACTGTATCCTATGACAATTTTTTCTTTGTTATTCATTACTCGAAAATGAAAAAGGCAAAATGTTGAAAAACATTTTCTAAGCGACACTGAATGGAGATGAAATTTCTTATG
This sequence comes from Diachasmimorpha longicaudata, assembly GCF_034640455.1. Classification (NCBI taxonomy): domain Eukaryota; kingdom Metazoa; phylum Arthropoda; class Insecta; order Hymenoptera; family Braconidae; genus Diachasmimorpha; species Diachasmimorpha longicaudata. The sequence goes on along the minus strand of NC_087229.1, from coordinate 7,449,883 downwards.
ATATCGGAATGATAAATTGACGAAATATGATAACCGGCAAATGCCTGAGGTTTTTCGTATGTAATAAATATATATTCATATGAATATGTAAAATCATCATTGAATGTGGATTAATTGGATGAGACGTGGTAAGTGGAATCACTACCTTGATAATTACCTAATGCCCGGTGTCAGAAGGAATTAAAAGAGAAAATTGATGGGAGATGCCCGCGAACAGTTCCCGTGGGATAGATTAAAAAACTTTTTTCATTTTTCCGTCGTCCTCGAGGCTCGTGAGACTGAAAAAAGGAAGAGAAAGCAATCCTTCCGCGTTTATCCCCCAAGCCCTCGCCCACGTTCTCCCATTTTTTATATCTTCACTCAGTTTTCTTCTCTTTTCCCATCTAAGGCCCTCGTTTTACGTCTTTTTCCACTTCTTTCGTAGTCGTGACTTATTCTTCGTAACTCCGGTTCTACTGAAATTACAATGCTGGAGAAACGAGACACCTGTCGCTTCTCCATGGTTTGTAATTTCCTCAATCGACACTTGTTTACAATCGAAAATTTTTCAATGAATAGGATTTATATCAAATTATCTCACCGTAAAAGAATGATTCCAAGGTCTGTATGACGTGGAAAATCCCCGTTCTTTCTCCTAAAAAATACAATTAAATAAAATACCATAAGTAAATATTAAATACAAAATGTCTGACACACGACAGGGATTCATCACTGGCATATACTCACGGAAACTGCGTCCGGGAAGTCTCTCTTTGCAATAGAGGCGACGGAAAAAATGGAAAAAAAAATTATTACGTTCCTCCACTTCATTACCAATAACAATTCCCAATAACAAAAACAATTCCATCTCAATGCTTATATTACGCCATCGTTCGAAGAACTCTTCGACGATCTCGTCGAACTCGTCCGACATTTAGCTCCTCATGTACGAAAAAAAAAACTCGCTGTCCCTCAGGTCTTGATTCTCTCGCCTCCGTAAATCACAATTTTTTATCCCCTTTTTCCGTTCATCTATTATTCCATCCATGAATACAATACCAGTCCGAGGTAAACAACTTTACACCCCTTCCTCCCCTGCACTACAATGTTTCCAATTACGCCGCAATTAACGCAATTCAGCAGTCCTCGCCTCTATCGAAGAATTTTATTATTTGCCTGGTTGTGCGATATCGAGAGTCACCCATTTTTTTTCCTCACACCACTGTTTTTTAACTCTTCACTTTATTCATATATTTCCTATTTTCTATTCCCCCGGTATATATTCCGTGAGCGGTGCATAGAGTGAAGTGGAACAAATTGAGAATGCCAAAAAGTATCAAACGCGCTCAATAGAATCGTCAATGATGCATACCCGTCTTTTTTCTGCTTCATCGATCGATCCAATAGAATAATTTAGGTGCCTGGGAATCGATAGAGTGCATGACACCACTCGCCGAAGATCGTATGTTGTTCTTATTTTTGTTCTTTGCAAAATTCTGGGTTATGAGTTGGAAGAATGACATATCTTGCGTTGCACTGTGAAAAAAATATGAATAATTGATGGTATTAAATTAAAGTGCATCGGATATGATGCCGGGACTGGAGGTAAGGGAAGGGGGTCCCATTGTTATTGGGCCCTCATTCTATTCCTGAACACCGTTGCTTTAATTCACTACTGGAAGATATTTCTATCAAAATATATTTTATTTATCTTTTAATAAAATGTTGACATCAAAGTTAGTGGCCAGCATTGATCGTTAATGAGAATTAGTGTTATTTACCAATTTTTCCAACCTAATAAACAAGAAATTCGAAATCAGCGACTCCAATGCCATGAAAAAACATAAAATTCAATTAAGCAACCCATCAGGACCTTTTTTATGCCACCACGAGTGGTGCGGGACGTAATTACTGTCGGGAAAAATAGTCATAGACATCAGAATACAATGAAAAACAGTTTCACAACAAATCATCGACGTTAAGCCACAAAGAAAGAGGTTCAAGATCACGTGTACCAGTAACAAACACCTGATATCTTTCATCTAGTCCTGATTATTATTCACCATCTTTTTTCCCTCCGAATCTCGACGCCTGCGGACCCTCAGATCACTGCGCGTCCTTTGGACATCACATCATTCTCAATCGGCGATACAAAATCCAGAAACTAGGTGGTGGTAAAAAGGCACGAGAGACAGAGCTGAGGGTCAGAGCTCACAGGCAGACGGGAGAGAGCCCCCTCTTATTTATAAATAAGGCGATACATCGCCGAACACTTAACGTCTGTCTGCTATCTCATTTCGTCTCGTATCGACCCATCGATCTCAAGCACGCGATCCGTGAATCTATTCTCCAGTTTTAAAAACGACCGAAATTCACCATTCAAGTGTTCTCCAGTGAAAGTTCCCTCGTGAAATTTCAGCATTTCCATCATCCGGAGAAGGATATAATAAACGTGAGTGATAGAATTATGTGGAGGAGGAATTACACGTAGAGTTGTATTCAAAAATATTCTGGTAAAGAGAATTCATGAAAAGTTGCTTATCTTTCTGTAATTCTGGAGATAAATGTCTTTGTTGGAAATTTTACAGAACTGTCAGATTATTTTTCCTGAAAATCCCAGAATTTTTCCGGAACTATAGTCATAAGTAATGAGATTATTTTATTTTCCTGTTTATCTTAAATGAAAGACTTAAATAAGTGGAATGAACAGTAAATCGATCAGCAATTTTTTCAATAGAGAATTTTGCAGTCTGTAATATGTATCAATAGTTATATTTATGTACAGATTTAGTAACTGTCACTATGGAATTAAATGACGTTAAGTATGAGGGAGTTTTATTCGCCCAGTCACAAGGTAGAACTCCTAACACAAAAAATAATAATAATACCAAACAAATAGGAGTATTGTATCGTGAATTTGTTCATTAGTAAAATGAAAACGGGTACATTCATCCAAAAACTGACTTCACTTGAATGTTTAAGTTCATTTGTGCAATTTTTAAAATAAGAAATCTGTGATTTCAATTTTCCATCGAGTGATTTTTTTCAATACTCGAGCATTGTTGAGTAATCGCCAGACAAGGAGCGTTGTTTGGTAATATTCAATGCATTTGTGGCAATGGAGTTTACAAAATAACTCTTTGAGTTTCACCGGTGGGTGCTTCGAGGCCGTCTTTGTAATTCCAGCACGTCGCGCACCCGTCCGTATCGGTCAAGGTAACGCGTTTTACTTTCCAAATGGTTGTCGTCTGTATTCTTCATGGGAGAATTTGTTATCGTCATTATGGTAACAGAGTTGATGTTCTTGAATCGGGGTTTTTGTTGGACAAGTCAAGGGAAAGTGCATTTAAATGGAGGAATGGGCAATCGCATCCCGATGGTAAACACTGAGTTGTTACCGTTTGATAAATTCGAGGGAAATTTCGATACGATATGTGTTGATTAACCCGTCATTTCAATGATTAAAAAATTCAGTTAATGAAAATAAAAGCGTAAGTTACAATAGAGTTCAAGTTTCGATAATAATTTTAGAATGAGATCTCATCAGTTCTTGAAATAAATTAATTTATTCGATTTAAATAAATGTTTTTTAAGTTGAATGAAATATTTCTCTGGATGTAATCAAGATTGAATCAACTAGATGAATGGTTTTTAATGTAAAAATCCTGAATCCAAGCGTATAAGTGATTACTATGATGAATGTTCAAGAGGAAAATCATGTCTATTAAGCCGAGAAGCAGTGTATGAATTATGACTCGATCGAATTTCAAATGCTGTTTTGTTCAGGTAAAAAGTTCATCATGAGTTGATTATTTATCATTTCTTTAATAAACGATATTTTTCTCAGCAATTTTATAAAATTTAAATTCATTAATAGCAGATTGAACCTCCATTAGATGTAAAATTAAAAAATATAAATATAAATGTATTACATTCTTCATGCAATAATTATATTTTTACATAATCAACAATTCGTTTCAATTAACGAGGCTAATACTCACGTGAAACTGAAATCATTCATTTGTTAAGAATACCACGACAAATAAAAATTATCTAAATCAAGCGGAACATTTCTCTACGCGCAATTGCGATTGGATGAATTGGAGAAAGACGAAGGATTTTTGATGCTGAAATTCTGGACCCGATTATAAAAGTGATTACTGTGATGAATGTTCGGGAAGAAAATAGTATCTATTCAACCAGAAGCGGTTGTATAAATCATGACGATGAGGTGTCAAATTTTATTTTATTTTGTTAGACCTCAGTCCGCAAAATGAAGATAATTTATGGGATTTCTTCCAATACCCGATACTTCTACTGGCAATTGTAGAGAATTAATAACATTTTAATTGCAAATAAATTCTCTGTTGGAATCGAATAAACCATTGATTCCATCTGCATCCAGGACTTACAATTTTTTAAATCCTTTCTCTTCGCTGTTCAAACGGTACCAGCTGGAGTCGGGACTTTTGCAGGAATAAATTCTGTATTTTAACCAATGAAACCGTTATTGGTGTTACTCGAAAATTATTCACTTAAACACAACAATAAATTCATTCAATCAATTTGAAAAGTGTATTCAGGTGCAATAGCACGTTCGCGGGGATTTAATCAGAATTGAATGAGTTGGACGAACGATTTTTGAAGCAAAAACCTTGGATTCGAGCGTAAAACTGATTACTGTGATGAATGTTCAAAAGGGAAATCATGTCTCGTAAATCGGGAAGTGGTTGCATGAATTATGACTCGAGTAGATTTCGAGCGTCGTTTTATTTTATTAAAACATTCATCAGCAGCTTGCGGATAGTTCCAGCAAGAACTTTGTATTAAATTTTCAGGGCAAAGGTTGTTACTCGATTTGTAGGAAGTACAGCGATTCGATGGAGGCGTTAGCAATAGATTAATCTGCATAGCGATGGCAAAAAGTTTGCTGAGATACAGTCTTGCGGATGAGAGGCTAGAGTTGGGGGTTGAAACGAGAATTTGCTGACTGTGTTCATTAAGATCCAGGTTATTAATATCGGATTGTTTTGTCTGAAAATGTGGAAAATTGAAACGAAAAAAACTGAATTAAAATCAGCTTAATCGCATGATTCAATTGCACAATTTTTCACGTCAATCTCACTGCTTTCATTTATTATTCTCCATTAAAAAATGATTCATTCATTCTCATCGACAGAAGCCGCTCATCACTCACTCGCACACCTCTCATTGTCACAAATATATTGCGTTTATCCGACGAACAGTGACATGTGGGGAGATCCTACCGGTGACAATAAAATTAGCAGTTTTGCACGTGAACGAGACAGTTCCTCCGAGTCTATGAAAAATAAGTGGGGAGGAAAAGACAACAGACATCCCATCCATCGTGTGCCAACTCCTCTTATGATTTTATGACCCCACCGGAGGACAGAAGCGGGGAATGCACGTATAAGTACAAGCAACGATCACTGCCATCAGCATTTTTCTTTTCTTTCCGTCATCGACGACATTCATACGCGATTTTCGGTATTTATCGAGGCTCTGCTCATGCAACTCGGTTACAGTTAAACAGTTGTGGTCGAGAGGTTGATATTCAACATGGATTACATTGTGGAGAGTGAGTAATTTTAATTACATTCTCTAGACGAATGGGGTGCACTAAAAATTCTCAAAAATATTCCGATTTTCGGGAAATTTCGGAGGTGATCGGATTTACCGCGTCCGTATAAAAAAACATTCTTTAAAAATTAAGGGGCTTTTCCATAATCTGCCAGTTGAAACCACATTCCGTAAAAATTACGGAACCGTCAGAACTTTTTGTTCTAAAAAGTATGAAACGTTCAATAAAAAAATGCGTAACTGTTCCGTAATTTTTACTGACTACTGTTTTGACTGATATATTACGGAAAAGTCACGTTATTTGTAAAGGATTTTTTCCTCCGTGCGACCGATCGTAAATTAATCCCTTTTCTATAATTATTATCGTTATAAATATTTGTCGCTTAATTCCGTCCATTGGTGGGGATTTCCGCGCGAAAATTCTCCCACCAATCTCCAAAATTTGACTCCCACCTGCGCTACTTTGACAATCTCCCTTTGACATTAACCCCCGCCTTCGAATCGAGGGCCATCAGGCCCCACCCCCTACGCCCCGGGAAAACATCAAATACAATTATCAGAACGTTGTGTACCCCCTGTATTTATCCTCCTCTATATTCCATCACTCATCAATCGATATTTCATGGTAAACAAAACGTGAGCGAATCGTTCATTCGCCCAGTAAATAACATACCCCAGACACTGTCAATATTATCCATCAGAGGGGGTTATAAAAGCCCGCCCATTCTCATCGCAATACCTCGTTACCGTTTCGCCTCGGCCGAACGGTTCAATTGACTTCGAATTTTAACGTGATACAATACAACTTCTCCTCTTCCTTTCATTTCGTTCTACTGACAAGTTGAGTGCACCAGTGAAAAGCGTTACTGTTGTTCGCATCAGTTGCTGTTGATCCGATTCAAGTTTAAGGAATCAGAGTGCCTTATACTCCACTTGTTCGTCTCACTGGAGTCCCTGGATAACTATATTGTGTAGATACGTACGTTTGAATCGTTTGAAAAAGTGCAGCAAAGAAATAAAACATTCTTTACCCCCTCACTCCTCACTTTTGGATCTCTCTTTGTTGTCGGCGAGGCACAAATCAATTTTTTTTTATTATATCGAGACACTGGATATCATATCGTTATGGGCACTTTTCGAACTGATTACGCTTCATTAAATCGAAAAGGTAAGCGGATTTGCTGATGTATTCAGTGCGTTTTGATGGTCACATTTTTATTGTTGATTATTCGCGATTCGTGAAATGCGTTAATGAGGTCATTAAAACATTTATGATCGTTTATTTTTAGAGATTAGAGCTGAGTAATCAGGCTTTACGCACATTTTTATAAATCTCTAGGCAATCGTGAGTAATTGTGCAATTTTATTCCCATTTTTTTTTGTCGTTTGTGGATTTTTTTGTTATTTCCATGACACAAGTTGAAGTTGTCTCATTAATTTCAATGGGGAAACTTTGATTGCTGTCGAACGAAATTTTGCGTTCTCAGTGTAGTGCTGAGTTGAACCCCACAAACGTTACTTCATCGGGTCTTGCTTCTGAGAAAGTACTTCTGGTAACGCGAATTATATTCGAAGAGGTAATCGATTTACAGGTATAATGTGACGTGTTTATAAGCCGTCGATACCCTTCGTTCGATGACCCTTCATTCTCGTTCCCGCCATTGTATTTCCCACAATCGTGTGAAATCCGAATACTCGAATTTGAATCCCAATGAGTGTTGGTTTTCCTTGGATAAGTTCCAAGGTTTGAGTGTCTCATTATCACACGGTTTACCCGATAGTTTAGAAAGTGTCCAAGTATTGGGTAATGGTATTCAAGACCGAAAATCATTGAACGAGAGATGTTTGCCTCGGGCCAGGTCAGACTTTCCGTTCTAGCGTGTTTCTTGCACTTCACCGGTGGAAGAAAAAATTGACCTTCGCGGAGAATTATGCACAGTTAACCGCCTCATCGATGTGAAATTGAAATTTTTGGATTTTTCGATCCGCCATTTGCAACGGTAATTGAATATTTTTATTAATTATTTTTTCACGATAAAATGGCATTTCTCTTCCTTCTGAACGGAAAAAAAAGTCGGGCTTCAATTATTACACTGATGAGTTGTGGTTTGTTGCGCAATAACATTGAGTGGTGTTCATTCATTGGCAGAAACACTCATCACCGCTTATGGTGGGTTTATAGAACGTGCAATCAACAGGATTCACTCCCGATAATATTTTTTGTGCAATTATCCGGATTGGAGAGGCATGCAAATATGGAGGGAACAAAAATACTTCAGTTAAAAATTAGAAATCAATGAACATTGCGGTTTTTAATTACGAAAATATATTTTTTGACCAAAGAATTCGAACTTCCCGCTTCAAATATGATTCAATGGCAATTATTGACCGATGAGGGTAATGAGAACTTCGCTGTAGGCTTGTGCTTTCATCCATAGGAACTGTAATTCATTATTAAAAATGCTGAGTCTTTACAATATTTATCATGTAACACGAGAGGACAGTAACGAATGGGAAATTATTGGAATCCCGTGAAGCGCGAACATTCTGAGAATAGCGTACTTCCTCAACTAAATATAGTCCGCATACTAACAATTTTTTTCTCATTGCTCTGCATTACCATTTTAATTTCAATTGTACATTCTCTCTGCGTACGATGTGCGCCTCGAAAAACTATTTTTTATTCACCGATGGATAATTATCCTCGAAGTGCGGAGGACATTTATCGATCCTCGATTATTTTTTTTTCCAATCAAGTGAGAAAAAATAGACGGACGGCAACAATTGATGAAGGAATCGTAGAAAAAAAATCCTCAAGGCTTCCATCAGTGATTATTCATCTCCTGAAGTCCTTGCACCTTGTCCCCAAAAATCACTCTCAGCCTCCATCAATTTTTTCCCCCTCTGCCCTTCGACCGATCCCCATGACGTCAAGAAATTAGCAATGATTAATATTTCAGCGAAATACCTATCTCGACGATTAAACAATTATTAATGTTTCTGGTATCGATTGAACGTTAGCTCCCGGTCAAATGATCACGACCTCCCAACGCACATCGTCATTACTATTCCTGTTATTCTTCTCGAAACATATTGCACATGTTTCTTCCCACGACTTTCTATCCCCAGAAGTTTGATACATCGTTTGTCCAACGAGCCACGTATTTGTCATTCAAATTATGTTGCAAATGATGCAACATTGTCGGAGACTATTCCGAGGTATATTGAAATACGAAAGAGTCAGTGTTCTCACGTTTCATATTACGGGTGGATTTCCGCATTCAACGAATGTCGGTGCATTAGGTTATTAGCCAGGTACATTATTCTTATTGTATTACCTCTGCAAATATGCAACAACGATCCGGGAAATGAGGAAACCCGTGAAATGGCTTTTCAAATTCTCGGGAATTTTTCATTTTAATTTCTTCATGAATTAACAGCTGGGAATCTGCTCCCCTCTCTCATTCAGGAATTCACTTGAAACACCTTCAAAACCACTCAAGGCCAAAAAACCTGTCTAATCCGATCTTTTATTCATGATCAAAATCCCCAGATATTTCTGAGAACTGATGAGTGAGTTAACGAATGCAGTTTTTTCAAACGTGTCTGCACTGCCAAAATTACATGACACGGTAATAACTTTTTCGGATCTCTCAACCTGAAAACAATACGAGATTTTTCGGGTAATTTTCGCAGGGGAAATAATTCTATGGCTTTTCAAAGATATAAGTTTTTAGAATCCTTTGAAACCCACCCTCATTCGCGGAATGCCTGGAGGGCACCAGGTGTTTACGATTTTTCTCAGAGTTCATCTAAAAAAATTCAAGAATTTTTTTTCTTCACGTAAAATATTTCATCAGGGCAGAATGTCCCAACGTTCAGATTTTGCAAAACCCCATGATGTATTCTGATCGATGATCCTCTGTCACACGTGCAGCAAACCAATACAGTCAGCCCTCAATACCACAGATTCCCGGAATCCTCGAAATGTTTCTGCAAATCCGGCTATCATCGATGATCGTCAGTAATGCATATGCAATCCTTTGATATACCATGACACAAATACGTTGACAGAGTCTCTCGGTCGCTGATACTATCAATCCCCGAGAAATCCCCTTCATCTGCCCTCATATTCACTTCATTACGTAAACATGAAGGACAGTCAAAATTATTCGTTACATCCTGACAGTAATAATTGTCCCCTTTGATTTTTCCCGTGATATTGAAGATGATTTTTCTTATTACCCTTTGCATTATTATTCCGTAATACACCGGTTCTGTTGTTTTCAACTGTCTCAAAAACAAGTAACTCGGAATTACAAACGTAATTACACCTGTTTCATTCGCCAGCCTTGATCCATGCTCGTTATTTTCCACTTTATATTTTGCCGATTTCAGTCACGTACGCCGGAGAATAAAATCCTAAAAGGATTCCCTTCGTTTGCGAGTGGAAGGAAGATGTGTTTATAGGCGCTCTGTGACCCAGTAATGGACGGTTTTTAGGTTTGAGTGACATCAGGTCAATCCAATAATTTTTTTTATAACGGGGGAGATGGTGAAGCTGATGATGTCGGGAGGATAGATGGGACAAGACAATTTTTGCATTGTCGCAAGTACCGGTGAATATTATGGGAAAAACGGAAAATTAGAGGGAGAGCAAATTGGATAAAAATTGCCAGTGAAAAACATCGCGAAGACAGGATTTAATACAGGAAAAGGAATATTCAGGAATAATTATGGAACGCAGTGGAATCAGGGAAAAAATGCGACGTTTTTAGTGATATCTTCCTGTGTGGAAGGAAGTAAATGAATTTTTTACGCAAAAAAAATCTTTCGTAAAAAAGATAAACAATCGGATCGTATGCCAACTTCTAGGAGAAATCGATTTGATACGCGAAATACTAGTACGTCCCAATCTAATCAGATAGACATTACATGATGGGCTGATCGTATCCTCGACTGGTTTCATCAGATCACTGATTCATCGAAGTTCATTGACCAAAAATATTGATAGAATGACCCAAATACACGCACTTAAATTAATATTCCCATAGTACCGTAATCATAGCTTGAAATTTGCCAACTAACACACAGAAAAAATTATTTTCGCTTCCACAATTGGTCCTTTACCTCAAAAAAAATGTTCAATAAAAAAATACGGGAAAACCAAAAATGAATTCCACTTTATTTTCAATTTATTCCGCCGCAGTATCTCCTGCAGAATTCTCTCGACTCATATTTTCTGGTTCATTAAAAAAATACCATCGGGAAAAAACCAGAAAACTCCTTGTACTCTATTTTTTTCCACTATTATGTCTCATGCAACAAGAACATTGTTTTCATCAGTGATTCACCCGTAAATTACCGATGAATGACAAATTCCTCCTGTTAATACATCGAGAAGAAAACTAATGACACCTGCTCCAATTACATCCGCATCAATTATCCACATTGGCATTGCGAATAATTATATTCGCGCTCAGAGATTAAATTGAAAAAATGAAACACATGAGTTCGATAAGTTTTTATCTCTCTATCATGAGTTAAAATGCTCGTCGTGTCTGAAGTGGAAACATTCAGTCTCTGGCCAGACATATTTTACATGACACGATGGATAGTACACTTTACATAAAAGGTTGAGCATACATTCTGGTTACCGAATCAATGGTACCACTGTTTTTCATCGTGTCTCTATTTCGTAATTGTTTTAAATAATGGAGGAACAGCATTGAATTCAAACATCCGCGGAATAATCAATCGTGCAATAGTGACGCAACAGCGAGTTTTTCCAAACGTGTACGATTTAACGTTAACCTTGACTTCTACAGTTGCAGTAACTGTCGTTCAAGGATTGTTTATTCCTGTTGAAGTTACAAAATATCGGGATCCTTCGAATTTATTTCGTCTTGGATGTCTGCCAACGTGTATGTGTGAATTGAAAACGATAAATGGGGGGCGGAGGGAGGGAAATTGCGATGACTTCAGTGAGAAACTGGTGACGAGAGTTAACTCTCTTATTGCGGAATAAATTTGTAATATCCAGTGTTATTTTTAATTCAAGTCCTTAGTCTTCTCAGTGACTAAATGAGAAGACTAAGGACTCACTTCTGTAATTACATGTGTGCGTTTACCCATTCATAGAGTTTGTTGGCCATCCAAAAAAACAAGTAAACATAATTTATTTTCCATCTCTCTCGGCATACCTGTGATATCAAAAATATTTATAGATGTGTCTCCCTGCAAAGTCAGATATTTTTGCACACGAGCACTCCCATCTCTAGTGGAAACATCTCCCATCTAGTTTAATGAATTCCACTTTTAATGTCGCAATCAAATTCATTTTATACAACCGCGGTTCTATCATCGGCTATCGACACACTATTTCAATTAAAATGCATTTGAGACGCGTCACAAAAAAACAACTGTCAACTACGTAGACCAAATCCACAGTTGATGCGTCAGTCGCAAGTCAGTCGCGTGGAGTGAGTCAACGTTATATTATTCACGATAGCAATGGCTTCCGCTGATACCTAGAGCTCCAGTGGGAGCAAATTCGATAGGGTTAGATTTGAAAAATATTTTCTCAACGATTTAACGAAAGTTCACCGTTTATTCTAGAAACTATGCTGACGGACGTGGATCAGCTGCCGTCTATACAACTAGGGGACTTTGTCCTTCAGTTCGAACTCGGACCACCAACTGCTGAAGTACAGGAGATTGCGAGAAAGGAACTCAGGGAGACCCCAGAGATCCAGAGACAGGCTGTTGCTGAACTTCGAGAATTGCTCAAAAGTTAGTACGAATTTTTTTCCTTCCAAGGGAAGCTCATTGAATTGGTGGCTTTGACGATGTCATTTATCAGGAGACAATACCAACTCTGATAAAACATGATACGTCTGTTGAAACTATTATTCAAAGTTTCCAGAAAATAAAATCATTACAATTTTTTCATTTATAATCGCCTGATTTTTTAGTCTCTTTTTAGTTCCATTTTATTTCGTTTTTTGGTGAATTTTTTTCCTCCCGGCGCCCGGTCCGACATTAATTCATCGTAAAATGTAATGATTGGACATATATTCCAGAGGAAACTGATCTCAAATGTCCCCTCGACAACGAATCCTGGTTGATTCGTTTCCTGAGGCCAAGCAAGTACTATCCTCAGTCAGCTGCCAAGCTAGTAAAAGAGTACTACGCATTCAAAGTGAAACACTCGAATGTTTACGATGGCCTGAAGCCATCCAGAGAGAAGAACATATTCGAGCACAACATCCTCACTGTTCTCCCGAATCGTGATCAACGTGGCCGTCGTATATTGATCATTGAGCTTGGTAAGAAGTGGAAGCATAATAAAGTGTCGTTGGATGAGGTCTTCAAAGGGGCTGTTTTGTACCTCGAGGCAGCTATGCTCGAGCCAATATCCCAGATTGCCGGGGCTGTTGTCATCTTTGATATGGATGGACTTAGCTTACAGCAGACGTGGCAGTTTACCCCACCGTTCGCTAAGAGAATTGTTGATTGGCTTCAGGATGCTGTACCATTGAGAATAAAAAATATTCATATTATTAATCAGCCTTATGTTTTTAATATGGTCTTCGCTCTGTTTAAGCCTTTCCTCAGGACGAAATTGAAGGAAAGGGTAAGAGACACGTGATTTTTATTCATTTTTACATGAAAAAATTTCATTCAAGTGGTTGCAAGAATTTTATAATTTTTAAATTCTGAAATTGGAAATATTTTCATGAGGTCACTTAGAATGTATGGTATTTTTTATTGATTTATTTTTGTTTGCAGATTATTTTCCACGGAACCGATCGTAAGTCACTGCATCAATACATATCACCGAAATGCTTACCCGAGTGCTACGGTGGTACTGTTTCAATCCCCAGAGTCACTGGATCTCAATGGCTGGAGTTGTTAATTATGTGTGATAAAGAATATGATGGTGAGCATTAATTGAATGAGTCAGGGTTTCTGAAAAGATGATATTACGGGGGAATTTAATGAGCCCTCACGATTTGCTAAACTGTGACCTCGACTTTCGTTGAAAACGTCGTTGAAAGAAAGTCATTCAGATGAATAAGTCGAGAGGAATTTTTAAAGAGAATATTGTGGCCTTTAGACATGATTTTTGCGGGAAATTGTTGAACCGTTCCTCTTTCCTGAGGCACAGAGGAAAATAGGTCAAAAATACTCTGGAGTATTGAACATTTTAATTGGAAATTAATATTTTTTGTCAAATTTTGTCTGGAGGTATTGAATTTTTCACTGAAATTCATTTAAATTAATGAGAAAATCATGCGTGCTGCCCTCACGGAATTCTTTCGACAAGAAATATTAGTCAATCAGCTAACAGGAACCGGAAGCTAATTTCTTTTTGTTATTTATCATTCCAGCAATCAACTCCTACGGGTACAAAAAGAAATAGGAAATCCTCCATAATTCGAAGGATCCTTTCAACGTAGAGAAATCAACGTTGCCATAAAATAAACCGAGAAAACGTTGCAGCCATTGTGGGGAGAACCTACCTCTCGATGCATAACTTCGAAAATCAATTGTTAATAACTAATGAATTCATTCCGGGGCAAATCGATAATCATCTATTCCCCTGTCTATTTAATAATAAAGCGCTCGATTATGGATACTCAGATGTTCTCGTTGTGGTTCAACGAACGAGCGTTTTGTCGTATTGCTCATTGGATTTAATTGCCTCGTCATTTTGACGCACGCTGAAATTTACGAGGCAAATTATGTTATTTTATTATCGATAATTAGCATGAGTGAGATCTCAGAATAGACCATGGTGATAAACTATTAGAGAGAAAATGGATTGTGGAGAATGTTTAGTCCGAAAAGCGCTCGAAAAGCGCTCGCTCTAAAGAAAATTGAAGAAAATGTAACGGTTTGAAATTTTTAAGTGAAAATAGATTTTTCATGGTTTTACAATTTTCAAATGAAATAATTCATGTACCATTATTTAAAAATAAATTTAATTTTCTCACATTAACTGAATACAATCATTCCCTGCATCCAATCACTAACACCTATTTTTATTTTTAATAATAGAATCTCAAATAGAAAACAATAAAAAATTTTGGTGGAGGAACTTGGTCAAAAAAAAACTTCGTTAGAGGAACTGTGTGACAATAAATAAATTTGAAAAAACGAAACTTTAACAATTGAATCCCAAAATTTGACAGAATTCTTAAAAAATAGGAAAAATAATTTGAAAGGTATTAGAATTAAGTATCAAGATGGTTTGAATCAAATCTCAACAACAAAAATAATAAAGCAATGGGATCAATAATAAGACTATAAAGAAATAATTATATGCATTGAAAGAAAAATTAATTAACCAGAAATTTCGTTCTCAAATTCGTTTTAACCAGTTTTTCTGGCGAAGTTTGTTAAATGTGCTTCGAAAATTTCCCTGTAAATCTGGTTGCTCCCGTTCATTCGGTTTTAATACATAATTTACAGTGAATATAAAGTGAGAAGTAACGAAAATGGAGCTTTCAATGGCTATAAATCACCGTCCTTGGCCTGATTCAGACTCCAGCTAGATTGATTTCTTCCACAGTATAAAAATAAGAACTTAAATAGAAATTTGAAAAACGAGAGTTACGATTTCCTGGTAACTGTGAATTGAGCGTAGCCACTTTGCCCGCATTCTCTCGACTGTCATCAATTGTCCTATTTCTTGGTGATGTAGCCAATGCGATCCTCGTCTGTAATAATCAAATTAAATTGATTAAGACCACGAGTGCCTGTTAATGGCATTTACTTCACTATGAGAGTAATTAATTATTTCAAAAAATGATCAGAGACTATCAGGACACCTCTCGCAGGTGAGAATGTCCTCCCTAAGATAATCTTTCAATATTTATTAGCAATTATCGAGGGAAATTAATCTACTTGCTATTTCTACCCGATTTTAAAAATCAAAAATAAGTGTCAAAAATGTCTAGTGAATTCTATATTTACATGTGAACTCGTCCTCCCACAGGGCGAGATATTTGTACAGGGGTTCACCGACAGGATCAGCTGGTATATCAAGATCTCCACCGTATCTGCAAGGCAATGCCTTCGATTCTATGTGCGATAATAGAGTGGTTCTGTTGGTACCATGGAAATGCACCCTCTTACGTAATTTTTCCTGTGAAAATAGTAATTGTCCTTACGTATTATTATGTTAAACCTTCACATTTCATTAAATTCATTTTTTTGTTAATTTAGGTCATGCAGTTCTTTGAAAGAAAGGGTTGAGCCCAACAGAGCAAAAATTTTAGATGAGGTGTCGCAAAACACCGACTGAAGAAACGAGTCACGTTGCTTCAGTAGAAAAATCCCTGAAAGTCAGACGACAAAAGGTACTGTATTTCAGGGAAACAAATCCGTGGAACCAGAATCCCATGGGCACGTAATTATTAAAGAATTTTCTTCTCCGTTTGCACGGACTGATAAAAAAAATTAATCTGAAAGACTTGACTCCTCGTTTGTTTACAGGGAACCTATCGGGCAATACTTGATAATTTTAGACCTCTAGTGATATTACATGCGAAAATTTAGAAAATTCACAGGGGTACGTCTACCCTCCCTCCCTTCTTTACTCATTGTCATTAAGCATTAAAACTTACGTGCAAAAAGGGTTTGAATATGGCAAAGACCATATTAAAAATATAGGGCTGATTTATGATATGAACCCCCTTGAGACGAACGGGCAAACATTTCTGGACCCACTCAAGAACTGCACTTGCAAAGCTAGGGGTGAAGTACGTCACGTGACTCAGGGACAATCCATCCATGTCAAGAATTACCTGCACTCCACAGACCTAGAGACAAAAAATCAATTAATACCATCTGAAAAAAAAAACGTGTGACGAGGAATTATCATTTATAATGACAAGATTTTCCACATAAATAACTCGCTTCACGTTCTTGCTTAACGAGCGCCACGAGAGCTGGGAAAAACAACATAGCAATGAGTTTCATTCTGAATTATTAATTTATTGTTCTCCTTTATTTGGAATTTATTTCTTTACCTGTGTTATTGGCTCGTTGAGTGCAGCAGCCACGAACATCATGACACCTCGAAATATTTGCTCGAGGCTTATTTCCTTCGGCTTCCATCGTTTTCCACTCTCGATTAGGATAACCCTGCAGCCTTCTGCACGCACTGGCAATGGAGTCACTACACCAGATTCGAATATAGCACGATCGCTACTTGGGACCAAGTTGTTGCAGATGCGGGGATGAGTGACTTTGTAACGATAGAAGCGTTTCATCTGTTTCGTGGTTGAGGAAAATTTTAGTTGATTTAATAGAGAAGTGGCGAGAGATAGAGTGCAAAGAGTAATTTAGGACAAATGGCAAAAACGAGTGTTTGAATTTCATACACGTTCTGCAGACATTTTCCAGATACTAAAAAACATCTGCATAAAACGAAAATTTGTTGAAACTCTGGACAATCTGGTGCCTAAATTTTCATGTTATTATGATATGTTTTAATGCCTCAAATATATCTACGTGAAGGATTAAAATTTTAATGTGACTACTAACACACAATAATTTTTTTAATTGAGGGCACATTAATAACTCACTGCGCCCTTCGCACATGAACTTTATGTAATTAATCTGAGATATGTCTTACAAGTTCAAAGGCCGGTTTAACGTGCCACTTGACAGGTCTCAAGAACTTGCAGAAGAAATAATCGTCATCAGGTACATTGAGGTCAGGCTCGCCTGAAATCATAGTGTCATCATGTTTATTCATGGAGAGTATATCATATCGTCAACTTATTACTGTTGATAATGGTCAATACTTTTGTGGATACCGCCGTATTCGACCTTCATTGGTGACGGAAAAAAATTCTAGGGGAAATGAATTTTTTGGTTCCATATTCATCCGATGAATATCACTCCACTTATAACTGAATATTCTTTTTACGTTTAATGGACTTTTTCGGTTTCTGTCACGTTCAAAGTCTTAATTTACGTCCGCGGACGTGATCGTTTCTACATTGAGTAGCTCACATTGACAGTCGGCATCGGAGGTATTAACATTTTTAGAGGCCTTCAGTCGCACGTGAGTTACAATATTTTCAGGAAATCATTTCACTGGCTCATTGAATTTATGGTCAAGTTCGAAATCCAAGAACAACTGAACTGCTGTTGCATGGAAATTCATCTTTGAAAGCACCATTTTTTCTTACGATGAAAGCTTATGAACAAGACTAAATTATTAATTAAATTATTATGCGAAATGTGTTGAACAAAAATTGTAGAGCACTCCCAAGGTGAATTCTCCTCTCATTTTCTTATTTGACATGAATAACAACTAGAAACTGATGATTAAATAGCGAAATCCTGCGCAAAAAGTGACTTTGCAAAATTTGCATTCATAGAATTGCATGGCAGAAACGGAAAAATTGTAACAGCTTTAATTCTCCGGTAGTTTGACAGCAAATGTAACACTTGATATATTCTTACGACATAACAAAATGATTCAAACTCGTCAAGAAAAGTTACCTAACACGTACCCATGTGTGTTTTTAACTATTTCATTATCCACTTTCTTCACTTTTACGATTGTAAAAAATTATTCTTTGCATCCAACTACAGCTCCTAGTCTTGTTTTCTAGACTCTACACCTTTCTTCGAGACATACAATCGATTAATAGATTTGTGACGGATCCCAATAATTTATTTCCCAATTTAAGATCACAAAGGGGCTCAGATAAAATCTTTAATATCCAACTATGACCGTAAAAAAGCATTTCACGCACGAGATTATGTAAAACGATTGTGTAGAATGTGTGGTAATTAATTCTCATGTTTTTCTAACATCCAGAGTACCATTATAAAACTCAACAAAGCCATTCGACACTTTTTATGACATCTGAATAAAAGTAAAAGTATTTATCTATCGCAAAATGGTACTACAAGGTCGTGCACCAGTGAAGGTGACGATTATTCCACAAAACTGGTTCCAAAGCGTTCCAAAAACATGTCTAGTTAATTAGTATCCATCCACAGTTGATGAAATTAAAAATTCCTGGCAGGCAATTGACATAATAAATCCCATTCACCTTTCTTAAATGTGCATAACTAATTACTACGAGAAGGTACCGCCTGTCAGGAGTGGAAAATATTACAAATGTTCTCTGTAATTAAATAAAATGAAATTTCATATTTAAATAGGAGGTGTAGTTAAGAATTCATGAAAAAATAGTTTCTTAGAAAAGTCCTCATCCACAATCTCCATAAATTTTCAAAGCATACTAAGTCCACATTGAGTCTCAAATTCCCTAGAATTTCCAGACAATCCCGGAAAATTCTAATTCTAATTCTCCTATGTAAATAAACTGTAAATCCCAGTTCCCACCGATTTCTCCATAAAACTGTATTTTCAATGACAATATACCTTGAAGTATCATTGGAAATAGTCATTACAAATGTCCTAAACTTTCACTGAAAATTACAGAGAAATTTTTCACTGAGTATGAATAATAAACTCATCGTATTCTACTCTCTACCATTACATTTCACCATTTCACTATTCACCCACACATTTCCTATAATTATCCGTCAATGCAAACAAACAACAGGAAAATGACCAGGAAATGTCATGATTACGAGATGATTACCTTTGAGCAACTCCCTCATCTCCGCAAGTGCCTGTTCAACAACCTCCGGGGTTTCCCTCAACTCGTCCCTCGCTTTCGCTGTCAATTCCGGTGTCAAATCCGCCGCGTCCATGTGAAAACTCGCCGCACCGATTGTCAGCGGCTGGATCTTCTTCGATTTTTCCAGGAGCCTCTCGCGGAAGCCCGCGGACACGATATTCTTCTTCCCATCCATCGCTCCTGGGTCAATACTGCACCCAATCGATCGAAAATCGGTGGAGATCGCGCGACGAAGTGTCGAAAAGTCGATTAATCGATGAGAGAAATCAATCGCAACCTCGGGCTCTCTCTGATCAAACAATATTTACGATACTGATGAATTCGAATAAGAACATGGAATGGACTGAACGATAAAATCTCTATCGCGAGAGTTTCCGGGTGAATCTATCGATGTCGACGACGTCCTCGGCAACTTCCGCACAATAAAAGCTCCGGTGACAATATCAACCTATCGATTGCCTCCAAATTTCACGGGGAAGTGGTTGAAAATTAAGTGGACATGATCGTCTCTGAATAATCCGGAGAAATCGGCTTAACAATCCTCGTGCGAGGGAACCACCGCGTAACCGACTGACGAGTCTAACGCGATGGTAGCGGGTACTGGCCGAGAACTGCAAGAGCGAATAACCGGTCGCGGGAAAGTCTCCTTCCCCACTTCCGTGGAGGTCTTCATGTGTTACGCCTACGGCCTCAAGAAATATGAATAAACTCCATTTGAGTCGCTGATTGTAACGAAGGCAAATAAATGCAAATGTAAAAAGAAAATTACTTGTCATTGATAATTTGTTTTGCACTTGTCAAAGTGATAATTCAGGTCCCAAATCAAATGAGTCGATCCATAAATTTCCTTCCTCAGTCATTAATGTAGCAATAGTTCCTCGGTTGCATAGACTGTCTCGTCGTGATGACGTACAAATTATTTATCACAAAAATTCCAGACTTGTGATAATTATCATATCGGGTGTTGAATATTTTATATTTATTTCGAATCTTTTTTAGATTACATGCAGACTTTAATCTTTTCTCTAGCCTTGGAAAGTCTATCTCCTGATGATGCTTCATGTTATTTTCGCACATCTAGATTACTTATTATCAATAATGCGCAACTGCCAATAGCGCATAAGCTGAACTAAATTGTTTCTATTTTTAGTACGTTTCGTTGAAATATTGTTCCTGATTTTCATCTTCAAAATTCATGTTGTGTTTGTACTACTGGGAACCTTCTACAAAGAGTTTCAACCAATATGAGAATAACGTTTGTATAGAATTAATACTGCATTAAATCGAAAGAAAGGAATATTCAACAGGGTCTAGGTGTCAAGGTACCATCACCAGTGTCAAACGATTCCATCTAATTACGGTGTGTGTTAACGATTGTGGTCAAGGCTTTACAGAGAATTGAAGTTCACACAGCATCGTGTTGAATTTATAGTGAATTTATATTTAAAGGTGTCCAATATAAAATCAGGAGGAAACTAAGTTTATCACGTCAATATTTCCAGTTCTGCTGTTTGAAAGAGAAATAATTCTTTTCTTTTTGTTGCCTTATTTTTTACGTTTCTTTTGATATGCAAAATGCAACGATAAGTCAAAGAAGAATGGAGGATGTAATAAAAAAATTAACATATTTAATGGCTGCTATTTTTTTCTAGTAATTTATCACATTTTTTGTAACTTTTTGTTGCGCTCTGCGACTCCGCTCGTACCACAAAGTGGGGCAAAATGGAACGGTAGAAAAAACGGGGATGAGGGGAGATTCAGACAAATCTCTCTCGCCTGACGTGAGAGAAAAAATGACAATTTTTATTGTCACAAAATAATTCAAATGTGTAACTCAGGTCCTTTTCTAATTTCTTTGGCACATGTAATGCAATATTTTAATTTAAAACGACAACTTTTTTTATTGTTCTGTGTTCAAGGATATTAAAATAATGTCCTATTTTTACTCTTCGACTTTATTTTCCTTGCTTTTTCTCATATAATTAATTCAACAACAAAAATTCAACAAAAAATAGACGATTCCATATAAATTTTGCATACTTATTAACTAATAATTCTTACTAGGAGTTTTTACAGTTTCTCGTGAGTTTTTGTATCCTGTAACTATGAACTTTGGTCTCATCTTCCTCAAGATATTCATTGTCACCGCGTTAGTCTGACTACTCTAGTGACGGGTATGTTTTTTTGTGTCTGGGGAGACAGTCTCAGTCCTTGCGATAGCCGTAAGTGTTCCAAGCTGAAAATTAAAAATTATTTCAGTTTTGGAATGAGCAAAATATTTTAAGTGTTCAGTAAATTTTCAGAACAAAATGGTAAGTAAATAAATAGGGAAATATTATCCCAAGCATTGACCCAACGTTAACGTCAAATCCTCTCGAAAAATTCGCGAACTGTTCTAGTTATATTCCCAGGAAGAGTAGGAAAACTAGTTCATGACAAAATGTCATCATATTGTTTTCGTAATTCATGAATTTCTCTGCAAAAAAAAATTTTAATGACCTTATATAAACCTCGTCCGGATATATTAGCAAGAATCATCCGCTAACCGGTTTTGTCCTTGTCTCTCGACATTACATTAGTGAAATCGTCGTGACATGTTCGTTATTCTCAAAGATAATTTGGCAACCAGAAGTTTGCAAGTTGTTTTGGAAATATTTTGCAGAAATTCAACTCAATTTTTTTTTGGGGTCACCCTGACTCAAAAATGATGTCTATTTCAAAGAGTTTCATTAACGATTTCAATGACTACATTGAAGTTCTAATTTCATCCACTTCAAATGATTTTATTGACTTGAACTAATGATTTCATGACTGTCAATCATGTGATTTCAATGATTTCAGTAATGTCAATGATTCAATTGATTCCACGTGTGTCTTCAACTTCACCGACGTGTGACACTATGACTTCAGAAGTTCCTAGCTTCTTGCATTTACCCCCAAGTTGCGAGACATTTTAGAATCATTTGATAGTGTGATAAGCATAGCAAGTTCTATAACAATGAGCAGGGCAATCTAGGGTAGTAGGGTAATCTGGGAAGAGCTAAGACGTCGCCTAAATTTCATAATTTTTTTTTTTTTGAACCTAAACTCTGGAAAAAATGGTAAACAATTCTCCCTGATGATTAAGATGGCACACTCAGGGATTTTTTCTATGAATTTTCCAATTGTTTCATGTTTATGACTTCTAACATGACATTCAATAAAATAACTTGCCATTCCACCTGCCACATTAGCCAATAATTACCATTTTACTGTCACAAAGTACACGTGACGGACATAGAGTTGTACCTTCCCAATGAATCAATTTAAAACATTGAATAGCGTAGACAATACAAAATTGCATGGCAATAACGCGAAATATCCCATATTATCATAATTTCCTCTAATCGAGCGGCCCGTAAGTTTATTGCATTCGATTCATTACAATCTCATGAGAATCTAAGTGATTGTCTTGAAATTTTGCGAAAAAAAATTTGTGAAGTTCGGGAAATTTCCTTTCATTGGGAATTCTCCTTAATGGAGAGGAGTAATTAGGAAAGTTGTTGTTGTGGGCAAATGGACGTTGGGGGGTTGCTACCTTTGATACTGTCCTCGCAACCCTGGAAGGCTGGGAACCAATCGGCAGCGGTGTAATCGATCTCGGGAAGCTCTCCACCGTAGTTCTTGGGAAGATGGCTTGGGGCCATGTGGGTGTGCAGTGAGTTCATTTTTGTACCATGGAAGTACATTCTTTTTCGCAACTTTTCTCTTATGAAGGGCTTGAACATTCTCCAGACGAGGTCGAAGAGGAATGGCTGCTTCACGATGTGGACCTGTTAGGATATTACAATTTTAAGGACTAATTACTTGAGATATCAATAAAATAATTACACTGAAAAATCTATTTCTGTGTAATTTATCTTATTTTTTTATAATTTTCGAAAAGTGTTTGACGTTCTAAGTTGAAGCGTAGATTAAGTTAAAAATCACGTACTTAATTACGAAGATTTTTCTGTATTGTTCGATTATCATCCATAATTTTTTCAAGTAATCGATTCCAAGTTATATAAAGACGCATAAATTGAAAAAAAAAATTAATCGAATCTTGGAGTCAGGAAACTAAAACCTGATGTACCATTTATTGGAGATGAATTACGCTATCATAAACGTGACTAGACTCAACAAAGCATGATCGACAGTGCGTAGTTGTTTTATTTTAAAATAATTTATGAAATATATTCAAAGATGGTAATAAATGCGTGGAAATCAATAGAATTGGCTCAAGCAAAAAAGCTCGATAGATTTTTTTTACCTCTTTCAATCTAAGTGGCATAGCATCCTGAATAAATGATAACAGCCTCATGCTAAATGATGGCGTAAGGCCCATCACCTGCTTCATGGCGAGACCCTCAAAGTCCATGATCACCACCACACCTCTCACCTGAAAGAAACAGCGACATTCAAGCACTTCCCTATACCCAGGATAATTAATCGAACAGTGGGCTTTATCCTTCTCATTCACCTCATCAGAATATCATCGCAGATTAAAATAAACGTGAATTAATTGCATAAAACATTGGCATTCAAGAATTAAGATTAAAAATCCATTTGGTGACGTGTGGGAGATGATATCTGATACAAGGTAATTCCTGGAAAATGGAACTTTGAACCGATCTATATCTCCCACCCAACCACTGTGTCAGGTACAGTGTCTTATCACAAATGCTGTACAAAGTACGATTCGAGTCTCATCGAGTGTCAAATACAGATTATGGGTTATTCATTCAGAATATTTTCCGAGTCGTTCGCGATCTCGATTATATTAATTATTGGCGAAATGCCATCTGCCTGCATGACAGTGATATGGTACATGGGAAACATTTTTGCAAGAATCACAAACTAATATGGCCCGGAATTTAGGTAATTCCTCCTGGAAAGATCATGAGGAACAGAAAAATTTGAACAATTTTTTTTTAACACACAGACACGAGTCAAAGGTGAAAAGTTGTTATCCGATTTCTTCTTGACATCTTTTCCATTCACTTGAATTTAACCTGGAATTAGAAATTTCATCAACTTTTCGCCCGACTCAACTTCAAGGCCATTCTTCTGAGATCTAGAACTCAGAAGAAATTATTCATGAAATTTCATTTGTGTCGACATTCTAGAAAAAAAAAATCTATGACCTATCGCTCTCCGAGTTCTTTGAACATCTTTCAACACTTATTCCTAAACACGATATTTCCAAACTAATTTGAACATAATTTCTCAATAAATCTTCACCCCATTTCGAAAACCTCTTTGAGTTGACTAAATCTGAAAATGCTGAAAATTCGCCTCCTGAGGAATATCGACAGGCGATATCCTCAGTCACCTCTTTCTCGCGAAAATATTTCCGGAATAATTTGCAAGGCCTTGCATTCCTCATAATTCTTAAATTAAAATGTCAAAACCAAAAATTGAACATCTTTCATTTGCCTTAAGATGTTTTCCGCCGCATATTGCCCGCAAAGTCACTGCACATAAATTCATCTTAAAAGCTCATACATTTGTTTATGCTAATAACATTGACAGTTCACCTGTGTCTCGGGCTCCAAAACGGCCGTCTCGTGGACAAGATAAAAAATCCGGAACATGGAATCCGCATTGACCTTGGATGGATCCCAGGTCTTTCCAGCATTCACTATGAGGACACGTCGACCTTTGTGATCTCTGCCCTTCATCACATTCACGACATTATCGAATAGAGCGGCCCTCTCATCCATCGGTAACAGGTTATCCAATAGTGCAGCATTCTTGACCTTGAAGTCAGATATACGCTGCATGAGAGCATAAGCACTCTCAGGATAGTATTTGCACGGACGGAGAAATATTGTTAGGAACTCATCGTCTGTTCTGAAGTACATGCTTTTGTCCTCTGAGTAAACAAATATAAACAAAAAATCAAAATAACCAACAAGAAAATCATTTTAATATCTAATTAAATGGGAAAATAATTAATTACCTAAAATTAATCAAAATTTACTGTGAAAATGAATAATTATTCAAAGGACTTTGATGAAAACAAAAAGTTGAAAACTATTTTTTATCCTAAATTAAAAAACAAATACTCGAACATATTTGTACCCGAATTTTAATTTGAATACGTCCCATAAGGTTCGTAAAAAATTGTTAAACACTCGATGGAAAATAAACCAAAATTTATGAATTGGTTCGACGAAATTCATTGCAAATTTACCATAAGCACTTCAGACAATCCATTACATATTTTTAAATAAATTTGAAGATGTGTAAAAAAAGTAATGATTCCAAGTATGACTTATGACACTATTTTTTTATGTGGACATTGTCTGGTGCTTTTTGCACCGGACCCGGACGTTGCTGTGTGCTCACACATGACTGCAGTATTTGCTGCTAAAGATACATTAGAGAATGTGTGGGACGGCACTCAGATACGTCCGTGGATCGTGCAAATAACCACAACGATAAAAATTTTTTATACTTTAATTTTCCGCGATTTCTTGTTTGAATTGTTTAAGCGCGAAAATATTCAGTTGCATGAGTCGCTCATCGATTAGAAAATCGAATAAGAAACTATAAATTACCGTATCGTATTACTCTGAACAAATACGTAATTATTACGTATTGTGAGACTTTTTAACAAACGTCAAGCTTTTCAAATGAAGTGAGTACAAAATTGAAACGAAACTAATCGAATAGGAAACTTTAAAAAACCATTCAACGCTGATAATCTTCAAGAACACTTCAGCTCTCATTGTCCTCAGAATGATCTCATTCTCCCATTGTTCCACTGTTTGATAACAGCAGTCGACAATTTACATTAACGACAAAATGAAAACATTTGCATAAAACTCAATGGCAAATTGATACAACTGATCCCAATGTTTTCATCGTCAACAAATGTCTCTGGATTTTCTGTCTTTGTCCATTAATAATAATAAAAATTGCCAAGGATCGCGTGCCCACGAACACAGGCACAAATCAAATTATCGTTGGAGACCAAATGCTTGCTGAGCAAGTGAACTCGTTAGAATGGAAATCTCATCATCGTGATTTAAATTCTTGTTTTATTGAAATGCAAAAATTTTCTATTCATCGGAAGCACTTGTGGAGCTTAAGCTGGCAAAATTACTCGATAAAGATTTTTTTTTCCGAAGGAATGCCGAGATGAATGAAAAATTCCGTTATGTTATCAGAATTACTCCTGGTGAGAGAGGCTGAGGGGATGCTCAACGCCGATAACCCGATCCACATGACCTGAACAGAGATGACCTGAGCTATTCTAAGCACTCGCTGTAGTGCTTCTCATTAGCGAGTATTTATTCGAACAAACAATGTATTGTAATCAAAGAATAAGTTTCATGCGGACAATCTGAGATTATTTTACATTGAGGAATGAATCTGATAAGTTTATCGGCTCTTGATCATTCATGGCAGATTATATTCAATAATTGTAACTTGGATTACATCAATGTTTCATGTAAAATGACAAGTACCATAGAACCTATTAATTTACGTCTAAAATGTCAAAAAAAATTGAGGAAAAAATGTTTAAACAGTCTACGGAGATGGCTGTAGTAACGTCGAAAAGTGCATTGGACTTCCCACGAGGAGATTGAAGTTTTTTCAAAAATAATATCAAAAAACCAATCTTTCAATCTGAAGAAATTAATTGTTCTACCTTCAAGAAGTTTTCGCAGAGCTTCAATTCCATTTTTCACGTTCTCCTCGGTCTCCCTGAGTTCCTTCACAGCCAATGCCTTGGTCTCCTCATTAAGAGGTCCAGCTTCAAGTTGAAAAGCCATCTCTGAACTTCAATACACTCAGCGACAAAAAATAAAATTAAAAAAAAAACGTTAAAACCGTGTGGAGTTCCTTCCAGCAGGACGTCCACGATGAATGTGCTCTGATTTGATACTCGGGGGAGGCTCTACATCATCATCAGTGTCTCCAATCTTTGACCATTACAAAGTCCAATCGGATTTCATGGATTGAGGCTCTTAGACTCAGCTGTTCACGAATGAGAAAACAAAGTGTATGAGCTTGAGTCACCCACGTCACCCCGCGAAGGCACTTCGGAACGCCTCACTCGAACTTGCTACCGATTGATAAGAGAATAACTGAGGAATCAGTCGGGTATTATCATCCGTTGCCCTCTTCCATCGACACTCGTTCGATTTCACGTTTATCTCCGGTACGATTGTGTCATTACCAAGGACCGATGCACTTTTTTATTCGCCATTCGTTATTTTTTTATAAACGAGTGAGATTGTTGCACCTGATGTAACAATCGCGGCAAAGGCGTGTTAAGAATGAAAATAAGAAAGTGCGGGATTATTGTTTTGCTTATTTTTCATCTTCCGAGATGAGGGGTGAGGCCACGACAAAGTAAATGAGTTTGATTAATTTCTAAGTATTTAAAGCTGTTCCGATAGCGATCCGGAGGTGACTGATAAGAGGTAGAGTAGGTCACTTTTTACTACATCAAATGGCAATTTTTTATTATATTAATTAATGACCGTTTCGCACTAGTTTTGGGTCAACTAAAAATTTCATATTTCAGGTTACATGTTTGTTGATAGTTGACAGGCTTCCTTGACAATTAGATGGAAACGGAATTCCTTTGGTTATAGGAAGTTTTAGAATTGTTATCGTTTATGATTATTAATCCTTCTGGTATTTTTTATTTCAAGTATTTCAATTATTCCGTAATCTATTCATATTCCAGTCAATTGCGAAGAAAAAAGTGTGTTTGCAGAAAATTATTTCAAAGAACAATCTCAAACGAACTTTTTCATAAAGAAAAATAAACTTATCCACCAAAAGACGTCTTTTCAGATATTCTGATAGGGGTCTTATTCTTGACGAATCTGATTTCAGCTTATCTCTTGTTATCACTTCCCTAATTAATCCGTTAATTGAAAGATCCCAATCTCGTGAAGATCATTCAGTGATTAAGGAAAAATTAATTGAATTGGATATACATTTTTTGAATCAACATTTCTGATTTCCGGATTTCATTTGAAAATTTAACAGCCGAGTCGCATTAAATCATAGATGAAACAATGGTTTCCCACAATTTCTTTATCACTATGTGCGTAGCAACGTGGAGTGTAGCATCTCTCTTGTTCACTGTTGGGTATATAAATTGAACGAGAAAGATTGAACATGTGTAATACAGACGTTGCAATACATATTTATACCTCATTTCAAGCTCTAAAAAAATGTTATGCAAAAACCCAACGCAAAATAATAATATAATTTTTTTGAAATTTCTCTCTCCGGGCAAAAATTTTCTCTCATTTTTTTCCTGGAAGCCAGGAGTTACCATGATTAACACACAATTATCTCCATCACTTTGTTCTGTAATTTTCACTAATGAATCTCTCCTTTTTTCGCTTCACTATGAAAAAAACCGGAGAAAATTATTTTCCGCTTCAAACAACTTCTCTTACATCTGCATCCTAGACAGGCTGTCATAAAACTGGACTGCAGTTGCACTCTGTAAAAAGTCTTACCTATTATAAAATCAGAAGAGGAGCTAGTCTCCAGATTGCGTTGACAATATCGTCATCAGAGAGCCAAAGAGGCCTAAGTGTTGCAGGTAAAAAGCTCCTTCACGTCGGTTTAGCGCTACATTGTTGATAAATTCTTCTGCATTGCAAATTCGACTTAGATATAGACACCTTAATACGAGACAGACACATCTCTGCAGGGAATCCAGAGAACTTACGCCCGTTTGTTCTGAAATTATTAATATTTAATCACTAATCGCTGATCATGATTCACCGCCGTTCGGTGTTTTTCGCCGTTGGACTTCTGATTTATGAACACTCCATTGGCGACTGACTCAATGATCAGAGTCATTCGTATTCGGCCCCTGGCGATACTTTGGACCTTAGAGAGATTTATAAGGATTTACGGTGCAATTAGTTTTTTTATTATTACGGTATGAACATGCAAAAATTGTGCATAATGGCTATCAATGACGGGATAAAAAAAACGAGATTTTTCTCAAGGTGGAGTTTTTATCAAATTGCAAGACGACAAATACACAATTAGAAATTTATTGTGGTACATTTTGTTAGAAGTTTCCTGAATCAATTCAGGAAGTTAAAATGCAGAATTAAAAAATTAAGACACTCATTACCACGAAAATTATTCAATATTCAATTATCCCCCCATACGATGGGTTCGAACTGTCAAGTTTGTGTTATCGGAAGTCTTAGCAATCGAGCTACTGTGTGATACCGTTATTGAAAGCAATTGAAATCGGTTTACAAAAAATTATCAGCGGTCATTAATTTTTTTTCCCTCAAATATCATGAGCAAAAGCTCTGATCCCGGTATCTAAAAAATTATGAGTAATAACTAAGATTGTCATATAAATTTCGATAATTTTTTTAACGTCTACGAAACACTGTTCAAATTCACACTAATTAAATCAAATGCTCCCAAATGTGCGAAATCAAACGATAAGACAATGATTTTCTAAATCATTTTACTCAATTTTAACGTCTATATTGGGTACGAATGTCACATATGACATAAACAGATTTTCTGTTTCTCCTAAAACGCCCTAAGACCCTCCGGCGTGCGTCGTTGTATAAGATACCTTCCGAAATTCCCTGAAATTTCGAGGCCCCTACCATTGACCCAACGCCGTGAGTAGGGACGACTTTTTCATAAGAGACGCGCGTATCGAACGAACAGTGCAACAAAACTAACCTCCAACAGCTAACTTTGATACCGTAAGTACAAATATTCAAGACATAATTGATTAATTAATTAATTTGAAGATGTCTAACCCAATCAGATATTAGTTCGATGTGACTAGAAAGCGAATTTCGCAGAAGAACCCACAAGTCCCCTAACGTTCTCTCTAACCTCAAAATAACACCAGGTTAGATAAATAGGACAAGTAAATTTAGCTGCACATCTCGATCTGAACGAGTGACTAGAAAATCTATAAGAATAAAGTTTCATGAACGCTTATAATAGTTCTTAATCTGCCTAATAATAATAATGAAACCCAGAGTAAGACTCACTTATAAAAAAATTGAGAAATTTGATTAAAATTCCGTCATTCTCACGTATTTGTATTTTCTTTCGATCAAGATAGTCCAATAACATTTGTAAAAAGTGCTAGTTAGGATGTTCCACACTACCTTTTACCTGGTGAATATAAATATGAATCGAATCATCTAATGTTAAAAATGTGAACGAAAAAGATGACTGACAGACAACCAATTTCTCATAGAGAAAGTCAAAAACGGTAATAAAAATCCCAGAGAATTCTCCAACGTATTTACTGTTCCTTATTAATTCAAATTTTTTAATCTATATTAAAATTTCACTGTCATCTTCTTCCCCCACTAAGATACCAAATTTTTCCTCTCAATTTTCAGTAATCATCATGTCCAAAGCGCCTTCGACATCATCAGAGCCTCCAGTCCCATCCTTAATGTCACTTCGAAAGAAAACCCGGAAGAGCTACTCATTTCAGGAGAAAGCAGCGATGATAAATGCCTTAGAAACAAAACCTCTCACAACAGTAGCTCGAAAGAATGATATCAACGAAAAATTACTTTACAAATGGAAGAGGAACCACGATTTGATTTTGGAAGCTGCAGAGAGTGAACTTCTCGCTGGAAAAAAAAAGAACAAGCCCATAAACGAGGAGCTGGAGGATCACCTCTACAATTGGTTTGTGAAGGCCAGATCGGCTGGAATAGCTGTGAGTGGGCCGATAGTACGAGCAGTGGCCCTAGATCTCAACAAGCAGCTGGGTGGTAAGGAGACATTCAAAGCTAGTCACGGATGGTTAGACAGGTGGAAGAAACACAAGAACATTCGATTTCCTCGCGAAAGATCGTCGCCTAGAGATAGCGCAGAATCTTTCGACCACGAGGCACCGGACGCAACAGAAGAACAAAATTTCATAAAGACTGAAGAGATATCTCCTCCAGGCAGTCCAGACCTTGACGCTGATGATCACAAGGACTTTGTCGTGGAATGGCTTCCGATACCCCCAGCGTCAGCACCTCTTGTTGATAATTTCGAAACAGAAATCCGTGTGAAAGAGGAACCTGCCAGTAGTTTTGATGAGAGCTTTGTGAAAATTGAGAGAGTGTCTCCATCAGGAAGTCCTAGGTCTGAAGAGGCTGATGACAGAGCCTGGACAACTGCATCGCCGTCCACTCATGGAGAAACGTCCCCTCCAAGGACTATCAGTCCCGTTTTCGAGGATGATGGAGAATTCTCAAGGAAATCAAGGAGGAGTTAC
Organism: Diachasmimorpha longicaudata; assembly: GCF_034640455.1. Taxonomy (NCBI): domain Eukaryota; kingdom Metazoa; phylum Arthropoda; class Insecta; order Hymenoptera; family Braconidae; genus Diachasmimorpha; species Diachasmimorpha longicaudata. Next base: position 7,418,335 of record NC_087229.1, on the reverse strand, counting down.
TCTTTTCAGGAGAAAGCGGATATCGTGACACTTTTGAAAACTAGATCTGCCTCAGACGTAGCCCTAGAGACTGGTATTCATTACCGATTACTGTACAAGTGGATGAAAAATGAGGCGTTGATCGTGGAAGCTTCCAAGCGAGAGGATTTATCAGGAAGAAAGCAGAAGGTGCACAGAAATGAAGAATTGGCTGATCATGTGTACAATTGGTACCAGGCAGCACAATCAGCTGGCATTCACGTCACTGGGCCAATTATAAAGGCAGTGGCACTGGACTTGAATAGACAGCTGGGTGGCAAGGAGACATTTAAAGCCAGCTGTGGATGGCTCGGCCAGTGGAAGAGATTCAAAAATGTTGTACTACCAAAACCGTCGGTCAAGCCATTCTCCTATGCGACTGCTAGAAGTAGGGAGAACCCGTCCCGAGAAGTAATTGCTACAGAGAATTTTATAAAGCCTGAACCTACTGTCGAGGATGGGTCTCTCCCAGGTAGTTCCACTGGAGGCGGAGAGGAACACACGGGATTCATAACTGAATGGCTTCCGATGTCTGAAGAGGTGTCTCCTCCAAGCAGTCCAGACTTCCAGGAAACTTATGAGACTGTGGGGCCGACTCGGAGAAGTTACTCTTTTGCTGTAAAAGCCAAGGTTCTGAAAGCTTTGGAAACTGAATCTCACAAAGTTGTAGCACGGAAGTTCGGCATCAATGCAAAGACGATGTACAGGTGGAAGAGAGATCGTTTGAAGATTCTGGAAGCTGCGAAAAGAGATAGCAGAATGAGGAAGAGCAGGAACAGGCTTGGAAAATTCCAAAACTGCGCCACAAGTTCGGCAGATTCAACGGATTCTGACAGCGAACTTGAGGATGACAGCTGCGAAACATCTGATAGTGGTACTGAATCTTCCGATTATTAGAGGGTTTATCTAGTTTTTCAAACCATCTCTCGCAGCATTGCAAGCCCTTCTTTACTAACAATACTGAGTACCTGACTTTTATATTTACGTCGACCTATTATTATATGGTTATTAGATTTTGATATTTTTAAAAAACGTTAGATAAATATCACGAAAGATTATCTAATTTAGTTTGAAATCATATAATTGGCAACAGCGATCGATTAATTCCAAATCAAATATTCAGAACCATCCTGATAGTCTGACTATAATATTGTTATAGATTGCCAATAAAATTTTGATCAACAGAAATGTCCCAGGTTTTTTCATTATAAATAGAGGCCTTCCATTGGTTTATTTTTAATTCAAAACATTAATGAATGAAGCGACTCTCCTGGTGCACCCCTTCGTTGCCCACCTGTCGAACCCTCAATTCATTATCGACAATAGGTAAAACTCCAGCTCGTAAATCTCCCCGAAGTGAAAAAAAAAACACACGTGTGCATTATTGAACAACATCAGCAACAATTCAAGCGCGTGGAACACCTCCGCCCATGCGATTGCAGCAGGAAAAAATCCCCCCATGTTATTGGAAAGAATCCGTGTAAAGCAATGAGCGACGGCGCATTCTGATGTGTGTCCGCTCTGCATTCCCGTAAATCTGTCACAACTCCGGTAATAAATATGTTGAAATCCGAGAGCTCCACGACAGATACGATAGACGGAATCTGGCCGTTTCTTCAGAGTGTAAGTTCTAAGACAACGTAAACAATTTTTGTGATTTAATCAACAGACATATATTGTTTTGTGATAGTTTGTAGGTTATGTTGTCAACAGAAAACATTTGTTTTTGTGGGAATTGCCGGGGATTTGTCCCTTTAAATTTCTCCGTGACGATTGTGAGGTGAATTAGTGAGATGATTATTGAATATCGATTAATTAGACAATGGATATTTGCGTCGAGTGGTTGAGATGTGCCTGCAAAATAACACGACGCTCAGTCGGTTTTTCCTCAGATGTTCATTTGGCTTTGTGTACGTGGTGGAACCCTGATACAGTGGCCTATTGTCACATTTCGATCGTAATTAGCTCTTCATAGTGGAGGAGGCAATTGGATTTTTCTTATTTTTAGATTCCATTCATTGTGAATCGAGCCATTGGTTTGTTGACGTCAGCATGACGAGAGAAGATTTTTCATTAGATAGACGCAATTGTGATGATACGATGCGGAAGATCGTTGGAGATTAGGCATGCAAGAAAAAATATTTGAAAAGCCTAACAAGTTCAATAGACAATAGTGTTGAATTTCCACCAAACTTTCTGTTTATTGTGGACTTATTTTATTGGATAATCAATAGGAATTATTGTACAGGATAAATTCTAATTCGATTCAGAAATCTGATAGAATTATTCAGAGATTCTGCCACGATTTTCAATTGAACATCTTATGTGAAATTGAGAATAAATTGTCATAAAAATTTACGCTGTGTTTTATGTTTCAGATTGAATGGAGGGATCCATGGTTAGCACTTCTCCTCGTCTTTCACGTTGCAGTTACCATGACTGCCTTAATGACCCGAAATCACGCCAACTTCCAAATATTGTTATTCCTCGTATTACGTGAGTTGATAATTTCCATTCTTAGGGGATCTTATGAGAAAAGGTTTCACCTTATCGTAATCTTTGTTTCAGTTTTACTCGTCTACTTCTCGGAGAGCATCAATGAAATGGCCGCCAGTAATTGGAGGTACTGACCAACAATGTCCATAGTATTTTTCAAACTGGAGGACTTTATCCATTTACTTTTATTAATTTATTTACTTCATTACAGGGTCTTCTCCAGGCAACAATATTTCGATTCTAAGGGTCTATTTATATCTATTGTATTTTCCGTGCCGATATTGATGAATTGTATGATAATGGTGGTAAGTGAATACTTTCATCAACTCCAGAGCTATGAACGACTACAATTGGTTGATGCCTCTAAAAATTTACGATATTTGCAGGCTAGCTGGCTGTACCAATCCAGTCAATTGATGACAAGTTTGAAGAGGGCACAGTTACGTCAACAGGCGAAAAACCGACAGAGTGACAGTGACTCACCAACACCGAAACTCAAGTCAAAAGCAGAGTAAAAATCATCGCAAAACCTAGTCATGTTCATTTACAAGGATAACGATTTTTACGATTAAGTGTTAAATACTAACGTAAGTGGATGAGATAAATCATCGTTTCGATAGGACTTTGAGCTTTAATTCTCGTCTGATTGTCAGGAGTTTTCAGCAAAAGAAGCTCATCAAGATTGCAAATTTTTTCCCCCTTTTTTTTATCGAAGGAAGAGTGAAGATGATTGGTAGATGAGGAAAACTATGTGACTTATTAATTATTAATCAATCGGCACTATTAGACTGTATATGATGTTTGTACATTTTTTAAAAAGACCATTGCAGAATATTTGTATGATAATCAAAACATCAAGCTCGTTTCATTTCGAGTGGTCGACATCTCTCAATGTGATTTAAAAATTTTTTTTTCTAAATTCTGGAGTTTTTAGTAAGGTCGCACGTTGTGAAATTTTAGGATTAGAATCACGTTAGCCGTTTGGTGTTTAAGATTCTGAGAATAACTGTTGAAGGAACTCTTTGCAGGAATTTCAATTATTTATCAAATCTATATTTTAAGAGTTAACATGAGAAATAATAAAATTCCATTATTCATTCCTTGTGGTTGAACAAAAAAATCTTTTTTTCGCAATGTAATGTATGTTTAGTATTCTAGCGGACTATTTCCTCTTTAAATCGTTCAAAATCCGGACAGTCGTATAAACACTTGAGGCACTACCAGATAATAAAAATGTTAAATATAAAGATAACTCGGAAAAGAGATATATTATTTTATGAGATTATATCCGAAGGCCATTCGTGTGAATAATGGAAATTTTTTACAAGACGTTTTCTGGCATTTTCAAGACATTCATTTAATTATTTCTCATCGTGATGATAACATTAATATTCAATACAACAAGTTGTAAAATAGTTCTAATAATGCACTTTTTCGAAGACCACGTAATTTTAGGACAAAATATAAAGAAACAAGTTTTGTGTTAAAAAATGAACTCTAGAACGAAAAGTGACATTTCCCACCTATTGAGAAAAATCCTAAAAAAACAATTCTACGATAAATTTCTTGATCGATTATCGAGTAATTCTGGAGGACCAGTACCTCGCATAACCACTTGCCCTTAAAATAAGTCAATAATTATCAAAAAATATTTGATAAAGTGTTAAGATGGAGAGATCTGTTACATATTGTCACTTCACTCCTGAATCAAGTGCATGTGTTGGAACACATTTCTACTGCTTTTTTATTTTACCCAAAAAAAAAAACGTGGCCATAATTAGAGGAGAAATCGAACGATTAGAACACGAGAATGTCCTACGTACTTACTAATACCGCAGATTTTAATTCCACATGATGAAGAAGAAGATTAAAAAATTATTACCTGCTATTTTATTAGAATTAGTCAAGTACTGAGGGATATCTCCTCATTATAACAACGAATTATTGTTCGTCTTCCTCTGTCAATTTTTTTTTATCAAATTGATGCAAGTGAAGGGGAGTATTGTAATTAACAAGCAATGCTTGCTAAAAAAATGTATACAAAAGTTTCGTTTTTATTCGTTGTGTTCTTAATTCGACATTCTTGCCTTTTTTATTGTAAAATAAATAAAAAATATTTATGCATAAAATTTTTGTTATCAATTTAAACATTTCCCAACTGCTAAAATATTGGGAAACCCCCCAATAATGAACTACTATATTGTAATATCCCATTCGATAATACCGAATACTAATAATAAAAAGAACCCGTACCAACTTTCATCTGTATACTATTTTCCGTAATATTTCGGCGTTCATTTTTACCGTAACCGCCAGGTTTGAAATTTACCGCCTCTGACCGCTCAGTTGGTATCACTGCGACCGTTGACCCACTTCGCATCGTTTTCCCCTCCCCCGGCACTTGGCGGCTGGACCCCGGTGTATGTTTGCGTTTCTCAGTGATCACAAACCACCCCGTAAAAATCCTCACGATCATAACCAATCAATCAGCCAACCTAAAAATAACCCCAAACACCTCGCTTCAGGTTCGCATAGCCACAAATCCTCCACCCTCTCGGCTCGGTGGTAGGTAAATTCCCTCGTGAAAAGCCCGGATCCCAAGCCCCCTTGCCCCCAGTGCACAAGAAAAATGGAAAATCCAGAGGAGGTGCTCCAAGCCCTTGACGAATTTCAAAAGCTTCGTCCATCGGAAATACCCCGTGAACTCGAGGACTACTTGTGTTTTGTGGCGAAAACAGGGGATCCAGTGTATCAGTGGTCCTTGATAAAGCCCCTGTTTCGTGAGAAACTTGTCCGCGTGATGACTGACTTCTACGAGAGCTGTCCAACTTTGGACCTAGCAGCCAGTCCAAACATCGAGCAATTCAACTACGACAGTATGAAGGGCAATCTCCTGGACCTGTTGGAGTCCTTTGCGAATGCCCCCTTCACAGTCCAACGTATCTGCGAGCTTCTGACATCCCCGAGGAAGGAATACAACAGAGTGGACAAGTTCATGAGAGCAATCGAAAAAAATATTCTCGTAGTGTCAACACGAGAGCCAGGAGCAGCTCGTCGAAGTGAGAATGGCGATAGTATGATAAACGGTTCTATGGATGAGGAGAGCCCAGCGACTCACCACGAGGTGGAGATGGAATCCTGGGTAAAGGACTGTACAGCTGATTTACCCGAGGAGGACAGAAAATCACCGAAAGCCAATGAGGAAGCTGTGATACACGAGAAACAGGAAAATCGTTCAGACGTAAATAACTTCATCAGCAGTGAGACTTCAACAGGTACATTAAATTCGACTCAGCACGAGCCAACGTTGTGTAGTAATCCCCCAAATGTGCCTGATGTATCTGGTATTGTTGGAGACGTTCCAGAAGCTATTATGAATGAGGATACTAGCTCTCAGCCTAGTTTGGATTCAGAGAGTGATGATAGTGAGGTGAGTAACTCGAGAAAACTGACATTTCAGTCTAGGGATTTTGGAAAGTGTGAGAAAATCGAGGATAAGGAAAATGATAAAATTTGTGAGGGAATTGAGAAGCTTGAGGATTCACGTAAAGAGGATCAGGAAAGTAAAGTCAATTTCAATGCTCATCGTCAGCCTGAATTGTCCCTTGAGGATCAAATTGTTGAGAAACGGGCTAGGCTGGACGATGAGAGCCCAGTGATAGATGCTGTGGAGACTGTTTCAAAATCTTTAGAGACAAATTCAGCATCTCCAGAAACGAAGGATGTCTCTGAACCTGCGGATAGTTCTGAGGATACTGAGGAAGGGGAAAAAACGGAAGAGATTAAGGAGGAACCTACAACTGTTGCAGCTACTGATGCAGTTGATGCAGAACCAGAGGCTCCAGTGGAGTCAATTCCAGAGCCTGAGTCTCAAGCCGAGCCTGAACCAGAACGAGAAGACGAGGTCATCGAAACAGATTTCCAGGAGCTTCCAGAGTATCAACTTAAGATTGTGAACTCCACGGAGGCATCAGATGCTCCAAGTGAAAAGGACGAGGAGAGTCATAGTGAAGTCCAGCAGGAGGTGAAACCGATAATAGAAGAGCCTCCCCAGGACGATCCTGAGGAGAGGGCTGATGAGGCTGAGGAGACTGGGGGGGTTGTCATCCAGGAAGCAATGGATGACGATGCCAAGGTTGGAAATACTATGGTGCCAGATCCAATTCCCATTGTGGAGGAGCCTAAGGAGGAAGTTGCTGTGGACAGGGCCGAGGAAACCACGATAGCAGAGATCATCGAAACCAAGAGCCCTCAAGAGGAGGAAGTTACTGGAGGTAGTGACGACAGCGTCACCACTACTGTCGTTGCGCCGAGTAAGGAGAGTCATGTGGATGTGGAGGAACTGTGCGAGGCCCAGCAAATCCCTGTGGACGACGTTTCCATTGCTGAGGAGCCCTGTGAAGAGAGCATGGAGAAGGAACCAGCTGAGTCTATGGAGGTCGACAGTGAGGATGCCGTGCCTATTATCCAGCAGGATGAACCCATGGAAGAGGAGTGCGGAGAACAACTCAAGAGTTAATGTACCAAACTGATATTAATCGTGAAAATATCATTCGCGCTTTTTCGATTACTTAAATTCTCGTTGCTTGAAGGAGTCAGTGACTTGGAGGATGCTTGAATGAAGAAGTTGGTTGTCTTTTTATGTTAGTGAGGTCATTATCATTTTTTATGTTCGTGGGGAGAAGCGGTGAAGTTAGGGGGAGCGGCAGGAGGGGTGGACTTGTTCGATAGGGTTTTCAGGCCTTTTTTGAAAGTCGTCAATTTCGAAAGTGTTGGGGGTGTCTAGCGAAAATTGGGTTGATAATTTTCATCAGAACATAGTGAATGTTTCAATAAAACTTTCAATATTTTTTCGTAAAATGTCTCGTTACGAGGATGGCATATTAAAGTACATAAGTTGCAAAATCAAACGTTGTATGATAAATATCGTCAACGGGGTGGAATTCACGGGAAAGTTTATTCACTTTGATGATTGTTATTCCTTCCATAACCTTTAATCAGTCGTGCTTTCTCTAGTATCTCACTCACTCTCCAGTGGTGTCTTATAGGTTGGATATGGTTTCGTGACACCACGCTCACAGCACGAATAAGAATATAAGAAGGACTAATTTTGAGAGACAATGTGAAGAGAATGCTTCTGAAAGAAAAGTAAATTCTCAAGCGAAAAATTTTAATATTTCTAAACTATTAATTGTCAAAAAAGGCTGCAATTATATTTCACAGATTCGTGAATTTCAAACCAACAACATGTCTTTGAATACTTTCCTAAACCACTTATCCTTGTGATAATTGCAAATTAAACATTCCTTCACAAGAGAATTGATGGAAAAAAGGTTGTAAAACTCCTAGCAATTACGGAAAATGTCTCCATAAGTCGACCCCACGTTTCACCACTTCTCCACTTTATCAATTATTTAATTAGTCATTTTTTCCAATTAGATGTACTTTGAATTATTTCTCTGAACAATTATCAATTTGACAAGCACTCCAATAACTGAGGTAATGAACTACGATGACTTGTAAATTACAAATTGAAGGCAAACGAAGACTTGCGAGGAGGAAACAGGATCCCAATGTACCATGCCAATTTTCTTCATGAACTTCGTAAATGTTCAAACGTTGATACTTATAATAATATATGGATATATCTTTGAATTATTTTGGTACAATTTTTCATACGAGTAATCAAGATATCAACAGACCCTTCTCCCTTAGTAATAATGATAATGTAAATTTATATTCTGGTGATACGTAAATATGAACAACACTGCCTACTCGTCATTAAAATGCGAATATTTAACTGATGTGAATGAATACAAGAGTGAGTTCACCACAATTTTTCGAGTCATATCGTGAGATTACTTCGGATTCATCACGAAGGATAATTAGTTGAGAATGATTGATGGTTTCGTTGTAAAGATAATCAGCCAAATGTGACATAATTGTTGATTTTGCAATTATCTAGGAAACGAATGGTGTGACAGAAAAATATCGCAAGACCTTTTTTGTCGAGACAATTCTCGACAAAAATAGTGTAGAGACATTTCCGTCTAGCACTCCTCATCACCGAGATAATTGCGTAATCAGCAGAACCCAATAGTGATCTTTATTTCTTTAGAAATATAATCAATTTTTTAATTTAATATTTTTTTCATCAATTGACATCGTTGTGCATGGAATAGAGCATCATGATACGTATGAAAGGGTGTATCGAAAGAATGAGGAAAATGGACATGAGAATAAAATCGTTAACAGCCATTTATGACGTGGTATACATTCACCCTAAAGTTAAGTGGAAATTGGAGAAGACAACCCGATAATTAAATAATATAGGACTAAATGTATGAATAGCTTAAGACAGCTGTGTATATTATTTTATAGCAAAATATATGCAACTAGTTATGATAAAAAAAGGTTCCCTCATTTCAATTAAATTTCATTTTTAATAAGTAACTCTGTGTGAACCTCGCACCCCAGTTATAAACAAAATTTACAATTCTCCAACAACCTTAAATATTTAACATGTCATGAAGATATTTAAACTCTCAACTGAATGTCTGGTGTTTCACCAACCGTTTGAAAATTCCATCTTCTATCTGCATGAGCTCGTTGTAGGTTCCCGTCTCTGCAACTTTCCCCTCATTGAGAACTGCAATGTTATCAGCATTTTTTATTGTGCTCAGCCTGTGGGCTATCGTCAGAACTGTTCGTCCTTGTGTCGCCCGCTCCAGAGCCTCTTGGACGTAGCTTTCACTTTCTGCATCCAGGGCACTCGTAGCTTCATCTAATATCAGGATTTTTGGGTTCTGAGGAGAAGAAAGGAGACGTGAAGAAAAAAAGCTTGAAAATTGCTGTTCAACAACCTTGAAGGCAAATTATCAGCATCGTAAATTTGATCTCACGAATCAGCACTTACTCACTAAAATTATATGCACTTACCTTGATAAGAGCTCGAGCAATAGCAACACGTTGCCTCTGTCCGCCACTCAATGTAATCCCTCTTTCCCCCACTACAGTATCCAATCCCTTCGTCATCCTTTGAGTGAACTCTAGAACATTAGCCAACCTGGCAGCCTCGATAATCTCCTCCTCACTGGCTTGTTCCCTGCCATAGCTGATATTCTCCCTAATACTCCCGGAGAACAGCACAGGCTCCTGGGAGACAAATCCGATCTGTCTCTTCACCCAGATAGGATCCAACTCCCTCAGGTCATGCCCATCAAGCATCACCCTCCCCGAGTTCGGGTCATACAGCCTCAGGAGCAGAAGAGCAATCGTGGACTTCCCAGAGCCCGAAGGCCCAACGATTGCATTGATCGAGGAGCTCTTCAGGTGAAGAGAAAAATCCTTGAGAATCCAACAGCTCTCCCTCGTGGGGTATGTGAAGTCAATGTGACTGAAGGAGATCTCTCCAGAGAGAGAATGATCCAACCTTATTCCACCGATGATGGGAATTCTGGGTTGACGATCGATGAACTCGAACAGTCTGGAGCTAGCGCCCAGCGCTTTGTTTAGTTCGGTGTAGAAATTGGAAATTCCATTTATGGAAATTCCTGTGTATCCGGCGTAGAGTAAAAATGCTGATAAATTTCCCACGGTAATAGCTGAGTCCGCCAGCATGACCCCTCCGTAATAGAGAACTGAGAGGATGATCACGTAGCCTAGAAACATTAATCAACATAATTAAAGTGCTACCTTAAAAAAATGTAGATCATTTTATTCATTGGGAACTTATAGGGAATATTGTTCACCACAATAAACTGTCCAGGAAGTTTTCTAGACTTTTTATGTTTCCAGAATTTATGTGAATGTATGATATTCCTACAAAAAATTAGAGACCATAATATCGGACGTAAAGCTGAGTAGGTGGAGCATAATAAAGTAAAGAAAAAAATTATAAATGATAAAACCTGAAAATCCAGTGAGTCCGAAGAAAACTCCTCTGTACCAGCTCTCAGAGTAGCAGAGGGACAGCAAGTCTTCGAGTCTTTGACTGTATCTCTTGATTTCTGTGGTCTCTTGGGCGAAAGCCTTGACCGTTCTGATATTGCTGATGCGCTCCTCAGCCGTGGTGTTGAGGACTGCCAGGCTGTTCTGGACTTCTCGTGAGATCTTTTTTATGAAGCGACCATAGACTATTGCCAGGCCCACGATCGGGGGGACCATGGCTAGCCCAACGAAGGCTAGTTGAGGCGAGACGTAGAACATCATGGAGACTCCCGCTGCTGTCATTATTGAGGAACGGAGACCGTCTGAGATGTTGCTGGTCACCGCCGAGGAGACTAGTTGGGCATCACCTGGGGATCATGAGCGAGGACCTTCAGGGGATTTTTTAAATGGGAACAGGGACTCGTGAACCTACCTTCTCTAAACCCTCTACTTAGAGGCTCCCTCAACCTGATTCCCTTAAAAATTGTAAGAACATCATAAAAGTTACCTGTTAACCGTCCCACAAGTTCTCCAGTGCTGACCTTATCAAACATGGCAGTTTCCTGGCTCAAAATAGCCGAATAAGCCTTCTTCCTGAGGGCCTGAGTGATCCTGTGTCCTGAAGTGCTCATGAAATAAATCCTCCCAAAATTGCAAATACCCCCAACAATGAAGACAGTTAAGAGTCCCAGACTCAACTTATTCAAGTTCTCTTTCATCTCTTTCTGATCCTCAGTATAAATAACGTCAATGACCTTTCCTAGACAGAACGGCATGGCCATAGTAACTGTCGAGGAGACGAATAAGAGACCAATGGCCCCAGTGAGTTTCCATTTCTCTGGTTTGGCCAGCGAGAATAGTCTCTTCAGTTCGGACTTCTTCTGAGCCTTGTCTACGACATTACTGTTTTTGACCACTTCAATAGTCCTGAACCTCAGCCCCGTCACAAAGCTCTTGACTCTTAAACCCCCAGGGCTCGATCGATTTCCACATCTCCAAGAGTGAAATAAACATTTTCGAGTTATGGTTAATCTCGTAGAACTTAAAATACCCCTACATGTCATCAGCTTCACCAACATCGTTATGTTCCCTTCCTCCGGAACGTCTTCATAGAATCCTCCTCGAATTTGCACTCGGCAGAGAATAATTAGAGATCAGTTAAAAATATATCACAGTTACCTCCATTTTCTGATTTGTATCTGAAGGTGACCCACGTGGCTTTATTTTGAGTCGTTAGTGATCTTGGATTATTGGCTTTCGTTATTGATGATTGTCATTGTGCAGTTAAATTTCATAAGAGTGATTTGAGATGGTTAGGTAATTTCTGTTTGGAGAATAGGTTAGGAGTGCTCACGACACAACAGTTTCGCGAGTATTGCGTACCTTCTACGCGGTGATACCGTAACAGAACAGCTGATTTTTGAAGCCATTGACACGTGGAATTTTGTATCTAAAGAGAGTTCGAATGCAGTGATATTTGTTGTTTATATTTGTTTATGGGAGTAACAATTACTTCCGTGGTTTCGATGGTCCAAGAAAGGTAATTGCATATTTATCGTACAAAATATTTAAGAGATGTTTTTTGGAGGAATAAATTGACGAATAAAAAGAAAACCTCCAAATCGTGTTGATGAATTTACGGCCCAATTAAGATCAATTGAAGTTATTGTTTATTCATTGGAATATATCGAACTTTGAAAAAGTCACGAAAATCAACTAATAAAAATTAAAAGGTTAGGATACCTAGCAGATACCACTGGGACTAGTAGGTGTATTACATTAAAAATAAAACCTTCGGGGTACATAAATATTAAGATTGATAGAAGGAGTGAAAATCAATATTTCTCGTTTATTTTTACCCATCAAATGTGACTGAACGAAGATACTGGAACAATAATTAATTTACAAACTTTTCACTTCAATTGAAATATTAGAGTTGAAAATTTGACATGAAAATCAATCATTGATTCTTACTTTCGAACAGAACGAGAAGAGATATAATTTCATTGAAAAGGGTTTTCATTCATTGAATTATGGAGATGGAGATTATCGTGATGTCAAATCACAATTGGGAGTATTTGGGCAGTAGATTATCTGGCTGCATGTAATGGGGCTCAATTGGGAGGAGATTAGTTAATGGGAGGTCTGGATCACTCCTCCATGTCCAGGTCCCCCAGCTCTTCCTCTAAACCCTCAAGGTCGTCCTCCGTGAAGAGGTTCTCGTTTATTGCCAGAGCTGCTGCACCTTCTCCTACCACAGTGACTGCAAATAATTTTGTCAAATTAATGCTTAAAAGTCTTGAAATTTGCCGGAGAAAATGCTTGAGGTATTCGTCCAACAAATGGTGCACAATTGATTGACTTATTATTTTACGAAAATCTCCAGACCCAAGAGGTTTAGAAAACAATATTAAAACTTATCTTGCTATCAATAAAAACTCCCAAAGGAGAAAGAGACAAAATTTGTTTTTGTTAGAATGCGAAATCAATACTCCATAATTTATTGGAAAAAAAAAAAAACTTACCAGCAGCATCTCCATTCACTTCAGCCACATTGGATCCCTTGAGCCTGTCCTCCTGAGCAATAGTAATTCCCGTGATATCCAATTCACTCGCTTCCATAGCCAGTCTCTCCATATCCAGCTCTCGATACTCAATCTTCTCCCCCTCCTCATCGTCCTCATGGAACTGATAATTGTCAATGGCCTCGTCTCCATCTTCGATTCCATCGCCGACTGCCAGTTCAGGATTGAACGAGAACATCTCACGTCCGGATATCCCGACCTGTCGTCCAGCTTTGTAGTCACTCCTCTTTTTCTCCTCGTCCTTGATCGCCTTCTCCTTCTTCTCGGTCAGTTTTCGTTTTTTCCAGGCTAAAAACGTTTCCAGGGTTATTCTCGTCTGGTTAGAGCCCAGATTAGCTCTTTCTTTCTCAATCAAATCCTCCAGAGATATCTCATCCTTCTTGTCCGCTAGTTTTTTGTCTTTCTTCAGAACAAAACCAGGGGGGAGGGCATGACGGTATATGCATTTCTGACCTGAGGGACATTCCCAGAACCAACCGTATTTGGATTGTTCTACAGCTGCTAAGAAGTGCTTGCAAATCTGAAAAACAGGGATCGCCGTGAAAATCATTTGCATTATCAATATTTCATTGATTATTGTTGGGGAAATATAATTAATTGTTGGGGAAACTTACGATATCAGTTGTAGGTCGATTTCCACCACTTCCATGTTTCTTCTCTACGACTGCAGCTAACTTCTCCTCATCCCATTTGTCCATGGTATCAGTTTCCTTATCGTCATTTCGCATATCACAATAGAGAGAACGTTTCTCAGCTTTTCGTTCGATCGTCAGATCGTGGGAAAATTTGCACTTGTCACCTTTGGTACACTGGCCTCGTTTGAATAAAACGCACACCACTGATTTCGGATCAGTACCTGCAGGACAAAAAATGCAAATGGTTTCAAGAGTGAATGGTTTTGTAGCCAACTGAAGCATACATTATCTTTTAAACTCTGGTGTTACTGGAATTCATTCAGTAATTGTTTAATTAATAAGTTATTTTGGAGAATAATTCCTGACCAGTCCAATAGTTATTTCTTTGAGAATCAATGAGAAATTAAAAAATAACCGAGGATCGTCGGAGTACCTTTTTCAACTTTTTGGGACTGGACGGGTTTGAAAAGCAGCGCCAGCTCCTTAGCTTCCTGGAGCTTTTTCTCCTTCTCAAGTTTCTTAGCAAGAGGATCGTCTCCCTTACGTGGAGCACCGGGTTTCACCTGTTTTTCCACTTGCTGAATGAACTTCTGCTGTTTGGCGCCTTTTTTATTCTTCAGACCGAATGTTTTATCCTGCAAATTACACATCAACATCAATACAACATTATATATGTCATCAATATTGAAATGCTCGGTGGACACATGTGCACCCAAGTATTACATAGTTTTTTTCATACCTCGATAACCTTTTCCTTCTTCTTCATCTCCGTCTTCTTGCTCGGTGCGGGTGCTTTTTTCGGTGGCATCTTGGTGCTGTTTCTCCTCCAGAAATTGACAAATCAATCGACTCAATTGAGATAACCTTTCTCAGCTAGAGAACGAAAGAACCATTTCTCGTGAGTTCAATTTCTGCAGTTGATACTGGAAATTTGTACAACGTCACGTCCGTCGCCATCTGGCGTTGGAATTCCAGAAGTAGTGATGCTCTCTGCCGTACGATGGTGGTGGCTGTTACTTCCCACTTAATGTTTTGGGGACCTCCCAATCCTCGAATAAAATCAAGTTCCTCACCCAGCCACCAGAATCGACGGTGACGCCTCCATGTCAATGTTAGTTCTGACCCCGACGGTGAGAAACGCCACCATCGTTTCTGGCGGGTTGGAGAAGGCGCCTAAAAAATCGTCTCTCATTATGAAAATTTCTATACGTTCCCTCTTCGAAACGAGACAAGTGAATTTACATTTTTTTATAAAACAATAATATTTCGAATTTTGTTACAACGACATATAGATGATAATTAATTCTTTAGGCTGAAATACTTAATCTATTGATGAAAAGTTGGTGGAAGTGATGGTGCCCGGCCAAAAACCAAAAATTATAAACACTGCATGGGACTAATACAATGGAAACCATGATGGATTTTTCAAAAAACTCTGTTTAATCATTCAAGTAGTCGACGTTTACATATGTAGTAATGATTTCATATCTCAATTGGATTTATCCTTCATGTGTTAGTAAATCTACCCATCACTCTCTCGCCACGCCAGTTCTTTCCTCACATCTGTCTATTCCACATGTTCCTAAGGTACTTACAGTGTAAATGTCATTAATGCTTTTTTTTTCATTCTCATTAAATTGCTACGTAATTAGCTGCACCTTGGGCCTATTGTATGTACAACAGATAGTAAAAACGTCGATCAACGATTCGCTCGTTTTATTATCTCACCTCATCACTATTCATATTCTGTATATTTATTTCAAATAATTTTAATAACAAAAACAATTTTTACTCGTGCCTCGTAATTGATAAACTGTATTTGTGTATATTAGGTAAATGAAAATTAATGAATCAATAATGCCGCGCGTGACTTCGAAGTCGATGATTGTTTAGTCATTGAATTATCATTCGATTTGATTAATTAATGAGTCACAGGTAGGGAAATTATCAACTGAAATTATCGGTTCAGGCTGCTGAAGAGTTTTGCAGACAAGAAGTCGTAGTTATTCATCACTTTTTTTACGCTCATATACCATTTTTTAAATCATTCTTTCGTCATAAACTTACGTGCATTCATCTACTTCTCGCATTCTCGCATCTTCATCATTCCAGCACTCTCCTTTTAATATCACAAGTTCAATGTACCCGATTCCAGTGATTCACTGACGCTCAGAAATTTTTTTCACAGCTCACTCCATGCGACGTTTCCTTGTTATGTGTCTGTGTGCATGTTTTTTTTTTTATTTATTTTTTATTTATTTTTTTCATTTCAATATAAGGCTCCCACGGCAGTCTCACGAAGTAGCATCAGTTCTTGTATCAACAATGAAGGGAGAATGTGGTCGATTAGGAAAATTAAGAAGAGGAGGCCCCGCTTTTCAGGTTTTAGTAACTTTAGCGAAATGTTTTGGAAGTATTTGAGGAATTCACCAACTTTTGCTACAAGAACTCCTTCCGATAGGTTCTTTTGGGATTCTCCATTACCGAAATAACTCCATAATGACAGAATTATCCCAGAATTGTTTAATGAATGAACTTTCCTTGCAAGTGATATTTTTAATGAAAAATATTCCGCTGGATCACTTGTTATTGAGATCAAAGGGTCTGACTTGCTCTTAGATCATGAACCCTGGGGTTTTTCATTGATTTAAAAAAGGTATTACAATATCCATTAATCATCATCATTAATTATGATGGTGCCCCTGTCCGCTGCTATCTTTCTCAATAATCATGTAACAATTTCCGAAAATCCTATCCCAGAAACAAATACGCCAGATATTCTTACGAAACCCAAAACATGATGTTAACTACCAGTTCTTGAAATTATGTCAGTAAATTTGACAGGAAAGACTGCGAACTTCCCAATAATCCCTTCGACCACATTCTGAATTTTAATAATCATCTACACGACTACTATAATAATATACAAGCCAATCACTAAGGATTACATCAATTGAATCGAAGTTCTCAACGCGTCACTCAGCGAAACGTCTGGATTGTGCCATAAAGCTCTTGTTAACGCCCTGTAAGAATAGGATTGGGCTTCACATTAAATGTTACATGAAACAACTATTCATGATTGATTTTGTTTTCGTACTTATTTTATTTCATTGCTTAATCGCGCGGGCGGGAGAACAAGCGCACGCGTGGGATAACAAAAAATTAAATCGAACGAGAGTCAATTGTTGTTTATTCATAAAAAAATGATTTCAGTATTCCAAAGCTCGTCACAAGCGAATGAATGAGTGAGTTGTCGTTTTCGCGGGCGGTAGAGAGATATTTTTCATGCTCTTAATGGTAAATTCATCCTGTATAACATCGTTAGATTATTTTTATCAACTTGATCGTTATTTCAGCTAGTTTTTGTCTTCATTTATCCAATAATGAATCGCACGTGCACAGAAAAATGAAATTATATTCTTCTCTTTTGTTTCGTCTTCTGACTCCAATGAAAGATAGGCATGTGAATATATTTGTATATTATGTGTATTAACAAACAACGTAAAAATATTTTTCTCATTTGACGACAGTACAGTAAAAACTTGGCGCATTCGGAAACGATTTACGACGAATTATCGTCACTTTTACGTTTTTGTCATCCACTCTTCAGCTTTGAATTAATCGTAACGTTATTACTTTTCTCATTTTTTAAAATTTATTTCTAAATTTATGTTATCAGTCCGAGAAGTGGCTACGAAGGCCGGGAAAAATTTAATGAGTCGGTGATACGTTCCACCTGTTCCTAATTTTATTCGAGAATTGAAACGTCTGACGAAGGAATAAATAGAGAGTGTTTGGCCAGTTTCCTGTTGCGGATTTTTTTTCAATTTCACCAATAAATTCATAATTGGATTTTTAACAAGAAGGTCTCGGTTTTAGTTGGAAGTTTGCGTTTCATTGTCTTCGTCACTCGTTCGTAGATTTTGTTTTCCTGTCATGACGAGGTTTATTTGACCTCAGGTGATGTGTTCGAGCGAATGAAACGTCTAGCGACTTCACAATGGTGGAAGGGGCACACAATGAAAGCCGGACGCGTTATCATTAATGTTTTGTTTCTCATTACACAAGTAATGAGGAGACAGTCAAGACGAGGGGAAAAGGCTTTGTGTAACTGTTTCAATTTATTTGTTGTGGATAGGGACTCAAGAGTCAGCGAGACAGGCCATCTTCTTTGTTAAAAGAGTAATGAATTGGATTGAATATGCTTGAGAGAAACTTGAAAAAACGACGTGGATCAAGTCAGACTGAATTATGCAGGGACTTGTTTCCCAGTGTTGTTGAAAATTGCCTGCTAATAATTCTGGTAAATTTCTTGAAAGTTCTGATTGCATGATAAGTCCACTTAAATTGTGAAGATTTTTTGGAGCAAAATCTATAAGAACTTAAATGTAAATTCAATTTCTTCCTGAAATGGAACAGAAATCTGGAAATTCATGAATTCAGTATTAATCCGAAAACCATTTTTCAAATAAAAATTAAGTTCTTGTCAACCTTTACTTCACTGTATGAATAATTGAATGCCTCTCTCACTTCTTCTGAATCATCTTAGAGATGTCGATGATTATTTCCCCGCTGATGTTTTTTTAAATGTAGATGTACCTCGTCGCGTCATTTTTAGTATTTTTTACCCACAATTTTTTGAGAAAAATGTAAATCGAAATTTAGAATTTAGTACAAAAGGCCTTGCTTTCGCACGCACTCTTCCTTCATTCATCACAAAATTATATAAATTCTGTATCCGTTTGTTTTAATGTTTTGTTTTGACGCGCATCTCATGCTCGTTCTCAATCCTAAAGAGCATCTTCCTCGGAAAAACTTCATGGCAGCTTTCTTTATTGAAGTGGTGGAACTCGATCGTTTGGCAGGAGGGTCAATGACTATAAAAAACTTCAATAACAAACTTTATAAAATTCTTTAGAGAATATTTTCTCAGCTCCAATATTTTTCCATTATTATGGGAGCAATTTCATTAAAAATATTCATTACTACAATGAATGCTTTCAAGAAAAATTGTCATTGAGTTTTTTCTAGAAAGTTTTTACCTGCAATTACTCAGTGCAGGTCTAATTGCATGAAAAAACCTCATTTTCAAATTAAACTGGATCGGTCTGATTAATTCCTAGTCAGCTATCTATTCAATTGTGTCCTCAAATCGCCTAATTTAAAGAAATTATCCCACCGACAAGAGAAATTGTTTAATTTTTCCTAAGGTCACTATCATTAGAAAAATCATTTTCCTGCGCTTCTAAAATTTCTACGACAACTCATGAAATAGATTTTTAAAAATGTTATTTGACATTTTCCTGTGACATCCGTACCCTACAGGAATTCCCTCAGCTTCACAGAACTCTCCAGATATTTTCTCCTGAAAACAGTCATCAAATTAATAACCATCTCATCTTAATTCTTATAATCACGTCAATGTGAACAATTTCCTCAGTATGAAAAGTACCACTGGTATTTTCCCCTGAAACCCCTCATGATTAGGAATCTGCTCGTCAATAAAAAAATATTATCCAACTTAGAAGGTGTCGTCTGACCAACTACTTAATTATCTCCTAGCTCAATTCTTCTACGACACGTCATAAAACGGCTCTTGCAGATCAATAAAAACTTCATCAGCAATAAAAAAACTCATATTTTTCCTTGAAACCACGAATTCCTGGGGTAATCCCATAATTAACAAACAGCTCAAAAAATTCCACTTCAATCCAGATTACTGTCATGATTATCCCCATCTCCATGCTCACCCACGTCTTCCGCTTATGCACGTCCACCAGAAAAAAAAATCCCATTGGAGATATTTCACTACTCACACCCACTCGGCCAAGGTAAGGAGGAAAAATCACACACGTTTTAATATTTCATCATTCTCTCGATTTTTTAAAAATCTCATCACACTATTACAATCGCCCTAAGCACACTCAGACTGTTCCCTAACGATAAAAACTATGTGTACATAATATATCACCTTAATGTAATGCTCGAAATGAATTAAATTAATAGTTGCTACGCTGAAATAATTATTTGTGATTCACCTATTTCAACATATTCATTCTCATTATTGTAACTCCGAATTTCTGAAATCTCTATCAAAGTCTTCCCTAATGTATAATGCAAGGACAGGAGGGAGTCGGGGGGAATAAATTCTAGGGTGATGTTTGTTTCTTTATCGTCGAAATAATACCGGATGTGCCGTACCTCGCATCCACAGAGGCCCACCACGATCCAACAAATCAATAACATATTTACATAATTCAATTTTTCCATTTCCCTTTTACCCATCGTCCTATCGTTATCCATATTGTTACGCGTTCTCATCGATTTCTATAACCTCTTTTTTTTCACCGACTCTACAACAATCGCAACAGGTACTCGTTTCAGTAATTCATCTATACATAAATACGTTTTGTCAACGTTTGTTTTATTCGAGAGAAGGCTCACCTCAAAAAAAAGAATTGAATTTTTTAAGCACTTTTTTTTCGCGTGATTTCTCCCCTGGACGTTGATTTCACGTGTTGCTGCACTTCTTTAACTCTGTAGCTTCAAATTTAATGCTCTAATTGACAGCTTGAAAAATATTTTAAAAACTGCGAAATTTTAGCGAATAACATTCATCAATGTGCATTACATTATATGAAGGGGACAAATTGTTAACCCTATCCATAAAGAGTTAAAAAGAATTGTACGTTGAGAAAAGAATGGAAATCTATTATTTTCAACAGTCAGAGAAAAACCATGCGAGAAAAAGTACTTCTAAGAATTGTTAAAAACTTGAAAAATCGTCCTCGAAAAATGGACAAACTTTTTTTTCGAAGTGAAGCTTCCCTCAATTATTAAGGAAAAATTCAACTCGTGTTCATCATCCCCAACGGACCGTTGAAAACCACATCACAGCTGCACTGTAGTGCAAATTAGAACACATTATTGCTGGTGTTTCAATATTTTTCATAAGTTTCAAGCTTAAACAGCCCCCCGTCCCCAAGAACCAATACATAACTCTAAAAATTCAATAAATCAATAATAAAATTATAATTATACATTATGAAATAATTAACGTGGGTGCCACTGCGAGTGGACGTACGACAGACCGTTTTATAACGTGTAATTTATTTATTTTGTTGTTGCTGTTGTTTCTTTTTTATATTCTACGAAATACCATAAGTCTTATTATCTAAAATCAACTTCGATGCGCGCGCGCATGGATCCTGCGTGGTTGGAAAATTCCATGATTGAGGATCACGTGAATAATCAACTGAATTAATTAACTAATTTCATTGATTAATCCATAAACTTGAGGAGTCTAGTGGAAACAACTTCACGATAAATTCGAGACGTTAATGTTCATAGTCTTGAGAAGGTAGAAAAAATGTGTCTGCGATGAAATAGTGTTGATAAAATACTTTTGTTAATAAAATTTGTAATAGAAAAAAATGATTGAGTTGACTGTGCACTTTACATTAAATTCTATGTGCGAGACAAAAGGTTTTACACAGATTCACGTGAACATCGACTAAATCCATCTTTTATTCTATTTGGGAAATGAATGAGAGGAAGGAGTGAGGGAGTAAATGACGTAATAACCACTTAGCTATAAAAAACATGCTAAAATCGTGTCGATAATTTTAAAAAATCCTACGTGATCCCCAATCAAAGAAATCCTCTCCCTTATTTACGTTTTACCTTAAGATTTTTTTTCCATTTTTCATTTCATTTTTTAAAATTATTCTTCATTTAAATATAACTTTATATTATCCGTCAACTTTTGTTTATTATATATTATTATAAAATTTAACTCCAAATTGCGATAATAACTTCCTAGTTTGCAAGGTGGTTGTCTGTAATTTGTTTCATTAATGAATTAAATTAAACTGTAGTGTATGATTTTTTTTGTTAGAGTTCATCTTCTCTGAGCGTTATCGACAATTATCTCATTGTTTATTGAATTTCTACTACGCCCATGGTTTGTGTCTGTGTTATTCGTTTTTTTATCGTGTTACGTGTCACGTGTAGTTGTGGGAGCATGTGTAATTACGTTATCCACATTATTTTCACATTTTTTTTTCATTCTCTACAATTAAATGAATTCTAATTTAATCTTTATTTGTTAATTCAGTAGAATAATGTTCACTTCTCACAGTGTTTTTTTCTTCACTATTTTCAACCATTAACGTATCAGTTGGCGCACCGTGGCGTTGGCCATTTTATTCACCCATTTACTTCTTTAAATTATTCTTTATTTATTCCTCTCTTCGTCATCACATCGTTAAACCAACTATCTATATATCGCTATTCCTTCACCGTTTGTTTCCTTAGCCGCTTGTATTATTACTTTTTTTTCATGTTTATCATTTTTTGTACGTATGTGCAAACATTACTTCCAGTCTTTAATTGGGCACAGTGCGACCATCGTGCGCGTGTTCACATTATGCAGTTTTTCATTAATTCTTGGATAAATTAGCTGTAAGTTTTTTTTTCTATATTAATTTGCTTCGGTGAACTGACACGCAACTCGATGTCTCGGTTTATTTCACAAGTGATTGTTATTCAGGTAATCGTTTTATTCACAGAATCACACCCTATTTTACAACTGAGTTTTCTATCCTGATAAGAATAGGGGTTACAAATCAATAGATGTAACTGTTTCATTAGTTAATTTTAAAGCAGATTCACCTCGAAAATACAAATTTCTAAATTTATGTTGTCTGCAAGTGGAAGATTCGTGTTTGCCTCATTTCCATTAATTTTCCATAATTTTTGGGGTAATTCCTTCATTGTCACTGATATTCACAAAAAATATAGGTTTCAATTTTCTTTTCTCAAGCAAACGAAAAAGTCCTTTTATTCGGGGTGGTCATATAAGATCCAAGGGTGTGACTGAGGATTTTATGCAGTTTAAAGAATCGAGTGTCCTTCAGTGTCACAATGGGCCACAGTGGGAAGTAATATTTACATATTTGAGAAGCGCGTCAATAAAGTGCGTTAACCAAAACGTTAATTTGTTTATCTCAATTAAGTCTAACTACGTGTGTGTTCCTGGTGTCGGACAGGGCTAGTCAGAGACAATATTGAATTTTTTCAAATTATTTTAACGGTAAAATCAGATTTTTTGTGTAATAGGGATTTATCATCCCAGTGGGGGAGGATCTTGATCATAGGGTCGTGAGCTACAAAAGATAGTTCATATTCACCTCATGACAATTTACCAATCGGTTGTGAGAGGCACGTCGGGCCACCTGCTGATCCTACGAATCGAGATCGTGTTTAGGGGATTTAAAGAGCCTCTGAACAGCCCTGGCGAGCGATTCGAATTATTATTAGTCAATAATATACTTTGTGTATGTATCATAACAACCGATATCTCATCTATATATATAATATATATATCTTATTTTATATATAATTCTATAATTTTTTTTCTTTCATATATACTTTATGTTGTTTTTTCTTTATGTATACTTTATATATAACAATGTTATGTTTATGTAAGGCCCAATATGTTCAATACGAAGGAAATGATCTGAAACAAGAGGAGAAAAAAAATGATTATTTGGGGAAAATGAATCTTCCTGATAGTTTTTCAAACGAGGCACAGATTTTTCACTGTAGATTTCCTTTTTGTCTTTGAACCTTACAAATAATTACGTACTCTTGAAGCTAAACTAAAAACGTAAGCAAGTTCACGATTCTCATGATTAAGAGGAACATTTAGTACCTTGACAGAGCAAGGCCCACGTATCACTCGCGTTCCACGTCGTCAGCCAGTGATGGGTCGCCCTGTGCATCGACGGCCGTTCAGCTGTCGACACTGAATAGCTCTTTATGGAGGGGTGGAAAGTCAATAATATGCGGTGGCTGTGATCGCTTGAACTTGATGAGGGCGTCCATGTGAAGTAGTGATACTTCTTTTAACTGTGGTATCTTAGCCAGAAGTGCATCGCACACAGTCACATCACCCTTTATTGGTAACACATGATTACGATCGAGTTCGTATCTGAGGGCCATGATCACAGCTTGTGACAGTTTCGTGATGTCTTGTACGTCTTTGAGTCCAGTGCGTTCTGAAAAACAAAAATGATTTATGTCAAAATTTTTATGGGAATTATTTTTAAAAAAGGTGTCCCGACGGCAACGATGATTTTCAAAATTTTTTCTCTACCCCAAGAGCTCCCAATATATCCGCAGAATAGTCTATTAACCTCTTCACCCATCTCCTTCCCCACTCCACACTACGTAAAACATCATCGTCACGGTTTAGATTCATTAATAACAACTTGTAATACACGTCATGATTTTTCTCCCATCACCATGACTGGTGCAAGTGAATTAAGTACGAATCACCACGTGAAAACCCGTACAAAACTCTCTGCAATTCAAATTTCTCAATAGCACTAAATCAGACAGTATTTGCTCTTCTCCAAGACGATCTCCTTGAATAAATTCAAAGAGAAAGCGTTTTATTATTCAACAATCAGAGCCCAACAACGTTCTCGCACGAGCAAATAGTCTGATTGACGCACTGCTAAATTTCAATCACAAAGTTTGATTGAAGGGCTGAGGGTGGAGAGGACGGATGAGGGATTAGTCTTCTTAAGTGAAATCTCACCTGGATTAAGGAGTACAACAGCACTGTAGAGGGCAAGCTCGCTCTCAGTGAGTTTCAACTCAGCGATACTTCTCGCTAGTTCAAAGACACACGATACCAGTTTCATCTCAGCTGTATCGGTTGTGTAGAAGGCATCCTGTGGCAGCATCGTGTCACCGTACAGAACACAGTTCTGTTGGAGATCGAGGTACCTGCTCATACGTAGCACAGCCATTTCAAAGGCACCTGGAGAGGGAACAAAAAGCGGATTAACTAAGTAGATAGGGTAATGGGTCGTGGGGCCCTATTCGTTAAATTCATGTGAACGCATCGTTCAAATGTAATTTTCCAACTGGTTGTGCTACACCAACCCTTTATGATTCATTAATTCCCCTGGAAATAAACTCTTCGACGATTTCTCTAAATGTCACGCATTAGATTCATTCGAGTATAAATAAACAAAAATTCTATGAATATATTATCGAGGGGCTAAGGGGAGAGATACCGATAGAGTTTTAAGACGGGAATGAAAATAAAAATTATGACGATGGTAACATTTAATTAAGTTAGAAATCTAAGAATGAGTTGAATCGAAATTCGAACATTCGCTATAAAATTAATTGTCAATCAAGAACTTCATAAACAATTATTACTAATATCGAATATCAACTGTAGTCAAATGAGACTGTAATCTGGCAGGGAACAGGGGATAATGGCACTAGTTCATAAAAAAATTGTTCACTCATACTTACCGGCCTTGAGTAGAACAATTTGGTCGTCTTGCGTGAGTTTCATAAACCCGGGGACCATTTTGGCGAATTCAATGATCGCCTGAATGACATTCGTCAATTTCTGTGCACAGTCGTACCAAAGTTGTTCATGCGCCATATTTTTATAAAAGATCAACTTTGTGAAGTCATGAGGCGTGCGAAAGGCCTCCTGTATTTCCTCCGTACTGACCAGCAAGGTCTTCTTGTGGGCGGCCGCCAGTGTTTGGACGAGCATCCCAGTGAGATCTGCCGGATCTGTTATTTCCAAAAATTGAGAATAAAAAAAAATACCACCTGTTAGTAATGACCACTGTCAACCCTGTTATTATGTGAATGTCTCTATTGCGCGGTTGCCAATTGGCGAAGAGGTACCGCAAAAAAAAATACAGTCTGACACTATTTATCCACATCGATCTACACAACTTAAACCGCGGACGATAACCGGAAGAGGAAAATAAACCGTAAACTGTTGAATACAAAGTACTTTAGTGAAAAGAATTCGTCGTGCATCTACCGCAAATTGAGCCATGCGTGTACAACACGTGACAGAGACGTTTTTATTCCACACAAAGAAATAAAATTGGACTATTTAGAGAGAGATGTAAAAACACCCAATTTGGAGAGGTGATATAGGCCAATTAATTGTTAATATCTTGGGAGTGAACTCGTCTCAGTAGCGAAGCGGTAAAAGGGTTCAACTACTGGTTAGTTTCCAATGAATTCCTGCAAATCTGCGGCAGATACAAAAATATTTTTCAAACCTTTTTTGTAGAGCAAATTCAAGACTACAAATAAGGTTATTATGAAAATTTTGGATTATATTGAATTAAGGATTTTTATAAAGATTAATCGGGAAACGTTATTGTACAATATTTTGAAGGGCCAGTAGGCAGATGGGGAAAGAATAAATTAATTTATCTCCATTTGTGTGAGAACTGGACATCATATGTGAGCAAGAGACATGAGAAAACCCAGTTTGACGTAAAAAAAGGAGGATGAAATGCTAAAACGAAACCTTCTCTGTACAGAATTTTCACGGCTACGAAAAATACTTCTTGAGAAAATCGAAGAATTGTGCATTGAAGTGGGGAAAATTCATGCAGAAGTCGATTTAGTTCATCTAGTTAAAAATTAAATTACGTGGAACTTGTAGAATAATAGTATCCTCAAAGATGAGTGAAGATGATTGACTTTATTAATTGATTTTCGTTGGACATGTTAATCGGAATCATTGGATGGCATCCGAAGTAAAATAATATGAATTTATAATTTAGTCAATGCTCATGAATAAATTAAACTCGTGAATAAAATCGTTCTTACGAATTCTCCCTCTTCAGCGATGAAAAAACATGAAACAAATCATCGAGGAACCAGAAGACTTTTGGTGACATGCAACGTGCTTTAATAAATTACCATGAGACGAGTGAAAAAAAAAATAGAAATGATGGGGACACAAAAAAAAAACAATAGTCTCACATCTCGTATGGGACATACTGGGCAGATTAGGGACTTCGTCGTCCTCCGGTGGATTGTCGGGCCTTTGCTGTTGGCCACTGATGAACGTTGTCGAGTCAACCATCGTGTAAGAGCCATGACCAAGGCTGGCAAGCTCAACCGTGGTCTCTTGTTTGACAGCGACAATTCCACCACCACTCAGGGAACCACCGCTCGCTGTACCACCACCATTGCTCCCATTTCCATTGCTACCCCCATTATTGTTACTAGTATTATTAGTACCACCACCTGAACTACCACCCGTACCGCTTCCGGTTGTCGATGCGGTCAGTGATTTTCCTATTTGCGATCAATGGGACAATGCGTGAGTTTTTTTTTTGTTCACAAAGTATTTATTATTTTTCGGGTGTCTCTCGGCTTTTTTTGTGAGTTGAAAAAAAAATTCGATGTATATTTTACCATGGGACCGTCGTAATTTATGGAACGAGAAATCCAACACATAAGATTAATTTATTGTTTAGCGTGCAGGAAGAATGGCCAAATTAATTTTTGCATGATTCAATCGTACAGATACTTTCCAAGAAGGATCTTTGAGATGCTATTAAATAATGTTTTGCAAATGATGTATCTTATCCTGTTTCTTTTAATTAAAATTAATATATTAAATAATAGAACGAAACTTGACACTACGAAAATCCAGTCAAAGTAGATAACAATTAAATCTTTTTCCGATATGATTCGGGGTTACTACGCTCACATAATATTGAGGTAGCTCAGCATAATCACTTGTTCCCCTTTAATTTACTGATAAAGTCAGGAACTTTATTTTCTCGGGAGAAAATGATTTCGTGGATTGTTCGTACCTTCCACGCGTGTAAAATCGTATTTTCAATTCATCAATTAGGTAAATTAGTTGTTTCTCTGGCCAAGTCCATTCCCACCCCCCTCATCCCCTCTTTTATTTAATGATAAACCCATTCATCAACTGACGCCATCAATATTAAGTAGTAAAAATTATACTATCGTCTTGAGTCAGACAAGAGCCCGTCGAGTTCTGGGGGATTATTTCTTATTTACCTGTGGTGACCATGTTAGGTAGAACCCCGGCAGCTCCTATTGACGGTGTGTCGGGGGTGAGTGGATCGACCTGGGCTGTAGTCGGTCGCGGATCATATGTCGTTGTACTGTCAACGTAGTCCGCACTCAACTCGTAACTTGTCATTGCCTGATGATTGTAGTATCCAGAGCCACCCGTTCCTGGACCCGGCGATGCGTACTCACTTCCACTGTACGTGTAGCTAAATATTTTGAGAGAGCAGAGAGAAAAAAGAGCATACAAAATTAAAAGAATCACGCTCGAATAATTTTTAACGGCTTGGTGGCTACGATATCTTGATAGTGATGCAAAGTCATGCAACGTCAGTTCTTCATTTTATTTCCTATAATTGTGATTAGGTTAGTAGATTATCACGTTTTAAAACTATTAAGCTGATGAGAATTCGATTCTATTCTAATTCGTTTCTTCATTCATTCATTCGTTGGGAGGCAAATGGGCGCTCATCTGATTTTTTTTTCTATTTAGTAGATTTATTGAGCTGTCAATAAAGCGAGATTCTTCTCAATGAAAAGGATAATTCTTTCCTCTTTTATTAGTTCAGACTGCGCTCACTTGAATAAATCCCTTTCGGTGTTATGAAGTCCGGAAAAATTTAATTCAAAGGGTTAATTACGCCCCGGTCCCGCGATATTGTACCAGAATTCTGATTAAATTATAATAAAGTTAGTTAAGGCTCCCGAATTTTGCATGAGGTTTGCACTATAATATCGCCACTATACTGGAATTCTTGCTTTTGCTGCTTGACTTGTTATTGAAATTCCTCGAAGATTTATAAACTCGGAAAAGATTGGCGAATATTTCATCAATAAAGGAAGAATTTAATAAAATGAACAAGAGTAGATGAGAAACTTCAAGTGGTTGATAAAAAAAAAAGTTTATTATAAACGAGTAAACGAATTATCTCTTGTTAAAAATTCAGCATCTTGTTGACGTGAATTACTTGCTCGTAATTAGCCTTTTTTGCTCTCATTATTTTGAAGCGCCAGAATTTTTTTAATTATAGATTTTTTGGTGAGACTGACCCGCCGTTGTAGGAGTGATGCTGATCCGAGCTACTCGGTGTCTGATGCTCAAAAACACTACTGTCTGGCGCTGTCTCAGATTGGGCTCTCATTTGCGCCCTGTGGAATCTCACTTCGTCCTCCACTTTCTCGCGTTGCTTTTTCGACATGCGACCGAATTTAACGGCTGAAACATAACAATAATAGTTGGTAATTAATTTCTCATTAACACGTAGATAACTCCATTGCATATTTTAAATGAACAATAATAATAATGTTAGTAAAAGAACGGCTTTAAAAGTTTAGGCTGATCGCTATAAACTTATAACTTTTATAGATATCAGAATACTAATTCAGAA
The DNA here is from genome assembly GCF_034640455.1 of Diachasmimorpha longicaudata. NCBI lineage: Eukaryota > Metazoa > Arthropoda > Insecta > Hymenoptera > Braconidae > Diachasmimorpha > Diachasmimorpha longicaudata. The sequence goes on along the minus strand of NC_087229.1, from coordinate 7,389,385 downwards.
AAAAATTTCAGTGGCTCTTCATCTTCTCACAAATAAACAAATATTTCAGTTATGATTTCATTGAACTATTATTATCAATCATCATTTTGTCAGTATAAATCAAGGAGTTGAGTCATAAAACATGAAGAAGAAAAACACAATTTTCCTCTTGACAATTCTTATCAGTTGAGATGACTCCCGCAGTGAAGTGGTGGAACAAGATAACTCAATTTTCTTCACAACTGACTTTCTCCTCATTTTCTCGTCTCGTAAATCTAAAGGGGATGTCAGAATTTTCATCAGAACATTTTTATGGCTTTCATTCTCCTCCGCAAAATGGGTAATTAAGAAAATTCTTCATATTTCAATGAATTATTTCCAATATCTCCCCACCTGTCATGTTAATCAGATTGACACAAAAAATTGCGGAATCATTATTAAGTAATTAATTTACCAACGAAGAAATGATCTTTCGAATCCCGTTGCTGATTTATTCATAAACAAAGTGCTTTCAACATTCATTTTACCGCAAAGTAGTGAAACGTCCGGAAGTTGAATCAATTTCTCTTATTTATAACTAAATTATATTATCAGGGATATTTTAGGAATATATTTAGGAATATTACTATCTCCAATTTCTTTCACAACAATCACCATACAATCTAGCAGATTGAAAGATCCACAACGAACTGAATCTCGTTCGATTTATCTCGTTTCACCACTTCACAACAGATTCTTCTCAATTAAACTCTCCACTTCACAATTGTGACAGCCCAAAGGCATTAAAAACTCGGATAGAGTCATCCTTAAGGGAAGGTCAATAACTAAGGAATGAGGAAGCTGCAATTAGTCGAAACAAAAGTCTTGGAGTGCAGGAGGTGGGGCTTTGAAAGCGGCAAAGAAAATTGATGAGGGAACCCATTGCGAACAAAGTCCTCTAATGAGAGGAAAATAATCAACTATCGATAATGCGCCTCAGCATTTAAAATATATTATTCGCCAATTTACTGAATTCGATTTTATCCAGTTAGACTCAATAAAGGCGGAAAGGTATCAACGATGCAAATACTGGTGGGTGAGGGGGGAGGGGTAGGATGGAATGGACGGTTGGGGAAAAACGTCAGAGATGAAAACCAGATATAGGGGTGCAATGTCACTAGGGGACTTAGGCACCCCACGACGAGGCGAATGAAAAATCAATGAGGCATGTGAACATGTGGAATTTGTGCGCTGTTTTGAGAGGGTATTAGTTTTACCCCGATTTTATTTATCTTCGTACGGACAAGGTAAACAACAAGAAGTGGAATTTAATAAATGAGAGTTCCTGAAACTTTGGAATTTTATATTGAAATTTTTCTGCAGGTGATTCCTCTTAACGACTCGGTGAATTCATAGATTAAGTTCAAGAGTGGAATTGACAATTCGCGTGCCCTCGAAACATTAACTTCAAGTGGATACTCGTGGTTAAAAAGCACATTCGAGTGCTTGCAAACACTCGCAATCAGGGACCCTTTAAAAATTGATGGGACGACATTGATTAAATTACAGCGCATTTTTAAAATTTTTCAATCAACTCTATTGTTCCTAAGAATAAATATCTGAATTTCCCATATTGAATTGGGTAAAAATTTGTCTGAACTTTGCGGAACATATGTTCAGAGACTGGAATAAATTTAACTAATAATTCATGGAATTAGTAAGCGGAAAAATGTATTTTTCAGGATGAAAAATTGGAGCATATGAATTAGTTTCGGAGATGCTCTCCCTTTACCATCCAATTAAAATGAATGAACGATAAAAATGATTGAAATAAATGAATGTGACTGACCATGAAAGCAGAACAAACAGTGGTAAACAAAAGCTTTTCAATACAATAATTCTAGAATGGAGACAATGAAATGTCAGCAAACGAATGCAAGAAATGAGTAGAATTTTCATGACGCCCCTATGCCGAACAAAAGATCATTGAATACTCTATGAAACATGAATAAGCCAATCATAATTGTCCAATTATTTACAATAAAAGAAAATAGAATGAGCTCACTTTCTTAATATTACGTTTACTGTATTTTTCTACTAAAATCGCCGAAAATTAATAGCTACAAATACCACATGTACTGTAGACTTCTTTTTACATTCACAATGATTATAAACAGTTAATTAATCAATCAATTGATCACAATGCCCTCCATTAACTCATCCTTCAAATCATCATCTCTCCAACCCCCTCCCATCGCGCCCCTATCAGTCTTTCGTACGCAAAAATGTCAAAAAAAATATTCTAAATCATTGTTTTGTTCCCCTCGCAATCAAACATTGGCGTTCACTCACAGTCTCGCGCATGCGCGTCGCGAGAACGCGGAAGTATCGCCCGATGACGTCACCGGGAATAAGAAACGTTAGAGGAGGGGTCCAACTACGTCATCAAGTTGCGGGCACCGCTACAGTCCGTCGTCCGAATCAAATGGTAAAGGGAGACCACGTGACGTCAGGCCAGCTGAAACCCGGGGAACGGAGACAACAATCACAAGCCCCCAAAGTGCAACAACGATGACGATAGAAACATGAACAAGGGGTGGGGGCAAGTATAGAAGGAGGCGCAAGAGGACAGAAGAAACGAAGGGTGATCGACCGCAGAGAAAGAGGAAAAGGGGAAGAGAAAGACATACACCGACGAGCGACACAACTGAACAGAAGTTATACACTGAATAAGGGTGGGGGAGGGGGGGTAAAAGAGAGGGGGAGGGCAAGACGGGTGCGAGAGAATCATGGGGGAGAGAGAGGCAATCAGGAAGAAACAGAACGGCCTAGCGATGCATTTTCTCGGTCTATATATAGGCGCGGCCTCCCATACAAACACTCCCTTTATCATTCGTTCACTCACACGAGTTGACTCTCAACTCTGGCATTTATCGAGCAGAGGAAGATGTGGCTTAACCCGGGAACTGGGTATGCTGAAGAATATTTTGGGAATCAAACGAAAAGTGATAAGGGCGAATCAATCTGTGTTTATGTTGATTAATGGGTCATTCTAATGAAATGAGATCTTATCGTTTTGGCAAGTACTTTTGTTTGGCTATTTTTTCTCCAGCAAAATACTTATCTATTTTTGGGGTGTAGCAGAGCTGTTGAGTGAACCCCCTTTGACCTGATGGTTCGCGATATTTTGTCATAATTTTATTGTTCAGATTTTTCAATTAGAAATTTTAGTGGTGATAGAAAAATGGTAAAAATCATTTTGAAAATGTGAAACTGTACTGGAAGTACATTTATTTTTGGAGAATTCATGGAATAATTAAATGGGTACAAGTATCCAGTTATAAAAATTTAATGTCTCGAGGATTTTCTTACGGAACAATGTTAATTTATGATAAGTCTATGGGGGAATTGAAAAAATTATGGAACTGTAGAATAAGTTTACTGCAGTCATGAATTTAATCTGATGATCGTGAATTCACTCGGTTTTACGGTCATTCGTGATTCCTCACATGTTTTCAAGGTACATTTTTCCATCGCGCTGCTATCTGTACCTCATTAATGCAAACTTTAAACCGCGTGAGTGATGTAATTCGCGGTTCATTCATTCCTTGTAGTTCATGAGATGACATTCACAGCTCGACAATATTTTAATTAGTCAATGTATGAATTGAAAAAAGGAAAGGAAGGCAGTATGAGGCTCCCAAAACATGAGACCAATCACAGATGACCGGAACGGGCAATAAATTCAAATGATCATTGATTCTAATATTTTTTATAAAAGGGCTGGTTGTTCTCAAGAAACGATAAAATAAGCAGATTTCTTCCTAATGATTTTTTTGTTGATTTGCTCTGCATAAGAGTATAAACATTCTCTCATTCACGAAAATAGAATGAAGTGGAGGATTAGGAGGAGAGAAGAGGATTATTCAGGGCGAAGCTCGTCGGGAGGACGGTGGGTTTATATTTTAACGTTTCTTAAGCTTTGATTCGAAGTTGAGGGATTTTTAGGGCTATTTTCATCAGTTTCCTGTACTGCGTATTTCGGGAATCGATAAGGTAATTTTGGAGTGATATGCGCTGTCATTATGAGGATCGGATAACTCCCTTTGTATTTTCCACTTCGTGTAACAAAAATACTTCCTCCAATTTCAACTCCTGTCCTTGCAATCCTCCCGACGGATTTAGGACGGAGATTCAGTGTGTGGTTCCAGGTACGGTGTCACCCATTGAGCTGCCATTTGGAATAGGTGGCGGGTGCGACAACGAGTGATCATCCCCCGCATGTAGTCAGACTGCTCACACATTCAAAATTCCCTATTGTCTTCAGTCGACGTTGGAGGAACACGCGCAAATGTCAACGCTTCACCTTTTCGTTGTGTTCCGCGGAACATTTAATGCCGATGACACGCGACTCCCGGCCACAAGGCACGCATGTCGTCATCATTTTCGGAATATTTGAGTGATTAATTCATCCACATAATCATACAGTAAGAAGGGTTGGTTTCTGGATGACTTATAATTATGAGAAAGAGTGAAGGAAAAGAGAGGCTTTTGCGATATTGTCACTTAATCTGAAGAATTTCCTCCTGCAATTTATATTCATAGCCCATTGTTAAATAAAATGGCTGAATTTTCCCCAGCGGATAATTTAAATTTGATTGAGAGGGTACAATCAATGAAATTGTCATGAGTAGAATAAATAAAAAATTGATTAGGTAAATATAAATTATTTATAGTTATTTGCCACGTATTTCTTTTCCCCGTGTGAATGAAAGGGGTAATTAACGGCAATTTGATAATCAACAAAAGAAATATCAAGTTGTTTTCTCGGGCAATGGTTTACCGTTATCGCAATGACCAATCGCGTGGGTATTTTTCTTTATTCTCTTACCACCGTTACATGTAGGTATACATTTCGGCCACTAAATCTTTACCGCTAGATTTTTTGCTGCGTGACGACGCACCGCATTAAGTCAAGTATCAGGCGTGACTCCGTGGAAAAGACGAAACACGAAAATACGAGGGGAAGAGGGAATAAAGGGAGAGAAACCAGGAGTCCTGACACGAAGGTGTATTATTCCTTTCCCTCTCTTTTTCGATTCATTGTTGAGGATGATTCCCCTTTTTGTGGCTCCTAGGGATTTCCATCCGCAACTAGTGTAACTAATACTCCATTGTAATTCTCTAGTTATGGAAACGTCGCAGTGATGAGTGATTTCAGAACAATTTAAAAGTCACTTCTTTGTTGGAAATTTCGTCACGAGAAAACGTGGAAAGATAAAAAAAATTTTCCAAGTGAAAATCTTGAAGTTTTTAACACTTGTCCTTTTGCACAATATTTTTGTGGGGGGTATTTAATAAGCAGACGATTACCAATTATTTTTAATCATTCGAAAAACCTTCAATTCTCTCTGACCGCCTGTTTAAAGAGTAGTTTTTCCTACTTGATAAAATAATCAGTGATTCTCGAGTTAACATCGGTCCAATCATAATGTTCTAATTAAGTTCGATAACCAATTAACTTCTGTATTTATCCAATAATGAATTTGTTGATTGAATCGAATTTTCAAAACAATATCCTGAAAAATTGAAAATAAATTTACATTTATTTTATTTCATGTTCTTCCCATGTAATTTAAATGAATAAAGGAATATTATCTGGTAATCCTTGCATCCGGACTATTTTCTTCCCATAATCACCGCTTGAAAGAAAATAATAATAAATAAATGAAGAAAGGCGAGAAAATTCTCACCAAGAAAGTGTGTTATTTTTCTCATTGTCCAGGAGAATTTAAAATTTCGTGATTTCTTGAGACCCCATGCGGAAATGGTGTACCCCCCACAGGGACACAGCGCACATGGGGGAAGGGAGGAGGTCACTCCTTTATCGCTAAGTGGTAATTAAACCCGAGAATCGTGCAAACGATCCCAGTGGTAAGAATAATGGCAGGTAAATGGATTTTTAGCATTGGCTGCAGTTCCTTTTGCCCGGAGACAATCGATATGTTTCCTCGGGGCTTTATGCGTGCATTGTCGTAGGGTTTTATGGAGAGCTGAGTGAAGATAAGACGTACGTTGAAACGAGCGTTGAGAGAGGTGATAAGGGGTCGTACACCCCGTACGCGTGGCGCACCACGCCCTGAGCCGATGAGTTTTGGTTGTCTTCCGCATAAAAGATTCTCGGTTTTATTGGCCTGGACAATTGTCAATGCCATCAGATGAACGATAGCAGGACAGCAGAATGTATTTCATTGATAGGAAAATTGTTTTCTTGTGTTGTTTCACTGAATTTGTGGGCTTTTGTGGAGTTGTGATAAATATCATCTAGATTTTCGTCAGCTGGTAATGACGCTAATTTACTTTTCATTGCGTTTGCCAATTGAATTGAATTATTTACTTATTCACTACTCGTGTAAATAGCCGTGCATTAAATTAAACTGTCAGTTAAGAGACACTTGAACTTAATTCAGCGCTTTGTTTTTTGTCATTCACGTTTTTTTTTCTTTTTCGTTTCATTCAGTTATCATCCTTGCGGCTAGTCCTACGGTTTAGCGACTTCAAGGTCCTCCGCTCACTTCTCCGCTTCCGTATTCTGTTTTTACATTTTATATTCCAATTTAATTGAATTGAATTGAATAAGAGGATTATGGAGTGCACGTGCAACCGGATTGCGGGGCAATTAATCGGGATTCGGAGGGAGATTGGAGGGCCGATCGTTAATGTGGAGGTTCGTTAATTATATTATAGAGACGGTCTGATACTTCTAGGGGATGAGCTGCTCCAGTGGAATTTCAGTTGAGTTGATTGCAATTTCATTTCGATTAGTGAGACATGGAATAAGCCATCGAATTGAACTGGAAATAAAGAGTGAATCTCAAAAACGAATGTCTGAATTTGACCCACCTTTTGTATCGTAAAAATCCTCAAAGAAATTAATGAAACCATTTTCCATCAAATTTCCCCCCCCCCCCCAAAATCTAAATAAAGCTCTCCCATGGTCCCTCCGATGTTGTCTTTCCCCGCGTTATTTCGAGTTCCAAAGCGAAGAGTAATAAAAAGCCATCGCAACAAGAACAACAAGAAGTGGTAAGAAATTCCCCAGTGGGAGGACGGTGGATTAAATCTCGAAATTAAATTTGGAAATGTACGTCAGTTGCGTAAAGAGCCCGGGGGACCCTGGGATCATTCGGTGGATGGTAAAAATTAAGCGAAGCGCTTTCATGTATTTTCCCCCTGAGTTTTGTTGATCCTCTTACCCTCCCTATCATCTCTAGTTACAATAAATACAGACGTATAATGTACTCACCATCTCTGGACATGCCTAAACGTAGGCACTTTTGTAACCGGCAGTACTGGCACCGGTTCCTGTTGACACGATCTACCACGCAATTTTTGTTCCTTGGACACTGGTAGTTGACGACTGACGACTGGGATCTTCTGAAGAAACCCTTGCAACCCTCGCAGGTGATTACACCGTAGTGTACACCACTGCTTTTGTCGCCGCAAACCTTGCACGGGATTATCTCTATCTGGGCTGTAATCAGAGTAATTTAATTTTTGTTAATAACGTTAAATTAATTGTGGTAATATTTTTATGGGATTGGAGGACTAGAAAATTGACGTTGAAATCAGTTAGCTGAGAATATCGACTTCGTTCCAATTTGCAATGTTTGTTTATGTCAATGTGTTAATGTGGTAATCATGAATATTTCACTGTTTTCCTTAGATTAGAAATATTCCTCGAAACTTCAGTTGAGAGCTAAATCGATTCTAATCGACATTGAATCCGATTCAGGGCTACTTGTAGCTGAAAAAATAGTTTTCATATTCGAATGGTAGAATTGATTTATTTCGCCAATTTCGAACTTTAAAAGAAATTTTGAAAAATATTCGGACACATTTGTTTTTATGGAAATAGCCCTCCGCAATTTCCTGAATAGAAAAAGAAAACTGGTCAGTGTTGTTGTTCAATATTCCAATAATAAAAGCCGTCATCATAACTGACGGTTAATTATAAAAACCAATCGACCCATTATCTCCCCTAAAACTCAACTCTTATCGTCGCTGTCAGATGAAATGCCACGATTACAATAAACCGAACGACACAGCCCAGCGAGCATGTGTATCGATTACACAACTGTCTCGCGTTATTCATACGTCCACATGTTTGATAATGCATGTGTATCCCTCGTGGCATTTTCATCGCCACTCCAGATTGTAATTAATCGTTTCGATCTGACATTTCTACACATTTTTACATGTACCATCGAAACCAATTGCACAGAGAAAGAGAGTTCTTAGTTTTCAATAAAAATAAGGGAATGCCAGAAATCCTGGGAAAAAGTTCTACTTATTTTGTGGAAGAATTGAACGGAACATTTTAATGCCTATTATATGATTCAATTATAATGTCAATTTTACCGTAATTTATGGGGAGATTATTGGCCGATTTGCATTTAAAATTAGATGAAAAAATATAATGCTCAAGTTCATTTGCATAATTGTAATTAGGATGTTTTTCCAGGAGACTGGTTTTCCTTACGATTACTCCAGTATGTTTTATAAATAATGTTCTTAATGTTCTCCGACTATTGAAACAAAATTCTAACTGTATTACACTATTTAGGAAATTATAAATAATTAAATGCGGGCACATGTTAATAAAATGTAGAATTGAATGTGTGCACATGAGTCTCAGGGCAAACGAGGGGTATGAATTCTCCTAAGCAGAATTTTCCCCAGGTCTGGATGTTAATCTCGATATGGAACCGTTAGAAGAAATTTTAAAAGTTCGAAGGAATCGAAAATTTTCGTTGGAGGAAGATCGATGAAAGAATTATGAAATGTTCAGGGTTTTTTGATGAAATAGATCCATGTGGGTGGGCAGATAAATTTATAAAAGTCATCAATTCAATTATGAAAGCTAGAAACTTTTTTTCTCTGTGCTTTAATAGAACTACCTCGTATAGAGTTAACTGGACTCCTTGACGATTGTCCCGGAGTGCTGTCCGGCTGATCATACCGCCTTCTGCCTATTCCATCATTGGGATTTGGGCTCGTGCTGTCTGCACTCCCACTCGGTCGATTGAATCCCGTATAATTTCCCTCCATTTACACTGCGCTATGCAACGTCGCATTCGCCCACTTTTCACCATTAAAATACGATTAAATAATTGGGGATCATCGGCGATTGTCGGAGAATATTACAATAAAAGTATTGAATTTTTCCATTCGTTCATTCCACCCGGGAAAATAATAATGAATAAAACCTGTGAAGTAGAAATTAAACACCAGAAGCGAATACGTCTATTCGAGAGCAGAAAATTCCACATTGAAGTTGAGAAATGCAGTCAGAGAAATATTAATTTTTGTGATTATGGCACTGTTCAGACTGTTTACGGTAATAATTTGTATTTAATTGCGTAATTATCTCGTGAGAGAATGATTTTACAGCAAAATATCCCAAAACATTTTTTATCAGAATTTTCTCAGATAAGATAAAAGATTTTATGACTTTTACTTCTAAAATCATTTATTTCTGGGATAATTGCATGAAACAATCACCTTAAAATTGACTGTAACCGAGTCATTTCTATTCCTCTCTGCCAATAATTAATTTGGAGACGAACTGTCATCAGAACCTTGTAATATTCCGTTTTTTACACCAGTTTATACCCAGCTTTCCTCCCTAATTGTTCACCCCCCAAAGACAATCCCACAATCACAAAATACAATTTCCCTGATCCCATTTTCCACTTCGCTGCAGGGCACTGCTCGAAAATTTTTCTTGAAATTTCTAACCGCAAAAAATCATAGAAAACTCACCTAACAAAATACAACAACAATTTCTAAAGGTTAACCAATCGGTTGTAACATTTCCCCCACAAGTTGTAGAATAATATTCTTAGCGCAATATTTTTGATTTGAAATTTCAAGAAATTTCGAACAGTGAATGAATTTCGCACCTCAGCCCCATCGAACCAATTGAACGAAAAAGGTAAAGATTCCGAAGAATCGAGTGTTTCTCTCGATCCGGACCTCTAGCGCCGGTGCTCGGTAGTCCCTGGCTTGCACCATATATTCAAACATTACATAACCGCGAACGATGAACCCAGGGTACAGTCACCCAACACACGGCTATCTTCTCGCGCGCGCTTCAAGCAGCCCAGTGTTATCATGTATCGCATTACTGTATGCCTGCAGCTGCAGAGAAAGAGGGCCTACACCGAATCTCGCGCGTGTCTAACATTTTTTTTTTCATCACTTCATTTATTATCGTAACGATCCACCTGATTCCTCTATCTCATTACGTAATAAAAATTCCCCTATCTCAAAGAAATGTCAACGACGTTTATAAATCGAGTAAAATATTTCAGATAAAATTGTTCTCAGTTTTAAATATATCCCATTCATTCCTGAAATAGTTATTTCAATATTTGTTCTGTTGATTCGATGAGGCTGTGAAATTGACCAAATGTTATACCCAATGAATTTTGATTAAAAAAATAAATCCAATGATGACTCTGATAATTTCCAAACGAACATTGGCCAATTGATCGAATAGAGGAATGCCCTCGCGCTAATTAAAATAAATAATCACTAAACTTTCGGTTAAAAAAAAAAATCACCCGACGACTCATTCTCAACGACAAACGTCACTAATTCGAAGGGCTGCCGACGGGACAGGGGGTTGAACCGCGTGGTGACACAATCACCCGTTGAATCACAAAATCACTTTCTCCTCAGGGTAACCAATCGATAAATGAAAAATATCCCACCGCATGACTCCAATTCCCCACGATCAACTAATCGTAATTATCCCAACAAATTGCGTTCATTATTATTTATTATTAGCACCCACGTCTATTTCCCTCGTGCTCACACATGTTTCCCCTCACAAGTCAGCAGCAACGTTATTCTCCTCATGCAATGAACGATAAATATTTCACAAATTTTTTTCATGGAGACCCGATGTCCAAGTGCTTTCACCCGAACCCCGTTGAATATACATCTCGAGTTCAACTGTGCCGGAGTGAACCGAAAAAATATTCTCCGTGGCCACAGAACAGAGCTGAAATGTACTTTCGAACTCCCGCACACACTCCAACACTTTTTTTTTTCTCCCTCACTTAAAAAAAATTTTTTTTCTTATTCTCTTCGCCCCGAAGAGCAATAAGACACTCGCGGTATTCTTCGTTTCTCGCTCTCCTCCCTCTCACCACGATTAAATCCCCCTCCCACCCCCTCGTGAACAGGACACAGGACACGAATGAGAGGAGAGATCTTCTGTTCTTTTGGGGGGTAACACACACTTAAAGCTCGTATCGAACACACTCGACTGTGTAATGAAGAAACGGAGGAAGAGTCCCTTGTTACCAACACACACCAATTGGCCTTTGTAGGCTGAACACTGTGGAATGAAGTAGTAGGATGATAATGTACAGCGGAGATGATAATGGTGAAAGGTGACAAAAAGAAATTGAGGGGAATGGAAAAAATTCCAGTGACACGCGCACTGTTTTTTTCTTTTTTGCACTGCCTCTTTCACTTTTCGTATTTCCTCGTGCACTGACCGATGAGGGGAGGACGGAATAATAATATCGAAATGTCAAATCAACTTCCGGATTCTATTTGTCACTGAAAATTTTTTAATCCATCGGCTTCACCTTCCAATTGAATCTCTTGATCTGTTTCTACTTGTTTACTTTTCTCTTTACTTTCCACTGCAATTCACTAGTTCCCGTTAGTTGATGATTCGTTTTTTTTACTTTGCCTTTTTTTTTTGACTTTTCTTGTTGGAGGAACTATTAAACGAGATACAAAAGTGATGTGTTTTTCGGGGACCGGCAACGCGAGCCTGGCATCTCACAATATGTCAGGGGAGCCCCCACCACCAGGCAAACACCGACGAAGCTGCGGCGGGTCACTGAACTGTGGCTCCAACGCCGATGATGGCCGAGTGCCTCGGCTGTATCCCCTCTCTATACCCCCCCCCTCCTGTCATCCCGGCATTTCCCCTCTACGGTATTTACCCGATGTACCCCCCTCCTGACGCCAGCTTTCCCGTACACCCCTTGCCCCCTTTCTTCTGACTTTCCCCCTCTGCGCGGGGTCTTTCTAGTTGGGCGGTTTTTTTTTTTTTCCTTTATTCGCTATTACCTCCCGCGCCTCGTGTGTCGTGGAGTGTTACTAAACGGGAATGACCGAGGGGAAACGGCACACGCCGATGCAGCACGCGGGATTTTTCGTTTTCCGAAGGTATGGGAGACGCCGGGTCCTTCCTTTAGCGGGGTTTCAAAGGAACAGGGGTGAATTTTTTTTTTTCCTCACAATTTTTGCTGCACGAGGGGTGTTTTTATGGTTTTGGTAGAATCCTTCGTAGAGTGAAATGAAAGGTTTCATTTCAACCTCATGTAATAACCATTTAACGAATATTTTACAATATTTTTGCTATTCAAAGTTTGCGGCACCGAAACCATAAAACGTCGGAAGAAAAAGACTTTCTTTTCAGAGATAATTAGCTAGTGATTCTCAAGAGAAGAGGATGTAATTGAATTTAGGAATTTTCAATTCCTGAATTTCCTCATTTCACGAATGGAATTTCAAGTTTTTGAGAGGCAATTAAGCGAGAATTCCCCAATCGATAAGAATGTGAAATTTGACTTGAAAAACATCTATTGAATTTCTCTTTTATTCATTATGCATTTTATCCGGACGCTGATAGATTATGGATAAAATGTCACACAATTCCCTGCCCCCTCTAAAAACACTGCTTTCTAAGAAGAATAATTTTCAATCATTTGAGACAAAAATAATTGTCAAGAAATAAAATTATATTGTTATTACCATTATCATTGTTGGAAAATAAATTTCAATTTCCTTCACTGTTCATCATAAAATACCGCATGAAATCGTTTAATTACGCTGCGCCAGAGTTGAATGGACGTGAACTTTATTTTTAAAACGTGATAACAATTACTCAAGATAAAAAAAAACAGTTGCGTAATAATGAAGTGGAAAGGATTCGAGAAGGATGGAGAATCCGATACTGAAGCGAAGTTTTACCGATAACAGGGGATGACATTACCGGCGAAATCGATAAGTCGCGTGAGTAGATACAGCCGGCTGGAGTCAGACAATTTCACGGGGAATTTAATGCGACGGCAGATTTATTCAGATTAAATTTGCCATGAAAAATGGAAAAATGTCGGGGAAAAAAATCTATTTGTTTTTTCCAGTGACTTGAATGATCTTTCGCCCTATTCCCGTGTCCTTGTACGCAGCCACAGGCTTCTCTCATTTCTTCCATCGCTTTTTCACTCCTCAACGATTGCATAATTCAACTCGCAATACAACCGAGGTTGCCAACCTGCCTTACGTACGTACGCGTAATGCTCTATAAATAACACGACAAAATAAATAATTGTGCAGTAGCTGTGTATGGATTCAGTTCATATACCGGACTGTGTACCTTTGGTGTAATAATAAAATTGCGGCGGATGGGAGGCGCGTGCGTATCGAAACCAAATGGAAAGTGGTGAACGGGAGTTATGGGTGTGTGATTGAGCGGGAAAGTCGTAGACCGGCGGTTTGACATTGGACTTAATAGTTACCATAAATCAGGGGCGAACAGACAGGGTGGGATTTTTATCTGACCGATAACATGAATTTTTTTCCATCTTTTTCGGTGGTTTATGTAGGCAATTAAGCGGTGTACGGCGGTTTATTCGGCATTATCATAATCCAATGATTCATCCTCACGTGATTATTTTTGTTCTCCAACTGGAGATTAAATAAACCCGGAGAAAGCTGAAGAAGTGAGTCGGTACCTTAAGTCTGAAAGCTATGAATAGCAATTCAAAATGTTAACAATTATGATTATTTCGAATGTTTTAAGAACAAGACTTCTGGAAAATAAAATTATCGAACTTTTTTTGCGACTGGAAATAATCGCAATAAATTTGCATTCGAAATTACCCCATTAACGAAGTTTTTTTTCTTCTCAAATGCGAGCTCCACCATTAAATACGAAATTAAAGTGGCTGAGTTGACGGAACAAAAATATGCTGATTTGTTAAAGTGAAAATAAAATGATGACTTTAAATATTATAACTAATTCAATCCCAAATTTCTCATCAACACCGTCATAACAATATTCTTATGCTTTATCCTCACGTGATTATTTTTGTTGTTCAACGAGAGATTGAATAAACCCGGAGAAAGCTGATGGAATGACGAGGGGAAAGCCGATGACGATTATATTCTGAAGCCGTTGAGTCATATGTTAATACGAAACAATGAATATCATCGTCGTGATTAAAATAATTCATTGTGTTTTTGCTTTTTTCCCTCTTCATTATCATTCAAAAATGAAAGTTACGAGTGCAGAATGAACGACTGGAAGCGGAAGTAGCGTTTTTACGCCCTCGTGGAGGATTTACACGGGGCGATGATTTATATCAATGATACGACCAATTTTGTTTCATTAATTCTGCATCAAGCAATTTATTGAAAATCGTCACATTTCAGCCCAGTGAAAATTTAATTGCGAGTCAACGTGGAAAGATAATCAGCTCTTTATTTCATCATATTCGAATTGATCAATGGATCCAACTTTTCATGGCATAATAAAGAAAATTTCACTTTACAAATAGCTATTAAGACCTGCATTTCATTTTTTTTTGAGCCAAATTTTACTTTTTTGGCAGTAAATTTTTCAGGCACGTGTGTCCACCTCGAGAGCGAGTGAAGACCCGATGTAAACATTCAAACGCACCGATTCTAACCGGCGTTGAATCGCTAGCCGTTAAAATGTAGGTCATGCCTTGAGGTAAGTCTTCGATCCAAGTGGGTAAAGTCAATCGATAACAAGATTGTCGGCGTTCTCATCGCGCCAACATTTGTCCCGGATAGAGGGGAGAAATAAACCATATATAATACCCGAGTGGGTACCAAATAGACGGTTTGAGAGTGGAGAAAATGGAAATGCCAAAGGGGAAAAATTCCTCGGGCTTCGTTCAGCGATTATTCATCAAGAAGAGCTCATCAAGTGGAAATGAATTCCCAGCATATTCGTTCTTTATTCTTTCATTGTTGTCGATAACTTTTTCCGTAAAGATATTCCGATTATTGGGTTATTAAATTCTCATTCTTTCGCCGCCATTTTTCAATCAAATCCGAGAATTTCCGAGTTCACTATTTCAAAGACTACAAATTGAAACTAAATAAATCACAAATTTCAGCATAAATTACTTATTTCTGGCAAGAGTATTGCCATTAATTTTCGTTTGTTCTGAATCAATGAGTCATCGTATCAGTCCACATTTTTCGAATCCAATCCTGACAGATGTCGTAAGATCCTTGCAACACGGTATCATCTCCCCTGAGCACTTATTAACCAATCATCCGGCCAAGATCCAAGATCGTCTCTTCGACGTTTCAGTGACACTCGTCGGGGGGTTAGATACAACTGCTCAGTAATTCGTGCCGCGTTACGCGAATAACCACATGGACCGTTTCCAATCAATCGCATTCCTCCCTCTGTCCCAATTCCCCCAAAAAAAATCATGTGGCTGCGATCAGCCTGACCTTGACTACTGTCTGTCGCGTTTGAGGCGAGAAAATTTACTCATTTTAACGAGTTTTTTTTTATAATTCTTTCATTTACATTCGAGGAATTGTTAGTCACGCAATTTTGCCACCGGAAGTTGAGATATCCACGGTGACTGGCGTTGAAATATTTTTTCCTGAGACTGCATTTGTATGGGGTCGAAGGAGATTCAGGAGCGACGTGGTCAGCCACATTCAGTCCAATAGTCTTTATCAATTTCACTCTGTTGAATATTCTCTCTATTTTCTACCAAATATTTCCCACGATTTTCTCACAAATAATTTATAAAATTGGTGGTTTGGAAATAAAATTCTGCAAAATTAATTTTATAACCAGTAGAAAACCTTCTAAAAAGTGCCTCATCATTGCTCGGCGAGGAAATCAAAAAAACCTAATAAATCAACTCATTACATTTCGCAACGTGAACCCAGAATTGTGTCAAACTCCTTGGGAATCCCCTCCCGACCTGCTCAATAATTACCTCCTCCCCCCTCCCCCATTCTAACTAAAGAAAAATGCAGAAACATTCCTGTCGCTTATCTCCCCTCCTCCTCCTCCCAAACAAAAGAATATTTCCCCCGAAAACTTTTCATCATCAATGGAAAAACTTCTTCATCACTTCCGGTATCGAGTGTGCAGCGTTCTCCATTCATTTTCATTCATTTTGAGGTTAAAAAATCTCAAGAAGAGCCGAAAGATGAGGCCACAGTGGATGACGCCATCCACTACTCGAGGAAAAAACATGAAGAAAAAACAGTAAAGAGACATTTCATTCCGCTGCACTGGTCAATACACGAGACCTCTCACGATGCAGAAGTGTTTCTCGTCTCGTTGGCGGTTTCATACAAACACACGACGCCCGGAAGGTTAGTAACACGTCGGAACGGTGAACGACCGAGATGAGTATGGGCGCATGCGCCGAGACGCAGCTGACCCAGATGCGCAACGTGATTGGGTGATTCGGTTGTTTCCGTAAGTCGTTCGGCTATCAACGCCTGGGTATAACTGAAAATGCCGGCTTGCGCGGGCGCCTCACGGCTGACCCACATCCAATCGCGCCACTTGGTAGACCGGTAGGCTGAGGAAAAACGCCGGCTGTTGTATTTCCAAACCCTAAATACATGATAAATTCACTATTATATTCATAATGAATGCCAGTGGCTGTTGTGTTGATGCCACTAATAGACAGAAAAATTTTAATTCGTGGAAATAATAAAAAACATGAGGTGATATGCAGCAGTAGAGCGTCGAGACAAATTTGTTTTGATTCTAGAAGATCTGTCAGTAATTGAAGGAGAATATCAGCAATTATTTGTGGCACTGACACTGACTCCATTGACCCTGATTACCCACGATTTCTATCATAAAATTTGGCGATTGATTCATCAAAAATTGAGTTGACAATCCAAACATTGGAGGTGATGCTCTCAAAATTGATGATGATCATAATTAATGGTACATTCGATTTAGTGTGTTAATCGAGTGATTCTACGTCGGGTGAAGTCCAATCATGTACCATCTTTTCAACCATATTTCGAATTAAGAATTATGCAGATATTAATGAGGAAAGTGAACAAAGATAATAGTTGGTATGAGACGACGGTAATGCAATACTAGTTAATGCAGACGTAGAGACGTTTGAGGTGGAGCATAAGAAAGGATTGAAAAATGATGATTGATGTAAATGGGCGTTGTGATGCCATCAATACTACGAAAAAAGTGAATTATCATGAATCGCCGGGAATGATCAATATCTCTTGATTAAACGGTGCCATTGGAATGGATCAGGTCTCTTGAAGATGTACAAATGTTTTTAAAGTTGCATCAACTTATTTTTTCGCAGTGATTCCATGTGCATTAGCTTATATATTTATTAGCTATTGTTATATGTTTATTAACATTAAATTATTGATCAAGTAATTCTCCGTCGACTACAGTCAAAGCCTATGACAGGACCTTTCCCACAATATTCCAAATGTAAAATTACATATTTATTAATGAAGAAGGTGAATGCAGACAAAAGTTGCATTGAAATGAAGGTAACCCAACACTAATTAATGCAGATGTTATCGTAACATTTGAGGTGGAACCATGAAACACTGAGAAATGATGATTGATGCAAATGGATGTAGCAAACCCACTAATAGCAACAAAAATAATCTGTCTAAAAATATAAAACTCATCGAGGGGAGCGAAACGTTTTGGAAAATTGGAAAATAATAGACTCCACAGATAGTTCCTTCCATCTTCAGTGATTAAAAGAACCGACTCGCCTGTTATTTTATTGTATTTACCCTCTTACTCTGTTATCTCTGACAGAAAACCCTCGTTTCTCAAACTGAAAGCTTTCACGATTGTTGATGGGTGGGGAAAGAACGGGCCTCTCTCGTCACTCAACCCCCATTCGTTCCACAACTTTCCCCGTCAATTGAGACAATGTCTATTGACTATAAAAATAAAACTGAGAAACTAGGGGAACGTTTGTATTCAGTGTAATTCCGAAACAATGGATTATTTTTGCTGGAGATTTTTTTTTTCAGGTATGAGAACGCGTCATTTCTCTGGATTACGTTGTTAATCGCCCGCAGAACGATCTATCATTGGACGGTTCTTATCGGAACGGTGAATCGGTAATTTTTTTTTTAGAAAGCGCGGACCTGTGGGTTTGCGGAGGACAAGGTGAAAAAATTGGCGAGCTTGACTCACGCAAGGTTCACGATTTTCGGGTTTTACGTCAGCTTTGAGAGGCTGGCCTTGATTAGATGAGATGATTCGACAGAAATGGAACGTTTGGATACGTTGGCAATGATGGAAGTCATCGTTTTATTATTCACTGGAACTGTTGCATTTGTTGAAATGAAAATTTTGGAAACCCCGAAATGCGATGAAAGAGGGCGAAGATAGAATATTGGTCGGGAAACTATCAGATAAATTTTCTGGAGCGAGTGGTATTTGACTGTTTGATTGCTTGGTAATTTCACCACTCAATTTCGGCCAAGTAGAGTGCCGTGTATAGTAACCGAATAAATTTACACACAATCGCACATTGAAAAGTGTTTCTCGATTGATACTTCCGCTTTTATCGTCTTGAGTGGGCCATTATCGTTGATTGATTCATCAGTATTTGCAGGAGGAACTCCTTCAAGACGACTCATTTTTTATTGACATTTAGGATAACCCACTTTTTTGGTTTACCTGATGTATATTCAGAGCTTCTCGGGAAAATTGTACCTACTGGTGAATTTTATTCATTCGAGTTGAATAAATTCAATGGTGTTCCTCAAACTCGTCAGTCCCTAGGCTCATTACTCCCACCTCCCACAAATACTCAAGACATGTTCCTGTAGATGGTCTACAGGGGAAACCGACCCGAAAACTCCCGCATTAAGTCTGCAACAAGGTGAACCAATGTTGTCCAGTGCTGACGAGCGGAGGTAATTGTTGGTAAATAACTTGCGAAACTTCCTCTCCCCGTCCACCGACCTCCATCACTAGATTTTCAAGAGTTTGAAACGTTTGTGAGGCATAAACCGGTAAACAAAAGCCACTGACGCCTCTCTCAGAATGCTAATCGAGTGTTGCAATGATAGATTCAGGAATCGACGAGAATCGCATATTGATTTACTATTCACAGTATCGTCCATCGTTTAAATAAATATTTCTTCGTCTTCGATTAAGGAAATATTTGATCGTCATTTAAGTGGATATTTCCGTTTGGAATGTTCAACTCTTCACCCTAAAATCGTCTTCAATATTATCACGATGATTTCTATTCGTGTGGGTTTTAATTATCGATTATCAGCGTTGAAACTTGTTAGGTTAGTACTCCTTCCAGATGAAGTACTTGATTGCGAATAGCCACTTTACTTGTGAAATTCCCCATCGATAGTTTCGAAACTCATACGAAGGACAGACGAGGCTTTCATCGGTCGGTGAACCAGCCGATTGCCAAATTTTTTTAAAGGCCTTTAGCTCCAGGGGAAAAATGGTAATTTCACATGAGTGGTAACACGTGTGGGGAGTTTTTATCCAGGAAATCAGGGTACATGGGATTTTTAGAAAGTTTAGAGGGGAAAGAGGAGAGAAAAGTTTTAGGTAGATTAAATGTAGACTCATTTGAATGCGAGTTGAAGAGAGGGTCTCTCATTTTTTTTTCCGAGTATTTCGTATGTAAAAGAGTGGATTTCTGATTTTCAATGGCTTTCGGGATGTAAAATTTATGAACTGAAGGCAATTTCCGTTGAATCTCGTCTGAGTTGCAATAGCATTTATTTTGGAGTAGAAGAGGATTAATTGCCGTACATTATATCGAATATTTGGAAAATGTATCAAAATTTCTTACTTATTATTATATTTCAGTTTAATATTTATGTCTTGCTTTATTTATCGGATTCCAACGTCTCATCATCGACTGGCGGAAACAACTGAGCTATCACTGTGGCTCATAAATAAAGCAAACAAGAGAAAATATAACTGAGAAATAATGAAAGCCTAAAAAAAAACTTGGGATAATAATGAAGAGCTCCCTCTTACGTCTTTGACCAAGATGCACATCAACTCTCGGTGAGAAAGTCTTTTGCAGAGGGATTTTTCCGGAACAAAAATAGACCGCCGAGGTCTTAATAACCCGCCCGTGAGTTCCTCCGCAATCCGAGAAAGCACAGCATCAAAATAACCGAATGCATCCTGTCTGTGTATTACGATTTCTAAATAAAACAAATGCACGGAGAAAAATGGGTGGAGAAATTGTCCTCAGTTCATGAGTAGAAATTATATTTTTCATTGTAGCGAGGTAGCTCGTCATTCATAAAATTAATCATTCGCGAATGTATTAATTTAATAAAAAAATACGAATGAAAATGGACTATCAATAAATTCAGGACTTCAATAAATTGTGATAATATCCATAAATCGCCAAAAAACCCTTACAATTTCATGTCTCAATGGGGTTAATGTCTGTCGTAGTGCCGCCGCCATAAATGGCGAGTGTCTGAAGAGTTTGCAAATGTCTTGTGTATAGATCAGAAAAAAATACATAGTTTGTACTTAAAAAAATCATGAAAATGGATTGTTCATCAGACTTTGGTTTTTAGCCACCCAAAACGTCTTAATTGCAAGTACCCTATTAATTTAATTTCTTCTATGTCTTCAGTGATCATTTTAAATTGATTAATTTTAATTTTTAATCGAAATTCATTTATCACTGCGAATAGTTAGCTTCGAAAAAATTTAGAACTCCAATAAATTCCTAGAAAATGAATAAATCGCCAAAACTCTTACGACTTCATGACTTAATAGGGTTAATGTCCTGTTGTAGCGTCACCTTCAAGAACGACTAGCATCTGAATAGTCCTCGAGTGTCTTGAATTGCGACACAAAAAATATCTGGAATTTTGAATTTAATAAAATTACTGAGAAATCTGATCTATCGTCTCAGTTCAAGGCACTCGAAATTCTAGTTCTACCGCTTGAATCAAGACCTCCAAAGTCACCAGTTCTTCCAGGGATGTGACAAAAAAATTAAGTCACCTCGAATTAACATTAAAAATTCGCCATTTCGTCACAAACCAGATCATTCCACCAACATATTCCACCGAACAATGACCCGCTAACTGATTTGCAAATACCCGTCTCCATGTCCTTCATATCTCCCCCCTCATCTTCACGACTTAGAAGACTTTCACGCCTGTAAAAAGCTCGAGGGCAAATTGTCAATCCATCGTTATATTTTTTTGTACTCCTCTTTTTGCCGTTTTCATCTCCATATTTTTTTTTCACAATCGCTTTCATTTCAAATTCTTGCAAAACATTTGCCTGAACGTTCGGTCCTTTTATCGATGTCTCTACTCATACGCCCCCCTCTCCGTCCCTCGGTAACATACGCAGAATGACAGAGTGAGATAAAAATGGCTTGTTGTAATCCCCACGATAGTCTGGCCTCACCGTCACAACCTTCAAACGATTACGCATTCGTTGTGTGTTCAGGTACGGGTATAAAGAGTCCTCTCGCTTTGAGTGTTCAGGTTATACGTTACATCGAGAAGCGTCACCGAATCATCATTTTGGTCTCTCGGGGAGAGAGTGAACAGAGGAAATTTTTATTACTCACTTCATTGTGTTTATTACCCCCGAGAATAAAATTAATGAAAGAAGAGGAGATAACATCATTTACCAACAATTATATTCATTTTCACTTGAATTGCAAAACACGTTCTGGTCTTCGAGAGATCGAAAGCCAATAGAGAATCGAAAAATCCATAATTAAACAATTGAAAAAAAAATCGAGGATAAAAAAGGTTTAATCAGAAAAAATCTGAAGATCTTTTTGGATGAGGAAAAGCTCTTCGGAATAATTAACAGGGAACTTTGGAAATTTTTATGAAAAATTCAGATATGATCCCTGATATATTGAATTCAATATCGCAATTCCAAAATTCGTTAACTGTCTCCGTACGGGAACATATTGAATTTTGAAGGAAAGGACATTCTCTCGTCTCGATATTGCTCAGTCGTTGACGCCGTTTGGCACGTTACACCCATTCTCTTTCCGTATATGGATTATTCTTCTGGTTCTATTATGTGTTTGGTCTTAGTAATCTTTATTCTTGGCTCTCGGAGGATTATATCGTGGAATTGTTGGAGAGATGGAGTTCTGGGGCTTTTGGCAGGGATGCCAAATTAAAAAGAAAATCTTTTGGGTGATAAGGTTAAACACAGAGGTCGTTTTATTTGAGTGGATATTCAAAGTTTTGAGGTAGGGGAAGGATTAAGGGATGATAAGCGGGTGTTTCTACGAGTGATCGAGGTGAGGAACGTAATTAGAATATAATTATAGATGTGGTTCCGGGGATTTATGGGGTTTTCGAGGTTTTCGCTGTGGAAACTTCAGTAATTGGGAGCATAAGGAGAGAATGAGTCGATTTGGGGGAATATTTCCATAATTCTACGGTGAAAGGGGAATTATTCTTCGCGAATGTCTCCTTCTTATTTTATTTTATTTTTCAATTGGTAAATTTTCATGGAATTTGCTTTTGATGAACTGTACTATAGAAAATTTTTTAAAAAATCCGAATTGATAATGCGAGAATGACAAGTGGCACGAACCACATGTGCTTACGTGTCCCATGAAAATAAATGAACAATCGAAACAAAGGTGTCTCCCCCTCCGTAACAACCACTCGGAGCATTAAGAGACTTTGGGGTAAAACGGGCTAAGGCATTTGGAGGCTTGGATAAGGCTTCCAGTCGGAAGGGAAAATCAGAAAAAGGAGGGAAAAACCGGAAATTACTCCAGCCGTAATTTTCAAGAGGGGAACGTTGAATTTGATTTATATACGAAGAAGAATGAAATTTCAAATTTCACTACAAATTAAATGCACGAGAAATAGTTAAATAGAAATTACTTGGCAGGAGTAAAATCATGTGATAAATGAGCACAATTCCTTCGAATATGTCTGCCCCTCCTCCCTTTCTACTACTTATTCACCTCGAACGACGGGTGGAGGGGGTGATAATGCGAGAGGGGGAGTCCAACATGTAATGCATAATATAAACACGCGAATAAAAAGCCAGCGCTAGTCGCCGGTGTTATCTGCGCACGTCGGCGGTGCGATAACGACCAATTACATAGACACCACGATGTGCTCATTGCAGCGCCGACACTCACAGGAGGCTGTACCGGTACTTTCCCATTCCGGAAATATCTTGGGTTATTCCGGTGGTCTCCAGGTGCACATTTCACTGTTCAATGCACGATTTCATGCGTTGTTTATGTTCAGTATTGAGAGAATGCTTGTAGAATAAATTTTATTTCGTTTTTGGTATTTATTATTTTTAATACTGGGCCCTATTGTTATGATTACTTTAGCGCAATTATTTTGGGAGACTCCCTAATATGGCTGGGAAAATTATCTACGTTGATCTTATAATCTATTCGTATTTGCAATTCCAATACTTTTGCCTGTTCAATTCGACCGCGAGCATGTGAATTAATTGGTTCCATTGGAATTTAATAGTGTGTCACGGAATCTTCCATCTTTAGATTATTTTGGAAATTACATTCTTCGATTTTTATCAGCTCATTGGTTTTTTTTCTTTATTGTATTTGGTCGGTCTAGTTATTTAGTCTATTGTGAGTTCATGAGTTCAATTGGAATTTGATAGCATCCCGAAGAATTTTCATTTTTTCCATTCTTTAATTACTGGGAAACTTCCTTTGATTTCTTACGGTTTTGTTTTCATTTTATTTTGATCGAAGTTAATGACTTTAATCATTTCCCCAGAGTGTTGATGAAATAAAATGAATTGTCAATCGCTTCATCCATGATTCGCTCAATAATTGATTTTTAATGGTGAATTGATGGGTATTCGTAAATGATAGCAAAATGATAGAGATTAATAATTTGATAAAAGCGAATATTTCTTAACTTACTGATGGAAAATATCCGACTTAATATTTCCTCAAATATGTACAAGCCTCGAGACATGTGTTAAATAAAGTGCAGATGAATCTGAATTCACTTCTCATTCTTTACTGCACCACTGCTTATTCGATTATCGCGACTGAAATATTCAATTGGAATTTTTCACTCGAGAAAATTGTAGTGATCATAGCAATAGAGATGATGACGTGCTCTATGATTACTCACACCAGTACCACAGGTTTTACTACTCCTCGTTATTTTCATTTATCGTCAGAGAGAATTTTTTGACTATCCAGGAAGACATCTCTGATTTTCAGGAATATATCACTGATTTATAAAAACCTATCACTATTTTAATTTTTCATACGATGTGGAAAGCCACCCAAATAGCCCTCATCATCAGGGATTTTTGTCCCTACAATTCGATAACAGATTGATAAAAATTGAACATTATCTTCTGAAAGTGTCTGACAATTTTTGCCCCTTCACAATCCTTTAGGGAAAAAATATTCTTTTAGTCAGTCCAAATGTCAAATTGTGGCGACGATCAGCAATTTTCATACCCCAAAATGCGAGGACCACAGTTCGGACAATTTATCCATGAAATTGACAAATATAATTTACAAAGCGCAATAGTAATCTTCTCCCTTGCCTCATAATGCCATAATCGACCCACTCCATAGGTGTCACTGATCATGTTAACATCGCACTAACGCTCACTGTACCCTGCCCTCTTTGCCAACACCACGAGGAGAGAAAAAAGTCGAATAAACCTTAACTCGCTGCTTTTTATGCGAAAAATAAACTCAGTATTAAAAATAATAATAATCAAAACAATGATTGACTTGTAAATTATCGTGAAGACCATTGGGTGAACAGTAATTATTTCAATGACAAAGGGAATAAATGATCGATTGGTTGGAAATAAATATTTGATAATCGAATAAACGAACCCCTAGTTCCTAGCAGAGAATTACACGGCAATTAATTTCTTCGCCTGACCATTAAATAAAAATTTAAAAAATGATCATCCCTAAATGATCAGACACTCATTCTTATTATGATTATGCATTCCTTCAATTCAAATAATGTTTTTCTAAATCCAAACAAATTACTCTTCACTCCCAATTTTTAAAAACTGCAACATCCACCAATAAATCCTCTCACCCAATATAAAAACCGCGGAGACTCAAATAAAAAAATTATAATTTTCCAATTTTCCGATTTCTCAATTATCCCTCAATATTCTCTAATGAGTTTTTACCGATAAAAAAAAAATCCACCGATAAATAAAGAATAAAACCTCGCAGTACGTTACAATGAACGTGTGGGCGTGCGTTTACCACCCCCTCCCCTCTTTCTAAGCATCAACGGTTATGCCCCGTCTCCGTTCAACTCCTTACAAACTCTCATGTAGAAAAAAAAAATGTTAGCGCTGCCAAGGCGAGTGTGTGCATCGGCATCGGTTGGGTTGAGTGCGCGCACGGTGCATGCATCCAACGCTAAAGTGTGGGTGACTCTGGAGGGGGGGAAGGGAAGGGGAGAAGGGTGAAGGGGTATTAACTGGTGTTGGCGCGAGCGTGTAACTGGGTCGCGGGTTCGACAACTTCAGCCAAGGCTGACAAGCCAGTGGCTCTCAGCCATTCAAATGACTAGCCAACTCTCTACGTAATAAACGTGTCGACGCCTTCAAAACCATTGGGAATTTTTTCCCCCTCCATTTTTTCGTCCTTCAAAGCCGATTGGTTGGACGGAGTTTTGATCTTCCTCGTTGCTCCTTAATTTTTTTATATTTTTTTTTTTTTTTTGGCAAGAACTGAGGTTGAAGTGAGGGTGATTTATTGGAAAAGTTTCGATGGTTTCGAAAAAATGAGCATATCGTCTTCGAAATTAGGAAGTTCGATTTTTTTTTGTCGATGGATCCTTGCAAAATTAAAATTGAATTGGTCGGTGTGGAATGGGACGCGAAAATGACTTTTTAATGTCAGAAAAATCTATCTGAAATTTGGTTTTTCCTGAGAGAAAGTCAATTGTAACAGTCTTACCGGGGGATGATTTCTGAGGGGTTGAAGGACGGGCTGATTTCTTATGAGAAGTTCTTTGACTCTTACCTAGAACAAAAAAAATAATTAATTGAGACTATTTAGTAACAAAATCACAGAAATCAATAGAAGACAAAATCATCGTTTTTAAAAATCTGGAATAGCCTGGTTTATGCGATTTCATACCGTCCACGTATCCACTGACTAGAAAATTATTAACAACTGAATTACATGAACTTTCTACATATTTTTTAAAGCGTCAATTAATTAGCCAACCCCAGTCATCTCTGGTGACCTCTCGATCCCCCCAAAATTCAAGTCGTTATTCGAAGACCTTTAATGACCATCCAACAAGCAATAAATGAATACCAAAGCCTCTGAACAATTTCGCCTCAAATTAAATCCAAAAACAACAACATTGAAATTGCCCATGCAGATGTTGCGTGAATCCCCCAAAATTCCACCACTGTCGTAACTCCTGTTATTGTCAAATGAACATCACTCCAAAGAGACAGACGAGTAAGATTTATTCGACAGCCTGACGTGCATTCATTCAATGACGTCATCTCAATTTTTTATTCCTAAATTTGTTCGTTAGTCCCCACCAACTCAGCGTCCTTTCATTCAGACAATAAACAGCGTGAAAGTGGCCAAAAATCGCCCAGAAAATCATGACAAATTTTCGTACAAAAAATGTTCTCAGTTAATCCTTTAACTAATCTTAATCTGTTAATTTTAATTGATCTTTCCGGTTATTGATTTGTTCGGGATTTTTTTTTTCTCCGGGAACTAATAATTGATGCCCTCTACAACGGAATATTCATCCTTCTCTCATCTCTCGTGAGTTATATGTATTAGCCGCGTATACCTACTCTTCCCCCCCCCCTCCGGGCCCCCCTGGGACACATAAATCGCGTTATGCCGATGCTGTAGGAGAGGCATATGGATAACGGGTGGTGCGTTGGGTGATATACAACAACTTGAAGGCGGATATCGACAATCGCCGTACAAGTACAATCGCCAATCGTCAGTATTATCGATGTAAAAAGGCGTGAGATAGATATTACAAGGTGAAATTATCCTGAATACTCATGCCTATCGGGACTATTTCCGATAGTCTGATATTATGAATTATAGTGAATGGGGGTAATTTATTTATTTCGCATGAATTCAATTTATGAGTTGTTACTGCATATTTTTGTAGATTCAGAGGGAGATAATGGAGAGAGTTATTGATTGCATTGATGCATAAAATGTCACGTTAAAGATGAGAGATTGGAATTATTCTGGAAAGGAATGAGCCGAGGTTTGGAAAAATTGTAGTTGTGGGTTGAAAGGTTCTCGAGTTGAGATTGTATATTTCCCTGAATATTCATGATTTTTGTTCATATAAGATTGAAGTTTTCATGAGATCAGATAATTGTTTGAATTTACCCTGAGGAATATACGATTTTTCCTCATGAAATTGATTTTCTGCACAATCATTTCCATTGCAAACGTTCGTTGGCGTAAGCAAAGAAATTTAATAAAACAATTGTTGCATTGTTGTGACAGATAACATTTCAATAAGTGTTTTAATAAATCAACATGATTTAACAATAGTTATCGGAAACTAATTGTTAACCGGGACGTGAAGGATACAGTTGAAAAATGTATAGGGAAAAATACTCAGTAAAAATTGTGTCTAATTTTCATTGAATATTCGTCGCTCGTTGTCAGTGTTTAATGTCTGTAAATTTCCCCAAAAAATTCCTAGATAAAATGGGAGAACCACTGTCGCTGGGCGTTATCACAACATCAGCATGCCTGCTTGCATCTGTCTGTATTTCAAAGAGAGTCTGCGCGAGTTGAGGGACTTGGTTGCAGGTTATAAAGTGTTGGAAGCGGTGCTCTCCCCTTTTCCAAGCCTATCCCGCAATTTTCCCGAGGCCAAGAAAAAATCCACGAGTACCAGACAAACAGAAAAAAAAATTGAAGAAAACTTTGGGAAATTGTTCCTGAATATGTATCGTTTGGTGTTCACAACCTGAGGACATGAGCACCACGTCTAGACGAGTAATTTGCGCGAGTGCCGAGTTATCGAATGTCCCACCACAGTTTCCTGAATAATCAACGGAATTACCAAACTCGAGATTGAAATTCAATTTAACTGTCTCGACGTGCCTATTTGATTAAATTCCCTCGATTAATTCTCATCGAGATTCTTAATTATTGACCCAATGAATTTCATCAATTAACACACCGGAAATTCATTAATTGTCATGAAGCGAGTGAATTCACTAATCAGAACGTGACATTTTTTTACTACTTTTTTTTTCCCCTCCATCCGCTGGCTTTATTTTTATTTTCAACAAGTGAACTGTCGCGATAAAGAAGAAAAAATAAATAAACTAAACAACACGAGTGATTGGTGTGCGCACGTTTTTACGCCGGGACAAACGATAGTCAGGATCTTACGCAATAGTTCCCTGGGTTTGACGCGGCGTTTTCCAAGTACATTCGCATCGCATGTACATGCGAATCCTGATGGCTAGACTTTCGTTGCTGGGGGATTTCAAATAAAATTGTCAGCCGTCCCATTGTTGAGAATGGATGCCTCACCGGAGCCCCATTGAAATAATATTTGCAATGAGTGATATTCAAAGTACATTACTATTTATTAATTGATTTTATTTAGGACTGATATGGAATTTACGGGGACCTGTTCAGACCATGTCATTGCTGCCTCAAGAAATCATTCGATTATTTGTTGTAATGACGAGTATTGCAGTTCTTTGTTAAAATAGGATTTTGAATTCAGATGAAAGGATTGCATTCGTCGGACGGAAAATTTCCCAATTGTCGCGTAAAATGTTCCTTTCAATGCCATCTTGACCGAGTTCGATCATGAGATCTTGCGAGTAAGCTGCAGTAACAGATAAACATTCTAACCTTGAGGCAATGTTGGTGGTGAACATGGCCTCCTTGTTGGTACACAACATTGTCCCAACATTAGAACCATGTTGAATTCGCCCAACCACTGCAGTACGTAATTATATAATATATAAATACAAAAACATAATTATGTAATGAATATAGGATAATTAAATCAGAAATATGGAATGAACATCTGTCAGATTATTTGCAAATATTGAGATTGATTGATTATTGAAGTTGCAATGCACCGTCATTTGTTGCATTTGATGACTGCGAGATGACAAATGTTTCAATTATCTATTCAAATAGTCTTTACCCAGCATTATGAACGATTCGCATGTTTTTTCACTGTTATGTGTTATATATTCTCAATTACTTCATTCAAATAATCACTTGACTAAGAATACCTGAAGAAAAAAATGCAAAAAATAATAAGATAAATTCCCTGGAGCAAAGTAAAGTCATTTGCCGCCGGATCACGTATTTATCCCCGGCTACAACTGTCGTTGGATATAAAAAAAAAGGAAACGGGGCTAAGGCAGCGACTGCAGTAAAACTAATGATTCCTGCGCAATCTACTTTGTTATACACTGACTTTTTCAGTTTTTCTTGGGATTGATTTAATAATTCAGAGAATTAACAATTACATTCGATTAGCAAAAATGCTCTTCAGTAATCTGAGAATCATTCAAATTATTCTCTGAATTTCTAATCCCACAAGTGCATTCTTATCAATGGAAGGTCTTTTTTCAATTTCCACACACAGAATAATTTTTTTGAATAATCCAAAAAATTTAATACTCAACAAGAAGAAAACCAATGAAATTTTTCACGCCATAATTATAATTAATTGCATGGTGGGCTAATTCACTGGTTTTATCAGTTTTTTTTTCTGCGTGTCGTTGTCCTTCCACTGTTTCGCTTGTATGAATTCACCGCAACGTGACAGCCGAGGAACGAGAGAAAAATTCAATGAGGGGAGAAAAACTCCAAGAAAAATCCCAGTAGAAAAAACAAACGGAATTTTCACTTGTCAAGGGCCTGACGCAATGCAATGTTGATAGGCTCATTTGTATTTTGGTGGTGTATTTGGAGGAAAAAAAAAAAAAGAGAATCTGGAAAAAGGCTGTTGGCGCTTGAAAATGCGGTGCATGCACCTCAGCCGCAATAAGGCATCGTCGCTGCCATGAGCACCGCAAACGATTGCGTAACGACCCCCTCCTGATTCACCCAACTCCCCTCCCCCCTCCTCCTTCCCCTCTGCCCCTTGGTCGGGCTGTTCTCTTGTCTCTATCCCTTTCTCGCCAGCGAGAACGTGCATCCCATGCTGGGTAGCTCACTGTGGCTCCTCTACTCGCTTTTATAACTTTCTTTTTTTTTTTCTAATTCTTCGCGGGAAACTCTCCGGGGGAATTCGCGAAAATGACTTTAGCCCGGATGCAGATATCCGAAAAGTTGTAAATATTTTGGGATTAATTTTCATTTAGATGAGAATATAACGGGAGAGGCAAAACTTACACTATTTACAATGCGAGTGTGCTGGTGAATGAGTGAATTTTAAGAGGAAAACTTCAGAACACTTTTTCTACGGAGAATTGCACGAGCTACGAAAATGCACTAATTACATGTTACGGTAATATTACTCGCTAGCGAGATAATTCAGAAAAGTGTGGCAAGAATGTGAGAACTGATACATATTCAGGTATTTTATGATAATTATAACCTCCAAAAATATTTGAGATATTGATTAGAGTATTTTAAAAGACATGTTTTCCAGCTTATAAATTTTCCCCCCATTTTCTTCTAACAAATTCCGATGTTTTCATCTCACCCTCCCTCGAGATATCCGGAGAATGCTGTACAAAGACTGGACTCTAGCCGATCATTACTAGCGAAAATTTTTCATTTTCCTCCCAGTATTTTCCTCGGTTCGTCTCTCCCATACAATCCAACGCATCGCGGCCTTTGAAAAGGCCATATGCTCCATGAGTCAGAGATTACCAATCATGGACACTACTGCGTTCTTCGTACACAACCGAGACACCCTTTTCTGGACGAAAACGACTGATTCCCATTGGCGATCTTGGACAATTCGGCACACCATTAATTACCCAATCTACTGTATTTATTTTCGTTCGCAATGTCTGGAAAAATCGTAATTTAAGGATATGGAAGTATGTGTCACAATATGCCCTATAAATCCCGCTACATATTTAATGTCTCAATCTATGTACCTGGAATATTAATAACTCACGTTTACTAATAAAATATGGTAATTACAAAACAAAAAAAAAAAACAATAAACTAACATGACTCAAATTAAAAATTCACCGCGGACGTAACTTGACGATTGTTCGTCCTCACGCACGAAGATAGCCCCCACCCCCTCGGTAACTGCAACTAAAACAAATTTAGTATCGTCCCCTGCGCGTAAAAACTCAACACTTGTAAACAAACATTAAGATTTGTGTCCGCAGATACCCCAGATTGTCCGCAAGCAAGGCCCAATGGTGCGTGTCGAGGCCCCGAACGAAGGATATACCCATAAAAACCATTAACAACTTATACTTCCCATTAGTTCTAATTTATTCACAAATAAACAGAAGTCAAAGGCCCCGGGTTTCGCGATTTAATGAGAGGAAATGCATTACGTACTTCACTGAGGCATCAGATTACCGAACTTACATAATTTCTGTTACAGGTAGTAATTAGCGGGCTGTAATTAATCAGTAGAATACCGAATTGAAGGTTCAGGGAGGTCAAGCTAATGAGGCGCGATGCAAATTTGGGAAGAAACTGACCAACAGTGAAAAAAAATTTAAACGGTTTTCCGGCTTCGCTGTTAAATGACAAAAATTAAGAAAAAATTGGAAGATTCAATCTCAAATAAAAAAATCATAATCAACATATTATTATCAGTATTATTCCCGCTGTGATCATGATTATTATATAGTTTTTCCTAGCATTTAATTAAAGATGGCGTGAGATAATTACAGGTGTACCTGGAGGGCCTGGGAAGGAGAAAGAAACCGAGTAATTGCGCAGACGGAATCTTGTATTTATGTATGTGCGTACATACACAGTTATCAGCTTACTGTTACTGGAAAATTGTGCAGAAGTTGGGCTTGTCCAATCACGCACATCGTTTACGTATTCACGACCTTTCCGTTTTGCAAACAACACCGGGAGTTTTTGCGCAATCGAGTTACTGATCCATCGACTAGAGATGAGGATAATGTGAGAGTTGTTGGTAATTGCGGTGGAATTTTTTTTTTCGGTGTTTTGTACGAGTGATTAATTGTGAATGCATTCAGGAGAAATTTAAGGAGTTGTAGCTTCTCTCGTGATTAATTGCAACTTTGATTGCACTCGGGCAATTCAATAAAAATTAATAAATTACTTCTCCGAAACTCCTGGGTCTTTGCATTGATGGTTTAACGATAATTCTAGGTATTGATTCAATAAAATATTTCAATTTTGAAAATAGTATTCCCCATTATTATTCATCCCCCTGTTTGACGGAAAGTTACAATCATTCCAGACGCCAGTGCACAGACAAGCACATCAGCCTCGCTCGTCTCGAGTTTCCGTCTGACTATATTTACCCAGTTACTACTATCGATCCACAACTACCGGCTGTGCCGCTTCCTCCCGAGTTTGTTGTATCCACAAGCGTTCGAGGCGAGACGTCCGACCATTGCAATGATGGTTCCACTGAATTGCAAAAATACGGATGTCGATAGATGTTGCATGGCATCATCGAAGATAGGGTGAAAAAAAAAAAGCTCTCAGGGTGTTGATCGTCGTAAGATGGCGTCGCCACGGGTGATAATGGCCTTTGGTACTCGTTGTTGTCTTTGTGTGGCACCGTGTTGCTCGTTCTAAGCCGGTAATGGCTTCCACCTTGAAATGGCCCACCCATCCACTACCACAAATCGCTTTTCCATTTCGAAAAGAAAAAAAAAATTGTTGAGAGGAGGATAATGACGATCATAGCCTGGAATTTCATCGTATCGCCGACGATTTTTATTCATCATTGGGTTTTATTATCTGTCTAATGTTTGTGAATCAACGCTTAATGATTGATTCCGATGTTGTCATCATCAGTAATAAAAAATTCATAGACAAAAATTTAAGTCACAAGACCACCTTCGGAAATTGTTTAATTGTCTTTGTGGGCTGAGAAAAAATTACACATCATATTTGTTTTGGACAACCAAAATTTTACGGAATAATATGGGAAATGAACGTGTGAAGTGAAGTCAAGTTTCAGAATTTGGTTTCGATGTGACAATGATAAACAAAAACCTCAAAGAATTGATTGTATCAAGGTGGAATAACCGGGAGATCAAACAGTTTTATCTGACTAATGCCGTTGAATCAAAATTTAATGACAGATTGTATCCCATGTGTTAATCATCATCAACCCATCGATAATGAAAACTGAAGAGACCAAAGCGAGAAAAGAAGCTGATGATGGAAGGCACGTTGCTCCCATTAACTGTCATCTACCTAACGACTCGACGCAAATACATCTAAATGGACACGTCTAAATTAGCGATAGTGGTAATGAGCCAAGACACTCGCCCCGAGGCTAACCTACATATTCGATTCGACAGGTTGAATCGTCTCTTGAATTCAACGACGCAAAACAACAACTAAAAACAAAGAAAATAATAGAAAATTTTATCTTGCCGGTATATCATATTCGGAAATGATGATTTAATTAAAGAATTAACTAGGCATTCTTTCTGAATCGTCAAATCATCAACGATTGAGGTCGTGTGATACTGTTCAATGATTCATCAGTTCCGGAGATATTTAGGTTCCTTATGGTGATGACGATTTTATCCTCTTTTTTTTTAATTTATCAAATTGATAAATGTATGCATACAATATCACGGATTTTTCTAGTTCTCAAATTAGTCAGCTCTATCTCAATATTAACAATTTCGCCCAAACGAGTTCTCCGAAAAAATTTTCATCCCCTCACTCGGCTTTAAAAAAATACATAAAAGTCCTAAACATCTCCCACACTAGTCATTTCCTTCAAAAGCATGTCAACTACCCCATTACTGGTCACTATCATATACCCAAGATATCTCCAAAAAATGTTCTTCCATCTCATCCTTCCAGTCCACTAAAAAAAATCCATTACTCTCCTTCATCAATCGTTCCAAGATTTTCCATTGCCCATCATGAATACCCCCTCATGCCCTCCCCCCTTTCCACGCCAGTCTCATCAACAATTCCCCTCATAACTCGCAATAACCTAAATCGAAAGTCGAATCGAAAGTTCATAAATTCTTATCCACTGACCGATCGATTTCACAACGAATCCCGAATCATTGTTCATCAATCGATGATTTCCCCTCCCACCCCCCTCATCGTAGACAGTGGTGAATGCCGCGGTTGCCAAGTGAAATTCCGGAAGCCCACGAAAACGCTTGGGAGACCGGAAGTACCGGGGAGATATCGACATATCTCGCTTTAAGGCGCATATAGCCGGGCATGACAACCCGTCATCCCGCAGGCACGTGGAGAATACAGGGGGTGCACAACGAGAAGGGGTGGTTGGGACGATGGGTGGTGAAGGGAGAGAGATTGGAGTGAGGGAGGGCTGCGTCTTCGCAATTTCAGAAACGGGACGCCCACTCTCCATCTCTCTCTCTCTCTCTCATCCCCTCGAAAAGTTCTTAGGGAAGGCAAGGCGTCTATCGTCTTGCACGTCTGCATAACGTTGATGGCGGCTGTCTCGCTTGGCTTCTCAGTAGAATCGATCTACTCGACTTGCTCTCGAGTGCCTCCAGGGCATTCTCTGTAGACCGGTTGGACTGTTCAGCACTGACAGTCCCGCACACACGATTCCAGGAGTATTTTGTATTGAAACGTGTTGTGGTGAGTGAAGATGAAGAGCAACGAAGTCTAGTCATCAGAGTTATGTTGAGGGAGATGAGGAATTCTTGGGTCATGGGGGAGGTGGGTCTTGGGAAAATGCATGTTGGGGTTGTGGAGGAAAGGTTGGGATGCGAGGGGGTGAGGACAAGTAGATGATGAATTGGAAAAATTTAGGGGGTGAAGACAGTGGGAAGAATGAAGATATTCATTGGGAGGAGGACTTTACGTCAGTTTTTGGTCGAATTTAGTTATCACTTATTTGTTTTTTTGAAGAAGAAGAAGAAGAAGAAGAAGAAGAAGAAGAAGATGGGAGAGAGGTAATTTAACGTTGCATCATCGATAAGGGGAATTTAATGGACAGAGGTCAATGGCACATGGTATTTTTCTAAGTTCATGAAATTGTTGAGAAATAGTTTACGAGAATGTCAGCGAAATAATCAAATTTAAGGTGATTTAATGGTGAATGGAATTTTTCTTGGGATATTTGTGCAAATTAACTTCAGTTTTTGGTCAGAACGTAGCTGTTGTTTGTTTGTTTTTTCTTCGAGGGAGACAATTAGAAAAAGGTAATTTGTAATTGCTTCATTGATAAGGAGAATTGAATAGACAGAGGTAAATGACACAATGTTTTTTGCTTGACATTTTGAGTTCATTCAACTGCTGTCGAATAGTTCAGACACTTGAAAAAAATGATGAAGATGGAGATAGTGAGGAAAGACATTTTCTTTTTCAAATACAGCGGATTGGAGAGAGGTAATTTGTCACTGTCTTATCGATAAACGTCATTAAATGGGCGGAAGTCAAGGACATGAAGTGTTTGTTAAAAATCCATTCAACTCTTCGTCTGACATCAGTCGCAATAATAAAGAAATTTATTGTATGTCAGGATTTTTCAAAATGTTTTTTTTTCAAGGAAAAAATTCGAGGGAGGTTATTTGTCATTGTCTTGTCGATGATGACAGCTGAGGTGCAGAGGTCAATGACACAATTTTTTTTTAAAGGTCATTTAATTCTCGTCGTGTAGATCGAGACTTTCAGAAGAAGAATCAGAATGAAGAGAGAACAAAAAATAGAAGGATTCATTGAAAGAAAAAATTTTCTTCAACTGTTGCCACATGAAGAAATAATTGATTGCATATGTACAATCACATTTTGGTCGGAATTTGCTGGTAATTTGTTTGTTTTTCCTAACGAACAAGATTGGATAGGTAATTAACCATTGTCTCATCAATGGTGATAGGTGAATAGACAGAGGTCAATGACACAGACGGTATTTTGGAGTTAATTTGATAATTGACGAATAATTCATGAGATGTTTGCGAAATAATTTTTACACGGGGAATTTTATCGTGACATTAATTTTTTCTGTAATATTTCATCGAATATTTCTGGAAGTTGTAGGCTGAGAATAAATGCTGGTGTTGTGAAACATAACTGGGGGAAGGGAGGCAAAAATACAGAGGAGAGGTGAGAAGAATGAACAAGTGAAGGCCTTCAGAAAAGTAGTGAGAACGAAGATAATGAAATGAATGAAGAAATTAATTGCGAATTGAAATTTACTTGAGTTGGTAGTTAGAGCTAACGGAAATATGATAAGAAAGTGTTTCTTATTGTTTTTTTCCTGATAAAGGAGAGGGTGGAGAGAAAATTTATGAGAGAAAATCAACTTTGAACCCATTTTTCGGGAAAGAATCCTTTGGGAACGGGGAAATGTAGGTAAATGAGAAAAATGAAGCAGGAAAATCCATCAGATAAAAGGAGAAGGTGAAGTTCAGCATAAAATTGAAACGAGACTCATGAATATTTTAGATTTTTTGGAACTTTTGTAAAGAATTTGATTTCCAGGATAATTGAGTACTAAACGAAGGAAGAGTTCAAGTAACTCTCAGTATTCTTGTTGTCCTGTTATTCTAAAGGACCAAATTTCATGATTTTTCTTCCCTAAATCGACTTCAATGTTATTCGTTCCAATAGAATTGCAAAAAATCCACAAAAAATTTCAATCTCAAGATTTTTTTTTGATACATCGACGAAGAAATGTCTTCGAAAGATGCGGAGCATTCCATGAGCACTTCACTCTCCATTAAACATCTCGAAACTGAAGCGAAATACTGGAATTTTCTCTCACCACTTTTTTTCCCCACCTCTCACTTAGGTCTACAAAAAATGTCCTGCGAAAAAAAACATTTTCATCTCTTCCAGATTCCGAGATATTTATCAAAAACTCGTTCTAATGTTGAGTTATCTCTTCATATTTTTTCCCTGTTCCCGAAGGTGAGGAATTGTATGCTACAGGAAATTGAACACAGAACACTTTGTTTTGGAGGATCCTGCAGGAAGAGAGAAAGAGGAGAATGGAGGGAATGAAGGGACGAGAACAGAACCGCGTGTTTACATTGAAACGGAAGACGTGGTGACACGACCACTGTCGCGATACGTTTACCACCCTCGTCGATCATACTAACGCGTCTACTTTCCAAACCGTTGTGTAAGTTGTACTTGCTATGTGTATGTTACTCCCTTGGAGTACGATCGATACTCGAGACAACTCTGTCGTTGGACTCGGTATTTTTCCCCTCTGCCCTGGGCTCTTATGTACGCCACTCCCACGGATGTATACATACATGTTCATCGTTTTTTTTTTCATTTATCTGGATAAAAAAATATTTTGCAAAAATTTCAGGATAAATACGTTTTGATTGCAGAGAGATATTTTGCAAATTGATATTTTTCATCGAAATCCAAACAAAAATTTGGAAGCATTTTAATGCGCCTCCCCTTGGAGCCTGCAATGCCCTCAACTTTCCAAACAAGAATTTCTCTTTTTCACCAATAAAAAAAAACGTCAAAAAAAAAAACTTGCTTTGAAATATTTTCTTTTTTCATACATCGCAAGTACACGACTCCATGCAGACTATTTTCCTCCACCTCTTTTCAGTGGGTATATTTTCGAGTGGAGAGCAAAGCGCAAGAGCTTTCAGATTTTTTCGCTGGTGCGCCAGAAAAGCACGGGCTTTCCACCCCCGCGTTCTCACAGCGAGTGGGCGGCAGGCTTATAACAGAGGGAAAAAAGGAAAAATAGTGAGGGAGAAAAAAAATATTCAAGAGAGGGAGATGAAACCGGCCAATCGGGCGGCTCAGCCCTCTCACTCTTCCTCTCTTCCTCTTATTTTTTTTTTTCTCTTCTTTTCCTTCAGGGCCGGGGTTTTCAGACACTGCACAAAAGGTGCACGTGCGGATGTATTGATGTCTCGACGACATAGGCTTCGCAGTTGCACGGCCGCTTATCGATCCACGGTGTAACCCACGCTTCTATGCCTCTCTCGGAAGGCCTCCCAACCCCCTTCGCCTCTCACTCTCATCCCCTTTACTGGCGTGCAACCGCCTCCTCGAGCGTCACATCCCTTCATTCTCCCTCCCATTCGTCTTCCCGGTGTACGGGGGAGACACCTCTCGCTGTGGGCTCCCAACATCGGCAAATGTCTTCGCTTCGCCGGTTGTCAAGCCTTTCGGCGAGGATGTTGCATGGCACTCTTGGATGGCAGGGGAAAACCGAGCAAATATCATTCGAGGGGTGGAAATGCCGAGGAATGCCATGGGGAGAAGCGCAAAGGGAATCGAATACTTTATTTTATTTAGAAACGTTTGACAGTCGAGGATTGCTAGTTGTGGTGGGCTGTTGGATTTTTTTTCGCGAAGATATGTTATTCGTCTTTTAGGAGAAAATGTTATCCTTTTTGACGGTTATATATTCCGCGGGGTTTAATGGATTAACTGAGATTACATTTATCCCAAATTTGAATATCTCATACTGAATAAAAAAAATTTTTACGTGTCATAATATAGAAAGTATATCAACACTATAAATTGGAAATTTTTATATTTATCTGCAGCAGCATAATCGCGAAAAAATGTAGACGGATTTATTAACCTTTAAAATCACTAATTTCCCCCACGAATGTAATCGAGCAGATGATAATAAAATATAAATGTCAGAAGGCAATTGAGAAAATTTTATATACCACAAAAAAATTTCCAACTGTTTCACTGAGTCTCGCAAATTAGCGGATCTATCTAAAGAATTATTTTTTTAAACCTTCCCGTGTGATTTTCACACTTCACTATAATTACCCTGAAATGTTAACTCTCAAAAAACACGAGGGAGTCAAAAATAGACGTGAAAACAATCAAAAAATGTATTTCACCCGTGAAAAACCTGCCAGCGCTGCCGAAACAGCATTCGAAAGTGGCTGACTTTCAAAATGCCTCACTCAACCATTTACGGGTACAAGTGGTATATATTGTAGGTAGTTTGTACAGTGAGTACAAATGCGAGCGTATGCCACCGGAATTGCGAAATATCGCGACCCCAGAGACGTAATGACACGACCAAGAACTCGTTACCTGAATTTTTAGCGCAGAAAATTTTCAACAAATTTTGAAAATGGGGAATTCTTGTTTCTTGAGAGTTCACTAAAGAAATATCGAATTAAATTGCCAAAGTTTCCGGAAATTTCAATGGTCGTTTCAACTGCAACAGTAATTTTTGAAAAAAAAAATCA
The DNA here is from genome assembly GCF_034640455.1 of Diachasmimorpha longicaudata. Lineage (NCBI taxonomy): Eukaryota > Metazoa > Arthropoda > Insecta > Hymenoptera > Braconidae > Diachasmimorpha > Diachasmimorpha longicaudata. The sequence continues at coordinate 7,349,976 of NC_087229.1, read as the reverse complement.
TTACGATAGCAATAACAGTTGTAAAGATATTGTCTAAATAATTGTTTTGTAGTTTAAATGACCATTGAAATTTCCCTCAGTGAAGTGACCGGATAAAAGATATCAGTCACGATGAGTTTTTCTGCAGTATGCGTAAGTGTTTGAACCATATACACAACTTAATCTACTATCAGTGGAATTCCACAGAATTTTCCGAATCGAGACCTACTTTCCGGTTGATGTGTGTGGAGACGCAACCTAAGCTGTAATAATACGGAGATGACTCTTCCTCGTTCTCACTGATATCAATGAGCTAAATCCATTGTCTTATCACTTTCACGATTTTTTTTTATGCTATATGGCTTTCTCCTACGCTTTACGATTCATTTCGTTCCCATTGTTGCTTTTTATCGTTGACAGCTTTCGTACATCTTCATTCGAGAAAAATTATCGCCTGTTCTTGGGTGTTTTCGACGTTTAAGGGGGATAATTGACCTGTCACTTGCATGTAAAGTAATATTATTGGAAATGAGAGAGAAAGGAGAGAATGGGTTTCAAGTTTACTTCGAAAGGTTCCAGTCGAAGAAAATGTCAGGGAATTTGTTTTGCAGTTGAGAAAATTGTCTAAGAATAATCCAGACAATTTTTTCATGTAGAATTTTAGATATTTTTTTCTAGATTTTCCGAGTCACTTGATGACTTGACAGCAATTTTCAGAAAATTCCCTCCCACCCATAAATTCCTATAGTTCACGTTACATTTAGAATAAAGCCTTATTTAACAATTTCCCTCGTAGAAAATTAACAAAAATTCATCCTTTCATCTTGCCGATACCTCAAGCCAATAATCAACCCGTCACTTGCATAATTACGAATATCATCGTAAGTCAAAGAAGAAAAAGACTGAATAATTTCTTCGCTAAAGTTTCTTTTTTCCAGCGGTGAAAGCGCTCGAAGGAAAGAGTTCATTACCCACCGAATTCGGCAGGGACCGGTTTCTACTTTAAATTACGTTACGAAATGAAGCGATCTCACAGCTAAAGAAATGGTTCCACCCGGCCAAATCGAGTTTTGTGATTTTTAATTTAATTGTAATTTCATATTAACATGAGATAATCATTACACTGGAATGACGGCTGATGGTGCAAAATATAATTCGAAATATGATTAGAGATATGTATGATGAACTGGACAAACATGTTTTGAAACAGAGAGGTGGATTTTCCATTACCGGTGTTATTTCCACCGAGTTTCTGAGCATTTTAGCTCTAGCGATTGCCAGCGCTCCCCCATGCTAACTCAATTTAGTAATTGCATTCGAGTTGCTCGTGGTATAGCTGCGGTTTGAAAATTATCGTATTGGCTTTCAATGGATTCTTCAATTATTCATGACAACTGTATGAATTATTACAAGACTCTTCAATACTCTATTTTATGATCGTTTGTAAATACATTTGTTGATAATCCTGACTTATTGAAAATCCTGGTGTACAGTTAATAGTCAGTCGTATCAGAAATTGATGACTTTTCGAGTAAGTGAAACAATTTGTTCACATCCTCACTAAATCAATAATGAAACGTGTAAAGTATAAATTTATTTGTTTGCCTAGCCATACAAGTATTCAAGTCGATTGCAACTTACTGAGTGATCAATCAAAATTACCGTACACTTCGTGCATACAATTAGACATAGGTAAAAATTACCTCCCAAATATGCGACTAATTAAAAATATAATATTCTTTTTGGTGGGGAGTTTTCATATATTGACGATAAATTTCGATAAATTAGATAGTTTACATCGATTTACTGCTGAGAAAAATGAAATTTTATCTTCTACCACAAATGATTATGACAATAATTTAATAATATCTTTCAAACTCGAAGATATTCTTCGGAAAACAGTTGGGAGACCAGTCAACTTGAAATATTTTACCGCTACACTACTGAATTTCCTCCAGAGGTAATTCCACCAGATAATCTCTTTTTTATTCCATTCATCAAACTCGTTTACTCCACAGTCCTCCCCTCTCCCCCTCTACCTCATCAAACCAACAGCAATTTTACCTTTTATACTGCCAGACGACGTGTGTGGTGTCTGTGGTGTGTGCGAAGTTAGCGGCAACGGCGAACCCGAGGAGGACGCGGAGTGTTCCAATTTGGAACTCACCGCGCTCCACATCTCGAACATGTTGAACGCCGTGGTGACCGTTCTTGTCCTCGTGCTCCGGACGATATTCCGTGCGCGAGCACATATACGTTAAACTTATAATCCGTTTGTATGAAATTACATAAAAATAATTTTCCAATTATAATTCCACCTGTCACATGTCACACCAGCGGCGATCCAGCGCCGCTTGACACAACACTTGCCCCTTGTCCCCCTCACACACACACACCCCTCCCCGCCCCTCACCTGCCGCAGATAAACAACAGTCAATTACAGAGATTCCTTAAAATCCACGGGGGTTCCTTAACCTCGCACGATGCGAAATTATCGAGTGCAACATCCTGATTACAGCCAATTAAAACCTGAAAGTTAAATCCATGGAATGTTTTTCTTTTTCGTATACGAAAAAGCTCAATTTTTCATTTTTTCTGGAAGATATTCTGTTCTGAGATTTGGAAGTTCAGTTTGAATATGAAGTTTTCATATTAATGAGTAAAAAAATATAGATATTATTAACAATTTTAAATTTACGGAATAATTTTTGACTTAAATAATTTTCTTGAAGGAGCAACTTTACTCCCGAAATAAAAATAAAATTCTCTTCCCATTTTTAATGAACCAAAAGTCATTTGTGTATCCCCGTTCCAACGCACCCCCAAAATCGTCTACCTACCCCGAAACCACTAATCCCCGGTTCCCTCAGCACTTTGCGAAATAAAAATAATGCCCTTCTGTCTAAAAAATCATATTCATGTCAATGTGAATCTCTTTCCTCTTCCCTCTCATTTTTCCATTCTCCTCATTTTTCCCTGCATACCGCACATTGTTTGTGCGTCGAGAAATATGAATTAAAATGGTTGATGGGTGGATGATTGGAGGCTGAAAGGAGGCCACAGAGATCGTCGATTAAAAAAAACCATTTAAAAAAATCCCAGACTCTCTGGAGATTTGAAATGTATCCTCAGTCTGCGCATTTTTATCCCTCCTTATTTTATTTTTTTTTCCCCACACGCCGCACACGATCACCGCGAGTTTTTACTATTGAATGAGACAGGCGAGAGCGACTCGTGACGCCTGCAAAAGTGGAGCACAAACCCTAGGGCTATTCGCGCGTCGAGAGCGAAATGTCTCTCATTTCATTCCTATCGTGATTTCTCACCCTCTGGGGCTCAAAATTTCACACTCCATTGTCCCTCCGTCTCTTCCCCCTTCCCCACCCTCTCCGTAAATCTAAAATAAAATTGAATTTCGTCAGCGGTGAAGAGAAATTTTTATTTTTTCTCCTCAAATTGAAAATAATTTCATCGATTTTTCTCCCGATGCCAGCGGCAATTGGCGTAAAACGCAAAATTTATTCAACAACAGGTCTCGTAAGTCTCCCAGAAGGACGTTACCTGCAACGATAATCGATCGTTAACTCTTACTGATCGATGCGAGTGACACACAAATGTAGGAGAAGAGAAAAAAAAATAGTTAAATTGAATCGACAGTGGGGTAAAAAAGTCGACGCACGCTTCAAACGAGATTGAGTACAACATTCCACGTTAACTCGATGAGTCGTGGGATAATAGGGGTACGGGGAGGATAGGGAGGTATTCGCACCAGGGGGTATTGGGTGGCATTAGGATGCATGGTTGCATTTTGAGGCTTGTGGGAGGATGACCATAAATCCTGTCCCCTCTCGATGGAACATGGCTGGTTTTTATTACCAGGGTTTTTACACAATTGGAGTGATCAGTCCCGACATTTCCCATTGTAATGAGGGAGGGCTTGGAGTAAATTGTTGGGGGATTATTGTAGGGTAATTAAAGGGATTTTTGCCGGTTGGTTAAGTTGATTGGGGAATTGAGATTTGGCGGTGATAAATTACACACAAAGAAACTGTCATAAAATTACAAATCCGTCTCTAAGCGGTGATTTGAGTGAAGTTCGCACAACTTTTTTTCATAATGTTCAAAGTGTATCTCAAATTTCAATGGTGAAAGTAAAATTTTAATGAAGACCTCATTTGTACAACACAAAAATACAGAGAGGGTCTTAACAAAAATTACAAGTACACTTTGACGATTAAATTTAAGTCGACTTAACTTAGTTGATCATTTCGTTGTTGACGTTACAGTGAATTGAGAGAATAAATTAGTCCTGCTAAAATCTTTTTTCCCTAATGATATCGTGCTGTGTGGTAAATCCGTTAACTGATCGACAAAAATAATTTCATGAAAATATAATTTCATACGATTAATACGATTATACGGTTATACGATTAATTAATTAATAATTATGGCACACTTGAACTCGTTTGGAGTTGACATGAAGTTACGCTAAATAGAAATTATTTCATAACGTAATCTTCAGTTAAGAAATCTAGTCTAATTCTGAATTGATACTTCTGAAGAAAATACCTACTATTGACCTATCAATAAATCACAACAGAACCGAATAACATACCTCACATAGACATTTGATTTATTTTTCAAATGTCTGTGAGAGAAATGTAAAATTCACCCTTTTTTTGTAACTCCCAAAATAGTTCCCACCACTGAAAAAAGAAAAAAAAAATCACGAAATCCCAGTCGTTTCATCCCTGCACTTTGAGTACTTCCCCTTTAATCCGAATGCACCCTGAAGAGAGAAGTCGTTTGAGCGAGAGCTCACGAAAGCTCGTCGAGGGGGAACCGCACTCTGCTATCGAGCGAGCCTACCGCCTACATATACACTAAACACGATATCTCACAGTAGGGTGAAATACACTAACTTCCCTCCACCAATACTTTCCCATTTCCCTTGCACATAAACGCCTGTATATTCTCCCCCTATCCCCGTAGAAGATACCACGCCGCTATTTTATGCCGGTGAACACGAGGCAGGTATACATGCATATGTATTTCCCATGTAACTGGCGCCACGTAGGTTGTTGCTGGCCCTAGTAGCCCAGTGCCTTTTACTCCGAGTTATATATCAACCTCCCCAACTCTACACCCGTGTACATAACCCCATGTGCATACAATTTTTTTTTTGTTTACTTTTCTGGGTTTCGTACTTTACTTGTGAATGTGGAGGACGATAGTCTGTCATGAGTATCGTCATTATTTATGACTGAGGAATGTATAAATGGCTTTTGGATATTTTTTCGAGCTTTTGTGATCGAAATTTTGGCAATTTTCAATGTATAAGTGGGCGAAGGGTTATTTATGACATGTGTTATGAGGATGAGGAGGCTGATCCTAGATTCATCACGCCACAAGGGAAAAGAATTCGAAATAACGCGTCGGGTAGCGAAAAAAATTATAACAGAAAAGCTCACGATGAAAATAATTCGTCATTTAAGCGTGACAGACTTTCGAGATATCGATAATTAATCAATTTTAACGGCATCCTCAAAGCTATTCCCCTTTTTATTATAAAAAAACGTGACGCAATTCTAAAAGCCTGGCGACCCTCCAAAAGAAAGTACCCTCTCACCCTGCCGTACCACCACCGCGAAAACCCCTTATCATCCTCGAGCAGTGCCGCCATATCCGGACATTTGCGGGGTATACGGGCGCCCCTGTAAAATGGAACAGGAGATGGTTAAAGTCGGTCGCGGCATGCTTCGCACCGCGGAAAGTGAAACTAAACGTGGCGCACACGGAAACCAGGACGAGTTGCGCGCAAGGGGGTTGTGTTTGTTGGAGAATGGGCAAGAGGAGAGTGGAGTTGGGAGGGTCCAAGAGGCGTTTTCACTCCTGGTTACCTCACTCTTCCTCTCGTATCCTCCAACGGACCACGTGCACTGGGAGGGGAGGACCTTTAAACCGAGTGAGATGTCCTAGAACGTTAGTACGTACTCCACGTGAGCCATTTTTACAGAGCTGTATAATTCGTGGAATAAAAAAATTTCAATTTCCCTATTTTTAAATTAATGGACAATCGATAGATTAATATTTGGGAATTGCAACAATTAGAATCCATTTCACTGACTCCTGTACTAATTATTCAATTAATTATAGTGCTATGCGATGATAAATTTTTTCATTAACCCTCTTACGTCATTAAGCAATTAATCAACTAATTAAGTCAGTGTGAATTTCCATTTCGCCGGTGAGAAATAGTTTTGCCAATTCATTTCAATAATGATTTCATCAATCAATGAAAAAATTCTGCATTAATGGATTAAAAATATCGTAGATCTGCTAATGTTCCCATTAATGTTCTCAATTAATTAATTAATGTTGCAATTACGCTTTTAAATAAAAAATTAGTGATGCTTTTCTCCATTAATTTTTTCCATCACCACATGGAAAAAAAAAATTAATTGACGTATAAATTTATTTCCCTAATTATTCGATCAATTAAATCGAGAAAAAAATGCACAATTAGTTGTATATTTAAACAAGAGGAGCATTAAAACTCCATAATGTTAAAATCTCGACTAACCACGGAAGCGCAGTGCATCGTTCGTGCATCGCAGAGTCCGTATGAATTATTTTCGCCGTCGGGGGCATCGCATCTTATTTAGGTCGTGTACACGTAGTCTACTCCGCGACATGGCAGTAGATTCAACGCGCGAGCCAGGCCGGCCACCGACGCCACGGAAGTAGCCGACTCCACGACGTTCTCTGTGTTGTGCTGCACTTCTAGCTCTAGCCGGCTAGAGTCATAGAGCATTCCATCTTTTTCTGTCGTTCCGCGCCTTCCATCGCGCCTATTTTTTTTTTTCCTCAACTGCTCTTGTGAACGGGAGTAAAGGGGGTTCTCTCTTCGCTTTATACCCTCGTCCCTTGCACCCCCGTCCCGCAGTATTCCTCTCGACATTCGCGCTTGAGACCACCAACACCCGATCGATCCCTTGGAAATGGCACGCGAGACGTAGACCTTATCATTTTTTTTTTTGTTAATAGGGGTTTCGTAATACATAAACATTCGAAGGGAAATGGAGAAAAATGGAAGTCACGGAATTACTACGTTTTTTTTGTACAGATCGCAATGTGGATTCAATAGTACTCAGTCATCAAAATTTTTGGATTTTTTTTGCGTGAGATAAATTTTTTTTTAAACGTCTGAAGCAACTGCATTACTTATTATTTTCTTAACATTCGGTTTTTATGAGTAAGTAGTTGAAGTTACTCAAATTTTGGGAATGGGAATAAATTTTTAACGATCCTAAATCAATGATGTTTATGGTGGCTAATTGTTCGATTTTTTTAGGGAGAAAAATATGCATAATTTCGTTAATTTCATTCATGATTCACGTAAATGATACGATACTCAATGTGAATAGGACCATTCTTGTGTGTTGGAACACTCCTCGATTATTTTCCTTTTTCGTGAGTTATTTGAAAATGACAAAATGCAATTCATTTCCCTACATTTCTACACAAAAAAGTGACGTCAACTGCCTAAAAAGCCTTTCAATTGAATGTACGCGGAAAATTATTTTAAAAAATCATCTAATAATGGCCAAAACCCCAAAAAAACAATAGAAACATCCTGATCAACCCAAATAACTCCCTAGAAAATAATCCACTAAAAAACCCCGGGAAAACTAATATCCGCAAAATGAGAACCTCCTCCGATTTACTAGACTCACGTGTACGCATATATGCGTGCGGTAACACGCACCGAGGTGCTGCCAATACAACACATCCACGCACCCACCTAGAGTTTATATTAGCAACGAACAAGAAAGAAAAAAAAAAAACATATATTCCCACCCATACACCCATACCACGCCAGCAAGTACCAAGTCACAGTATTACTTAATAATATCCATAACTAGGCGACACGAATAGCGAGAAGGGAGAAAGGCGGGAAGAAGAAATATGATGAAGTGCAATCTCACTTGCACTGTTTTATCACTCCATGCGTCCCCCACATACGCATCGCAATTATCCGCGATGCTCCCCGCTTCTACCCCCGCCCCATCCATCCCTCCTGACCTCTGAGTCACCCCCCTCAGTAATAAAAAAAAATCCCAGAACAGAATGAAAATCAAGAAAAAATGAGAATTGAGCAATTGTGTCACGACAATGGTAAACCCACCAGTCTCGTGAAATCTCCAACGTCCCTCCGATCCACCGGCAATAATTGATGAAAAAAAAAATATAATAATCACAGTATCATCCTCAGCGTACAAGAGCTCAACAAAAATCACAGACTGCTCTCGCACCACCACTCAATATCAACAACTTAAAAACAAAATTAAGCAATTGAACTATCACGTAATCACTACCACTGACTTCACCGGGTCCTCACTATTCCCATTCTCACAACCAATAACAGTAGAAATCTCTGGTAGACCAACGAATCCTGTCCCAAACAAATAATAAACTCTGAATAAATGAAACTGATTACTCATAAACTCAATTGATCAGGCACTGTTACTCCTCGATAAATACAACTAAATTCAACTGCTGTTTATCCCCGTGTGCACCCTCACTCACTTGTAAATTGTGGTTAAAAAAAAAAATAATAATAAACATATATTCAATGGAAACACCGGTTAAACCACCGTGACTGACAACTAAATCACCTCAGTGTACACGAGACCGTTGGTCGTACGGTTATGATGGGGAAACGTGGGTTTGTTACGCGACCGTGTCTCTGGGTTGACTGGTGTGCCGCGCAAGACCAGACAGCCCCACCATCCCAATTCTTTCTCTCCCCTTCGTTCCATCGGAGGGAGACTACGAGGCGCGGACGAGAGAGAGAGAGTGAGGGAGGGAGAAAAAAAGAGAGAGAGAGAGAAAGAGAAAGGGACGTTTGTGAGTGAGTGAGGGACAGGGATGTTTTGTATTATGATGGGATACGGGGGTGGATGTGAGAGGGGGTGAGGAGGGACTGTTGAAGGGTGGCCGAGGGGGAGGAATGCATAATGCGAGAATGCTGGATGAGAGTGGATACGAAGGGAAGTGATGAGAAGAGAACGGGAGAGATGAGGATGTTGGGGTAGGTTTTACCGAGGATTTTAACTCATCCCTGTGGCTGCGGCCTTGCGCGATTTTCGCGCTCGATAAAGTGAGAGGGAATGGAAAAAGGGGGGGAGGGAGGGAGGGCGAATGGTTGAATGGGAATGGTTTTTGGAGAGAGAGAGAGAGAAAGAGAGGGGTGAGGGGGAGGGCTAGAGACACCATAACCGAGTCACCTCATTCAGGAATTCTCATCAGAGGGATGGGTTGCAGCGGAATTCGAGGCGCAAGAGGGGGATAGGGGGAGGGTAAAAGGGTCAGACGTGGTGGACAAGGGAGGGGGGCGGGGGTATTGAGATGTTGAGATGGAAAATTAATAGTAAAAATCGAAAGGGAAGATGTGAAAATTCTCACGGTGAAATTACATTCAATTGTTGTATTTTTCTTCGTTTGTTAATCAGTTAATTGTTACTGTGTTGGCGAACTAGGAGATGACAGGGAATTTTTTAAGGGTATCCATCGGGAGGGGTCATTGGGGGGGGGGCGGTCGATAACGTAAGGGTGAAGAGTCGATTAGTAAATCTGAAGGGAAATTATGTGCAATATTGTATTTTTAGAGGGTCAAAGGGAGTAATGAAGTAACGAAGTTGTTGGTACAAAGGGCGGCTGTTGAATATTGAATAAAAGATTTTTAATAGCCGAAGGAGATGAGAGGAATATTCAAATTTATGGGTGGGTAAATGTTCTTGGAATTTTGGTATTTTAAAGAAAATGAATCGCCGGGGGTGTGATTATATAATCCGGGTAAATGTCAATATGCATTTTCTGTAGTCAATGTCATTTTGATTTGACTGAAGCAAAAACTAATTGGACTCCGGTGATTTTGGTTCATTTCACCCTGTTTTAATTTTAGTTTGAGTAGAATTTTGTTTCAGTCGTACAATTGTCCATTGCTGGGGAAGGTTTGATATTGCTCGAGGGATACTACCTGCCTAGAATAAAGAGCCACCGACAATACCTGAGAATCCAGCTGACAATGACTGGCATCGACAATACCGACTTCAAAATGAGGAATGAGAGAAAAAATAAGGCATACTCCCTCTCCCAGGGGGAGGTGGAGAGCAGAGGAAATATAAATATCTAAGTGTATGCCGAATAAAATTTTTGGAGGGGGCTGTAAACCTAGCGGTAAAATGGCGGTCACTCGATATCCGTAACCGTTAGGTTTTCTTTTATTAATTCGCGATCGAATGGATCGAAGACTGATATCGTGGGAGTTGTTCAATATGATTTTTTCGTCCTTTATTCGAAAGGTTTTATTTTTCAACACCAGCTTGCGAGGATGTGCCACCTTGAGAGAATAGTTTGTAAGGGATGAGGGTGGAATACAGTGCTGTATCCATTCAATGTCAAAACAGATGTTTTTATGGGAAACGGGTTCAGCCGTAAAATGGTTATTGAGTTTGTCTATTCAAATGAAGAAATTATTTTTGGAATGAATTTATATTTTGAATATAGTGAAGTCTATTTTAAATTGATGAGTCTCATTTTAATTCTCTAATTATATCAGTGGCACGTGACTTCACGAGAAATTATCAGAAAACCTTCTGGACTACATTTATGCACTTGAAAAAAAAATGTGTTCTATCCTTTTTTTCTTGAAATTATCTACCAATAAGATAATTACACGAAAAAATAATTTGAATATTGGGTTTGATGTGACAGGAATGACATCGAATGATCATTTTACTTGATAAACCACCAGGATAATAAAACATTTTTTTGCAAAATTATGGCAATCTCCAAAATTATGTCATTCTCCTTAAATAAGTATTTTTTCATTATTAAAAAAATATTTTACTTGCCAAAATCTCTCTAATATTCGCGACGCTCGAGCCAGTGTCCTCCTCCCCTAATCGATTTGAACTAAGTGCTGTCTAACGTTAGAAGTAAAACGTGACCTGTATGACTGGCGCAAACCCCTTCCCATAACCGAAAAGCCGTACTCCTCATTCCTAAACAAGTGTGGTTTTTTTTCGGCAGATTACAGTTATCTAAGGCCCCTCCGGGCTCACTGTCAATGACCCACCTTTCGCTTGGGAACTATGACCAGCTACATCACGTTAGCCGTGCACGGATTGTGAAATAGAAATAATGAAAAAAAAAGGTGGGAACTCGCGACACAAAACGTGGTACCATAAAGAATACGTTATGTACTTTTAGGCGCGGTTCCTCCTACACTCGGTGTCAATGACTCAATCTAAACTGTTCAAATAGACGGCCCAATAGGTACCTAAATCAATAGTATTTACATTACAATATAGCGGAAAGAAGTGCTTTACCTCTTTCACTCAAAAAAAAAATTGGAGAAATGTTAAACGAACAATTTGTTTGAGTGACTTTTCAATTTTCCGATGAATGAGTGAGTCATTTACGGATATCAATCATCATAATTTCTATTCGAGCGTTCGAAACAACACATTTACTTGAATTACTTCAAAATTCATCACGAAGTCAGAACAAAAAGATTTTTCCCCCTTTTTCAAAATTTATATCTGCGCAACTAATAATTCTTCAAAAATTACTCTATCACCCATTAATCCCCCTACGATGGGGCCCTCTTGTTACCAAAACCAACGTGTCCCCAATACCACTCGAATACGATTATTTCTGTGTGGAAAAACTGACGCAACATTATTTAAGGTTTCCAACTTTGTTTGTCTAACCAAAGTATTTTTACTTTCATTTGGATTTTCAACTAAACAATTTTGAACGAAAGCAGTCACATTCGAATGGATTGATACGACATATCGACCATTCGTAGCTGGCTACAATAAATTATATTCAACTCCATCATATTAAAAAAATTTTATAACATTTAAAAAATTAGATGACATGAGTAAAAAAATAACTTCCATAATTTTCCAATTTAAATAGCTACAAAGCTCAGAGGTTCATAACTATTTTTCTGAACAAGTTCCATTAAAAAAAATTCATCGCTTCAAAAAACAAAATTATTCCATCCATCAAGAATTCACACCCCCCTTCCTCCCTCCAGAACGAATAAAAAAAGAGTGAAAGTTATTTAGAGAAAACTCGTCGATGAGGTGTCATCGACCACCAATGATAAATAATGAAGAAGGGCGTTATATCAACTCCCTACCCCACGATTCCGCTGGGGCATTAAACCTACATGTAACCGGAAGAACAGCAAGCCCCCACCCACCCCAGTTGAACGACTCACATTTCGTTTTTCGTTCGCACACAGAATCGATAAGCCCCCTCCCTTCCTCTGGGCATCGCCCGGCGGTGCGTGAGTTTTTTTTTTTAGTCAAGATGTATCACCTTCTCCAGGATAATCGGGCAAACGTATTACAACGACAGTTTTTCGGGTGTCCCGCGGGGTCGTTAACCGTCCGTCGACACATACAGTTATACCGTTCGCTTTTCATGCATAATATCGTTGCTATCGCATGGTACACAGTGCCAAAATGGAAAGAGCAGTTATCAGGAACAAAAAATGACTCCTGACCTCGGTGTGTGAGTCATGAGGTTTGACGAGAAGGTGGGACGAACTCTGTTGCAATACTTTGAATGATTTTACCGATATGTCAATATGGAATATTCCCGCGGTAAAAAAAGGCTCATTGACCGACCATTTGCTCGAAAATAGCCCCATTTGCTGGAGCTAATGGTCCCCGGTATGAATTAATTCCTTCCTAAATTTTTAGGAAGCGTAAAAATTTCAATTTTCACCCATTTCCTTCTTTTCTGATAATAAGAAAAATTGCTGAATCTGCATTCTTCCGGGAAGATGGAACTTCAGAACTTATTGGTATCCTCATCGATGAAATCAGGAACGAATCCAACGATTCCACCATTCCTACATAAAACTGATCTGAACACTCGAAAAATCCCCGGAAAAGGTCATCGACCGGGTTTACAGTTATTCTGGGCCACCTTGGTCCCTCGAAAACTGACGGCGATGGAAATGAAAAGTAATCGTAACCAAGTCAAATAAAAATCGAAGACGAATCGTCCAGAGGATGAGTGACGATACCCTGACCAGGAAGGTCATTGCGGAAGTTCGTTCCTCGATTCAACATAATAAGGCATGTCCACTGAAAGAGAATGGAAGGACCCTCCACACAACAGAACTAGCCACTGTACGAAATAGATAACAGTCGATTCGTTAGATTAAAATTAACCATTAGATTACATATATTGGCGAAAAATTTGAATATATTATTGTATAATAAATTCATGATCACCAGCGATGCGATTGATTTTTTAATTTTCCCGATAACACCGATGAATATGCAAATTTTAATCACTTTCATTAATCTTGGACATTAAGTTTAAAAATTCAATTAAAATTGATTTTTTTTTTAATTCAATTTTAATTTAATTTTTAAACTAATTTTGAAATGCAAAATTATCATCTCCTTGCAATATCCATAGCGCCACAATTCAGATTAATTTTAGCCTGTATTTCCACGATTGTCAATGATGTTTATTATTCCATAAAGCCCAACATTGGAATTTCGTTCCATAACCAGAGAAATCACCTGACAATTCTCCTCGATAATTTCCGATGCATTCCTTTGAAATCACAAAACTGATCTTTCCCCGCAATAAAACTCACCTCTTCTGATCATAATTCACTCATCGCCATCTCCCCCCTCTTCCTCCTCCCCCCCATTAACTCGTCATAACTAATGTAATTGGTGACTGAGGTTTGCCACCTCAGGCAGCGTCACTCCTTTCCAATTAACTCATAGCGGTGCAGATCATTCAAGAATTCAACGGTAAAGACACCCGCAGGTGCGGGGAGGGCAGGGGGTGCCGGAGGGGGAGAGAGGGGGTATGAAAAGACTCGAGAAAAAAGCCCACTAAAAAGACGAGTAAAAAAAAAATCGAGAAAATGAAGATGAGGTTCGTTCACCCCAAGCGGGAGGGGTAACCAATCGATAAAATTCTCCAATCATCGCTTCCGAGAAGCAAATTTCACCCGGAGGGCAAAATTGCTGGGCATCTAATATTGTCCCCGAGGGCAATCAATGTCACTCGTGACCATTATCTTATGTCGTTGAATGTTTATAAAGTGTTTCACAAAAACTCAAAAAAGAAAAATTGAATTGGCCTCCTGTTCAGATTGAAGACGATGTGATTATGTTGTTTTTTTTTTTTTAAATCCCCCGATGAATGATACGTTGCTGCAACAACGTATGAGTAGAAACGATAATGGTCGTTCAACTCGATGGAGAAGAGAAGAGGAGAAGAAAAAAAAAAATGAAACAAGGATGGATGTAAATCGACCGCGTGGCTACTGGACGCGTAAACCGTCAGCCGAACGTGTACCACCGATCGGAGGAGGTCAATGCACCGATAAATTCCCCGATTGTCCATTCGTTCGTCAGAGTTTAGAGGAGAAAAGAGGGAGAAAATAATGAAAAAGACCGCCGTTTGATAGTGAGAAAAATTGAGGAGAGGGTTTCACTTGCGGATAGCGTAAATAGAGAGAATATGAGAGTAAAGTCCCGACTGTGTGTGAGTCATTGATACACCGGCTGTGAAGGGCGGAGAGGGGATGGGAGGGGGGGGGGAACGTCGACGAGACAATGAAGTTGAATTATATAACATTGTTGTGAATAACGTGTTTAGGTAATTTCGCTATTGTCTGGGGATAAAATTGAATTGCTCGTTTTAATGGGATTTTTCTTTTTTCGGAGTTATTAACGTCATGGGGATTATGGGGGTAATTGTCGGCGGAAATGACACTCGTGGCAAAGGTACTAGGGGGTTTTTTCAAGGTAATTGTGATTTTTATGGTTTTGTTTAGTTTTGGGAGGGGAAGGGAAGGTTTCAGGGTGAGAAGATTGAATAGGATTAGTGAGGGAAAATCTAGTGCTGTCCAAAAATCCAAAAAATCTTAGAATATTCCGTACCATTATATTAATATTTTAGACAGAACAATAAAGTGACGGAATATTTTTGTCGGAAATGTTATCCATTTCAGGAGTACACCGACGGCATTGTCTACGAAAAATCCTCATTATCGACATAATTAGCAAAATATTCTAGCGGTATATGAAAAATCTCTCCCTTCCTCACCACATAATATCACCCACTAGTATTTAAAAAATCCCCGAAAATAAAGAGAGTGTGAAATGTTTGGTGACGAGCAGAGCCTCCAAAGTACTTGAATATTATATCCGCGTGGAGGTGGGTTATGTTGGTCCTCGTGCTGGTGCTTTAAATTCATGTCACCAAAAACTGGTAGTTGCACGCTCGCTCGAGCGTCGTTGCGCAATGGACATTTCGTGAAAGCTGACACTCTGCGCTCCTCAACATAAACACACATACGCGAAAAAAAAAAATAAAAAAAATTGGCCCCCACACAGACGAAATTTTCATTTCACTGGCAAATGTATCCACCGAAAAATTTCTCCACGCGACGTAAAGATGATAAAATTTTTATGAAGAATAAGTTTGGGTAGATTCATAAAAGTGGAGTTTATGGGCTGGATAAAGCCACTTGTGTATTTACTCGTGGTTAGTGCGATATAGGGAGGTATAAAACTCTTTTTGGGCTATTTTATGGCTGGAGTCTTCAGGCTGAGAAGAAGACAATTGGGGAGATTCAGTTGCATGGACAATTGGCCTGACACATGTGTTGGACAGACACATATGTTAAAATTTTTTGTTGTACAGGAGAGTTTGAGGGAATATTACGACGAATTGTTTAATTCGCGGCCTATTATAGTGAAAAGATAATTATTTATAGATTATAATTATTACTGAGAAGTTTTATTTCTCAAATTTTATAATAAAAAATTTTGTTACTCAGCAATGGCCGGCTGTAAATCACTTGAAGTAGTTCAAACATTTACAAGATAAGCGAAGAATAATCTATCAAATTTACTCTGTAAATTATTTCTCCATTTCTCCATTTAATTAATATTTGTCTTATTATGTTCAGATGAAATAATAATTGGAATAATTTTTTTCATCCTTAAAAACAACAGTTTAAAGAAATAAAAAATGTCGAATAAACCTTTTTCTCCCGTTTAAATGGGCCTTATTTATGGATGTGGGTATTTAAATTACGATTGTTTTCGTTCTTGACTCGGTGAACGTCATTTCTCTTCCCCTCCACATTCATAATTTTTCGAAACAACCCAAAATCGCGAATACATTAATAACAACACGATTGCCATACCCCTCATAACGTTACCACCCGCTGTGCATAATACCACGACAAATGAAATTACACGTGTTTTCTCATTACATGAGTACACGTAATCCCTTACGTCAGTCGTGCAACACAAATGTGCGATTACCCTTCCCCCTCAAAACGTGTTCGGAATATTTTTTCAAGAGCAAGTTGGAAAAACCGCCATAACTCACTGGCATTGGGAAAGTTCTGGTCTGCACCATCTGAGCCTCATTCCGGGTTTATTACGACAGGATTAGCCTCAACTCCCGTGTCCCTCGATTGTTTGTTTGTTTACCTTTTGTGCCTCCCTCTCAATTGGAGTGCCAATGGGGGAGGTCTGTGTACCTGAAAAACCAGCGATTCCGGCCATTCATCCGTGTCCCTTCCCCTCAAACCTCAGAAGAAACGGCCGCCGGTCTCGGCTAGTCATAAATTAAATTCCTCTCCCCACTCCCCTCCCCGACCAACTAACCCGTTATATTTCAGATTTTCCCGTTGAAAATTTCACAGAAATGCAATTGCGGATGAAAGTGTAGGCGGAGTAATTTACAAGAGGATTCACCGACATTTTTCGTTTGTAAAAAAAAAAAAAAGCTACACGATTTTTTCGATTGGTTTTTCGTTGTTGTGGCGTGACAGGACTTTGTCGGAAAATTCACGCATTTTTTTACATGTGCAAACAGGACGAATGTACAGGTCCCAGTGGTAGATGGTACACGACCTTCTCATAAATTTCGGATGCACTAAATCGAGTGCAATTCGTCTCGTAAAATTGGGGATTACAGAAGTTAAATTTTTTTCATTGTTGAGGTAAAATTTGGATGCAAAAGAGAGTTATGAACAACGCGCAGCAATATATTTCTTCAGTAGCTTCGAAATTGAAGAGAGAGTCTTCAATTCTGCAGCTCCTCAGGAAAACACAATTGTTGTATGTCGGTTATTTAAAGAGTGTAAAATAAATGAGCCTTCTATTTTGTAAAGATACTGAATAAAATCGTACAATATGAAAATTGGTAACCCACGAATTTACGTGGAAACAGAAAAGGAACCCGTCTTGCCGTGTACAGAGTGGCCTTAGCGAGAGAAATCGAAATTAACGAGAAGCAGCTGTTGTGATTTCACCGGATACTCGGACCATGCAGAGCGGCAAAAACTGACGCAAAAAAAAATTACTCCGGCTTCCTAAAAATTCTCCCCCCAAGGAAAATCCAATTCTTCAGGGAATATTCGCTCATCGAATTGGATTTTTTAATTAAAATATCGCATAACTAAACACCTGTACTATTTCACGTGGAGAGTAAGAAATATTTTTATAAATTTTTGTACATGTATGCGTTGTGGAATAAATCGACATTGACCGAAAGAGGAGAAATTGAATGAGACAGTGACTGAGCTTTTACATAAGACGATTATCAAGAATGTTAACTTGATGAGGAACAGTCAGTCTTGGGATAATTGACGAGAGATAGAGAGAGGCAGTTGGGGCACCTGGATACTAAGACGTATTCCTCGGGGGCTCTGAGACGATTTGTGGTACAGATGAGAGAATAAAAGAAAGAGAGAAGATGTATATTTAGTTTAGCTGGATCACTGCCAAACTCATCAACGAAAATGAAATCTAGGTCTCAGTGTACTGGCCTGCCCCACTCCCACAGCCCCCGCGATTCCTTCCTGCATAGTGCAAACGATGCGTGTCCTAATGCCATGGCATTCGACATGTAAAGCTTTTGAAATTGACTACATGCATCAATTTTCCGAATTAAACAAGCGATTTTTACAATTTTTTAAGTGAAACAATCGTTGAAAAAGTCTTTTGCATTGTTTTGAGTTTGATTGAGAAATTATAATAATGGTTTAATTGTTTAACAAAAATATGTATATTGTAGTGGAAAGTCGGGCAAAGATTGGCGCAATAATTCTGAATATTTTAGCAATTAAATTTATTTGGGACTCCGTCTTTCATTGAATGTCTTTATTGACCAGCTTTATCAATAAAAATCCAACATTTCTTTCTAAATCCATTAATTTTCCAATTAAATACACGACATCAACGATTAAACCTTCAATTAAAGAATAATCTCTCTGAGAACTAAATAGCTTCGGAGCTAATTCCAACAACAACTTAGCTTTGTCGAAAAAAAAACATTCAAAATGTGTCAAATACTTGAGTAAACAAAAGACTTATTGAACAATATTCAGTATTTCATTAATTATGGTTTCTCTCATATTGTCTGTATTTAATAACGCGGTATCACACAAATAGGTTTTACTATTTTCATCCCACTTCATTAATTTTCTGGAACAATACACAACTATCAGAAATGTAGATTAAATACAGGAAAAACCTTTGGCATAAGATGAAAAATTCATGTACTTCAACCGAAAATAGATATGCGACTAAACTTTTTGATGTAAATCGATCCAATACCCCATTCAACTATTTCGGAATATTTCACTTAAACATTCAACAGCACAAGTTGTGAAATGTGCAAGTGAAAAATGAAACCCCTTAAAAATATCTCCAACAATTTTCACCTGATTGATTGAGTAAACACACTACTCTCGCACTTTATTATTCCCCGTGACAACAAACAACGCGGGCTCGTTATCGCACTAGTATCACTGGCTATCGTAATCGTTGACATTACTAACAACGACTGAGTTATATGGGCCACTGGAAATTACCCCGTCGCTCTACAAAACCCATCATTATTATTATTTTTCTAACAATGATGTACCTGTATCGATGCGACGAATTTCACCGGGTGTTTTTGAATGATTAATTAATATTATTGACAGTTATTCTGATGCATTGTCGGGAGTTTCGATGCACATATCAGTCCAGTCGTAAATTATATGTTATATAGCGTTTGGATTCACGGTAATCTCGCAGCTGTGCATATTATTATTACTGCAACACCTGGGCCCCGGACTCGGCTAATCTTCGTGGTGAGATCGATTTCTATTTTTTAATTAATCATCAATTCTTCTGATGCAATTTCGAAAAAGCAAAGTAGCATTTACCCAATAGGAGTCCATTAAATATATTAAATTTCCTACTCTCTCAACAATGTTTACTTGACCACTAAAATTATCCCAATTCCTCCAAAATAACAATCTAAACCTAGATTTTTCCATTTAAAAACCACTAAATGAATTGCTAAATTAATTTCATTTCCTGCTAAGACTCCTCTCTCTCACTAAATGCATCCCATCGTCAAGACCCCAAAGGCCATCAAACCATCCACCGAAAAAGTCATAATATTCACTCAAAAATTAATGGAACCATTACCATGATTTATCCCACAATAATTCCCCATACACTGACTAACTTCGTTGTCTCACCCGATGGGAAAATACCAATACAATCCCCACAAAGTTTGAAGGTCACCATCAAACTATAAAACCATAATTTTTTCCAATGTCTCTCCCGTCTCCCCCCGGCATTGCAGCACGTTGCGATATTTTATTACGTTGTAATTCACGAAAATCCGTGATCACGAAATCAACGATCGAGCGTTGAAAAAAAAAGCAACCATGACAAAGCGACGTTTTACGCAATACCCCGTTTATTTTCTCCAGTACAGGTGAATATATTTCCTACAGACTACACCGACTGTTGCCGGGCGCACACGCGCAATTTTTCTCGTACCCCTATGCAGGTGCACGCTCTCTTTCATGCCGTCCACCTTAATTCAAAAAAAAGGTCCCCTCTCACTCTAGCAAATACACCGTAATGATACGATAGACGCGTGCATCAGACAAACATTGCAACTAGTCTCCATCCAAATGGAAGGAATATAACGCAATAGGGTTCTGGTTGTAGTTGTTCTAACGCGTTTCCTCTCTTGGGAAACTGCGACTTGTGTTTATCGGAGGAATACAAAAGCCCTTGAAACAACAACTGGTGTGTGTGTGTGTATGTAATTTTTTTTTGTTAGTGAAGAGAAATTCAATGGGCTATTAGGAAGTTATTTGTTTTAGCAATGTCTTGAATGTTGTGGCATCATCAGAAGAATAAATAATTCATGAAATTTCATCGTCTAAAACTACTTGAATTGAGAATAATTTGAAAAATTCGAGGAATAGTTGAAACAATGGTTATTTTTGAATAGTCAAACTTACTGAAAAAAAAATCCATGCATTTGATTGTTTTTAAAATGTTGAATTATTTAATGAATAAAAGTATTCTCATTTTTATTTGTTTAATGGAGCAATGCAAAAGCCCTTGAAACAACTAATAGGATTGTTTTTTGTAGTGTTTTTTAATGACGAGAATTTGAATAGGTGAATAGAATATTTTTCGTTACAGTTTTCGATTTTGCGTTTGAATATTTATAGACTGGAAACTTCAAAAAAAAATGAACTAACGGAATGTATTTAGAATATTGGAGATAAATTAGTTAATAAGAATAGAAGAATTTTTATTTTCATTTGTTCGTCAACGGTATACAAAGGCCTCTAAAACAATAACTAATTTTTTTTGCTTGGTGAAAAGAAATTCAATGGGCTGTTGGGAAATTAGTTGCTTTTGCAATGTCTTAAATGTTGTGGCATCGTCAGAAAAATAAATAATTCATGGGATTTTATTTGCTGCTAAAAAACTATTGAGGAGATGAGAATATCATTTCAATCGAGAAAAAGGATGCTTTAAATAAAGAATTAGAAAATTATTAATTTCAAGAATTGTAGTCGTTCTGAAGTGCCGCTGACGATTAGATTGAAATAATAGATTACTTCCTAATGTTCTTGCTGATTAAATTATCAAAGAAATCAACAAATTGTCTCCTTGTCACCATTTTTTCTCAATAACCAACTTGTTGCGTCTAATAAACAAAAAGCGTACCCTATCAGCTAAAAATACTTGAAATTATCTGAAGTAAATAATCAAACACTTCACCCGACTTTTGCTAATTAAAAATATATATGCGCAACCAAATCAAGATAATAATTTCTGTCTCATTAATTTTCTCCTCATTTTTCGTTGTCTTCCGGGCATTTTCATGTATAGTATTTCGTTCCCTCAACTGTTTGATTAAATTTTCGCAAATATTCCAATTGGTCAACTGAAGACGAACATTTCTCAACTTATTATCTCTTTATAACAATTAAAATCCCCCTGAATTACCAAAAAATGACGTAACACCGAGTTCAGTAACAAAACAGTTTCAATTGGCTATAATATATCGTTTTTACGATTGAATTAAAAGGGACTCCCGGAAAGTGATTTAGTCCCCGGCGGCGGAGAAAGTCAGTGTCTCTGGGCGCCCTGACAGATGGTCAAGTCACTCCACCAGTGGTTCCTGTACCACTGGCATTGCTATAAACACACATCGCCACAGGCCTCGCGTAAAATTATCGATCTACTCAAAGATTAGTCGTAACATGCCAAAATAAATCGATCCATTAACTCAAGCCATTGATCCATCAGCTTATTACCCCTGAAATCTCCTATAATAGTCCATTAAAAAATAGAAACATTTCTCTGAATCTATGAGACTCTTGAGAATAATTCAAGTTTGAAAAGTTGAAAAAGATTTTTCTTCTCAATTGAAAGGGAAACTATTTAAGCAAATGAGAGTGAAATTCACTCACTCGTTCATTGAATCATAGGACAATAAAAAATTATGGTCAATGGTATTTATAAAAGAGAATAAAAAAAATCGAGTCCCCTTTCATTCACTTCATGGAAGATAAATTGAGCAATCGCTTGGACATCACGATTATCCAATAGGAACCCCTATTATTTGATCGATGAGTTCGACCTATCGATCTCCCAAGTTATCTTGCTAAATCCAATCCCCAAGCGCACGCTACGTGCCTACAGAGATAATTATATCTGTATTATATTGCATTGATATTATACCGAGGTATTCAGTTCCAGGTCTACTTCAACTGGAGATATTCAACTTCCATTTCTACAAATGGATTAATGGCAATCATATCGTTGGATAGATCTAAGAAATACGATTACTTCGAGTGTATGGGCTACCTGGGATTCGGGAGGTGGACAAAAAAAAATGAGAGAGTATCGAACTTCCTGTTAGGGATGGTTCATACTCACTGACAACGCCCTCTTCTCTCCATTTTTTCACGATACCTGGGGGTGGCAGTGGACTTTTGTTCATGCAGGATGTGAAATTCAAGCTTACCTGAAAAAAAGAAAAATGAATTATTAGAAACAATTTCAATTCATGACATTATTTTCAACAGTTGACAACTCCCAATATGGGGTTGTAAAAAAACACTTTAAGTGCTGGACAGAATGATTGAAAGTTTACTTTTTAACGCACATTTATAACTTATCTGGAAGCATTTAATTTCTAAAATTATATATACGTTCTATGAACAATTCCAATGATTTATTAATAAACGCAAATATAATTTTACGTTCATTACAATTGACGAATGTTCCGAGACTCGATGTACTGCCCTACAGAAATTTTCAAAACCAAGTGGGCATTTTGAAAATTAAAGAACAAATTGGTAAATCGCACTGTATTTTTTTACTCCCCAATTAAGTTTTCAACAAAAGTGATTAAGCCCGCAGAAATATTCTCCATGAAAAAAACAACCCATAGGCCCCCTTTCATGGTGAAGCAACATAAAAATGAATTTTACAGCTTCATAAAGAAAACCACCGAAAGCTGTTCATAAAACTGCAATCAACTCGAAAATTACGAAAGCCTTTAATCTCCCCTTGAGATCTCTTCAACTCTGCATGGATGCATTTCCCCAAATGAAATGCCAGCCAAAATAATAATTTTACTCACTAAAAATTCAAATAAAAAAAGAAAGACCCAAAACATTGCGTATAAGGACTCAGTAGTTGTTTCATTGCCACAAGTCGCAATCCTTTTATAGCATCAAGACTCTCGCCTCGACGTACAAGGAAAATAAAGGGTCGAAAAGAGGTAAAACACCCCTCCGCCCGCAGCCGTAAACACGTAACGAGATTTGCGTTGAGATCTCACCGACCACTTCAATGGAGCCAAAAAAAAGAAGCCGAATAAACACGGGAGAGAAAAAAAAATCGTCGAGATGGAGAAAAAAAAAATACGGGATTTAAATTTGATAACAACAATAATCTACTCGTCCTTACTTCCAAATACGTACAACCCGACGTCGGGGCACTTTCCATCCTGACCCACATTGCCCCCTCTCCCACCGTATTTTACTCCTCTCGGTACCCATTGCACTCCTTAAAATCACTTTTACTTCCCCCAAAAAATTATAACTTGACTAAACAGTGGGGTAATACCCGAGACATCATTCTGCAAAATTATATTATCGAGATGTTTATTGATTTTTATTTGATGATTAACACTGGAGAGTCTTGACATTTTTTATTCAGAAGGTTTACTGCTGTATACCAAGTATTGACTCATGCAAATTGCATCTTCAGGGGGCAATCGTGAGTTTCCGATTCCGAGTTATGGAAAATTGAAATTTTCGAGAGGTACCCAGTGATTGTAAAGAGAAAAAAATTGAATCTTTTCCTATGATTTGATTATTGCAACCTTGCAGTCTGGAATTTTAATGGCAATATTATAACTGCATCGGACATTTCAGCCAAAAATTTCCAACGAAACCTGATAAGCTATCCTTTCTAATCTTTCTACTCTCATATTATACAACAAAGCCAAAAATTAAGAAGTGAATTTCACGCGTGCCTGATCCAGTTTACAAAAAGGAAGCACTTTTTTTTTCTTCATTCATTAAATTTCTCACCACAACAAAATACAATGACGTGGTTATGTCAACAAAATCTCAGAAAATCTCCCCAATTTTTCCTAATTATGGGAACCATTGCAGAATCCTACCAGTGTGCAAAGTCTCGTGCGCGCGCACCTTGAAGACCATTATCTTCCATCCATTTCGGCGAACCGGTATAACGTAAGAGTTCCGATTGTTGTCAGTGGCTTAGCTCAATGTTGCAATGGGAAGTCTCGTCTCGCAACCAAAACTCTACGCTCACCGTTTGGCCGAGGTTTATATTATTCAATCTGCAAGTACATGCCGCTAACCTACACACGTGCACGGTGCCAGTTGAGCGAGCGCGCGGGAATTCGATTTGTTTGGATTTCCGGCCGGCAAATAGTCGGTTAAAAAAAATAGTGACGACTGTCGAGGCGAAAGAAGTTCATTGGAGATATTTCTACCGTTGAAATTATATCGACGGTAGCTTCAATGAGCTTTTGGATCGATTGTATCCCACAGAATACCCGTGGGGATGAATAAATGAAGTGGTAAGGAGTGGGGGAAGTTTTTTTCCCACGGTTGATAGTCACTGGGTGGCGCGGGGCGACAGGATTTTTTTCACATCAATATTTCTGGTGTTTTCATGCACTCGGTGTCTTCGATCTGTCGACAGCTCTGGTGACGAGTTGTGAGATAACAGAGACAATCTACGTTATCAACAGCACGGTGGCTGACGATTATCCATCGGTCGGCAGTGCAGGTACAGTGTTTATGTGAATTTGTCGATGGCAGACGCCATCTGTGGGTGGTCGGGGGATTCGACCGGCCTTGCAAGGCTGTGGGCCATCGAACTCTTGGCCTACTGTCGCGCCATGCAACGCTGGCGATGCGCACGGCTGAAGGGGGAGAACAGAAATACATGGACGAGGGGTTGACGGAGATTTATTGTAAAAACACCATTGGGGTTGATGTGGGGAATTACAGGGGTTTGGGGGTTCATTGAGAACTAACTGAGTGGGTAATTGGATCCGTTGGGTCGCCACATTCCTTTACAGTAGGACAATGCCTTTTATTATGAAATTATGTAAACCTCGTGCAAAATTTTCTCGCTATTTTTAATTACCAGAGCCAATGCGTGATACAAGGCGCTATCATTACGAAAATCATTACTGAAGAAAATTTAATGGACTTCACCAAGTTTTCAATACATTTTTTTTCCAAATACGGTCGTTTGCGAGATAGTCAAGAAATATTATGGTATATTATCAGCTCAGTTTTAAAAATATGTTGCTTTCAACAGAGGAAAAAGCTCTTCGTTTGCCCTGTCATCACCTTGCAATAAAAAAAAGAGCAAATGCAAAACAAAAAAGTAGCGAGGCGCGTCACAGGCGCTGGGGTCATTAAGGGTAGTGGGCCGATCTACAGTTGCAAATGCACTCGGTGTTCTACGTGTACATCAAGTACTTTTTATGTCTGCTGCTCTCAGAAATGATGAAAGAAAATGTTGAAAAAAGACGTCCCTACTTCCACTCTATTTTCTCTCTTCTTAACCATCCCTTTGACAGTTTTTTTTGGTTGATTATCTTGATACGTTCGTGGTTGAAAATTGTGGAGCAAGTAATCCGAGAGATGGGTGACAATGAATTAATCAAGCCACTGAAATAGCTCGTAATCGCCACGTGATTCATACCTGTCAGAGGGGGTATAACTGGTGGGGCTTTGAGAAGCCCTTAGTACAGTTATTTTCGATAGTTAATCTTGTTAGGTTCAGAATCATCTCGAGGACGGAAGTTTGAAGGGTACAAATGCGACATTAAAGGTATGCAGACTTTAAAATTGTGATAAAATCGCGCCCACATTTTTTTGCCACCCTGTCACTGATTCTATACCAAAAATTAACTTATCATCAAGACTAAACCCAAACCCCCTCATTGCATTCATTTGCCATTAATTCTCCAACTGCATATGCGTATAATCTCCATTTCCCATATCTACTTGTAACCCCCATCCTCCCCACATTTGTAAAGAGCACATGTTGCGATGGAGCACCGTTGCCCCCGCGATTTATCCTCCCCCCCAATCGCATACGTAGGATCCACACCAACTACATCAGAATCGTGCTCGGCGTATCAATTCCGTAAGTCACGGAAGCCCTTCTGGCCTCTCTCACAGTCCCAATGACCTTTCGCTAAAACACAGGTGTCCGACCCCCCTTCCCCCTTCCTTCCCCTCCGCACCCAAACACCCCCGCCTCAAAACTTTTCTAAAAAATAAATAAACAGATGTAATAGATCCATTGAAGAACAAGTGGATAATTTTTTATGCATTTAATATACCCTTTTTAGCCAGTAAATTAAAATGCCGATTAATTTAACAATTAAAAACTTCTCGGACGACGTCATCCAATTAATGAAAGCAAAATGTCACTTCATTTGAAATTGTCAACCGGACCGCGATCTCCAGAAAATGACAATGCCAATGTTTTCCCAACAGTGCGCATTATTTTGAAGAAAAAATAAAAACCCGAACCAACCATAATATCAATCCCCTTGAGCTTCATACCGTTGACCAATTAAAACGGCGAAGTGTCGGCGCCCCGAGGCGTCATAAAATCCATTAAAAGAAGAGGGAAAGAATAATCACACAGGCATTATCCCCTCACTATAATGCCTCGTTATACCCTATAAAAGGTGCAAAAGTTACCCACTAGGTAACAGGAATGCGCAACGATGCAAAAAGACGGAGGGGTGGAGGATGAGATAGGGAGAAAGAGGGTGAGACATACAGACAGAAAGAGAAGAGAGAAAGAGAGAGAGAGAGGGAGTGCGTCGATCTCCGGAGGAGTGTGAGGCGTCGGATCGGACGGTCGCGGATGGTGAGACACCACGTGGGTATCCCCGGCGTGAGATAACGGTGTTCGGTAACCGCGTCAGAGTCCGCTGCTAGCGGTACTTCCACCACCAGTCCGTTACTTGACCGACAGATCCGCTAAAGCGCACCGCATGTTTTCTGCGGGAATATCTCTCTTTCTCTCTCTCTCTCTGTCTCTCCTTTTCTCTCCCTCTCTCTCTGAATCTCTCGTTCCTGCACTTTTCGCCCCCATTGGAGTTACTCCCCTCTCACTTGTGCACAAGCGCATCGTGCGCATCGTGATACCTCAGCTGTTGTACGACGGGGATTTTAAATAGACGATTAACCGCACGATAGCATTAATCAAATTTATTCCAGAATTATGTGGGATACTTGGGTGATGCATCGAGAATATAAATCAAGAGTTAAGGAGGACGGATTTTATATTTAATGGGGGTTAATTGGAGGGCTCTTGTTGCAACTGGAGAGGAACTTTGTAACTGTTATAGTGTGTGGAGGGGGATGCAGACAGAGTGGGATTTTTTGGTATGAAATTATTTGGAAATTGATGAGGTTTTGATTGGTCAAAATGTTCTTAAAAATTGGGAGAGGGGGTGGTAAATCTCATTCTGAGGAATCATGAGGCATTTGATAACTGTAAGTCTGCTTAGTTGTGGTGGGGGGGGGGAAGGATACAGAAAGAGAGGAAATGGCTTATGAAATGATTTAGTTTCATTTCATGATCGTTTAATTGGCCGAAATGACCTTGAAAATTATGTAATTCCCCTTTAGCTACTAATTAGATGAATTATTCATATTGTCTGTCTTCAATATATGCTCATTTACACGATAGTAAAAATGAATGATTCCTCCATCTCAGGAATCACAATTTCCGCTGGTTTATCTCTTTCACGGATTATCGAAGTGAAGTGGAATGAGAATAATTTCTCAATTACGAGTATAAATTCCGGATGAAAAATCAAAGTCATCACACAAACTATTAATCATTTTTCTCAGGTAATCTCTTCAACGGGTCTTCAAGTTAAAAGAGAAAATAATTCGATTATGACGAGCATGAAATTCTAGTAAGATTACCGTAGTCATCAATTCATGTTCATTCATGAAATACTTAATCTATAACTAACGGAATATTCGCCAGCGAAAGATTTAATTTAGGAGAACGTTTGGAGTGATCGCCAGAAGTTTACGAGTATTTTATTTTAAATAATTTATAGGTGAAGAAAATTGTAGGCCTTCAATCAATTTATGGAAACTATTTAAGACATGAAGAGAAATTTCTAAATGTCAAAATTTTGGATATGGGAAATTTTATCCCTTTTTTTCTCACACGGTGGATTGTGATTAACTCCACTCCCAAGATACGTCCTAGTGTATCGATCCAAATTTAATCTCTACAGAGACTAAATCCTTTTAAAAGTATCAATCAATCCCTAGTCACACTAAAATTAAATATTCCGGTGGCGAATTTTTGGCTGTCATCATATTAACGAGGGAATACCTGTTCCCGTAATCGGTGGTGACGCGAGTTGTGAGCTGGTGATGTCAGACGGTTGACTCGGTGCACTCTGGGATTGACTCTGTTGCGTTGATTGTTGTTGCGCGGCTGGTTGTGAAGTTGATTGTTGCTGCTGAGGACTACTGCCCCCCTCATTAGCGCTAGGGCTACCCGCACTCTCTGCCATCGTAACGTCGCACAATATTTAACGAAAAAAAAAAAAATAGTCTGACCACGTCGGGGCTTTAACCCCTTAACCCCATCCCAACGCTCTCCGAATAATCTTAACTCTAAATCCCGATTGTTCTCGCTTCGAGCAAACGTTTAGATATTATTAGAATATTTTCCTACGATTGATTGATTAATTGATTGATTAATTGATGAAGTAATTATCTATGTACAAATTGACTAAATCAACCCCTCGAAATGATTGCGCTTTCAATTGTCTCATCAGGTAAATTCTGATACTCTCGACTAGTTGGTTTGAGCTTCTTTGATATTTTCTCACTAAACAATAAACTCGTCTAACAATATTGCTGCTAGCGATACGCCCCTCAGCGTGTCGTTAATGTATATCGATTCTACTCGCGTCGGGTGCTTGATATTTACGTGCACTAAATGACTCGTACGATCTCACTGGAAGACCGCCGAGTATACACGATCTCGGGGCCATGGCACCGAGAGTCTCTCTGTTTACACGTTTAATGTTGTTGTCGAGGAGACCGTTATGAATTTTCTGTTGAAGAAAGAAAAAGAGAATATTTCACATCTCTGTCAATCCATCGAATTTTTGTATCACCGTTTCACAGAGAAATTAACTAAGAACGATTTTTCCTGTTTGTAATCACAATGGAATTTTAAATTTAGATCGTAAAAAAACCGTTTGTTTAACTCCACAAATCATTTATAGAATCAATTCTATGGGTATAAATGTTTATCAATTATATTTTCGAAAAAATGTTTATTGAGAAATATTTATTTATTATGGACAGTGATTAATGACCGTCACAAATTCTTGGAATATCACCGCAGGCCTCATCATGGAATTTTTTACCTTCATTCACGTTTCAAATTAATAAACAAATGGATCAAAGATTAATGGAAAATATTGTTCTTAATCTCAGAATTATTTCTCTGTGAATTGTCTTCCCCAAGTCACCCATTCAGTCATCAAATTTATTAACATCTGGAACTGTTCGTTCTGTTTCATTATCACTAGCATTCAATGGTCTGTTCCCTCCGAGTGTCCAAAGATAACTCAAAACAAATAAAAGAATTATGGTTTGCCAATGGTTATAGGATTTTAGCGTCATGCGCCTTGAAACGGTAGTGCATGGAAACAACGACTCGGTGGTGAGAAAAGACCGGGGTAGAGAGTCAATAGGTCAGTGGGGCTTGTCTGTCCTCAGGTATTGCAACTGAAGATGAAAAAAAAACCTGACGACACGATACGTCGCACGTTATCCCCTCCCCAATAAAATAGCATCCGTGAACTTGGTGATGGTTAGAAACCTGGGAAATTCATGAACTGTTATTTAACTCGTAGTAACAGACACATCACCGTTATATCTTCCCATAATGCCATTGGTTTCACCTCTCCATGACTCTTTAACCTCAAATTACCGTCAGCATTATCCGCTGTTTATAAATTTTCGTACCGAAGCGGTAAAACAATTCAAGTTTATTTAGTCCGCGGTCGAGGTCTTCGTGGAACACAGCCTAAACTAACGGAAATAAAAAAAAAAAATTCGCGATTGAATTGCCAGGGAATTTTTCTTGAATGACAGTTCCACCGCGACTTCGAGAGATTCATTAAATGTCCACATTGTCAATGTAAATTTCACTAGGGATTCCACCTCAAATCCTTCTACAAAAAAGGCCTGACGATAACTGGGCAACAGTCACAATCGATTTGCACGATTTTATCGTTTTGCTACCGAACTGACACTTCTGAGAATTTTTTTCATGTGGAAATTCCATCGAAACACCAACAATTTACATTTTTACGAAAAAATCAATGGCAAACCCTGAATTCAATAGCAAAGCCGTGAAACTACTGAGCACTATCCCACCCTTGGTCAAGTTTTTGCAAAATTTCTTCAAACCCGAGACAGAATTTTCGCCATAACCTCTTTGACAGCTCTCCAACTTTCGACTTTCACAGAATACCTTCTAACGCGAGGGAAAAAATAATATTTTCCTCATGACCTTCTTAGCAGCCCCTAATTCCCTCTACAAAAAATAATTTACCAAAATTATTTAACTACCCTAACATTACCAGATATTTCCAGAGCTCCATGCGCTATTCTAAATCACCTTGAATTATTAAATTTAGTCGCGGTTTCGTATTTATCCATTATTGACCACCGGTTCCCGTTAATTTCCAAACTGCGGGTTTCCCAGTTATCGACGTATTTACGTTTAATTGACAGATTATCCATCGGTTTGTTTATCCCGGGGCATTAATTTTCCCGACAGGGCGCGTCGGTCGGGAAAATCATGTAGCGCCACCCTCGCTGCGCCCGCGGGGCTCACCTTGTTTTTCCACCCAGGGAACAAAGCTCCTCTCTCTTTCTTTCTACGAAAAAAAAAAGAAAAAAAAATTGCGCAGTTGCTGGCAACTCATTAATTAATCAACGAAGCCTTCAACATGATTGGAGTATAACGAGAGACAAGCACAGGGAATGAAATTGACGATTGAAGAATGAGAAGAGAATCGTTGGACACTCGAAGTCAAATAGTTGACAATCGATCGTG
Source organism: Diachasmimorpha longicaudata (assembly GCF_034640455.1). Taxonomy (NCBI): domain Eukaryota; kingdom Metazoa; phylum Arthropoda; class Insecta; order Hymenoptera; family Braconidae; genus Diachasmimorpha; species Diachasmimorpha longicaudata. The sequence continues at coordinate 7,318,900 of NC_087229.1, read as the reverse complement.
GGCACTTATGAGAGCCCCCCCGAGGTCAACTACGCTCGATTCCTCCTGACCGAATGACTCGGGGAAACGAAGCACGTGTGGACGCTTTGCCTACCGCACACCCGTGAACATATCTAATTGCGTCAATCACATGATCATTACTGTAATTACTGCTGATGAACAATAACATTGTTACATATTTTTATGTGTTCACGAGTGCACTTGGGCGATTAATTTTTCATCACCTCACCACTTGTCCCAAGGTTGATTGGCTATCAACAAAATACAATGGCACACAACGATTGTTTAACAATTGTTGAAATATATAAAGCGCGATTAACCGAGCGGTGATTGTATAATTCACAGCACTAGTTCAGATCACTGTGAGTCCTTTCCCAGGACTCAAACAGGGGGAAAAAAAAAAAAAATAACACAAGACCTCGGAAACACGTCACCAATGGCTTCCGTAGGGGCTGCACCTCAAGTCGTACAACTTAACACTTGTTTTTTGTTTCTTCTGTAGCTGTTGTCAACCCACAAGAGTGATACTTTTTTATTTTAATGACACAAAAATACCACCGACGACGCGCCTCTCGTCGTCCACACACACGGGGAAAACGCACGGCCAGGCGGAACTGACGTTTCGTCATGAGGAGGGGTTGTGCACTTGCGGGGTAGTACGTATTTAGAAGGGGTGAGTTTTCGGGAAAATTCCGGTAGATGGCAGATTGGGACATTGAGCTGAATAGGGGGTTGAGATCGGTGGATTGATGGAGAAGGACGGATTACACTTGTGGGCTATCGGCGTATTTTCCTGCTGGGAAAATTTAAAGAGAGAAAATTTATATGAGGTATTTTTGGATATTGTAAAAGTAGGATTCTCTTTATAATAAATTTGGCAATGAAAAATTAATATTGTTTTTAATTAATTAGTTTTTTTAAATACGGAATTTTCGCAAGTTCAATATTTTGTAAAAAAAAATTTTATGCATTTATTCATGAAATTGACTGATGGTCCGATGAATTAACGAAGCAGTTACTTGTGTTGAATTTATTTTCAGTTTGTAACTGGTATTTTGCAGTTTATTTAATTTTAGCTGGGATGAAGTTTAATTGGATTGGATTTTCATTTGCTTTCAACTTATTTTTGAGGTTTATTTTCAATTTTAATTGGAGAAGTTTCGAGGTGCCCTTTGAGTTTGTTGGAAATACTTTAACCTTGCCACAATGTTATCAGTAAATTGCTTCGAATAAAATTCAAAATGTTAAACTCCTTCATTATTGACAAATCAAATTAACAAGCGCCTTTAATTTTCGAAATTTTAATGACTCCATTTCATTTTATTTTTTAACTTCTTCAATAATCATTTATTCATTTGATGTTGCTTCAGTTACATCGTGAATTTAATTGGAGACCACTCGAACTTCCCCTTTGAGTTAGTTGAAATTACTCTACACTTGCGATAATTTAATAAGGAAATTTCCCTTACCAAATTAAAAGTATGAAACTGATTAATTAATTCCGAATGATTTGATAAAAACTACATCGATATTTGTAAAAATCGATGCAACCGCAATACTTCCCCCTTTACACCTCCTATTTTTTCTTGTTAATTTTCTGTTGTATCATTTAAAATACGAAATTGTTAATTAATTTTAATTGGGCCCTTTAAATTTGTTCTCCAACTACTCAAGGGCGCGTGTAACCATATAACACTCCAATTTTCTGGAATGCCCTCAAATATAACCCACCACCTCCTCAGTCTTTCATAACACACGCTCTCCCGAACAGGGAGGGACTCCAGGCAGTACTCGAGTACCTCGAGGTACATAGATATGCAATGGATAAGTAGGGCATGATGAGTCGATACAGGAGAAGTAGGTAGAGCCGGAGAGTCTCCAAGGTGGAAAGTGAGAGTGCTTCGAGGGAGTCTTCTCGCCAATGCCCTGTGCTCTTACGTGTATTTGACCTCCTCAGAACACAATTCACTTATTTCGGTGATAATCACCTGCGATAATTGCTACTCCCTCCCACCCCCACCTTTCGACAAATTAAAAAAATCTTGTTGGCGACAAATAGACAGTAATAATTAAGAATAAAATTTAATGAAAATGTTCCTCAACGATAAATCAACGGTAAAGTCAAATAATTCCCGGAATAAATTCAATTATTCTAATGAGTAACTGAGAACTCATTGATTTTCACCGGAATGAACGAATACCCGTGAGCAAGCGCAGTATCAGCTCCCGAGCCAAATGTCCCGATGACGTAGTGAAAACTGCATATAGGGAATAAGTGTAAACCATCCTTGGGGAAGGCTGTTGGTGTCATGCGCAATGGGGGTAGGTTTGCCGCTTGAGCTGGCACCCCTTCGATCCAGGAGGGAGTGAGAGACCATCGGTTTAGCTCTATAGCCCCGGCAGAGCCGAGTGAGCACATCGGGCTAGGGTGGAAAAAGCTCGCGCGCAGCACGAGGCGCCACGAAGAGGTGAATTCGTTCAAAAATACGAGCTTTTGTCGATTAAACAGATATGCGCAGGCGTATCACTGTGGCTGACGCGATCGTGGCTCTTCTACTCCCGGTAATATTCGAATTACGGGGAGTGGTAGATTTTTAGTAATTCAGGAGGGAAAAACGCTTGTACTAAATCATCTTTTGCTGAAAATTACGGAATTTTTCCGAAACGGACTGAATTGTCTGTCAAAAAATATGATGACCTCGCTTACACGGAGGGAAATTTTCATAAACATCATACGGATATGATGATGATTATGGACTGGTGGAGTACATGTAATATAAAATCAATTACCGCCGTAGAAACCTAGTCTGCATCCATCAATCCTACCGTTACTAATTATGTAATCAATAATTGCCCGGAATTGAGTCATTTTACGATAGAATGTCGAAAGTCAGTTTTCCTAGGCTATTTCCCACCGCCAGAAAATGTCTCCAGACATAATTAAATTGCATAATCAAGATAAATGTCCTATAAATTTATTTTCCATTGATTTTTTTTTTCAATTAAAAAAAATCTATTGAAAGTAGTAAAAAAATCACGATAGTGTCGGCGGATAGATTTCCCCAGCATTGGGACAAGTTGATTTATGTTTATTCAAACAAAAAATCAACAGATCACTCGAGACTTGTTTATTACATTGAATATTATGAATTTCCAAGAATTAATTTTTCATAGCAATTCCCTCGCGCTATTTTTCCCCGCGAAATTTTCAGTCCACTCACTAGAATTTCTATGAACCGACAATTCTAAAAAAATCAATAAACTATGAATTCCATTCCAATGACTCCATAAGAATTCCCATAAATAAAAAAATTCCAAATCCCCTGGAATGTCCCATGAAGTTAAAAAATCCCATTCATTTCCCCGCACCATCAAGTTCAACGTTTCTCTCATCAAAAATTACCCGCCGTCGTAACTTCACCATAAAATTTCAATTTCCTCCTGACAATCCACCTAAAACCCTTAATTCCCCGAAGCATCACCCGCCGTAATAAATCACGACAAACAAACTCCTGAACTACCGAAGAATGTCATCTAACTGACAGTCGTCCCCACCGAATGCACCCAAAGAAGAACTAGAGATTAATAAGAAACCTTGGTCAGAGCTCAACGAGTTCGGTGAAATGCACCACCAAGTCCGACCTAACGGGTACCTCTCCTCCTCATCACACAACATCAATTCTCTAACGCGACTGGACTTTCTCCAGGAACGGTATTATTCCCACTCACAGTGACACCAGTGAATATGAATCCAGCGATACCTGAGACATATCCAAGATTCAGAGTGAAAATAAAACCTACTGACAATGAAAAACTACAACAAAACAAATATTCTCGTATAATCAATGGCTATCGTCAGTTGTATACAATCCGTTATATGTATCGACTATACTTTCCCGCCTTATTCCTCAATACCGGTAAAATTCACTCCTCGTCTACCCATGAATTCCGCATTATATTATCCCTCGATACGATATATACAAGCGTGGTTCAACTCCCCTTCGTCTTCGTCTTCTTGGGCAACGTGTACTTCAGGAAAACGGTACTTCTAACTGTACAACCAAAGTCGCATAACGATGCAGTACAGGAGAGGCTAATGGTGGGGGATGTTTACGTATATTTTATCGCACAAATTTTCAAACGTGCAACAGAGACACGTGCTACTGAGGCTGTAATAATTTTACAGTCAATTATCAGAGAGAACGCTGGAGAATATTCTTATCAGTGATCTCAAGTTTTTTTACTGCTGTGAGAGATTGTTTCGGATTCTATCTGTGAATCTCTCGTTGAAAGGCATTCAACACTGAGTATCCGCTTTGTTGCGACTATAAAAAGAAAATGGGTGGATTGAGGAATTTGGAGAATCAGGAATTAAGGGGCCGGAGACGATTTTTTTTTCATATAAAATTTTTGGAAAGCAAGAGCTTATTTCTGTAGGTTGACAATGAATGCTCGTGTGTAGAGGGTCGATGTGCAGAATAGCATTATATACTTCAAATATATTTTCAGAAAAAACAACTTTACGCATTGGTAATTTAATTACAAATCTCTGTACCTATCAACACGTTAATTTATTTATTAAATTCCCCGATAACAAAATTGATGAGCAGCCCACGCACTCCTGTGATTATTCACTTCTCGAATAAAGTTTCAAAACTGAAGTGCACTGGGGTGCAATAAATCGAGTGAACATTATAAAAAAAATTCAATTCATGAACGTTAACCTAATGCCAAGAGTACTCCCCCCTAACATGCGTACGAGAGATCACGTAATATAGGCTCGTCGGCGAATGTACCGCAAGACGTGCATTACGTCACTGGTGTTCCTGTTTCATACGAACGGTTATACGAACGAAGCAGAGAAAAAGAGGAGGAAACGATGGAGAGAGAGAGAAAGATATCCTCGGAAGAAAGAAGATGAAAAATAATGCAGTAGCCTGACAAAGAAACTAAAACCCGACTAACTGATGAAAGAGTACGATGTATCCGAAGAAGGGAAAGGCAGGGCGGTATGTGTGTGTGTATGTGTGCGTATATACTGCAGCGTTGAGGATGCGCTCGTTGAGTTTAGTTGGCTATATAACACAAAGTGTCCAGTGGAAAAAGCCTCTGGGTCAGCTGGTCGAAGCCGGGTTCGATCACCTCTTACTGTCAACAAACGTCTCCCATTAGTTTTATTGAGAAAACTTGTTTGAAAAACATTCCGAGAAAATTCTCAATGCACTGGACATTTCCGGGACGAAGTTCTGATAAGTCTGATAACGGAAAAATGTATGAAGGAAAAACATCACTATCTTCTTCGGTTTGCGTGACGGTTATCATAGATTATTTTCAAGTAGAATAAAAATTGTTTTTCCTTCCGAATGGACGCACTACAATTCTGAAATTTTTTTAATTTTCTCCTTTTGATTTGAAATAATATAGAATCGTGGGAAACGTGATGATGCGCAGCTTCAGGACTAGGAGAAGAGTGCTGGCCTAACCCGAAGATCGGCCCAAAGTGGCAGCTGATTGTACTGATACTGGCACGAAAAATGGGCCCAATGCGTGATCGAATCTGGGATAATAATACCGGATCAATAAGGCCTTTTACCGTCTGACGATATATTTTTTCCAAAATTCAGAATCAACCCTGACCCTAATAGTGATTGCAATAAACAGTTGAGGGTGTCCTGGCACTCTATTTTTTCATTGAATAAAAAAAACTTCTTCATCCCTCCCTCAACCACTTCAGATTGACAAGAAACTAGATTTTAATTGCTATCAGGCCCAACCATTGAAAACTATTAATTCCTTTTTTAATATTCCGTCGATGGTGGACACGCCATTGACCTAGACAACCTGAATCAAGAATCACTGAATAGTGAACCGCACATTAGTCGCGAAAATAAAAATCCAGACGCTCCTTTCTAGCCTATTAAAAAATCGCCCATGTGCCTGACGGGAGCAACTTTCCACCCTTGTGGCTGATCATACAATATTAAAACCCCGTACTTTCCCACTATTCATCAAGGGCTCTCTAAACTGAGCGGTCCAGTTCCTTCAACTCTCCGTCACAAAAAAAATTCCTGCATGCAAATGATTAACTAATGTTGCGAAATAATTCACATTCATGAGATAATTGTTAATGGAAAAAAGGGAAAAATTTCACAAAATGTCTTGGCACACATTATCCTCCCGATTAGTCAATTTTCACGAGACAGCAGAGATAAATTCACCATTGGTTTCGTAATTTTTACCACGATATAGTAGAAAAAACCTACAAATGAATTTCTCTCTCCAATTACTTGACTTGTTTGGTAATTTTTCACCGATTTTATCCTTCGCATACATACGACGTGAGTGGACTGTCAGTTCCGTTCGCAAGCAATTTATCGGATAAATCCGTGATACCCACATGATAACAAAAATCATCCTGAAGATATAAATAATTTCTTCAAAACCGCCCTCCCACTCTCCTACAAATTTACGTGTATTCTATCGCATTTATATCTTCAAACCACAATTTATAGAAAGAGTTATCGCGTCGAGAGTTGTAAGTTGCGCTGGACGGTTGCGCGCGATAATACATAGCGGTAAATCGTTGCATGTGGGCCAGTGTATGGCCAGAGGATCCTCCAGTGCACGAGAATGCACGTGAATTGAAAGGAGAGGAAAAAAAAAATATTTTATAGTAGATATGCATAATATCAGTGGTTGCTCGCTTATTACTTCCATAGCGTCGATGTGTATCAGAGGCCTACGAAGCGCTTTGTGCCCCCTTGGATTAACGTCCGGGTTCAGTGCCAGATCGGCCTGGGTAAATATAAGCGTCTGTACAGAATGGACTTACGCCCTATGCCGTCTTTGCGTGTCTCACTCATCTCTGGCAGTAATGCGCATAACGCGAGTTGCGTGATGAATCTAATATCTTGATTTCATGGCTACTCGCCCATTTGTGCATTTTGACACGTGTTATTTTTTTCACGTTTTATGGTTAACTTTTTTATTTCGAATAACATTTTTTACTTTGCATTATCACTCGTCTCTTCCGATGAATTCATAAGATACGATGGGACTCCTGACGGAAATGATATTTTTTTTAATTGTGTTGATGAATTATGTGAAGGGAGTATTTATTTTTTTTTAACTGAGACTAAATTATTATTTTTGCGAAATTTCTAATTTTGCGGGAGTTAAAAACTATCCTGTCTTCATAGAAACTGTAATTTTGTCAATTATATCGAGTTTGAGAACCGAACAGCCGAAATTTGTCCTCGAAAATTCACTTTAAAATTTTATCACACGACTATTTGACTATCAGAATTATATTTCGTTAGTTGTTGGATGATAAACTAAAAATTTCCTGAACCTTTTGGATTTTTTCTCCTCAATTCAGATAACAATTCGGGAAATTGATTTTCCATTGTGAATCACGCAAATTGTTCTCCAATTTTCACTGAATATATCTGTTCATGAATCCGTATATCGTCTATATTGCCCTCTTTCTCGACAATTATTTCCAAAAGTCCGTTCAACGGTACTTCTGATACATTTAATTGGCTGAGATGGTGAGTGATGAATGAAAATAAAATAGATGTACATAGTGTTGAGTCTGTACAGGACAATGGGATATACCTGAGTGCGATAAATCCATTGGGATTGTTTGAGTTGTGCTGTGAGTACAGTTACCTCGAGTCGTGTGCGGTGAAGGGCATGTTTTGTTACGAGTTGAGGAGGTTTATTCCACCTCGTTATCGTAGCGCCCACCCCAGAGGAATATTCAAGATAGGGGTGGAGACGAAGGGGGCGACAATTCAAGGAGAATAATGGCATCTGATAAATGCTTCAGTAACAATTGAATTTCCTTCATATCGCCAGCGAATTTATTGCAACACATCTCTATCTATTTATTTTCTTTTTTATAAAAACCTTTAGTAGCCGGGGGTAATATAATGCTAGGATCATTTTGCGGTGTGAGCCGATTGTTTCCGTCTCGATGCCGATAACTAACGAGAGAGGAGAGGCACATGCCTTGCAATTTGTCGCACTCGATGTATACCCTGTCCGTTATGCTATTACGCCGTTCGTTGCCACTTGGGTGCTTGTGTGTTACGCTTTGGTATTTAAGGGAATGATTTAACGAGTCGTTGGGACCCTCCGGGAGATGGACGAGACTGGCCACTTGACTCCAGCAAATACTTCTTTTTTTTTTTTAAAGGAAGATGTTTACATGGGTCGGGACTTGTTTGAGTGGCGTACAGAGACTTTCAGGGAAGAGCGGTTTTTTGTTTGAGAGAGGATTGTTTTGTGAGAGGAGTTGGTTGAAGAAATTAATGAACTTTTGAGATACGCATGAAGTTGTTGGGAGTCGTCTGTGAAATTTAAACATTAGCTTTTTTTAATTTCCAATTAATTCTCTTCGCTGTTTGATTGATAAGTTTTTTTGTGTACATCCCCTGGATGAACCACGATATTTCCATTTCCTCAATTACGCCCTTCGCTGATTAATTATCCCGAGTGGCTTTAAAAAATCCTGTCGCGACGGTGTCAAACTATCGCACAATGGGACACTGATACCACCAACCTCGCCCATTTCCAACCCCTTACCCCACTCTCTCCTACCAACTTTTTGTCCTTCACGTAATGTGCAAATCTCGGTTCAACGATCTCGTCTCCAGTTTGGCCTTCCGCGTGGGAGTTTTCGTGCTGAGTCTAATCTCGAGACATCGCCCAGCCTTTTTAACATGTTCAATTCTTTTACCTTCCCTCTTTCATCCAGTAATTTCACTCTTTCTCAATTCCCCGTAGAAAAGGGAAAGTAGATGGCCCCCGAGATTAGTTTCAGTGGCCAAATAAAATTTATCAACGTTATTATTATTTTTGTCAAGGGTAAGTGACCCCCGAAGTCCTTGAACACAACCTGTGATTTGCATTCGTCGAGTCACGTTATTTACACGTCATGTAAGGCACATTGCAAAAAATCAATGGGGATTTCTCACGATCTCGTGTGCAAATTTCACTCCAAACAGAACAATAAATAATATTTTAAATAAGAAGTGATGGTTTAGAATTTTTTTTATTTGTGATTCACGAAGGGAGGACGCTGATTTGTCGAGCATTGTTCCGTCAGGAATTTCACGTGTGGGAAGATTAAATACTGTAAATGGCTTGAATGAGCGAATCTCAACTCCATAACCCCCACCTATTCCCAAGAGTCATTGCACGAGAAGCCGAAAGCCCCATCTGTCTGACGTCTCTTAACGGGTTTTACAGCCGTTAGAATCCTCAATTGCGCAATATCGTGGGGATAATGTGGAAGAAATACGGGGAATTCATTGAATTGGGGGAATCAATTTGTCGATGTGGCGGAGGCATTGATTATTATTCAAATTTACGGTACATAATTAAAGTGGAGAAATTGTTATTGACAGCGAGGGAATGCTCTTGCAATTTTTTTTCACTTCAAGGGGGAGAAACCAGAATTGGCTCAAGAATTTACAAATTAATTGCACGTTAAATCAAAGCGTGAGTAGGAAACATTCAGCAGCAAAATACGATTTTTTCATGGAATTATGAATTTTCGAAGACAATTTGTAGAAATTTCTAGGGAACTGCTCTGGGCACTTCTTGGAAGCTTAGTTAAGAAGTTCACCAGCAATTGCAGCCCAAGATTGTTAACAATACACAACACAAGAATTCATACGAAGAGGAACGAGGCATTATTAACGTTCAACGATTTTTGATGACTCAAAAATACAGATTTTACCACCAATGCATCAGTAAAAATTCGATAAATAAATTTGAAAAGGCTCCAAAACCGCTGTTTGATAATAAAATAGTTAGTTGTGACTACATTACGCCGTCGAAGAATTTTTGTCCAGAGATAATCTATATTTAAACTCCAAAATCGTAAAAATTTCAACAATGTCAAGCCTAAAAAATCTCACCGAGGGAAGCCCTTAAATCCCCAGGTACAATCCCACGTGGAGTCACCTCGGGGTCATTGTCCTGTCCCCCAAAGTTATTCCGTAACATGACGTAACAGCGCTCGAAAAAAAATTTCATAAATGCAAGTCACAAATTAACACCAAAAAAATTAAATTAATATTGAAAGTTGCATCGTAAAAGTGTTTTTACGCTTAACTGTCAATTAATTGCGATGGAACGGGGAAGTGTTTTGTTGACTAAACGAAATAACTTAGGGACTCAGCAGAATTGAATGAAGACGTCAGACAAAACGTCCAAGGAAAAAGGTGATTCATCAGTCAATTGGAGAAGAGGATTATTCCGATGCATTCGGATCAATGTCCTCTCTTGAATTCTCATAAAAAGACAGGGCACGCGATCATGGCCTCATTAACCTGCCAAAAATTCGAACATGACGGGGTGGCTTTACAATTTGAACGTTAATTGAATTAATATAAAAATTTATAAGAATTTCGTCATTGATAATACAAAAATTTACGAAAAAAATGCTTAGAAGTTACAAATATCAATTTTATCAGCCCACGAGAGTAAATAAAAAAACTGGAAAATCCATAAATATATTTTTGAATTCTTCATTAATGGGGATTTACGCGCAATCAAGTTTCAAATGATAATTATTAGCTATAATTATTCTTCCTACCAACAAGGAATGAATCCCCTCCTCAAACCTACGAGTCTTCTAACGAGGAATAAAATAAATTAATAAAAATATTTTTGTTATCAGCATAAAAATCACCCGAAGAATATTGAAAGTTTGTTGTCATCATTTTCGATATTCTCCAGGATATTAACCACCGGAGGCTCCCTGACGTCAATCCTTACAGATCAACGTCCTCATTCCAATCATAATCGAAAACTGCTATACATAACATCAAGCGATACCACGTCACGTGTCTCGACTGCATCTGTACGTTACGTCGGTCACGTCTCAAGGCCCGTGACTTTGAACTCTGTCTTGCTCGATGACTCCCTCTTTCTCCTGTTATACTGGAGCGACTTCCCGATGAGGAGTGAAGAGAAGGGACAATAATGCCCTGCATAACGTAACACGACACAAGGACGCGACATTTCCAATCCTCTCATTAACACAACCCCCTCCACAACCATTCGTACACCTGTTAAATTCTTCCTGATTATTTTTCCTTTCGTTCTCTCGAATTTCCACGTCGAGGGAGTTTCCGCATGATTAGATACGTTCAATCATTCTTCTGTTCTTTCCTGGTGTCTTTGGGGGAGAAATTTCAGTGAGGCTTTATTTATTTTTTCACATTATTTAACGTCGGTTAATGCTCTTGAAATTCAATACCCCTTTAACTGAGCACGCGGAAGGCTAGAGTGACACGCAATTCAGCTCTTCTTTCATTGCTGTCGTTATTAGGCGATAGAATTTTTTTTTTATCATTTCTGTCGAGATGATTATATTGAAATTTTTAATTATAAAAAAAATTGTCATCATGGGAGACTGAATATGATGAAATATAATATTTCGTCACTCTGAAGATCACACGATTTTTTTATTCATATTTATGTGGAAGATGGTTAATCATTCAATTCTTCACGTCATGAAAGACTCATTAGTTTTATCGTTGGGAAAAATTTGTTAATTTTTAATTCTTCCAAGGCCCAGATATTTCAACTTGTAAGAAAAAAACATATTCAATGCTCGGGATTAATTGTAAAACCGATGAAAGGGTGATTGCTCATATTGTTAGAGACAGAATTATAATACTTTTAACGAAATATAATACTTTTTCTAAACTGCCATGGTGGATAGAACTCAGAATAAAAGTTAGATGTTGGAACAAGAAGTTTGAAAAAGGCAAGAAGAACGACGGTTCTACAGTTAAATTTTTTGGGAGGGTCCCCGGACGAGTGAGCACACATTGCCGGGTCCGAAGGCACCTGCGGTCGACGACCCATGGTCCCATGGGCTATCGAATACCACTCTTTACCTTCTCTCGACGATGCCCAACACGGTGGAAACACAACCGGCGACAATTACGAGCGCGTAGGAATGTCACCTCGCCGCGTATATAACCGGACTCGACGAAAATTATTTATCCAAAAATACGCGGATGAAGTTGCGAAATAAATATTGCATGAGTTATTAATACGAATGAACTCAGAACGAACGAAGGAAACTAATTCGATGTTAATGAAAAACGAAATTGAAATTACTTTACTCTTCTTTTGATGAACGTCTATTCATTTCGCAAAAATAATGTTTTTACTGGTCAATAAAATTATACTTTGTAAAGAAATATGATTTTTCTAACATTAAAATTAGGTTTTAGAAAAATGTGTCATTCTTAACACACCACTATCAATTTTTCCCCAAAAACCAAAAATAGAAAAAATTAGAATTTCTATGCAAAGTACAATCGCAATGAGGCTGACTATTCATAATGTTCTTTCACTTTGTTGTTCAAGAAATTGAATCAATCAATTAATTCACTAATTCTCTATTTCCATTTGATCTCCCTCCCACTGCTCATTTGTGCATACCCTATTAAATTATTGATCTTAAATTTATTGCCATTTTCCAATAAATAAACCGTGATGGGCTTATTATTTACGAACTATCTATAAGCATAATAATTGCCTCAGCCTGCCTGCACTCCAATAAATAAACAAGTAAATCCAAAAGTTACTAATCAAAAACGTTCACATCTTCAATGAATTTGAGGAAATAATTTTTCGCAATAAAAAAGGGCCCTCAATCATCTCCTGAGCCTACTGATATTCAATATAATCCCATCATTAATAAAACCATTATATTCGTCTCATGACGTGTTACCAAATCAAACAAAATTCCCCAGAGAAAACAGCTGGTGAGTTGTACACAAGTCTTGAGTTCAATGACTGAGGACCGAGAAGCCTCGGGCAATACTCGACGCCCCTCTCCCCCTCCCCACACCCCTTACTCCTGTAAGTGTAATCCCCTCTTCCATCGTCATCATCGAGCAATTCTGATAGCTAGAATCTGTGTGTGACTCACAACTGAACACCGGGTGTCAAATTACACGCTGACGTTCTCCATAAAACTGTCAACTCCCACCTAAACTCCTGGTTTTCTCTTCCACAACATAACAGATGTTAAAAATAGATATAACAAAATGAGGTGAATTCGCAGGAAAATATATTCACGATTGCAGCACATTGCGGTCATTGTCATTAATTAGGGAAAATTAACGGGTCATCCAAGCATTTTCACCTAATTGACACGATTCCTGTGGTCGTAATGGATATGCTGTACGTACACGTTTATTAAGTATATCTATTACCACCGATTTAATTTGGACTTTCCAAGGGGGAGGGGGATGGGGGGAATTTTAAGCGAACTAGAAATTTACATTAGCGAATAATTTATTTTAAAGTCCGATCAGTCTTTGAGAATGTTTTTTTTTTTTCTAATTAGAAACTGAAGAAAAAATTAGTGAGTAGAATAAAATGAATTAATCTCGACTTCATGATAATGAGATTAAGTTAAATTTCAATTCAAACAAAATTTGAGAGATTTTCATCAATCCGTGGGTTTTGCATGTACCCCAATAAATTCAATCGATTTTAATGGCGTACGCATACATAAATTTGCAAATACCTCTGCAATCACTCTAGTATTTTGGTAATCGATCAATACCGGCCGCCCTCCAAGCATATATTTGAATAAAAAGCTTTTGCAAAAAACTGGAAATTCTTTTGCCGGATTTGAGTTGATAAGTTGGGTCAATTCACCCATTAGCTGGGAAAATTCATCAATCCCAGGTCTCTGTGTAAAAAAACCGAGACATTTCTAATTTCTCCACTTTCCCCTTTATAATTGTCATCCCTCGGAACAATAAAAATTCATGATTGTAGTGATAATTAAACCGACGATATCTGCAATTTTAATTTCTCCCCCTCTTGATACCCCGAATGCTACGTTCCCGGGACCATCATCATCACACGAGTTGACTTGAGCTGTACCATTGGAGATGTAAAAATTGATGGGGCGAGGATTAAAAAAAAACACTCGTGCCCTCGGACGAGCAAGTGAGACAGAGAGGGTTACGCCCTTCGTACCCAGCGATTTATGCCGTCATAAAGATGAGAATGTCGAAACCCGAAACTATATACCAAGAAGGATGGCTTCCTGATGAGGGTGTTGGATGGACGAGGAGGTTGCGGTGCCGAGGGAATGATGAAGTGAATTCCCTTATTTTATCTCTCTCATACACAAGTCAAAGCCAGTTATAACGGTATAACTAAACCCTTCTTGCCCGATAATTTGGGTACATCTTCTCATGGAGTTTCGGCCAATAGTGGACCCGGGTCCCTCGTTCTTGCGCCAAGAGTTGAATACACCCGTTGTGATTTTCGAGTGATTGCTTCTTATTATGAAACGTCACTTACAAATTGATCTTTTGAGAAATTGATTTCAGCACAATTGGCGGAATAAAAGTTTTTTTGCTGATTACTTTTTTTTTTTATCTTTGTCCTTCAATGCATGATTCATCATTTTTATGATATTCCGGAGGAGCTGAGTGACGCCGTGAAATGAGGAGTATCTTTCATCGTCAATCATTCAATTTGTCAATTAAATTCTGATCTTTAATGATATTTTCCAAGTAGCTACCATTTTTTTTTAAATAATTATAGTTTCTATGAATTGTTGCGATTGTCTAAATTTGAAAGATTTTCTAAGGATGAAGACGTTTAAAAATTATTTACAGACATCTTGTCATTAAAAAATAATTTCTAACGATTGAATTTGATTCAAATTCAGATCCGCAAAAGTTGAATCATAAAATTATTTTAAAATTTCCCGAAATTAATAACCAATTGGGAAATACATGAAAGATCAGAAGGGAAACATTTTCCGAGAATCAGTGGTTACGGACAGTGCCGAGAAGACACGTTTCAATATGAAAATGATCTTTCGATACTCCTTAAATTATTTAATTTCTACGTAAATATTCAAACAGCCAACGGCTAGATATAAAATTTTGTTATCCTCCTAATTAAATCACTGATACAAATGCCGCTATAATTATCGATCAGTTTAAACTGTTGATAATTTAAATATATTGCAAAGGTCATTTAATCATATAATTTTAATTTTTCATCCTTTTGTTTATTCTAATCTGTCTGGGGTCTTCCGCTTTTACCGCGACTGTGCGCCCACTCGCGAGAAGTCTCTTCCTGGATGAACCGGTGAGCCCGCGGGGGCCCTCGCGGTCTTATCGACGAGGGAGATAAGACACGAGAGTCTATACCACCAATGACGGCATCTCGTCTTGGAGATTATTCCGGACTCGGTGCATCAACATCTCCAATGGGTTTCGTGCGGGGTTAACCTGGGTATTAATGGGTTTCATGGTGAAGCTACGAAAGATTGTGATTCCTCGAGGGGATATCCAAGACGTGGGTAATTGATGAAGAAACGTGATTTTGGGTTTCTTTGTTTGATATTTTTCGGAAACAGTTCAAGCATTCCGTAAAAATTTATCAATATTCCTAGAACAATTCACGCTCTCATTTATAATGATAAATTAAATAAAATAACCTTAGCTTCATTATAAATTGTTAAATACGCCCGAAATTCCCCAAAGAACCTATCGATGAGGTAAAAATTACATTTCCGGAGCTTCTCAATGACCCCAGGTCAATAAATCTCAACAAAATAAGGAGCGTTATCATTCATCATTATTATAAAAAAAATCCCTCCGCCCTTCAGATATGCAATTTTCACCTCCACCCACTCCTGAATGATACAGTTCTAGGTATCAATTTAAACCCACCACAATTCCGAAAAACAATCAATAGCTATAACCGTCACCGCATCATTAATTCACCGGCGCGCAAGGAGAATAATATTTATTTAAATTAGTAGGTGTTTTATCATGCGTTAAGATGCCCGGAAGAGTCTTGTCGGGTCACTTTGGGGTTCTGGATTCACTAGGTGTGGATATACACTTACAAAATCATCGTGCAAAGGGGATGGAAATATTGCTAGGGGCGCACGAATACCTCGTGTTCACCTTCTGTGTACACACATGCATTTTAAACCTGCAGGAGAGCCTCAACGTTTGCGTGAGGTTTTCATGTGTGGAATACACGAGGGGTTCATTGACCGAGCAGGGGCTTTTGTTCGTGTTCGAACGAGAAAGAGAAGGCCCCCAAACTCCTGCGGCATTCTCCATACCAGAGAGGTGGGCCAACGAAACCACAGCGTTACCTTTCCCTCCCTCCCCCCCCCCATTCTCTCTCACTTCTTTACTCCCTCCCCCTTCCCTCCCACTATTGACTGGTGAGCTCCCTTTATCGTTTCTCCACCTCGCTCTCACTTCTTGTTTCATGAATTCGAAAGAGTCTTGGGTTGGGTAATCGATCGTAATACCCCAAGGTCTTTACCACCTGCTGTATTTTAACTGGCGCCAATGAAACTTGTTGCATTCTTTGGGTCTTTATTTCGGAGATTAGATTGTGATTTTGGAGATATCCAGGAGAAAAATGTTGGATTTTTTATTATAGATAGAAGAGGGAAGAGTCAGGAAGTGAATTTTTTTAAAGAGAGAGAGGAAAGAGTTTTTAGTTGGATTAGACTGGCTCGGAATTTTTTAAAAAATCATTTGCATTCGGAAATTGTTATTGAAAGTTTTAGTGTTGAAATGGGCGTAAAGTGATGGCCAAATAAAAGTTTCAGTGCTTTTTCCCAATTTGCACAGGAATAAATAAATCAATTTTTTCAACGACAAGAGAGAAACATAAAAATCGTATACAGGCTCCCCTGATTTTTTCTATTTAGCAGAAAAGGTGTCAATCAAAACCTGAACCTAATACTTCCAAAGATATTCCCAAAAGACCGTGAAATTGAATCTATCGTCTCACTGCGATTGATAATTTAATTATTACCGCAAAATGTCAAAATAAAATCACTCAAAATAGACTGCAGTCTCCGAAAAATCATTTTAAGCCCGTCAATAAACACTTGAGAATTGTCATTCGGTGACCGCAGGTCGATGACTCCTCGATACAACTTTATCTCTTCCTGCTCATCTGATTCATGCGCGCAAGAGAGCAAGCCCACGGTTTTTCATCTTTTTACCTTTATCAAGTCACTCTATTTTTATTTTATTACACGATCATATATCGCCTACACGTTTTCTCTGTTTTGTTACTCATTTTTTTCCCCTTGGTGTCATTCCACCAAGTGCCTAAGTAGTTGAATCGCTATTTAATAAAATAGTCACGTAAACACTTTTATGAAACACTCGGGAGACATCAGATTCAGAAATTGGATTATATAGCTGAGTGGGCCTGGAGATATATATTTATCCAACAATGTCAATGAAGGCGAATGTTAACTCTATCTCGAGTAGTAATTTACGGAGGAATAATTTATCAACAAAAGTAAATAGATACATTTCATCTGGGTACTAGAAATCCGTTTGTTCTATTTGACTTTATCTCTCAGGAGATCCAAACATTTATCCATTTTACAATTTTTAAATCGATAAAATAATTAATTAAATAAGTCAACAGTCCCAAATGTATTGCCAAACATGCATGCGAATATTCCAATTCGATAATGAAGTCGGGGGGTATACGAACAGTTGATTCAATTCAATTACTATTTTTTTAGTATCAAACATTGAAGATTGTTGATACAGATTAAAAACCCCTCGTGAATTTCATGTATTAAAAAATTAAAAATAGTTCGAATTTTATCCCTACAAATCTACTATCTCCTGGAAATGTTTACTGTTGATTAAAACTCAAAGTTTGATTGGACAATCAAGGAAAGCCGTCAATTCCAGATCAATCCTTTGATAAAAAGTAAAAGTTATTTTCAACTCGATCCCAAGATATTGCCATAATATTATTATTGCCTTATGGACCCCCCTCGAGCCTGAGATTTTCACCTACATTTGAATCACCCTACCCCCTCCCTCCACAAACATCGTCCACAACAAGTCCCTCTCACTCACAATTTAAACATCTAGTGTCGGTATTAACGATCCCACGATAAGCACACTTGGGGAGGAGTGTAACCCTGCGTGTCCCTCGATTCCCTGAGCCACCTGTCTCCCCCACGTGGTTTACCCATGTAAACCTTCCTGCATACCCCACAGAGACTCTATACCCCCGGGATTTCCTATCATTTGGCTTCTACACTCAGTGTGTTACTGACCCCGAGTGACCCTAAGCATCGCCGTGTACTGTTACCTTACCTGCCGCACAATTTATTTTCTCCTCTCACTATCCTCTCCTTGTTCTCTTCATTTAACGCACGACCTTCACGATAAATTCCTCCTAATCATCCCCCATCCCACTGTCAATCATCCCCTTGCGTTATCATCTTTGTTATCTCCATTCCTCTAATTCCTTGCATTTTCTACCTGCCTTCATTTTTTCATTTATATTTATTCACCGGCATTTAACAGTACTGCAGGAGTGCGAGAGAGCGAATGTCCACGTAAACAAACGGCATATTTTAATATTTTAATTAACACGGAATAAATCAATTTAATTCAATGTTGGATATCTATCTAGAATGCTTATCCAAAATCACACGCGATGAGAAAATCTCTAATTTTCTTTAACCGATAGAGCGAACAATTTGTGCCTGATTGATAACAATTTTAATCGCTAATCCTAGAGTAGTCAATTTCTATAAATTTCCAAAGGGAGTAAATCTATACAAATATACGAATAACAAGTTCAAATACGGTGAGTACTGGAATTTCCAAAATCGTTCCAGTGGAAGTGACTCGTAAATTTGGCAATAAATCCGCCAGGAGTAACTGTGTAAAATTTGTTTGTCCCAAAAAAATTGGTGGTTTCGCATGTGCTTCGAACAGTCCAAAAAATGACAGAATATCCCTCGGATGCGAAACCACCAGATCATTTCAAGAGGCATAACCATCCTTAATTGCTGAAAAAATGGCCAATAAATATGCAAGTTCACTAACGGCAGATCTCGCTCGGCCGTTCATTTCGGACGCTCGACTGCCTCGTGAGCGAACGGTAAAAAAAAATTGTGCAAAAGCAGAGGGCGAGAGAAAAAAAAATACAGAAGATCGAGCATTGACCGTCTATATAACGAGCTCGCGCAACCACTCCGCAAACAATTACTATCAACCAATTGAAATAAAATCGATCAGCATGAAACACTCACCTCTTATGGTGCTCGGCATTATGTCCTCAATGGCATATCCTGTTATCCAAAATAAATAGCACCAGTATTTTCCCAAAATTCAAATTCACTTCACAACCCCACAATTTCCAACGAATTTCGTACTTTCAGAACCGGGTTAAAAAAATACTGTTGCTGTATTTACAGCGTATCTCGGTTGTTTATCCGCACGCACTAAAAAATTTTAACCACGTAAAACAGTCAAACGCACTTCCATTTCGTCACGATAATCACAAGCAACTTTTGACTGAGCTTGATGCATCAAGAGAAATGTTAACAGACCAAAGCACATGGATCCACTGCGATCGATTCGCAGTCTCTCTTTTTTGTATTGAGTTGAAGTGTCAGGTACAGGTCGACGACATCCGCATGAAATCGATGCTCGCCACGCCGTCTCAACTCCCAATGACATTTACCGAATGAAAATACACGATAAAACCGGTGTAATTATTCCGAACAAACACTCAAAATGACTAAAACTCGTTCTCTAGCTGATGTAAACAAAGGCCTGTGTAAACACTGAAATTCCCGTGCTATTATCCTTATCCTCTCACTCAACCATCACCAGATAAAAATTTTCACCGAGAGTCACCGTTCAATAAACAATTATCATCTGAAGCACCACAAATTGTTGTAAAATCACACGAACATGATGAATCATTAATTCGATCGATTGATTCAACTCCACGGGAATCGATGCCGAGGTTTGGAGGTCCGGTGGTGGTGGTCGGTGAGTGACTCTACCGGCAACGGGGTACACCGAGATCCACAGGTGCTCGTGGCCCTTACCCCTCCCCTCTTCTTTCTCCCGCGCATCCCACCTCCTCGTGGTTGTCGCCGAGCTGGCTCTTCCCCGTGGCTCCTCAGCACCGCCCCCTCCTCACCGGCTGACGCCGTGCACTGGCTCAAGTCTAAAAAAACCGGTGTTCACGCATTTCAATCCCCTCACACTCCTCCTCGTACCACCCAGTTCATAGTTCCTTTTAAATTTTCGGTTGTACTTTTTGGTTTTTTCCAACCTCTCAACTCGTTCTTCTAACCTCCCCTAGGTTTTATTTTTATTCCTCTGTCGACGTTTTTTTCTCATTGCTTTTATCTCTGGATTCTCCTCTGACGATTCCGGTTCTGTGATTGCCGGATTTTTACCGTTCCTCCACTGCGGTTCTCTGTCATTTCGAACTCCCTCCCTCCTCCCCTTTTTTTGGACTCGTCCATTTTTCTGACGATGCAGACGAATGGAAATCGTCGAGTATTTGGCACCTTGATTAATTTATCAAACTATTTATCGAATTATTGAACTGCACTGTCGTCTGATTACTTGTTTATTGATGACTGCACGGTGGCAATGACCTCGAACGTAACTGAGACAAAATCGTTAATTCTCGGGGTTTGAGCCTTGATAGGGCGCCACAGTCACTTGACTTTTTTTTTTTATCTCGATTTGTTTCGTCACCCCGGGGCGAGAGGTGTTGAGGTTACGGCTGGTAGTTGCCATTTCGGAGATTATTGAACTCACCGGAATAGAAGTGATGAGTCGCTTTTGATGGCTCAACCTGACTCAAGGACGAGCGTTATCCAATGGTGTGAGGGGACATCGCACGCTTGATCCTGATGCCAGACACGGACCATTGGTTTGCCCCTGGATTTTGCGTTGTGTTCTGAAGGAGTTATGTAGTGAAATGGTAGTGTATTAAGGTACATGTGTACTGGGACGGAGGCGAGCGAGCACTTCTTTGTTTGCATCATCGAGTCTAACGCGAGGATATAAGCTGCCCTACGATTGGTCCTCAAAATATTGCCTCCCCCCCCCCCCCCCGCCCCCTATTTTCTCGCGCCTAACGTACTTTATTATTGTTATTATTTTGATATTTTTATTATTTTTATTTTTGTTCTTGGAAATCAGTGTTTGCAAAGGCCTTATGATTTTTTGATTCGGTAATCCATAAAATATTACTAAAGGAAAAACCTACCAAATATTTACTCTCCCGATGCGTATGCCGTGCGAAGAGGAACCGGCGATCGTGCCCATACACTAGACGCCGTATATATTTACACTGGACATTTCGATGAATCCACTTGACAATAACACTCGACTTCAATTTTTCAAGGAAATCACTCGGTTTCTTGGTGAAATGGACGGTTATGTGCAATTAAGGAATGGACAGGGGTATCCACAGTCCCGAGGATGCTGGGACGCTTGAGACGCGAGAATAAAGGACGCGAAGTGTAATGGCGGCCCGAAGGAAGACGGTTGAAATGCATCACGGCGGTTGGACGAACTAATGGCGCTGGATGGATGAGTTCAAATTTCAACGGACAACGGACGCTTCCAAGTACGTGTTGTAGAACAGAAGATTATGGGCAGAGTTTTTTTGATGATTTCGTTGCACTGCATAAATGATTGGGCGTTTTCTCAACATTTGGAGGGACGAGAGTTATTGGGAGGAGAGTGTTGGAGTATGCCAGTGTTCCGAAGACGAGCAACTGATCTCGTAATGAGTGCCTCAAATATTTTTTTTGGGGTTACGCAATGTCGTGAGAGGTAAGTCGACAAGGAAGTGCTGCAATAATTTACTTAACGTTTATTTTTGAGTTTTCAATTGATAGGAAGTCTTTTTTATTATGGATTTAACAGGTGTGCAATGTACAATGTTGAAAAAAATTTACTAATTTTTTTTCCTTGAATTAAATTTTAGGGTGATACGTCTGTCCAGGTTGCTGAGAAAATTCAAGTGAAGTCCGGCGTCCTGAGCAGCAGGAGAACGACAGGTATAAATAAGTTGCATGAATTTTTAACCACAAATTAATTGACTATGAAGAAATTAGTTTTACATTCCATCAGTTGATCAAAGATTTTTACTGATAAAATTTTCGATTCATATTCATTGAAGAATCTATCAATGCCCTTGATCATAAGAGAATTTAATACACGGACAATATGACTCATCACAAAAGGAAGTTGACATTGTTTCATGAATTTTAAATTCAATCGGTGGTAACGTCTAATAATTGTTCAGTTAATCCGATAGATACTCAAGGGATGATACAATTTCTATAATATCGATAAATTTATTGATTAATATTTGAGTAATGTGGTAATTGATAGTTAAATAATTTTCGGTGACATCATTAGCAGTTTTCAGAGATTCATATTTAATTTTCGAGATTATATCTTTTATCGCTGATGAAACTCCAATTTCAAGAAAAACCATATCTGTTCGAATAATGAACTTGCAATTTTTTTTGGTCCAAGAAGACTTTGGAATACGTGTTTGCTCTTCTCTTAGTGTATACAGCAAAATCACAAACTAACGGACATCCCACTCCATTATACCCCTATTATCTAACACCTATTACCTAATTTGTAGCCCCAAGGCTTCTTAACCTGTTTGGATTGAAAATTGAGAAAGAAATATGAGGTTTTCAGGGTCCGTGAGTCGCTTCACGGTCGAACGTGAATATTCCGGTGGTCGTTGACCCCTCTGGGACGGTCTTTGGCGCCAAACTATACGACTCCACACTCCATAATACCTGAGCCTGCATTAACCGCGCAATTAAACGTGCCCAGTTAATTGTGCACTCTTGACACACCCCTCGATTACTCGACAATAGTCTCGACAATTGTTCACATTACCGGTGTTATCTCGTGTGAAATCGAGTATTCATGGGATAGGACTCGTCTTGTCCTGAAGCTGGTCTACCTTTGCCCTTTTGTATCGGTGATTTTTTTGGGAACATCGACAATCGATTTATTGGGATGAGGAGAGGAAGTGTCATCGAGTGATGAATAATTCAATTGTAATTAACTGTGCAGTTGTGGAGGAGCTCCTCAGTCTATTGGGGTAAGGATCAATGACTAACATACATTATTTATATACACAGGGAGAAAAAAAAACCTTAAAACTCTAGTATGGAGACTGAATAAATAGCAATTCACGAGCGGTGAAAAATTCTAGCGCTTTTAAAGTTTTTTTTTCAATTTCTACTAAATTTGCAGAGGATTTCTCCTTCTCCATAAAATTTCTAATGTTAGGAAAATCAATGTAGACTGAATCATCTACTAAATTAGTAATACATTTTCGAATGAGTAGTGCTCGCCCCATTTCTTTCTGACATGGGAAATTGAGTGCCAATTATTAATTAATTTTATTAATTTGAGTGAGATTCATTTTCAAATCTCTAATTTAATTGAAAGCTATTGTTTCTATTGTTCTTATTGTTATCCTTTTCTATGCAACTGACAGTCTTTTTTATTCTTTGAGGGAATGTTAAAGAAAAATTTTATTTCTATACATGTGAATGAATTTGAAGTATTACACTTGAGGAAACTAATGAAAGTAAGAAAAATTCTCTTTCCAATTCGATCTTGTTACGTTGAGAATCAATATTTATTAGACAGATAAGATCAATATAAACATCTAAAAAGATATTATATACGATGAAGATACGATCGTGAAAAAAGACACAAGATGAACGGACAACGAGAGAGCTAGAGATGAGCGTATGTGGAAGTAACTGAGAGGGAAGAAAAGAATAAATACGACTGGAAACAATACTGCTGACTTTAAAATGCTTGAAAGACTAAGAGGACTCCTAATGAATTCTAACCCATTCTAAGAATTTTCTCTCAAATTTCAACACAATACCTTAAATTTTTAACTGCACACCCATACACTTTACTGCTGCATTCATCATTAAAACTAACGGTTAATTTTATTACTCACAGAAATTCTCGGCATTTCATCAGAACAATCTCAGAAATCTTGAAATTAATTTGCAATTAAATGTCGCTACATTCCAGACACTTTCAAATATTCATGATACATGTGGTGGAATTTTTTTTATTATAATTTTCAGTGCACTTTCTGAAGACGGAAATATTGAAAAAATTTTTTCTTTCATCACTTCCATTATTCTCCCAATGCTGTTGAAATATTTGAAATTCTATTGAATCGTCAGTATAACCGGGAATTTCGCTATTCTTTTTTGCTTTGGAGAAATTGATTTTTTGGCTCTTATAGACATTTTTCCGTGGGTTGACTTGACGGTATCAACTTCGACCACCTGGATGCTGAATTCTAATACCGACATTGGAAATTTTATTGAATAGCTCATAAATTTTTCTCGTTCTTATTGGAAATGTTTCTGAAAATACCTAGAAATGTTGCCTCTCCAGTACTAGAATTGTTTTTTATAAAATTTCTCCCTGTGTGTTATAAAATTACATAAAAGAACTCTTGCTCCTTCACTGAATAATTTACCGCACGTACGAAAAATTCAATTTCTCGTTTTCTTCTATCGCAAATTGTATCAGTATTTTCGCATCCCCATTGCACACCTTTGCAAAATATTTCAACAAATAAATTGTTTCATTCGTCATGAAACATTTCAGGGGCACGAAAAGTCGATAGATTGTTCAATAAATACCCACGAGAAATGCAATTGAGTTTTCTAGCAGCTGCTCTCAGTTTTTTTCTTATCAAATTTTTTTCGTACGTGCGATTCTATGCAGTCGAAGGAACGAATGTATTCGACCCCTTCAACCACGGATATCAATATTCCTTGATATTCCCATGGATAAACGACGAAATCGTTGATGGCAGGTATAACAATGCCGGAAACATCAAACCGAAGGAACATCCAATCGATTTTAAACGCTATGTACTTCGACAGCGTGACGTGGCAGCGGACTATTGGCTGGAACAGCCCGCGGAACTGCTGTGACGTACAAAGCCCGTAATATCACTGTCTCTCTCTTTTCATTTCCGTTTGCATTGTGCCGGCTTTTTCCTCTTTCGTTCTCCTATATTTTCACATTCTTCCGGGTTCAGTTTTTTCCATTGTCCATTATCAATGCAAAAATCATTTTATCTAGTTATTTTTTGGGGAGAACATAGAGAACAATTGATGACAATTCGTACAGTTTAAAAAGATAGTCAGTCTTTTGGATATAAAAACCATTATTTTTAATGCTAGAATCCGATGAATTTCAACAACTATTTGAGTAAATTTAATGATGATAGAATTCCAAACGTCCTCAATCGACTGTCTGGACAATGGATCAATATTTCACGTCGCATAAAATTGGAAAATATGGTCTAAAGTTTAATACAAAATAAAATATCGTTGACTTGGTCTAGTTGTTGATTCTTCATCCTCTTCCTGCTGTTCCTCCCAAGGAGAACCACTGTAAAAAAGCATCCTCTAATTGAATGCAACTTGACGTACACCAGGTCCTCTGTAAACTCTTTTTGAATCAATTTAATTGGTATTTAATGTAATATGTTTTTATAATTGCCGGTAGAATTTCCTCGATGGGAGTGTCGTTGTTTATTGTTCATCCTCTTCCTTCTGGGCCCTGTCGCGCCGTGAAAAACTGAATCAAAAGGAGAAAAATCATGAAAAAAAATGCGCACTCCGGCTGAATGCAGGATCGAATCCACATACAAGCATAAACCTGGCTGAGCGCATGCCGCGACACAAGAGAAGTCAAGAACCTCTTCTTGAGGCGCGTCTTGGTCGCATCTCTGGTTGAACGAACTGTGGACCGTGGCTCCTTGGGTTCGACGTAAAACACGCGGCTAGTCCGGACAACGGTAAAAGTTGAACGGTGTTGGTGGTACGGGTTGAAGGGAATGGAATCGATGTAACACTGCCACCTAGCGGTAAAGAGCCCCCTCCAGGAGCTTGGACACTTTGGAGGTCTTCCCTCAAGGTTTCTTTCAATTCTCTACTAAATCATTAGACATATGAAATTGTTTCACTCGGGAAAACAAAAACAATGAAAGTTTGTTGTGACGCGAATGAAGTCTTGCAATTGTTGCCGATATTTACGGAGATATTTGTTTGGGGTAGTTCTTGATGGACTGTATGGGCTACATATTAGAAAATTTATTGATGAATTTTGCGCGGGGGATTTCAGAGTCCGGTGAATTTGAAAGAATTTAACAGTTTTCAGATGGCCACAAAATGCTGTCCACAAAATTTTCTCATTCGTTTTTTTTTCTGCGTCATTACGGGTCTTTCGAATGTCTCATGCAGGAAGTGGTCGGAAAAAAAATTATCGTGGTAGCCTCTTGTATTCTGTAACATCTTTCTCGATGAGTTGCATGCTTGATCATTTTCACGGAATACGAAGTACATTTTTTTCTTAAAAACTAACGTGATAAGATCGATGATTTATTTGTTGATAAATGAAGTTGAAATGAAGTACTAATCGGGGTAGGAAACGTTCAATTGCATTACGGATGTGAGGATAGCTAGATAATTTATTGATTAGGAATTTGAATGAAGAGACGGACATACGTTAATGATACTGTTTTTTACGGAATTTAAATATCAATATGTGAAGCGTATATGTTCATATTTTCAAAACTCTAGAAAAAGAAAATTCATAGAGGGGAAGATTCACAAAGAATGTTTTGCCTCGGGAAATGGCAATGTTTATTCTATTACATTTTCCGCGACAACTCTACAACAGATATTTCCAAGTTTTTTTCATTCCATTTATCTTTTCTTATAACGCAAAATTGCTCTAAATTAAATCTCACTAAAAAGCCCAAACTTTAAAAATAGTAGAATAGTGATTGAAAGCTCTGTAGACATCCAAAAGACCCTGTAATGAATGCACCAGGTGTTCTTATTAAAGTCTCTCACACTTCGCAATAATTTTTCCTCCAAAATTACCACTCATTAATTATGAATTGAGTCAAATTACTTGGTCGCAATTTATGCCTTTAAATAGCTTTAACTTTTTACACTTGGCATTTGAGAAACTCATTTAAAAATATAATTGAACATCCTTAAATCATGTGGACGTTTGCCGAAAAAGGCTGTGAATACACGTGAGAAGGCCCTCATCTCGTCTGAGATATTTTGTACATACGTTACGTTGTACGTTATGCTGCGTTATGTGAATGTACCGTTGATCGCCGCAGGCGGCGCACTTCACTTGGTCCCTTTGATCACGAGTGGAGGATCTCTTCTCCAACGAGTAAAGTACATATAGCGTGCATACATGGGGCCCATGAGGGCTTTTTTTTACATGAGACGATGGCAAACCCACGAATCACCCTGACACATGACACCTCACGGATGATCCTTATGACCTTTGTACAGTTGACCTTCTAAGGCATGACTAAGATCGATTAAAGATTTGTACATTAGAACTTGTAGCGGGAGATGTTTATTGGTATAGAAGGGATAGATGGAGATGAATTTCAAGGATTTTAAAATATTGACCAGCTTATTTTTCCCATTCGAATTTCAGCCAATAGAATTGCACTATTTCGAGTACTTTAAGTAGTCCATATGATTCAACTAAAGTAATAATTTTTTTATAATTTCATAATGCCACCGGTGACTGGCCGAGCGTATCCCAGAGTGAATGTTTTTAATTAGAAAAGATGATGCACCGGAACCCATAGTTTACCCCCTTCGCCCTTAAAAAATCGAATTATAGCGAGACTGTCCACCTATAAATCATAATCAATAAATGAAAAATCAGTAAAATATTAATTATCGGTGATTCGATGGTACCGGATGTTGAAGTATGTTAAAACACATAAGTTTGATGAAGCGTGGCGCGTAGCGGTACCGTAAATTTTCGAGGCACTTCGATTGGCCAAGTTATACTGTTACTCGGCTGTCTGAGCATTCTACCTCCTATACTCAATTGAAAAGATGATTATTCCGATGACGTACACGAGCATCAGGTGTGCAAATTCTACAGCATAATTTCCTGGGCATTCACGATAGTCAGGACAATTTTCCCCGAATAAAAAAATTAACAAATCAATGATAGATGACAGAACTCAACTCCTTAATCAACTATAAATTTCTGTACGTCCTGATATAGATGGGACCCGAAGAAAATATCTCGAGCTTTTTTTCTTCATCTTCTCCCTTTCAAATTATCTCCATCGATTGCATGCATAAGAAATACGACCTGGGCCTGCAGTATTAATGCGGCACTTTTATTGCAGATGCATGCACCGCATGACAAATGAGCGGGCGATCGATGGGGCTCAGTGGGTGGTACCATCTGTGAGGAGTTCCCGGTCTCGGCGTGCATTTAGACGTAGACTGAGGACTAGAGAGACTAGGAGAGCATTACCTACAGCTGGCATTCAACATTGCTACGTAACAGGTAATATATCATGTATTTTATTTGATAGAAAATCATCGTTTTGTAGTAACAATTGTTGGGGAATTGAATTAAAGATTTTGGAAATTGTTGAGAACTTTATTCGGCGAATATCGACTGCTGGTAATTACTGTAGAACTCTATTATGACCATCAATTGTGTAAATTATCGAGAAAACATAGACTTTTCAATGTCGCTATTTTATCCAAAAATTATTGAAATTATTGAATTATTTCCCAAATAATCTCAGAAAATCTGGTTTTCTTAAAATGAAAAATTTCCCTTAAATCTTTCACTGAATTTTGAAGACGTCTTTGTATATATATATTGCAGGAGTCGAATTGTGAATTGTTTAGTTAGCTAGGCAGTTTAGCTGATTTTCAAGACTTAGTCCTCATGATAATTACGTTGAAATGCATCAAATTAAATTAATCCCTCTCAAAGCTCCCCCCTGACACTCAACAAATTTTTTATCTTCTTGAAATTCGCAATAACGTAAGAAAGCTCAACGATTCCTTCTCTCTGTCCCTAAGATTCATTGTTAATATTCTCACCAGCTGCAGCTCTTACTATTATTAAAATAACTCTGTCATTATACTCCCCCTCTAAATCACAGCGATATCTAGTGAAATACAAAATGAAGACATCAAAATGAAGATAAAATGCAATGAGTACCCAGTGACAACTTTATATCCGAAACAATGAATCCGAGGACAAACTGATTTGTTCCCAATTCAATTGACATCTCCATTATCGTAGGTAGAGCTTGTAAAATAAATCACTGATCATTCGTTCCGTCCGAGGAGGGCACACAACACAGAGCGCAGAACAAATCCCCTTGATTCCAGAGGATTGGGAAATGTCTTCGGGATGCTCCTTCAGGACTACGCTTGCGCGATTTTATCTTTTCCGCTCTCTATATAAATGCTGCCACTTGTTGAGCAATGTCCATACCTCCACAACACCGTGGGTATCACTTCTTCAACACCGTCCAACATTCAGAACGTCGACCCAACTCTACTTCGGGGAGAACCGCTGCAGCCTGAGAATGTAAGTGATTAAACCATTAAATCATTGATAAGAACACCAATTTATCCATGAAATCGTCAGCTAGATCATAAATTAAATGTGAAAATTAATGAACATTTCAAGTTCACTAGATGTCGAGAGTTTTTTTTTGCCTTTAAAACGAATTTTCAACGACAGTGGGAAAATTCTCTCATTCGAATGGTGAAAAGCCAAGGGGAAATGAGAAAAGTCGGAAGCGGACATGCGGGACGGCCGAGCTTTTAATAATATCGACTGTCTTTCCGAAGAACCATCATCATTCCTGCAAAAAGGGGAAAAGTACCTCTTTTTTTCAACAATACAGTAGAGACAGACTTTAAATGTCAGACGATTTAAATGTGATGAGGATTATTCCCACGTGTTTATTTGTTTCGGAGGTTTGGGGTAGTATGACGTATAGCTCGGGATGAGCTTTAACCCGATGTGAAGTTTCGCTGCGTCTGAATTAGGGTTTTCGCGTGGGCTGGGATAGTGGCATTCAATGTTGGGGGAATGTGATTAAGGGAGTAGACCCCGCGTGAATTTCTGGTGCAACTTTATGGTACTTGTACAGCCTTGAGACCGGAATGTAATGTTCGGCTGGTGTGTTCATTTGTCTTTATAATTGGGTATAAAATGGTTTCTGGGGGGGGGAGAGTTGATAAACTCATGCATTAAATCCAATGAGATTTTTTTTGTGCGAAATATATAACTCAATTTTATATATATCTTTTACCGGAAGCATATGCATAATTTGTTTGATTGGAGTATAAAATTATTACATATACGACAAATAGGCTTTATCGCCGTTCACATGATTTTTTTTCGATTATAATTGAAGATTAAATAAATATTGAAAACGCGCAAGTACTTTGTCGCCTTAAATCGCAATCAATGCCAATTTCTTTGAAATTTATAATCGTGAAGAGGTCACTTTTTTCTACCGGTGCACCGACGAAAACAAATTAAATTGAAAATCCTTAATAAAATCTCTAAATAAGATCGTGATACCGTAACACAAATCACTCATCACTTCTACGTCTTCCTGATGCATTCTCCCTACCTTCGGGGCTCCGGTAATTCGTTGCAGGGACACGTCATTATCAATGACGTGAATTTTACCGAGTACCTGGTACTTTCTCCACGTTTATTCGATTTTCCGAGAAATACACGTAAGTGAATAACGCGAAAATCTCCTCACAGATATCGGAAAAAACCGTAGATAACGCATAGGAAAGTGATTTGAGTCAATTAAATTTTTGGCTGAACATTTGAGAATTTCATCATCTACTGGAGATATTAACGCTTTAATGTTGCTGTTCAAATTCCAACTTGCAAACTTTAAATAACAAAATGACTCTCAAATGACTGCTCGGCCTCCTCATAAACTATTTTACCGCTTGGTTACGACAATGATTTCATCTAGAGCTTTTGCAAACCAATGCTGACCATAAGAAAAAGTGAAAATTAAGTTCTAGGCCTCGTGACATTAGCCTAATGGGCTCTGCAATACAATGGCGGATCAATGCATGAAACCATAGAAAATCTTCGGCTGATGAAGCGCCAACGTCGATTCTTCCCCTCGTTAGCTGTGGTACCATCACTCTGACTCATTCGCACGGTCGCCCTCATCCCAGTCACTTCAGGGATAAACGCGAGTCCGAAAGCCACCACACTTTCGCTGTTTTTCCGTGGAACGCGGCTCCATCCGCGAATTAATCTTGACACATGCGTGTAAAACGGTGCGATAGAAATTTCGAAATTTGGGTACTGTGAAAGCAGTTAAGAAAAGACCGTCTGTAGTTTATCAGGAATTACGGCGGTTCAGAGGATTGAAAAAAAAAAATTAATTATCTTGCGGGCTCTAACGCTTGAGGCAGGACATCTGAGAAGATTTTCTGATTTTAATTGAACTACTGTTGCAGCTAAGATGAACCTTGAGGAGTATCGGAAACATGGTGAGCAATAGTTCGTTCAAATATAGTTTATTTAAAACAGATAGTTCAGATAGTTTATTTAAAACATTTATATTTTTTTATTTTAACCGGTTATTGTAGGCAATTTAAGTTTTAAGAATCATTGGAAATCATTTTGCTCGAAAGAAAACTCCCCTAATCTAAAATTGGTCTTCATTCGAAGACTAGACTGATTCCCCTAACACGATAAAAATAGTATTAAGGCAGGATTTACTTCATTTTATCGGTCCATTCCTGGACACGCAAATGCCAATGTCAATTGAACGAAATGACTGAAGAAAAGTATGTCAATAAAAGACTGAGGGGTGAACCGAGGACGGTGTTACGAATTTTATGACATTGGATATTGTTCCTCATTTACATATCATTGGAATTGTCCGTGACGATTTTCCCATTCAATTCAATTTGACCCAACAGATGTGATTCAATAGGAAATCATCTGCCCAAATCCTAAAGATCGAAAAAGAGTCTCTGCACTTTTCCATTTATTTTATTGCTTTCAGTTTATTACTCCATATTATTGACGGTCTCGTTTATTCTAATGGATACAATGATTTTCAAACTATATTTTCTTATTTCTTCGATTTCATTCTGTTAAAATTTTTTGAAATGTAACTTCCAATCATTTCTACAACTTCAATATGTTTTTTTCCAAAACTTGACCTTCTTTTGTTGCATCGTGCAATCAATAAAATGCCTCCCCACCATCTAACCATTTTTGGAATTAAAGAAACTCGTAAAATAAATTAAACACCTCTAAAAGATTGCACCAAGAATCGCCACAGCACTTCATTCTCTCTTTCCCCCTTTCTCTCTCTAACACCAATAATCGTCCAGATTCGATTGTATCGAGCACCGCTGTTTCGTTCAACTTCAAAAGTGATTAATTCCTTTATTGTCCATTGTTTCAATCTGAAAAAGGCAAGGAAATGGTGGATTATATAGCGGACTATCTCGAGACAATAAGATCAAGACGAGTGTATCCAGCTGTGTCGCCCGGCTACCTCAGGCATATTCTGCCAGTGTCAGCGCCAGTGGATGGAGAACCGTGGGAGAATATTTTCGAGGACATCGAGAGGTGCATCATGCCAGGTGTCACACACTGGCAGAGTCCCCATATGCATGCTTATTTTCCAGCCCTCAATTCACCTGCCAGTCTTCTTGCTGATATGCTGGCTGACGCGATTAATTGTCTTGGATTTACCTGGGTAATTATCAATAGTTCAAATTTCGATACAATGTTGTTGTAAAATCTTCACATATTCCAAATTTGACAGTAACTATCAATTAATATTTTTCCATTAGCCGGAATAAATCATTAATCGCTAATAAATCATTTATCTGATACGGGAAATATTCCTGCACTGGTAAAACTATTCAGTGTAAATAAAATAGGAATAAAAGTGAAATTTATGTTTAATTAAAAACTTTATAACAAGCTATTCGGACAAATTAATTACGTAAATCCGGATAAAATAAATTGAATTTTCCCTGGGTGTAATGCCAAGTTCAGTTTATTAGCTGTGAAATAAAAAATCGGGGTCGCTTAAATTTTTTATTTAAGGCATCGAGTCCAGCTTGCACAGAACTTGAAACAATTGTCATGAATTGGCTTGGAGAAATGATTGGTCTACCCGAGGATTTTTTACATCGTCCCGGGGGATCTGGAGGCGGTGTGATTCAGACAACAGCCAGTGAGGCAACACTGGTGTGTCTCCTGGCAGCGAGAACAAGAACTATCAGGGCGATACAAGAGAGCGAGCCTGATCGATCACCGGCGGAAATAAATTCCCGGCTCGTTGCCTATTGTTCGGATCAGGTGATTAATTCCGCTCAATTGCAATCCACAACAGGGAAAAAAGTTTTGATTCTCAGGGACGTACATCTTGAATTTTCATAACTTTGATTTCTAGGCGCATTCGAGTGTTGAAAAGGCAGGGCTGATTGGGTTGGTGCAGATATGGTATATCGAAGCTGATGAGGAACTCAGTATGCGCGGAGATATGCTCTTGGAGGCAGTCGAAAGAGATCGAAAAGCTGGCCTTATACCGTTTTTCGTGAGTAACAAACCCTTTGATATACATTGATATTGTATAGGGCAAAAATAAAAACGTCCCTTACTATTTTTCCGGCAGACACAGTATCATAAATAACTTCCTTCTGTTTGAGTAATATTTTTGTTAAGGAAAAAAATATTTACATAAGCGCTAGACATCCCATTAGGCTTTAAAAAACTTATTTTCCTATATCACAAAGAATTCCCTCAGTCGTGTAATTAGTGAAAATATTTGGTACACGATGTGAACAACTCTCCACGGAGAATGGTTTAAATCAGAAGAGATCAAGTACGGAATTGTTCTCAGCGGAGAGAAACAAAGTAATTGGTGATAAGACGTGGGTAGCCAATCTTCTTACTTCCGGGCACTACAGTATTCCATCTCTTCCTAATTAGCGTGATGGAGAATGTTGAAAGCCTGGTAAATGAGTACCACAGGGACTGCTAAGACTCACAATAGTTGTATGCAATACCTGAAAAAATTGTAATGAAAAAAATCTTGGAAGCTGTATCGATTAAACTGTCGAGATAATTGACTATTTTTAATTGACTTTGTTAGGTGTGTGCGACCCTGGGAACGACAGGTGCTTGCTCATTCGATAACCTCGAAGAAATCGGTCCTATTTGTAAGTAAATAGTCAGTAATTAAATGTCGAATAAGATCAACCTGACATTCAGACGGTTTTTACAATTTTGCAAAAGCATATTTTGAAAAATAATAATTTTATGTGTAATGTCTTTCCAATGGCACTAAATATTCATAATTTCTTCTCAGTTTCTCTCTTGCTATTTGATACATAACTTTGATGATTGAATTTCATTGAATCTCTATGTGATTTGTACCCCTCTCTAATGGATTCTTGAATATATCCTGAAGTTTATCCGGACGGAGGAAAAGCCGATCCCACGTCGAACCTACACAATTATCAATCAATGAATACGTCAACGTCAAATTATATAATGAAAATTGCCTTCATTTCAAACCAACTTCCTGGATCCTCTCGCACAAACTCCGAAAAAACATCTCAATGAAAAATTATTTCCCCTCGATCAATGAAGACATTTAAATCCCCAATTATCGTAATATTTTGCCCCCCACCAGGTGAACGGAATTGCCTATGGCTACACATCGATGCAGCATATGCAGGCAGTGCGTTTGTCTGCCCCGAATTTCGTGGTTGGCTACGCGGTATCGAGTACGCGGATTCAATCGCCTTCAATCCAAGCAAGTGGTTGATGGTTCACTTCGACTGTACAGCCATGTGGTAAATCTCATTGTTATATCTCTGTATCTCAATGTAGCCGCAAGATCTCTCTTGAAAATTTTCGGAAACCCATAAAACTCGTTTCGAACGGATGCGGATGTGCCGTTATGTCTTTTTGTCTCCTCACAATTTCCGGAATTATTGCAACGGTTCCTGAATTATCTTAAAGATGAGGGATTATTATTTTCAGGGTGAAAAGCAGCCAGGCACTTCATAGGACATTTAATGTTGATCCATTGTACTTGAAGCATGAGAATTCAGGTATAGTACCGATAAATTTGTGTGAAAGAATATTTTTATTTTAGATTTATTCATGCACTGATGTTATTTTCAAACATTTACTTATTATTTTATTTGGTAAAGAGACGATTCCTGGCTGTTTATGTAGAGAATTTACAGTTTGATTTTGAAATTTTAGGTCTTGCCATTGACTACATGGTAAGCAATAGTTTATTCGTAAAAGTTATAGTAGATTTTTATTGAAAAATCTCCAAATACCTGCACATAATTACTATCCCAATTTTCTCCCCGTGTAGAACCAAGTTTTTATACAGAATTTAATGATATATCCTAGCGTCACGGGTCACTAATCAAACATGGCGGATTTCATGGAGATAATCAATTATGTTATAGTTATAATAGATCATTTAACACTTGATAATCGATTAGTATAAGCCGACAGCAACGCCGCGGCCGGTGGCATTAGTTAATCCAGAAATTACACGATCAAATATCTATAGTTTCTAAATTTTCTATCGTTCTTCTCATTTAGCACTGGCAAATTCCCTTATCCAAGAGATTCAGAGCTCTCAAGCTGTGGTTTGTTATCAGGAACTATGGAATAACGGGCCTTCAAAAGCATATACGTGAGGTAATGATTTATTTCGTTGATCGATCAAAACAATCTAGTGAATTGACTGGACCATTTGAGTGAATTCCCATTGAGTTTTCTATTAATTTTGGGCGATTCCGTAATATTTCGTGATATTTCTTTCTGAACTTGTAGGGAGTTCGTTTAGCTAAAAAATTCGAAGCTCTCGTCCTCGGTGATTCGCGATTCGAAATTCCTGCCAAGAGACATTTGGGAATGGTGGTCTTTCGACTTCGCGGAGAGAATACGTTGACTGAAAAGTTGTTAAAAAAGATGAACACCAGGGGAAAGGTGCATTGTGTGCCTGCCGCTCTGCACGGAAAATATGTTATCAGATTCACCGTCACTTCCACAAAGTGAGTACTTCAAGCAAGAAATTTTAATTAACTCTTATTCATCTCCAATAAGTATTTTAAATATTCTCGAAATAAAGAAGTTGCTTTAGGATAGAGAGAAGGTAGAGCTATTGAGATAACGGTTTCGATCACAACATTAAGCCAGTGACAAATTTCGATCCATAATTTATAAACAATCAATTGTTTATCGTATCAGTCGTTTCCTGAAAACGGTAACAAATTGATTTATATCCAGAATTCGGTACAACGCTAATTCAGTTTAATTTTCAAAGCACTACCAATGAAGACATTCTCCGAGACTGGGGTGAAATAAAAAATACAGCTACTGAAATTTTAGCAGCGATAACGGGATCGCCAGCGAGAGTCAGGGTATCGTTAGCAGGTAAAGATAATATAATAATTTTTGGAAAACATCATCAATTGTTAGGAAATTATCCAATTATTCGTGGATTGCAGAAACACGGAAGAAAAACGAGGACTTTGGGTCTAGTCTACTCCTGGCCAATTCGCCAATGTCTCCAAAAATTGTCAATGGAAGTTTTGCTGCGATTTATGATACAGCTGATGTTTTCAATGACTGCATGAAGAAATTCGATCAATTGCGCCTGAAGCCGAGCAATAGCCCAGGTAAATACACTTCAAACGCTATATTTTTCGTATTCAGGAATATGGCTATTCCTATTACAGAAGTTAATATTATTAATTAAATCTAACGAAGCAAAAATATTTAGAAATATTTATTCCTTAGCAATGAGGCGACGCATCAGAGGCATTTTAATGTCGGGCAAGCAGTTCTCATTGGACTCCCGAATGGATCTAGTCCAAGTAAGGAAGGAATAAAAGATAAATAGAATAAATACAGAGATTAGAATATTGAAGAATAATTTTTTAGGGATATGCGTTATGTGGACGTTACAACACCGAGCCGACAAAAAATTCACCTCTCATGGAAGTTGAAGATGCCAACGGGAAGACCGAATCAACATTAAGCATCGATAAGTCCAGTATGACAATAGACGGTGAGATTCAAGAGTAATCATCATGTAACTCGAACATTTCCAGGCTCACGTATTTCCTTGACTTTCTAGTTAATTTGCAAAATAATTTCGCCAAGATTGATAGATTAGAGAATTCGCTAGTGAAAGATTTTGTAGCCCTATTAGTAGCTTCAGTGTAAACAACAGAGAAAAACTGTGAAAAACAAAGAAATTCGAAAAATTCAGGCTCTTACGATAATTCATCATCGAGATCAAGCTCGGAGTACTCAGTTGATGATAGTCCATTAGTCGATAACAGGAGGGGTCTGGTGCAAGAGGTGAATGGAACTGTCGGTAATGATGAATTTAACCTGGATAAGGAATTACCGAGGAGTGAAACTATCGGTGGATTTAGCAATTTAACACCAACAATCATCACCAATTTCTCTCATTCTGATAATGAGATACGTAAAGTTAATGGAAATATCTGTGGCAAGTGTGGACACATTAAGGAGCCGTAGACATCCTTGGAATGATAATCAAAATTAAAGCCAAAACTTAAAGTAACGAACAACCATTAGATTTCAAACTAATGCAAACTAATTAATAAGGATAAGTCAGTGAATCAAACTCTCTTGAAAAATAATAAATCAATTCAACTGTTGTCGAAGAATGAAAAATAAATTCCCTGAGTAATTTCACATT
Organism: Diachasmimorpha longicaudata; assembly: GCF_034640455.1. Lineage (NCBI taxonomy): Eukaryota > Metazoa > Arthropoda > Insecta > Hymenoptera > Braconidae > Diachasmimorpha > Diachasmimorpha longicaudata. Next base: position 7,281,355 of record NC_087229.1, on the reverse strand, counting down.
GTTTTTAATGTTCAAGTAATCAATAAAATGGACAAACGTCCACTATCTGTTTACCATTTTCCATTTCCATTATAACTCATTATTTTCATCAACTGAAAACAGAAAACGAGTCAGTGGATAACTAAGTCCTTTAAAAAATTAGGAATAGACTCAATTGTTATCGAAGAATAAACTAAAAAATTATTGAATAAGTTAAAATTATCTCTTTATTGTTCAGGCGATCAATGAAAAGTACAAATATCAGTTTGAGACTTAAACTTTAATGCATTCGATGATATGGCATGATTTCTACAATTTATTATCCATTTCCATTCCAAATCATTCAACTACCTTCAGTTCCATCGCTACTCCTCTCCTTACTCTAATGATATTTCCAAATGTCTTTCAACAAATCGCATAACCATGAGCACATTTTTACGTACAACTATGATATTTCCTTGTTCCGGGATTACAATAATTTACAGTCCTCCCCATTTATATGTAACAATCTCAATCCGAATTACCTAGTCATCCGTTATAAATAATCTTTAACATTCATAACAACGTCATATATCATTCTTCGTTAATTATGAATTAATATCAATGGTAATTGAACATCAACCAGTGATAATAGTTGATGGTGATAAATTTACGACTAGAAATTATCATAAATTGAGTCGGCGTTCTAAAACTCACTTCAGTATTGATGATAACAATGAAAATTTTTACAATTAAAAATTTATTTGCATGAGTATTTTTAGAATCATCTCTACGCTACATCTCTAGAGCAAGATGGTCGCAAAAAACAAGCAGCGCGTGTCGATTTGACTCCCCCCTCCCCAATACATAACTATAATGAGACACATTTTTAATTACATGTATGTCTTTCCCGAGGGTTAACTAGTCCCTTCTATTTTAAAAACAATTTCAACTTCATATTTCTTTCGTACTGGTAGACCAGATGAACCGTAATTTAATCGTGAGCGAAGCGAGCCGAATATCATAAAATATTGTATGTCATATGGCGATGGAAATATTCAATAAAAATTACGAATCTCTTCCATAATTTGCCAGCAAAATGTGGTTACAGAAATTTTTACGAAACTGTCGCGTAATTATTGTGTACCCATTATCTGCGAAAAATTGAAATATAGCCACTTCAATCTTCTGATTCTAATTAATTGGCGAGCGAAATGTACATTTTTTAATTTTTACTAAATATTCATCTCCACGTAGATAATAATTTCATCGTCTAATGACATAACATATTATTTCATCAATTTATATTCATTTTTTTCACAAAAATCGTATTGTCATTGATTAATTCCGTCATTAGTCATCCGATCAATAGAACGGCGGCAGGTGACATGCCGTCGTCTGATCAAAAAAAATTGTATCGATTATTTCCTTCTCCGCCCTTCCGATCAATAGAATTGCGATACTCAGCCCCGAGATTTTTTTCTGCTCTCGGTTCGCCCAATCAGAGCGCGATTTCAAATATACATTTGTACGGTAATATGACGTGCACGGTAATATTACCCGAATGCTGCAACAATGACACTCATCACTTTGTACAAAATAATCACAGCGTAAACGGTGGAGGGGGAGATGTGCTGCGTCCAACGTCTCGACACTCATGTGGGTGCAACATAGATCATGTAATGATATACATTGAGAGATTCAAAGGTAAAAAACATGTCATTGATTTACATAATGCGGAATTCATAATTATCTCGCTTTCACATAATCGTCAATCAATCTCATTAATATATAGATGTATTAAATATGTATAATGTTTAATATAAAAAGCGCTCTTGATCGGCTGCCAACACCCAAGGAGATGTCTCACGACAACAGAATTTTTTTTCTATTTTCTTTCTTTACCTCACATGGCACGTGGAATTCGACTGCGAGGCCAGGTGACCAACGAAACGAAAAGAATTACAATGGTCATGTTTTGCGAGAAATATTCATGGGAAATTTAAAAAAAAAACTGGATACTCCGAATGAATAAAATATTGATCCACGCGAATACAATTGTTGAGACTAAGGCACTTACGTCACGCGTGGTGTTTCCAGATATCTAGGATTTGAATCCTCTGATAGCATTGCACACTCTAAAACTTTGTACAATTGTGTTGATTATTGCCTGAATTCAATAATTAAAGGGATACCAGACAGTGAAAAATTCAATTTAAATTTTCCGATCCATTTTTTTTACAGTGACTTAAATTTTTTGAACCGATTTTCTGATCGATATTCTGAATCCGCTCAAAAAGTGTTTTTTAGGCCGTTATAAAAAAAATTGCTATCTTCACTCATTGGAAACTTCGAATTCCCAAGCAAAAACATAACAATTAATGATTTTTTTATACGCAGAACTAAATGATTTAATTAAACAATTTTGTGAATTTTTAGGTACCCCGCGATATCTCTAATGCCGCTCGATGATTATTCTGACCAATCGAAGATGTCCAAGCTTATCCTCGGTCACCCCTTCGAAGAAAATGTTTGCACGGGAGAAAGCAAACTTATAAGGAAAGTTTATTAAGAAACATGAAATAACAATGGATAATTGGTAAATGGCCTCGCAGACGCGCGTGCGAAAATGAACAAATGACGCGACATGAGCCGCATGGCTTGCCAAAAGAACCTCGGCGGGTCTGTTTTTATCCCGAGGTGCACGAAGTTTGTTTGGCAAAAGGCTCTTTGTAAAAAAAAAGCCTTTCTGTGAGGATATGAGCGTTCAACTCGATTCTCCAACATCGTCAAGCCGTATCCTTCCTTATTGCATCATTTATATCCTCAATGGTTGAGTCGTTGGAGGTCACGAGGTGAAGGCCCACAGTGCATTCTCTTCATATTTTGTTCTTAAATTATGTTTCATCAGGATGGAAGGTGGGTTTATCAGCTACTCGTTCAGAATCCACATGAATTGATCACAACTCGATTGGTTGATCATCGAAAACCGATTAAAAAAAAATAGAGAATATTTTTTTCGTATCTCTCGCCAATTTATCCCTCCATTTCCGGGTAAAAAAAATTTTTGAGAAGTTTTTTCAACTGTTTCTCTCCATTTTTTTCAATGAAGTTGATAGTAAACATTCATCTCTTGTTAGTGCATAAATTAAAAAAATATTGATTGCTGATAAATGTACTTTGTAATTTTTTTTTGCGTTTAAAGATCACCTAAATCGATCATGCCAGTCATAATCAATCATTTGACAATTAATAATCGATTAGTGAAGGCAAAACCGGCATCAACGTCGGGATGACGCTAGTATCCATGTGAATTTAGAACGAGTAGCTTAAGATTGGAAGAATCATACACCGAAATAAAACCAATAATAAACCATAAAGTATCATGCATCCGTGCAGTGCCAGTGCTGTGAGCCCTGAACTCTGAACAATTCAATTAATCACCGAATTATTTGACTTCTGATTAACTTCACCATCAGGAAGTAGCAGCAACTCGTATACGTTCGAAATTCAGCCTCATTGAGTGTATAATAAAACATGCAAACTCGTGGAAGAGCAAAGTGTAAAATGAGAATTTTGTCATCATCAAACACTGAATACCATTAAGATAAATAAGAAAAAAAATTTCAATTTTTTCACTTTAAAAGGACATTGAGGATATCTAAATGGCGCGACTTGGTCGAGAACTATTGATGACTCCAGAAGACTCATTTTTCCTTCTCTCCCTAATCCAAAAAATCGTCCAGCGATTGAAACCAAATAACAAATGATATGTTGAAAGAATTTTAACACGTAAATCGATAAGCATGGACTAGACCATAAGCGTGAATGAGCGATAGAGGTAATGAATTCAAAATAACGTAAATAGGAATCAATAACGATTACCAACAGTGAGAATAACATTTGGAAGAGAGTCTAGGGTACAACAGAGTTCCAGACTTTTTTTTTTAATCAATTGAGCTAGACTGACTAGAGAGGAAAAACATGATTTTCGTTGGAAAGTCATTAATATCAGAATTAGTCGCCCATTGTTCCCCACTCACTCTCAACCGAAAATGTCAGAATATATCCCTTGGATATTGAAACATCTTCACAGTCATAACACTCTACCTAATGAATTGTCTATCTACTCATCATAATGCAGAGAATATTCAACTAGAAGCATTGTACTTGATATTAAAAATCATCTAAAATTTGTTTCACAGAAACTAAACAATTATTCCATGATTGGAGGATAAATCAGCCAATTCGTAGAACACCAGCTTCCAGTTGTGTATTCTCACGTAAATAAAAACTAAGTGGTGGGCATGCCATTGAAACACGCCGTGTTTGATGCCCCCTAAAACATCGAGTTAACATTGAATAGTTCTCCATGGAGGGGAATTTACGGTCATCAATGGATACAATGGAGAATATATAGGATTAGGAATTAAACAGGTGGAGGATCTAACATCATGAGACAGCCAGTGAATTCTACCTACATCTCTTGTGTCTTCCTTCGCGGATTATTATCACGGATTAATGAATTTAATTAAGTTTTTTTATTTATGGGCAATTACTAGTAAACGATGCTGGTTGGTAACCAGGAATGAGCGGCTCAAGGCCACATACGTAGGTAATTATTGTTCTTTCAATTATTTGAAGGTTGAAGGTAAAAAAATTATTTCTTTCGAGCCTCGTACGCCGCTGGCCTCATCGCAATAATTAAAAAGCAATCATTGATGAGGTGTCAATCTCGAGAGTTGGTCACCATCATCATTCTTCGATGACATTATTTTTCAGGGGATTTTTTTTACTTGTGGGGATATGCGCGTTTAGAAAATTACTCTGAACTTTTGGAGCGCGAGGGAATGGAATTTTTAACAACCATTAAGTAACATGAAATGTCTGTCGAATTTTTCAGTGACAACTCAGTATTCTCTCGAATGTTCAAGGGATTCTCGATTCTTAGATCTATATAGCATTGAAAAAATGAATTTTAAAAATTCATGCAACAATTATTCGCGATTCTCAATGGATTTAAACAGGAATTGTAAGAAATTGATTTCGCACAGTTAAATTTGTCGCAATTTTTTTCTTCGCATAAATTTCCGAATATAAATATTTTTGATAATCGAAAAAAAAACTATGTAATTGATTTTAGTGCACGTTGTGACCAACATCGAGGCCTCCTACTGTCTATCAGGATCTCTACGGGAAAATAAAAATGTACAAACGATCAAGTGTGGCTGACAAACGGTGATAATCACAGTGACCTACTAAGCAAGCCTGGACTCGTCAGGATTGAATTGATAATGAGGAGTGTTGATAGGATTAATAGAAGTGTGGTATTGGAACACGTGGATGGGGATACCCGATTGCACATATCTTCCTCACAGAAGCACATGTGACCAGTGCCGGTACTTTCCATCATGCACACGTGATCCACCATAAATAAGTTTATTTGCAGTTGGGATGTGCACGTTCTTCGGACGCTCTCGTAAGCTGAAAAATTGTAAGTTATTTTTTTTATTGTATTGTTGAAAATAACTACCCCGAGAGTGGATAAGCACAGGGGTTTTCCCTTTGCTTGTCGACTCTTATGACGAGAGGAAGAAGGCGCGCTGAGTGTTTATCTTATCCATCGGGGATTGATTATTTGTTCAATTGTCACTTCGACTACGCGAAGAGAATTTTTTTAGCAAAATTCTACTAATAGCATGCGGAAGGAGAATTTATGTTGGGAGGCGCGGGAATTTTGTCCGTAAATTCTCAGTAGCGAAATCCGATGATTCAACTCACGTGATCTCTGATTTCTGACCATTTTGACACAGCATCCATTGCAAGTCATCAGAGGGGGTTGATCTCTAGGTAATGCTGTGTAATTGAAGGGATCTTTACACCTCAGATCAGTCCACGAGTCACACTCGTAGCAGTAGACAGATTTCGCTGTAGTTAAAATTAGAGAAAACTCATCAATGAATCCACCTTAATATGACGCACATGGAAATCAATCCAACTACTTTCAAACTACCCAGAACCTTAATATGACTAGGTCCTTACTGAATGAAACTCGTAACACAGATATTTATCAGTAGTAACTCACTTTGACACTCGGCATGACAGACGTTGGCAACCGCTAGTAAAATTGCCACTGAAAGAAAATGTGATTTTCGCTTCAGAGGAGTTCAATAAATGATTCTACATCATTATGCACTGTCAATTAGAACAAATACTCGTGAACTTATCATCAACATTCTACATTTCTAATTCAACTACATGATTTACATGAGTTAATTTCTTTACAGTACGAATTTCATCATTTTTATTTCTCTAACGACTCACCATTCGGCGGGAACCCGCCCCCTCGAGAGCTCGCACTTTTCTCGAAATTATTATTAACATGTGCAAACAATATTTTTCTACCCACTACATTCTTCCTTTGACAAATATAAAATTCTAAGTATTTTAATAACTAATTTCTTTTACTTCTTGCGAATGTGGAAGTCATTCAAGTTCCATAATGAGCTATTATGTTATGAATAAAATAAAAATTCTCGGTTGGAGAGGGAGTATTTTTAATCAGGGATATCATACGGTCAAATTTTTTTACTGCAATAATTCAAAGCATCAATTCCATTACGATTTTTTAATTGATTAGTGATCGAAACACGAAAAAATTTATTCTTTCATAATACTTCCTTCTCCATCCGAGAATTATATCCCCGTTCACTATTGCCTTGAAAAATGTAATTATTCACGTACTATCACCAATCACCATCATAACAAAATAACGATTATTCCAGAATCAAATCCAATAAATTACAAATTGCAAGAACCCACCGGTTATCATGTAGTCCGCTCCCATGTTGGACTCCGCTACCTGTTGTCATCAAACAGATTAATCCCAGCGCTCACGCCTTCATTTTAACATGACCATTAGTCACTCGTTAGCTGATCTGCACTTCGTGTCACGCGGAAAATTTTGAAATTTGATTTTCTTGATAAATCCTGAAACACGTTTGTCGTATCGAATCACTTGAAATTGTAATCGTATGAACCCAGAACATAAATAATCAAGGAGTAACAAAATTAATGATACAATAGAGAATAGATAGGGAAACCCTTGAGGTGTTAACCCTAGCTGAGTCACCTTCCGCGAAACAAGGACGTTGGTCACCATCGTGGAGAAACGCCGCGTGCGTTATTTCGACAACAAAGTTTCCGAATGCATTCTGTAGAGTCCGAGGGTGTTTCGCGAGCTTCCGGCGACCTTGTCACTGAAGCACGTTCATATGGCATGAGAAAAAAAAATTGTACTCTCGAAACTCATTTTTTTTCTTCAGTAATTTTGAAAATTGTGTTGTTCTGAAGCCATTTTAGTTTTCTTGACACTTTAATTGGAACATTTAAATTTTACAATCAGCCAATTCATAATAATTGATAAACAACGACACGTTGCGGCGTTTCCCTCATAGGCTGACCAATCTAGGGTCGATTCCCTGCGAGAACTTGAGTATTAACTCCTGGGCTTTTCCTCAGCCTTCACATTTCGAGAGCAATTAAATAGCGATTTGGTGGCTCAATATTTTGAGTGCCATTACCTCGAGATGAATTCATATTTTGAAATGTGATTTGATTAATGATAATTTGCAGTGATAATGTTATTATTCTATTATTATCCTTAAAGAAGTCGTAGTAAATGTGACAACCATGGATGAAAAATGAGAATCGTTCATTTCAGGAGTCTACATGGCTTGTTTTTAAAAAATCATTAAATAAAATTTGGAAGTCTCTGGTGACAATATAATCTTTTATTTGAACAATGAAATGACCATTGCCTAGGGGCAATGCAAATTGCCGAAACACCCTAGCGCGTGGGTTTCAACAGAGCAATTTTGGATCCTCTGTACAAATTTTGAATCATTTCCGTCGTATTGAGCCATTCAAACTAATCGTTACATGATTCTCGAAAATAATAATACGAAGAAAGAAAAATAAGAAAGAAACCCCGGAGCTATTTATTCACTGACAGAATTCAAGTGCTGTGTCCGAACAGTTGGAGTTCTTCCCCCTCCCCTTTTCTTTTGAGGTCTATTGGGTATTGATTTGCATTAAAAAAAATTAATTTATACTTTAATGACGGAACTGACATTTAAACGCTATGAACATAAATTCCCATTGCTCCTACGCATTATTCCGTAGTTTAGACGTTAACATGCAACATAAATATGAATTAATATGAATACATTTCCATTGTTAATTTACAGAGGAGAAAAAAAATGAGAGCAATGTAAATTGCCTGCACTCCCCATCACGTGGACTCGACCAGAGGAAAATTGGATCGCCTCGAATCGTAACCGACTTCCATCACAGTAAACCACTCAAGCACATCGTTGCATGATTCCACAAAATAATGTTTGAAGGAAAATAGAAGAAAATTGAGGCATGAAATCCCTCTCAGAATGCAAATATTGAGTCGAAACACTGTTTTCCCGGAGTACTCCGTATTATCGAAAGCTGTTTTCCAGAACTAGGTCGATGGTATAATATCCCTCACAGTTGTCAACGCTGCTTATCACTGTAATGGATCATTCAGATGCCGGCATAACAGTTCTAATAAAGCCCCGGTGAGTATTTAACATGATGACATAAAGGACTAAAATTACAAGAAGTCTCAAATAGCCGCGAGTAAATCGATTGTTTCTAATAAGTCCCTCAACATCAAAAGAATGCATTAATGAAGGTATTGGTCTATCACGAATTAAGTAATTATTTCGAAAAATAATGGATCAAGAAGAAATGCGGCATCTGTCACCTGACCTACCCCAAGCTCGTCCCCCATCGCACTTGTCTGGCTCTATCATTGCAAAGCACTTTGATTTACCTTATTCAAACCAGATTGGAAGTAGCTGCACCTCGGAAGACTGCATATACCACAACCAGATTGATAACGGGCTGCAGCAACTACCAGTGATAGCACATGTCTCAATTTTTCCGGATTTTATTAAAATCCTCTCATTGGTGCGGACGCTCCCGCCGTCACACTCCGATCTGACACACATGCCCTCACGTATCTCTCCCTCATGTTTACTATGCCCTATTGTTTAGTTACAACTGAAGTCCCTCGAGGTATTCAAATCCGAGGAGTCACTCGGCACCTCTGAAATAATTCCTTTAGAGGGAAATAATTTTTAGTTAAAAAACCCCTCAATGACGGTGGCAAACGTAAATACTGAAAGTACAGATTCCGTATTGATTCTTGATTTTATTTTTTAAATTATTGAATAAGAATTAACTTTTCGAAGTATCATCGATCCATTACTCTCTGCTTCTGCATTGCCGATAAATTAATGAACGTTGACCAATTAATCGGGATCAACGTGAACTTAAACTTTGGTTCTTATCAACGATGAGAGAATGGAAATCATGAATAATTTACCGATATAAATTGAATGGAAATTATGCGAGAAGGAGAAAGTTCATTTGGGCAGCAGAAGGGAAAGAGCGCCGGGGGGATGAAATGATCGGTTAGTGTTCGGTATTTATTCGAATTTACGGGTTGGAAATTTTTAAAATACAGTATTTCCGTATTTTCTTGATTTTTGACACCCACGTTAGACAATAAACGACAGCCGGCCGAGACTCAAGCTCACTCACTGCACTGCCTATGCAGATAACTATGGTTCAAGTCATGTGAACAGTCGCTACTGTGGTCATGGGCACCACGCGATTGCGCGATGAGCAAATTTGGGATTTTGCGTTTGGCGAGTGCCACCTGAGCAACCACTTGGCGTGATCAATAATGTTTCGCTGCATGCGGTGGTGGTACGGGATTGGTGCGCAGGCGTTACGTGAACTGCCAGGGGGTTTTGGGTGACTACGACGGGATGAGGGTGGTTTTGTGTGGGTGGAGATGTCATTGCACTGAGAGGGAGATCAAACGAGTTTGGAGGGGGGGGGGGACAGGTGGGATGGGACAGTTATTTTGGAGATGAGCGAGTTGTGCAGCCCTTCGATAGGGCTATTTTTGGATGGAAAGAGGGAGTTCAGATTTTTATTTTAAGTTTTTAGACGCACTGGGGCAGAACGGGGAATTGACTGTGTCAGCGTGATAATAGAGCGTGTTGTAGGGGAATCGATAATAATTGGTCGATTAACGAGATAATTTTTACAGTTATTCAGGGCGGCTTTTCCGGGATCAATAACGAAGGTGGAGGATTTTTCAAGGGATCGGGTTTCCCCTCTGGAAAAATATACAAGCCCCAGTACTCTCTTTATATTTTAGATTTGGTTGTTTCTTCGCGTCAACTCCTGTTTTCAATTTTTAATTCATTTTTCATACGATAAACTAATAAGATTTGGAGTTAGATTACTCAGAACTAGTCTGGAAACCGTTCCATCCTAAGATTTATTCATATTCATCCAGTTACAAACGACCACAGATTTCTAAAGACCCATTTTTTCCGCCCTGTATTCATCAATACTTGCAATTAAATATGATTAACTGATTGAGAATACTGAGACATCAAAATCCCTACGATGAACAATTTACCACCAATCATCACAAATCTTTCTCCACAAAACTTCATTAGTTTTTTCGATCAATACATAACTAAAACAATCACTTCTAAAATTAATAAGTGGAACAATCACGACAGCTTGGAACAGTTCCATTAATCATTATTAACGACCTGTCGCGTGCTGAACGTGATTTAATGAGTGCGATAATTTCATAGCGATTAGCCGCAGAGATAACTAAATTCGGGTGTTGAATCAATCACGAAAAAAGAGTTCTATAACTTGAAATGCGACACTTGTGGTTTTTTCAAATGTTTAAAGCTGGTTCCTCCGAGTGATGACTGAAGCTCAATCAACACTCGATGATATAGGGGCTATTACTACATTTTTAATGATAGAGGTTGTAAAATATGACACCTCAATAAACAAAAATTTTTTTGTTATTATTGAAACCTAGTGAGATATCCTTGCAAATGACTTACGGATGCCCCTGACGCTCCGTTGTTCACCACCACCAGGTGAGTTCTGGAATTCCTTTGATATTCTACCACTCAGAAATATCAGTCGAGCTAATTAATCCATTGGAATATTGCAGTATAATGCACAAAGAGCATGTGATTTATCGAAATATCAAAACGTCGTCGGAGCCGACGTGACAATAGAATTTAATTTTCAAGGTTTAATTCGATTTTTAAAATTGAAAGTGTCAGTACACCTTGTGATTGCATTCTGCCCACGTCTAGCTACTGCATTTCCATATTCAAAATCCAATAACATCCTATTTCGACGGATTACTATTTTTTTTCTGCGGAAAGTAGAAATTATAGATACACATATCAATGAATTTGAATATTCAATCGTCATCAAAATAATTGAAAGGAGGGAACTATGATGTTACGAAATTCATTCCTCGGCTGTCTGATATTTATGAACCTGTTGGGAACTTATAGTTCCCAAACTGAACAAATCACCTCACCTGGATACAATAATGGTGAGAATCTTTAATACTGATTATTGAGAAGAGTATTTGATGGTATTAAGCCATTCATCCCTCGAAGACAAAGTCTTTTTGTTACCAAGAGGAGCAGAAACTTCGTAGTTGAAAACAGAAAACTCTAAACGTAAATAACGCTTGTTTAAACGCTGAAAGTCTTTATGCATCACGTCATGTTTTTTATCCGTAAAACATGGTAAATACCAATCTCAATGAAATGTTTTTAAAGAGCTTAAAAGGCAGCCTCTTAAGCGTAATTTACGGTAAGATGATTCTGAGTGCTGCGAAATTTTTTATTTTTCGTCTCACTTTGCTTGAAAATTATATAATATCCCGCATTTTTGACTGGAAATATCTCGGATAAATCCTCCCAAACAAATTTGGAACTCCCTGCATCCTCATGTTATCAAAATTTTTAATTAGAAATTCATGATTGATTTTTCACTGTCTGGAAAGCCTGAAAACTTAGTGTCATTCAGCTCATTACACATATTTTGCAAAATTCTCCGAATTTATTAACTTCGGTCCCTGTAAAAATCGACGTTACCCTCAACAGTAATTATCCCTCGTTTAATCAAAAATGATCTAATCCTGCATTCCCCTTTTCCATTCTCTGTTCAGCAACAACTTCTGTCACTCTAGCCCCAGTCACCGGAATGCACCATCGTTTTTTCCTTGAGAAAAACAAGCTAATTCGCGAGGTGAATGCAGACGTAAAAACCTTGTTACGTTACTTCCCAGGTGTCTCCGACGATCTAACCACAACCACTCGTTCCCTCGTCGAGATGAAATCCGTAATGCACAGCTGCATGAACGAGATCAAAGACATTGGCACTGACGTAGCCTTGATAAAATTCCAAACCCTGTATCTACCAAGGAACCTGACTCGGTTGAATTTTCATCTGGAGAGACGAGACAAGTTGATGACGCAGAGAATGAACAATGGGACTGAGACACTTGTCAGTGGAATGAAAAGCCTCAACACCTACTACAAAAAAATGCGAAAAGACTACAAGAAAATCCGGAAGGATTTGCAACAATTGAAAGAGTTCATAGGAAATGGGTCACTCGAGATGTCCTGTCCTGTGTCTGTTCAGCCCGATGGACAGGTGAGTCCTCAATCAGATTTTCTAGGGACTCCTCATCCAGATGCAATCGCAGATCCACATCTGGGTGGGACTGTGGCGCCCCAGTTGCCAGATTTACCAGTGGTTCACCATCCAGTTCATCCATCCACAATTTCCCCGACAATCGACCACCACCTCAACAGCCTGATATTCGGCCAGGAGCAGATAAAAAATCAGATCGACGAAGGTATCGCCAAACTGGACGCATCGGTCGCTCGTCTCGAGAAGAAATTGGAGACGGCCTTCGCTGACTTCAACCAGGACACGAAGCTCATCCACGAGAGAGTCGTCCGCGACATCGCCAGAGTGATGCAACAGATATCCGACCTGAAAGGCATGATCACATCGCCCAGCGGTCAGCCGCCAGCCACATCTCAATCTGGTAAAAAATTCAATGCATTCCCCCCCGTCAGAAAATCACATCCCCAACGCCCCCAACGCCGTTCATCCAATATTCCCCTCCATGGTGTATCATCTCGTCTAACGCTAGCCGAATTGGTTAAATTTTTGTCAATGATTAAAAATGCCAGAGGGATATTCGATAGAATTCTAGAGAAGAAACCAATTGTGGGACTCGGCGGGACAATCGGCATGGGGAAGCTCATAGAAGCGCCAGAAGGATTTCCAGATTACGCGGGCCTCATGGGGGGAATTTCGGGGATCGCGCTGATTCCCAATGAGGAATTAAACAGTATAGCTGATTTGCTTTTGGAACTTCCAGCGGTTTTCGGTATACCGTTGCCTCCACTGTCAGAATTGCCAAATTGGCTGGTAGATACCATTGGGGAGCCGATTGGAACGCCGAGGCCCGCAATGCCAGTCATAGATAATATGTATGAACCAACGGTTTTGCCCCCAGAACAACCTGACGCCTGGTTGCCTTGGTTAATACCAGAATCCACTGGATCACCTGATGCATTACCTGAGATAGTTGAACAGCCTGACAGTCTGGATTTGGAGCCAGATCTGCCGATTCCACCACTTCCAAAGCCCACACTTCCTGCACCTCATCTTGGAGGCCTGATCCCAGAGCCCACAATACCAACGGTCCTGAAACCAGGACCTCCTTCACCGATTATTCCGGAAATTTATCCTACGCAGGCAACTCGACCTCCAGGAGCTTCACCCACAACTCCATCTGTTCCTGAACCAGCGAGTCTTCTAGAACCCGTCACCGTTCTTAAAGCAGCAGGCCTTGAAAATCATTGCGCTTGTTCCTGCCCCTGCGAGTGCACCTGTCCTATATTACCGCTTGAATTTCCGAAGACTACCACGAGGCAGTGGTGGACGAAATTTCATCAATCTCTACCACATTCTAAAGTTCCGCAGTGTAAATGTCTCTGCGCGTGCCCGTGTCCACCACTGCATAGCACCAAAAGACCTCCTCATATCATAATGGAGGAGGAACGGGATACGGAGAGGTCTCCCTGGAGTATCCAAGAGGATGATTCGCCTAGCTATTATGATGATACGATGACGACTGGTCACTGGCAATCACCCGTCTCTGAATCTCCGGTTGCTGATGGCAAGGGTGATCGTTGCTGCCACAGGATTGAAGAACTGTCCAACGATATCGGGGAGCTCGTCGATGACTTTCAGATGCTGAAGATGACTGTGAGGGATGAGATGATCATCACGAGGGAGGCCATCATGACACAGATGAATGAAAAGTTTCTAGCTGTTTCGGCTGCACTTGCTGGCACCCATTACACCAATGTACTTCTTCATTCTAACGATAAGAATGCTACGGATAATATTGGAGAGATGATGAAGGGACAGTTCAGGAGAACTTATAATACCTTGAGGGGTGTCACTGCAGCTGTAGGGCGGATGCGCGCGGTTGTACAGAACATATGTAAGATTTTTTTTGGTAATTAATTCATCTGGTTTATTGAACACGTTCATCATTTTTCATATTGTTTAAAACTATGTCCTTGAATTTTTCAGTGCGCTCTCATTCCAGTGGAATGAACTACGAGCCTCCATATTACAATCCATACTGGGAGATGCACTACAGACACAGAGGAATGAGAGACCCTCTTTTTCGCAGATCATCGGTGATGCGGGCAGCCAGGGAGTCCTTCCCCGAAGGTTTTCATGGGGAGAAAGTGTGAGGTGTGGGGGATAAAGGAGAGATGGGTGAGCTATCGAAAATATGTTGTGTTTTGTTTGTTAGGTTTGTAATGGAAGCGTAAATGATAAATTGAGTAGAGGTAAATAATAATGAATACAAGTAGTACATCTCTAACGCATGATGATCTGTATCCTAAAAGTACAACGGATGGTATTGTTTTGTCGTCGACACTCAAGCAATTTCAGAATCAAATGCCACCTGACATTCTCCCAGAGGTTAAGGCCAGGGCACCTTTTACCTGAACTTTCAGCGATGGCAAATCGATTTACTTCGAAGTTAAAACTGCCGGGACACAAAGTCCAATCAGTTCTATTTCAATAAAGAGCATGCAAATACACACAATTAAGAAGGATATCCCCGACAAATGGCGATAATTAGGTAGACGTTTATGAGTCATGAGAATTATCGAATAAATAATTTCACGTTTATTGTCAAGGTACTCATGTATAAAACTAATGTTTTAGAAGGTCGTTCGATTTTTTCTGGGTTTTCTTGCGAATCAGTCAGATTAAGGTACTATTTTCGGGATAATATAATGAAAATATATCAATTTGGAATCCTTTTAACGTTCTCGTCACATGATTTGTTAGCTTCAGGTACAATTGAATTACTCAACGCCATGTTGTGTAACTTCATTCGATTTGGTGGGATCAACTGTTATTAAATGACATTGAAATTTGAACTTTAAAGTCTTCGCAGTTGAAACGACTCAACATTCAGTCCAGCTACATCTTTTATAACATTACAAAATGAGAAAAAAATGAAGCGGTCGGGAAGTGAATAATTTCATCCAAAAATTTATTAAACCAACATCAAACGCTCCTCTGTGACCCTAATACACAACTAATAATTATCGTCATTCTCTAATCATCTACTAAATTTTCCCATGAATAACCTGCTTGTCCAATGATCTCGGATACGTCTTCCACGGTTTCTTCATCTTCTTCCCCTGTTTCTTCATTCTCTTCATCTTCTCCATTCCCCTACCACCATCGACGCCAGAATTTACTCGCGGTTGTAAATCCCCACGATCCCTCGATTTTACCATCGATCCTCTGACCAAATGATTATCAATGGACCTCGCAATTCTAATTTCGAAATTCTTCTTATCAAAATCAACGAATTGCCTTCCCACCCTAGGAATCACCTCGACATCACTGGAATACGGTACGCGCCCCACAACTTGGTCATCGGTCACGAAATTTCGACGTTTCTCATCCTCCGTCATTCGTTTCTCATCCCCCCGAAATTCTTGATTCATCGTCAACGGTACGTCCTCCACTATCTGCTCGTGAACTCCCTTCCCAGGCGCATCTTCCTCATCTGGTCCAGTCGAGTTCGTCTGACGAATTGAATCCTGGGGGCTCTGCAGGATTCTCTCAAACCCCTTAAACTCATCATCGTCACCGCTGAAAGAAGGGACTTCAACCGGATAATTGAATACCTTTACTTCGCCCCTCGCAGCTGATGCTCCATCATCACTCCCTTTGTAGCAGCTAATCGGCTGTCCGTCAGCGTCAAAACCCTTGTCGCAATCATTATTCTTCTCCTCCCTTCCGATATCAAACCCACGGATATCTTTCGTGCTGCGCACTTTGTATTCGTTCGCCCCTTCTGAACACGGAAATTGAGAGGCACGTCGATTTGGGCGATTTATATCCCTTTCCGATGACGGCCTCCAGAGCTCTTCATTCTTATCAAAGTCCACAACTGTGACGATATCAGAATTTCCGTCTGCTCGATTTGCTACCGACATCGATCGTCTCCGCTGCTGAACTGGACTCCTCCACTCGGTCTGGCGATAATCGTCCTTAAACGAAAGATCATCCTCATTCTTCATTTTTTCAATCAGCCGACGCTCCAGGGTGTCCTCGACAAGGTAAGCCTCCGGGTTCTTCACCGTTTTCTGCTTTTTCACCTGTTTCGGAGTCCTCTTCGACGTGGGCTTGGCCTTGGTATTAGCCGTTGGCTTTGATTTGTTGTTACGTTTATTATTGTTGTTGGTATTCTTCGCAGGAGAGCGTCGAGTGTTCTTGCTCTTCTGGACTTTCCTCTGAGCCGATTCCTTCGTAGAATTCTTGGGAGGCCGTAGACGACGCGTTTGGAGGACTCGTCGTATCAATGGCAATGACTTCTTCTTCTCTTCTTTTGACATCTGTGGCAGAACGTTCTTCAGGGTGACTAATCCGTGCTCCAGTTTGTTCACTCGGCTCTGCTTGTGAATCCGTTCGAGCTGACGGCGAAAATCCGCTGTCAGTTGATCGACGTTTATCGTGGTGTCGGGACTTTCGGGGATTATTATGGAGATTATGTTACCAACATCCATGGAGGTATGTGTCATCACCGGATGTGAAGCTGTCAATTTACGTCTAGTTATTATCCAAAAATGTAAGATTTTGAGTTGTGGGTCATTGAACGAGTGGTTAATTTTTGAGGAAAAAACTGTCTACAGAAGATTTTTGAAGTTTAGATAATGCTTTTTATCGAGTTTTACTTACAAAGCCCTGGGTTAATTATCCAAAATATTGGGAGGAGTAAAATCAGGGGCGATTGGGTGACCATTGCTGCGGATTTGAAAGAATCGCAAAGACTGTAGCATTCAATCTTCCAAAATGAAATGATTTCGAGCAGCCGGACGAGATTGATCCGACAATAACGTCCAATAAACCGCTATTTATTGGCTAATTATAGGTCGAGGGGTAATAATTCTCTGTCAAGTGCTTCATTGTTATGACAAGCCGAAGGTTTATGTGCAATGAAACCGAAACAAGACATTTTTCCTTTTTTCCGTTTACTGGCGACGCAAGGAAAATTAAATGACGATTATAATTAATTTGAACACATTGTTGTAAAATCCAAGATCTTATTGTCAGTCGGAAGAAAAATCTACACATGATCTAGTACATAAATTAATTACAAATCAATTATTAGTTTCTAAACTGCAAAAGGACATTCCTAAATTGTTTCAAATGATCTTTTAACTTGTTGTAATTCGAAAATTCATGCGCTATGATATTTCGCGGCTGAAGCTTCTCTAGAAGTGCTGATGATTTCGTATATAATGTATGGAGTGGGGAAGGGGTAGTCCAATGTGCTGCCCTCTTACAGCAGAGTTCCGGAATACTTTTGCCTTGCACCTTTAGTTCAGAGGGTAAAATCATTGTTTGGAAAAATCCAATTTCAAACATCCCTTGTAACATTATGTCATGGTAAATGTCATGGGAATTTAATTTTTCAAAAATGATCAGTTTATTCAGGAACCAATTTTATTGAAATTTTCAACTCTGATGGTAACTGTTGTTCGCGTTCCACGTCCGCTTAATATTTTTCTACAGATGCAGCTCATGTGAGAAATTGACTGAACCCACATCGACGTTCTAATGATGGAACGTGCATAGGTCATCGAACCCGCTAAATACTTGGGGCTATCGCCCGCCCCTCTCACAACTTTGTATCATTTCGAAAATACCGGCGAAAACTGATTCTTAATCTCGATCAGAAATTAAAATACGCGTAAAATAACTTCAACAATTCTTATGCGAAACGAAACTATTTCATATTTCACTTTAAAAAGTCGATTTGAGAAGTAATTAAACCGTTCCATAACGATTTCGAATACCTGTTGGTTTTGCACGTAAATCTTGAAATCCAGGAGAGATAGAAATTTTTTTATCATGACCTTTTTTACAACCCTTAAGTCGCTCGACAAAAAAGGTCTTACACAAAATCTTGCTATCTACCTGAGATTCAAACATATTCAGAAAAAACTAGCAGAAAGTTCGAATCAGTTTAACCCGGTCTACCTGTTCGCTATGGGATGATTAACTCAACTGGCGGGTCTTCCAACATCGCTACCCAAATAAATACAAAAGTAAAAGCCTCAATAGAATATCCGCCACAAGTGTTTCTGTCAGTATGCGTTGACTTGGAGTGGGGGTAAATTGGTATCAGCAGGGAAAAGGACAAGTTGGTCATCCATGCAGGCTGCAGTCAGTGGTTGAGTCCCGCTGGATGC
Organism: Diachasmimorpha longicaudata; assembly: GCF_034640455.1. Classification (NCBI taxonomy): domain Eukaryota; kingdom Metazoa; phylum Arthropoda; class Insecta; order Hymenoptera; family Braconidae; genus Diachasmimorpha; species Diachasmimorpha longicaudata. The sequence goes on along the minus strand of NC_087229.1, from coordinate 7,262,627 downwards.
TGTTGGTGGATAAAATTCAGTTGTCAACGGACTTCTCAAAACCCAGAGGTATGAGTGAACTCTTTTTGGAGACATTTTTAATGAAACTATCAATGACTATTCTAAATAATCACCGGACGTGGGGCGCGGGGGTTACTCACACCCTTAAATAAAATATGTAAGCGCGTTTGTGCGAGGGTAAAAGCAAGTTTGAGGAACGGAAAAGAAGCCTCACAAAACTTTCCCCCCAGCGCGAATTTGCGTGCATCTGCAGCTTGTGTTGTCAAGTCGATATTGCACAGACACACGTTATTCCCGATAAGCCCGTAGTCTTGGATGAGGGCAATTAATTCTTTTGAAAAATTCGTTCTGCCAAAAATTCGGTGGATGTTACGCGCACTTAGTGACATTAGATGGCTTGTGTACTGTCAAGGGTTCATTGCCACTGAGGACAGAATCCATCAAAGACGCTGGTAATGTTGACATATTCACTAAAAAAAAATCATATGGAAAAAAAAATGCATTGCATGGACAAGTGTCTAAATTGCATACGCTTCCATGTTTTTCTTCGTCACCGCAAGACAACTATATTTAGAAGAAAAAAACAAGAAAAAGATTATTATTGTTGGCAGGGGAAAATTTGTTCATAAATGACTCTATTGAGACACCATTCGAGTTTTTCGTTATGGAACGATCACCTAATTACTGTTGTGGAATAGCTTTGTTAGGAAATCAATTATTCATAATTTAATCATCGAATATCGAAATGAATGTCCAATGGAATTCACTACAATCTGTGGACCTTAATGCCACACATTGGATGTTCATAATTACACGCTCGACTATGATGTAGGTAATGCGTTTTATCACTCAACGTATTCTTGATGATGTGATAACACACAAGATTGAAATACTCAGGGTATTTCATGACAACTTATCATCTGAAGGTCTTTGACAGTGCTTTTGTACCGTATTACATCGCCGTAGATAATGCTCAGCGTTCGTTAGGCGATGATCACTCGTAAGATTAATTATTGCGCTTTATTCTACGCCAACATGACAATTGCAGCCTCACTGCGGAAAATGCCAGTTGAGGAAAACCCGTACATTGATGCCAGCGTCACTTTCAGCCTATGGATGCATTTGATTGATGATATTCATATATCAACACAATTTGCATTGACAAGCGGGTTCTCTCTACCACTTAAATTAAGTATTCCACTCCTAATTATTTCAATTCTTAATTATTAAATATTCCACTTCATGCGATGGAGTTCGTGAAAATATACGAAATGCACGACGAAGAATTTTGTACTAATATTTTTAAACTCTCATTATGGAATGCCGGCGAGGAGTGGACTTTGTACCCTGGACTTACTGCCTATCCCACTTCACTGTCGTCTCGATTATCCCGTATTTTTCGATGGTACATCTTAATCGGTATTCGTGTAAAATTCATTTATGACACCCATTATTGCTCGGCCCATTCAATCGATAAGTTAGTTAATGTAATAATTGATAGTAAATGTAGTATCATAAAATCCGTAATCGTTATTTCTCTATTAATGAATTAAATTGTGTCTCTTAATATGTTGAAACCGATTACGAGAATATTTTCAAATTTTCCGGAGGCTCTATTCATGGACTTTGGAATATTATCAATTTTTTTATCTTCATAACGATAATTGAATTTTAAAGAATTTATCCTTCTAGTTGCAATCGGGTTTTTTGATTTTTTAGATTTTAGTGAAAAATGCTCTTAACGATCTTAAATAACACGCTGTCATCGATCCATGATAGGCAAGATAAATCCCGTTCTCGATGTCATTTTCATCGATGATTACAGATTAGGTCTCTCCAGTTGGATAAGTGGAGAAGTTTGAATCGTGATTCTTGGTACAAAATAAAAGGTTAAAAAATTTTTTTAGCTATCAATTTGCACGATAGAATTCTCGACGGTGAGTCACATAAAACATGGAATCCCTCATTCGTGGCTGTCAACGTATGGGGCTGGTCCTGAAAAATGGCACGGGGATCATCAACGTTTCAGTAAGACGAGCATCAGTGGCTGCCAAGTTGAAAATAATCGAGGGTAACAATGGAGAGAGAATTTTCACATCGCCATTCGGTGACGTTGATTTTCCATCAGCAACACTGCCAGAATTCATATGGGAAAATGTCCATAAGTGGCCAACAAGGATTGCTCTGGTAATTGGAATAGTAATTGCTTGATAACACTAATACAGTTGGATGTTCCACGATAAGGCAAATATTTCAAGCCAGAGATTTTTTTTTTAACTTTAGTTTAATTATTTTAGGAAATTCATTGAAAAATCCCGCCGCATTGAAACGCTTGCTTATACATCTGCCTGATTTGTTATTTGATGTGATACAGGAATGCAGTGTAACAGGTCGTAAATACACATACGTTGAAGCTCGAGACAGTGCTAACTATGTCGCAAGGAGTCTACGGAATATGGGCCTTCGTCAGGGTGATGTAGTGGCCGTGATTCTTCCGAATTTGCCAGAGAGTCCAATCGCTCTTTTGGGAGCTGTGGAAAGTGGACTTATCGTCACACCAGTCAATCCAATCTATACGCCTGGTCAGTACAACTATTATTATCTAGCATTAGCATTTAATTGTTCTGTATAACTCATGATAATATTTTTTTCCGCATACATTATGCGTTATTTTTCCGGCCTATTTATTGTAAAAACAATCTCGCCGTATCTTTTTCCTGAATTATTCACGATGTATGTAAATATCGAAATATTTTTTTCCGACAATTTTTCACTTTAAAAAACACGCCGGCCTTATTATTACTTTTTACACTGCGTCTGATTAGCCAAAACGTTGTTGATTATTACCGGTTTTAACTCTATTTAATTTCAATATCCTTAACTCTCGACATCGAGGGGCACGCGAGCCTTCGATATTCATAAAAATTAATTGGACTCTCAAGTACACGATCCACAACACTTTATTTCCACGTCTGTACTTTGTCCCTCGTATCTACTACAGTTGTCTTCACAATTTAGTGCCCATTTTGTTACCTGACCAATTATGAATAACGAATCGTTAACCCCCAAGGACCGTCGTTAGGAACAACCGGTTAAGTAACTGCGCGATGTTTATCTAACTGAAAAGAGAAAATGCACTCGTCATTTTCAAATATTGTCAATGCCAAATACCCCACAAGCTCTCGCCGAGTGTGAGAAGCGCTTGGACTTTGTATCGTTCAAAATAAATATTGAACTTGGTTGTGGCTTTAAACGATAGCAAGTGTCGTTTCAATGAGTTTGAAAACATAAATTATTTGATTTATTTGTTACTGTGATAATAATTAATCACTACAATTCATTGCATGCAGCAGGCTCGTCTGCTGACCTTTGTCACAGCTGAGTATCACCAGTACGATTTTGCTATCGGGATTATACAATGTCCGGGTCAATCAAAATGTGGACTTTGCTCGATGTACTTGAATTCATTCAAGCCAATATGATTTAATCAGCCGCATTTTTATTGAAAACATTCTTGCAGATGAAATAGAAAGACAACTGAGACTATCAGGTGCCAAAGCCATCATCACATCCAGTGATCTTGCACCGAATGCCGTTGCAGTGGGAAAAACAACTCTTCCACAGAATGCACCAATCATTGTCGTTGACGATGGAGTTAGACCTTTGCCCGAAGGGACAATATCATTCAAAGTATTTTTATCTTGTTGTTTTAGTGTTTATATTTTATTTGAGATTGGAAAAAATGGATACAGAGTGATTCGTTGTATTTTTGTTGTCAGGATCTCTTGACGAGAGGAAAAACTCTGCCCGATGTTTCGAAGAATTCACAGAGCCCCCATGATGTCTGTATCATGCCTTATTCCAGCGGTACTACGGGACTACCAAAGGGTGTCATGGTGACACATAGAAATCTCATCGCTAATGTTGTTATGAGCACTCACAGTATACAACTGAGTAATGGTAAATATTATATTTATTGGACATGATTTTTTTGCGGTCTTCTATTGCGAGATATTCAATTCATCTGATTTATTGTCGCGGTTGAAGTTGAGTTAAGATGGAAAACATTGTTCCCTACATGGCATGTAGATTCTAAGGTGTCTAATGTGAAAAATATGCGATGATTTTACAGTTATATAATCGTGCGAGGAAAAGTGTGTATAGTACACTTTGAAATTCAATGAGTAATGGAATGATTGGAAGTCAGTAACTATACAATGGTGGTCATTCTCTGCATCATGACAAAGTTCAATCCGACATGCAGGAAAATAAACTTTCGCGATTGAAAGAATCGTGAAATTTCATTCCTCCATTTGTAAAAATTGATCTTATTATTTTCGCAAGTGGAAGACGATTGTAGCTCTTTACTTTGTACCACTGTTTCCAGACATCTTGTGTCAAACTGAAGTAATCTTATCTATATGTTTATCATGACTGCGCATCGCAATGAGCTCTCGTGTACGCGTGCCTGTTTGTGTATACAACAGGGTTATTAACTACTGATACATTCCTACTCTTCAAATTGTATATCAAATGTATTTAGATTTTGATATTTTATCGAGGAATTTGTCGGATGGATGTTTTCTTGCAGTGATTTTATCACGTATTACCACTTCTTAACATCAAAAATTTTTTAATAAAGGAATTTTCAAGATTTTTTTATTGATACACTTACTTCCAGACGTTCATGATGTTATACCTGCAATTCTACCTCTCTGCCACATATATGGATTGAATTGTATGATGCACGCCAGGCTAGCTTTGGGTGCTCATTTCCTTACTCTGCCTTCTTTTACACCAGACATTTTTATCAATACACTGACGAAACATCCAGTGAGTATAGATACTTAATTTCAAAATTTTCGTACATAAATGCGCAACAAAACTAATGAGACGAAAAATTATTTAATTATATTGAGGAGAGAAATTAGATTTGGAAAAATGCTTGTTCACTCGTACAAAATTTTCCCGGCTCGAAATTGCAATTTGTATAATTATTGTGCCTAATTATCCACAGAAAATTAGTAGTCTATTACGTTGTGTAAAAAACGATAATTTTTTTCATTGGAACGCCTCGTTCATGTACATTTCCGGAAGAAAATGGCAAAAAATTAATAAGACTTTTTTAATGAATGCATTATATTTCTAATAATTTTTTTTTGAGGCGGGTTGATTTGCATACAGCTAATTAAATTTTCAATATTTTTTTTTATCAGTGTACTTTATTATTCTGCGTCCCATCGATACTGCTTTTCATGGCTGCATCGCCGAAGATAAAAACAGAACATTTTAAGCGATTGCGTTGTATCATCTCTGGCGCAGCATCCATCATTGGATCAGACATAGAGAGAATTTATGATCAGTTTGGACTTGATCAGCAAACAGTACCATTTATCCAGGGTAAGTCAACATCTGAAGAATCTGCCGAATTTTTTTAACATATAAGATATACCTTAATCACTATATTTTTCCAGGATATGGATTAACAGAATGCACGGGGGTTGCATTAATCCAGACCTCCCACAATAAATATGCGAGCGTTGGATATCCAATCGCGAATAGCGAAGCGAGACTGGTTGATCCAGTCACAAATCAGGACGTACAGACTCCAGGTCAAACTGGTGAAATTTGGCTAAGGGGTCCGCATATTATGAAGGGGTATTACGAAAATGAAAAAGCTACAAATGAGATGCTACAAGACGGGTGGTTGAAAACAGGTGATATTGCCTATTTCGACGATGACTTCAAGTTTTTCATCGTCGATCGTCTGAAGGAACTCATCAAAGTCAAAGCCTTTCAGGTAATAGTTTTTGTAAATAGTTAGATGTGATTATAACTGACATGTTGACCATTTTAATTATTTTAATATTTTTAGGTCCCCCCTGCTGAATTAGAAGGCATCCTCAGAACTCATCCCGACATTGCTGATGCTGCGGTTATTGGTATACCTGATGCACGGTCCGGAGAGGTCCCGAAGGCATTTGTGGTACTCAAAAAAAATCGTACGACGACAGCAGAAAATATCCAAAATTTCATGAAAGGAAAAGTTTCGGAGTACAAAGAGCTTATAGGTAGAGTTATTGTTATTTCACCGCTTCAGGTGTTTTCTCTATACATCGGTTAAAGATTACCCTCCAGAGATATTACATTCTTTGGGGGAGTTGCAACAGAAGTTTCAATGCAAAATTTACTCTACTGCACAATTCAATTCAGTCAATTATTCAATTAATTATTCGATTTAAATTTTCAGGGGGAGTTGCCTTCATTAATGAAATTCCAAGAAACGCCACAGGGAAAATTCTCAGAATAGAGCTGAAAAAATTGCATCATAACGAGTGAGTTGTCCTTCTTGTGTGAAAAAATTCTAATAAACAGAACTGGAAAATTCAAGATGAAGAATCCGTTCAGAGGCTATCATACCAGAGCAAGGTCGGTTGATGTTAACTATAAAATAATTTTCTATAAAATAATTTAGATATTTCTATTTTTTTAACGAAGAAAAACTGATTTTTTAAAATAGAATTCGTGCAAAATAGCGATCTCTGTTGTTTTTTTGTATTTAACTGATGACCCCTGCAGTGCAACGTGCTGGAATGAACTTGAATAATGAAATCGTTGGGTGTTAAATATGTGCCTTGAATTTTTACTAAGAAATAAGTATGTGATGGGTTGAATTAAGCACAAATTTAAGGTGTAAATAGTGAATTTTATATATAAATAGCGAAATAAATCGTACGAATAAGTGGTTTTACAGGGAAAAAACACAAATAAATTGTCAGTTTTACGTTTGTTGAAAATCTCAATAAAATGATAAGTGAGAAAAAGCAATCGAATCATCTTCCGACGATATTCAAATTCACGAACAAAAAAATCCCATTAATATTTTAATCATCATATTTATTAATTAGTTGAAATTATATATTTAAAATATATATTTTGTACCCATAAACGGCATTACTTCAAATTGCCAAAGTAGAACATCTACTTTATTCGAGGCACTCATGCAATCCTCCATTAAGTCTAGAAATAACCAAATCTCCAAATTATTTATCTGTCATTTCAAACATTGGGGAAGTTCAATATTTTGAACTGACATTTCAAAAGCCGTCGAAAGACATTTAAAAATACCTGAGTAATTCGCGAATAATCTATTCACTTCTCCTACATCATCACAAAAGCTACTGTGAAATAATAAAAACAAAGAAAAACTTAACCATACAAAATTATCAACAGATTTAGAACTCCAAGGACTTGAATTCCAATCTCAAATTTTAGAGCAGTCAAATTTCGTGAACTGTCTATCCAAAGCCATGAATAGTACATTTCAACCCTAGCCGTGGAGCATAGATCATTGTGCCCCACAGAATTCACAAGCACGTGGGGTCTTGGCGATATATTTTCCACGGCAGAGGTTGAATAAAATTTTTCCAAGCCGAGGGCTTCCATAATTCCATTTTATGCTGTTGCTCAGGCGCCAGCTTGGAAAGTCATTTTCAACAATACCTGAGTAATTCGCGAATAATCCATTCACTTCTATCCATCTTTTCCATCATCACACAAGCTACCGTAATATAATAATAATAATAAATCTATCCATATATAATAATGAAGCGCAGCAGCTTCTTCTATCATAAAAATCGTAAATCGTCCCAGATGCTCGGTAATTGCACGGCAATCTAATTATTGCTAATAATCTTCCCGGGCACAACACAATCATAACAAAACTTAACGGATTGATTGGAAAATTCTAATATAGATAAGGGTAATGTGGATAAATGTGGTTAACGTGCTATCACGAAATCCAATGCGCCAATTTTTGCAACAAATTCTGACAAGTTTCTGGTTACCAAAATTTTTTGAGATACTTCAATACTTTCTAATTGCTGTAAAAATACTCAAACTAAAAAGAAAAACAATTTTCCAGTCATGATAAATCAGGAAATGAATATTACGAATGTTTTAAAGAATAATAATTAATAAATAAATGTAAAAATTTTCGTATTGAAATTTGCTGGAGAAAGGTTCACCATGTTAGTCCAGCTGGACCCTATGAGCTGAAATATTTCCACAGAATAAAGTCCAGAGAATAATTAAATTTTAACGGTTTTCTGTTAGTTTAAAAAATTTCAACTGATTTTTTTCTACGAATTCACCGCGAATTTTTCGTAAAATCTTGTTGTGCATGTCTTTAAACAAAAAATATGAAAAATCAATATCGATATAAATTCCTTAATAGAAATTACCTAAATAAAATGAGTATAATTCTCAGTTACCTCTTTAATGTGGAGTAAAGCTACTAAAATCGTAACTAATCAACACACGCTGTAGACACTAACCTGAAGCAATATCACTCTGCTAACCAGAGCATTCTAATGAAACTTAATTATCGCGTGTTTTATTCGTAATTAGTCACTCTCCCTTCTCTTGGGTTCACATCTCAATTAGAATTGCAATAAAAAAATATTTTGTTTTGATCGCGTGAGATCTCCAATGGAAGTGGTGATACCCTCACAATTCCTTGGCACAAATTCCTCCAGTATCATCAACGGCTAATGAACAGTCTCATTGTCGATCCTTGCTTCATTGTCATTTCGTATTTGGCGAAAAAACGGCTTCAAAAGCAGTTTATATCGGTCACTCGATGAATCTGAATGACCAATAAAAAAAATATCAAATTAATTTTAGTCTTCATCAAACCCAAAATAATTCTGAAGACATCTAAGAGCAAAAATCAATGATTGTTTGACTTCCTCGAATATTCATTGAAATTCTATGAATGGATCTCGACAAATAGATCAATAAAACACCAAATTACCTCTTATTATTTCAACCAGAAACATACGGTCATCCTTCATGTAAGCAACAAGCTCATTCGACGCCACTAAATGAATTCCCTGTGGTCCCTGGAGTAGAACGGAATGTAGACGATCACTGGGTAAATTGAATGTAGTAATTAACTTGCTTGACAATGCACCACTGGTGCGAGTCTGCAGATGAAGAGCATGCCACATCAAAGAGTTGCCTCCTTCCAGCGCAACATTGAGTGTCAACTTCGGTGTTGGTGGTTTTGACTGGAGTGCATTGAACAATCTTATTCCATTAGCAAGTCCACATATCTGAATTAAATCGTCCCTAGTCAATCTGAGAATATCAGCAGCTGAGAAATTAGCGAAAACCGTTTCGAACGCTTGAAAACGATTGACGCGCAACCAAGCGCAAGTTTGAACAGCATTGGCATCGGCCGGCAGCTCCGAAGGCCCAATAGATGGTGTCACGTCATTACAGGTTGTTTGATCAGGTAAATTAACTGGCGATGAAGACTGACGGTTGACAGTGGTGACAGAGTCATTAGTGTCATCCTGGACAGTCTGTTCTGAGCTAGAAATTTGTCCACCAGGAGCTGCAACTGACACAAACACTGGCACAACTGTCAGAGGAGGTGAAGCAGCGCTAACGTTATTGGGACTCGGTTGTGAGCTGAAATAATGAAGAAATCGAAATTAGAAATAAGGGTCTCTAATATATAGATAATATCTTCAGAGATCTTGTAGGCGATTACAATCTTGGTTAACAAACAGTCATTAGAATTTTAATTAATTAATAGTAGGAATTATTTAAATAAAACCTCTGGTAAATTTGCCACTGGATATTTTACACATCAGACATAATGTCAAAGTATGAATTGTCACGGTAATTTCATTAGAATTTTTTTTTCAAGAATTGCAATTAACGATGTGCAATAATTATGATGAAATATTAACAAAATCTTACTTATTAAACTCCCCCATTTTAACCATTGTTCTGAGAACATTTCCTTTACTATAATCTCTCCGATTGCCAAGACGTTTAACAGTATTACGCCCTCTGGTTACAACCAGATTAGCCAGATACTTGCGGCGAGATTCTCCCAATCCCACAAGTGTTTGCACATTACTCGAGGTATATAAAACACGTGCTACAACTTCAATACCAATCGAGTCACATCGGCCAATGATTATTTCATACATCAGTAGTATTGGATGCTTGCGACAATTGACGAAGAACCAACCCAGTGTACTTCGTGACATCCTGGTCATGATGAACGTTTGATAAATTAATCAGCACCTTTCGTTATGTTGAAAATTCACCAATGCGAGGTATCTTCAATAGTCAACGACAAAGTAATGCAATAACTGTTGTCCTTTTGTTCTTTATCAACAATCAATTCAATGATGATAATTCAAACAATTTCTGAAACATCGGCACACCGATGATCAGGCTGCTCGTCATCTTAGGTAACGAGCCTGATCTGGATGTAACTCTTCCTGACAGTCAAACATTCTGACGAAATTCTGCTTACTCTTGACAGTATTAATTACTTGAATTTCCATTGAATCGTTGATGAATTCAATTGAATTCGCCAGGATCAAACTCTGCTGTTTCTGCTCAACAATGCGAACGAGAGCTCCTATGAGACAGATCATTCCCGTTGAATGATAATCCAAACAATCTCAACAAGTTCCCTTTAAAGGACAGCACCAATGTTTAATCCACAGTTCAAAGTGTCTTGAATTTGAAAAAAATATCACCGACAACTTCAAAAATTTATCGACGTTAACTTCGAATTGCGGAAGTGGAAATAGTCACTTGAGTTGCAAAACTAACGGTAAATCATGTCTGCGGGTTTTTCAGCGACTTATTTCAATTGCATATCAAGCAGTGGCCTTCGAATAACATGAGAAAACAACCAAATAATCAACGAAGGATGAAAAAAAAAGATTGAATTAAAAAAATCTATTCACGATAGCACGTTTTCCTCCGAAGTACAATCGCGCACTGGCTTTTCGTCTGAAACACGCAGTCACAATCTATCTATCTATCTCTCTCACTCTTTCTTCTCTAAGTTCACTGACGAAACACAATTACTAAAATACGGGTCAAAGCCAGTCTCTTCCAGTTGCTGAATCACCAAAAAATAAAAATCGAGTGATAACAACCACTGAAAATAATGCAATTGAAAAAAACCAAAAAAATCCGGTGCAAACCTTGCAAAACTTGAATTATTGTGATGTTATTCCCGGTAGTACATTGAATATTGTGAGTTAAATTTCTTGGGGCTATTCCCATCCGATACGTTTGCACACTGATGTTGGTTCCGCTGGTTAAAACAACTGGCTTGTGCCAGTTTGAACCGGTTCTTGCAGTTGATCTCAAACACTTTAAACCACGTACATTGCAGGCCAAGCCTTCGACGAATCACAACGTAAGAGCTGAGCACAATTGTTGAACTACCTCACACTACCTAGTGTCGTACAATAATGCTTGCTCAGTGCCGGTTATATCCCACCAGACACTTAGCCCAGGCCTGCATTCACCATCTCACTTTTTCATTTATTTTTATGTTCCCCCACCACACAAACACATGGAGATGTTTATTCATGGACTTAACCGGTTGCATACCGGCTCGGACACCACTGGAGGTCTTCACATGAACATGTTGCGTGGGACTTATGATTTTGTCTACTTGCGTGCTACCAATTTCCACAGCTAATGTAGAATGTTCAGAGCACGTTTAATGATGATTATCTGTGCGAGTGATTGCAATAATAATCAGAACTTCGATATAAAGCTCACGTCTGTCAATCAATAGTCCCTATTGGATATCATTCGACTGGCACAAAAAGCCGTATTGTTTTGTCATCTTTTCGATTGTTAGACATTATCACGTGTTCTGCATTACAACTCAGTATGTTATTATTATTTATACTTGAGCGTTTATAAGATCAAAAGAGTATTGCTGAATTTGCCCCTGCAATTGGCTTGTTATTGTTTAGTCTTGATAAAGATAAGACTGCAATGAACATTGAATTTTCCTATCTATTGTAAAAATTATTATTTCAACTGGCAAATAATTAACAGCAACTCAAAACCTTCACTAATCACCAGTTTGATCAAATCAATTATTATGATGACTAACTTACATTGCATCGGTTGGTGGGTACGGACTGCCCTCGTTCTGGGATAATGGACTAGCTGGTGTTAACGCCTCCAACGGGATCTGGAATTTCAGTTGATGTCAAACCACTTGAACCTCATGATTGATTTTCTCATGATGTTACAGTATTTTTGATCACTTACGTCTGAGAGCACTGTGCAGTCATAGCTGGGCTGGTAATTGTCCTGCTCATGGGGCGGTCGCCGACGAATCTTATCTCTGTCCTGCTTGTGTTTACGATCAGCCCCCTTAAGTTTGAAGACCTTGATTTGGCAGGAGGCCGCATGTAGACGTGGACCACCCGGGAGTTTAGTCACCACTTGAATTCTAAATGGCACACCCTTCTCCCCACCATGCTTCTTGGGCGTGAATTCCGTACTGATACAATTAACCTGATGACAAATGAAATGCGTGATGTTAAATGATCAGTCACTTTATCGTTGATTGGCCGAGACTGAATGTGGATGATTACTTTGATGTAAACGCCGACTTCCTTGGTTGGATCCCACATGAATTCAACGATATTCTTGGATACTGTGTTCTGGGATACATCCATCATACCATAACTGAGTGGTACATCGACCTCGAGAAGACGTTCACCAGGGCGTGTCCTCTGCCAGGCGATCATCTGCTCCTTTTCGGTGTACTGGAGTCTTCTCTCGTGAAAGCATATACGAATGCTCGACTACAAAGTGCAGAATATGATCAATAAATAGTGAGATCGTTTGGGCATTAACTTAACACAATCAATCATGAACGTCATCTTGCTAAGCAATTCAATTTTTACGTAAATATTTTTCCCACCTTGAGTATTTTCCCACGATAAGCCGAAAGGTCTCCAAGTTTTTTCAATTTAATCTCATAAGACTGCCCCTGATTGAGATAAGTGAGTGTCTCTTCGTTTAATTTAGTTGCAATACTCGTAGCTGCTGCCAGCACATACTGAAAACTTGAAGAAAAAAAACAAGGTCATTGCTAAATAAAGTTGCACCGTGAGAAAATAAAGTTATGGGGAGCACTGTTCTACTGTGAAGGGAGCTGATAAAAATTAAGGGAGTTAATACCGGCTGTCCTCGTTGAATTCGTTTCCTTGCTGGGACGAGGATACTTGATTACCGGACGAGGAAATCGGTGGATATTCATCATTACCCGAGTACAAGAGCTGATGAAGGCTGGTTGTTGATTGAGCTCGATCCCCATTGGCACCGTTGCCCGCAATGGCTATATTATCACCGCTGTTATTGTTGCTAGCTTTTACTGCCGCTGTATTTGTAGTTGTAGCGTTGCCATTGTTGCTATTATTGTTGCTGTCGGGTTCGACCGGTAAGGCCACAGTGCCATTTTGATATGAACCGACGAGATTTCGTTGGGTCACGTGGTTAAGGCTGAAGCAGAATGAAAAAGAAATTGTTTGATTAGAATTACCAATTATTTTGAAATCTGCTAACAAAGGCATAAAATTACTGCAGAAGATTGAACATCGATGGAGAAAATGGAGAACTGGTGAACCCCAATGGACTCCTCATCATTCTAAACTTCCAGCAATGAATGAATGGAGTAGAAAATTTATGAAACTAGTTAATACATTTGATAGTCAAATAAGCATGATCAAAATATGTTAGAGATTCAAGGATTGCAAAGAACTATGGCGGGGTGATATATGACGGGAATTGATAGCGTTCTCCCCAGCGATAAGAAACCAAACAGTTCCAGTAGGTCGAGTTTAATTTCATCATAATCATATATTCATGTTGATACATTCCTGACGTTCCTAAATTATCGGTTCTCTATTCTTCCTCATATCCCTCAAAAATTATTCCATTATGACATCGATAGAAATGTTACTTATTATACAGCGATAAGATGTGATTACCACTTGATGGTTAACATTTGTTTCTATGAAAGCAGAAACTGTTGGGAAATCTGTTAATGACTCACTTTGGATTGTTGGCTTGATTTTCCGGGGAGGGGGCTTCCTGCTTGAAGACTGTCAGCGAGGGTAATGCCAGGAGAGCCTCACTGAAACAACCCCTGTATTAACATCCATTGGACGCGAACCATGCATGTTAGGATTTCAATGAATTAATCACATTACTCCCCTCAATGACTCAATTATTTGTTGTGCCAATAGTGATTACCTTGATTTGACGTAAAGCATTCTCTCAGTAACGTGTATGAATTATGAATATATCAATGTGATCAATGTTCTTCGAGTGATAGAAGATGGTAAGCGTCAGCTCAACTTGTCTATGTTGATAGAAATCCCTTCTCTTTGAGGTGTTAAGTGTACAGTGTCAGACCGATTTTACTCCTCCCACGAGCCACCATTACATCGGGTAGCAAATTGTTGTGTGCTCACTGAACCAACTCAAACCGGATATTAAAGTAGGCTCATCATCACTTCCTCATGTGATGGTAACATGTATCAATATCCATCTGATGGTTTTAGGTATTAATGGAGCTAACTGAAGGCCTTGAACGGGCCACATGCTATGAGTGCAAGATAATCCGTATTTTTTATGTACATACAACTATTCGTCAGAAGAAAAAATATTTATAATAAAAGTCTGTTTATGCCGCAGGCCTATCTATACTAATTCTAGAAATTTCTAGAAAATAATCGAGGCTTCGTCAGAGTAATCTTGAATGTTATCAAAGAATCCTATTAAAAATCCATATGTTGCATTCGTCTTGTCTATTTTCAAGAAATTGTACTCTCTGATAACTGTAATAGTGTTCAGAGGATAAAAAAGTGGCAGCGGATCTTGTCAGTGCAATCATAAAACTTCAGAAACGTTTGTAAAATATTGCACAAATTACAGTCAACTTCCTGTGGTATGCTAAAGGATTTATTATTTCGTCTTTTCTACCTCGTGGTACCGACTGATAGGCTGCTATTTGGCACAGTAAGGACTCATGATTTATATCTCATCACTGTTTTGTGGATTTTGTTAGCAAAAAAAAATCAGAAAAATAATATATAGCCTCAGAGATCCCTGAACAGTTGGTGAAGATTCCGGTCATTTATATTGAATACAATTGGGGTACTTTTTAAAACCTTTTCATCCTAAATAACTATTGTGTGTTCATTGAAAAAACGTGACATCCAATTGCACACAATTGCCTACATATGTGGTTATTATCATAATAGAGATCATTAAGAAAATCAGTAGCATTCCGTTGAATGAGGGACAGCTAATAATTGGATTAGGTTTGTCGAAATTAGGGACGTCATTAATCAGCTGCGAGGCTTAGAATTCTTCAAATTTCGGTAATCAGTTATTGGGAAGCAATTGTACACAAACGGAATGGATAAACACCAAAGGTATGTGGTGAATATTAATCTTGCATACGTGCCCGAGATTTTTATTCCATAGAGGGTAATTTTGGTGCTAATTATTTCCCCATATCATGGCTACTAATACTAGAGTCGAAACAATCTGAAAAATGCTCATGGTATGAATATGGACCAATGAATCGAATTCTCTGCTAAACGGCATAGGCATTGAGGCAATTAATATGAAATCTTAATGAGTGTTATAACGATTTAATAAGGATTTGATATTTCAGCGGTGATTAAGGCGCAACCTACCTCATGTTATAAGACGCCACGGCATTAGCAAGGTCGTTAGCTGCCAGAGCAGAGAAAGAGCCATCAAAATCTGCTGCAAAGTGTTCAGCGAGCTCTTCAACTTGGCGGGAGGACCACTGGGCCGAGCCATTACTACCAATTGATCCTAAAAAAATCGAATTCCCGAGTGACAGGATCATCAAACAACGTCAACTTCTCGAAACATGTAATTTTATTGCATGTAGGCAGATGGAAAAATTCCATCCACTCTTTCACAATGACTAGCCACGTGATTGTTCTTCCGGAAATTAACAATTGACCCGTCCCAGGTCCTAAAGCTCAAAAGCTTACGTTGGCTACACGAGAGACAGCTCTTTGTAGCGGCCTTCGGAGCCAATCGACAAAATTTTCTTACTGATAAATTATTACTCATTGATCTTCTACGCACCTCCCTTTTCCCTTTCATCTGCTGATTGAAGTGAAAAAAAAAATTTACCATCTCTTCTGGCATGTTTTCGATCCAATTCTCCAATTGACTGATTTGCTTCGGTGGAACGCCGCTTGAGACCGTTGGATGATTGATTAAAGCTCTCCTCCTCTGACGTTGGGGAATTGCCGTTTGATCCACCATTTGTGCGTTGATGATCATTGGCATCTGGCGTAGTTTTTGGTGATTCACGCTTATCGTGCCAGAGTATACCACTGTCTGACACATGATAACCCATTGACACCTGCGATGGAAGAAAAAATTATTCGGAAATCAATAAGATTGCGTTGTGGTTTTTTAATGAAATTAGGGAACATACTTGTTGAGCTGTGATGACATCGCGTCCTTCGTGTCGAACGGGTGGTGATAGCCGTTGATAAGGTGGAGATGGCGAGTGACCCAGCCACATTGTTCCATTCAACGTCTCTGTGCTGGCTTCCATCATAACTTGTAACTCCATTCGCAGTAATTTCAAGTGATTTTTGTTTTATTTATTGTTTTAATTTCACGCTATCAATTTTTTATTTATTAATTTTGTTCTTCGAATGTGCCGACAATTTCTGGGATTTTAGGAAATTATCACCATGGAATTTCAATCGGTAATGAGAATTAACTCAGTACTCTGCGGTATCGAGTGCAATCCAAAGTCCATTATCAGTAGTTGGTCTTTATATTCTCTTGTTGTTCTTGATTCCACAATCCACAACTTGATTCACAATTTTGCTGGTACGATAATTCTTTGCATTTAATTTTGATAAATTTATTCAATGTCAAACAGCTGATGATATTCAATTGATTTTATCCGGAGAGTTTATCACTATATCATGAAGAAATTTCCTTTTAATCCCTATCTCCACCTCAACTAATGGGAGTCACTCTTTAAATTCGTCAACTCCTGGAGGCACAAGGGCATGACACACGTGTGTGCGCTTAAATTAATATTCCTCTGTTTCACGAGAAAACTCATAAAGTAAATAATTCAATGTTCAAATAATTTTTTCGATATATTTTTGCGTTTTTTTTTCCTCTCGTGGTAACTTTTTCTCTTCTTTTTCTAATGAAAAACAGGGGAAACTGTAAAGCGACTACGTGGCTCCCTTGTTTCAAACAGTCCTTAAAACATGACGAAGAAGCTGTTGTACAATTTCTTAATGCCGGTGGTTTCGCGCTGTCGATGTGTTTCCAATAATGCGCAACCCCGGGATTTTAGTGATAGAAAACGAGAAAAAACAACGAAAATCTCTTTGAACACCATTGCAATGCCTCGACTGAAAGGCATTGTGCCGTGACTGATTGTGCCTATAATTTATGGTCGAATCTCTACAACTCCCTTAATTATTAATCCTTTTTGTCTCCGCACCTCGGACGAATGATACTATCTTTGTAGAAACTTTTCACGTTGATCACCAAGTTGACTTTACGATATACAAATTTTATTAACCGTAGACACCTCGATGTTTCATTCAACTGTTAACCA
Organism: Diachasmimorpha longicaudata; assembly: GCF_034640455.1. Classification (NCBI taxonomy): domain Eukaryota; kingdom Metazoa; phylum Arthropoda; class Insecta; order Hymenoptera; family Braconidae; genus Diachasmimorpha; species Diachasmimorpha longicaudata. The sequence goes on along the minus strand of NC_087229.1, from coordinate 7,245,118 downwards.
CTGGTACACACGTCTCGATAGTACAGCTATGTTTCCATGTGATAATGCCATTAGTTCCACAAGGCACGGTCAAACAGTTCCCCTACTGCTCCTCAAAAATTGATACCAGTAATCAGGAACTGAACAGTGTTTAATCACTTTGTCACCACAGTAATTTTCATGAGCAAAGTTTTCAATGAATTTCTACAGACTACGACTCACACACTAATTAGTGTCTTAGTTGGCGTCTGAGGCCTCATGCCGCGTAGTCACCACATTCTCAAAATTCTTCGCTCCATAATGATAAACTGATTACAAACAATCCTCCAGTGAAAGTATTCTAATCACAGATAATCACAGGGGATAATCCTCAGTCCTCAGCCTTATACTTATCACCAATCAAAATTCACCAAGTCAAGTGTATTTGAGATTGATAAACTCCGATTAGATTTGAGTTTAAACAAATTAAACTGTAACAGTTGATAAACTCAAGACCTTCACAAAAATCACCTAAAGTTTGAGTGATGAACTGTCGAATAATAGCAGCCAGTAAAACTGGGCCATTCGAACCAGCGAGAAAAGCGAAATATCCTTCGCTTCTTATTTGCTCGTCATCCAACAACAGACTGGCTTGAACAGTCCCGATTATCCGAGTGATCAAGAATGGGGATGACACGGTAAGAGTTCAAACTATATCTCGTGAATCAGACGATCCGATTGCGTTAAAAAATCAAGTATCTCCAGTAACATTTCCAATGATTGACAGTGGAAAATGAAAATGGAAAAATCCAGACGATGGCTTCGTATATAGCTGGCTACAGGAAGATGAAGATGTACGATGAACAGTCCCTGAACTATACGATCAAGCGTTTTTCCAACGAATGAGACTCCACTGGTATGGGAACAAAACGTTGACGTTGATTGTTCAGTAGTTTAACAAGTGTGTGCCGACACTGTGACCCACACACAATTACAGGGTCTAGACCCAACAGGGTGAGGAGAGGTGGAGTTTGAATTTGTCTAAATGACGACAGAGATGATGGAGAAGTTGAGGGGGCTTTTTGTTGTAATGGCGCAGTCGTTTTGTATCTCAGAAGTCAGGGGGATCAAGCGTCTGACCAATAAGAGTTAGATTGTTCTTGTACATCAATTGGTACCACTCAAGGACCGACTCGTCCCCCGGTTATTGTTATGCACATGTATATAATGCCGTTGGGCCTTTTTGTACAAGGTATAATTCGTGAATATCCTACAGCTCAATTCCCTCTCATTAGTCAAGGGGCCAAAAACAGTTACTGTCTTCGGTGATTAAATCTGCAAGCAAAAAGAACGATTTTCATTGAAAAATCAGTTGTACTTTTTTGCAGTTAGAATGCAATTACTTTATTCAAATACAAAATTATTTCATTAACTATCAGTTACATGCGTATCCACGAATTTCAGTTCTTAAATATTATATTGCGTATAGAGCAGTAGCAAATCCCCATGCGTAAAAATTCACTGTCTCTGACAATTGATGTCAATCACTTGGGGTCGATTACGTACGCTCATCGCTTGAATGCCAATAACAATTTTAAAGATCTCTGCCACGCGCGGTTAACATGAGCACAGTTATCCTCTAAACACCAAGTGCAAAACCTCAATGTCACCTCTGATCATTGTCATTTGCACCGGGATATTGTACAAATTACGAATGTAATGGATAACGTGATAGAGTTACATCTCAATCTTTAGGAGATGAAAATCATGGAAATGGGAGTTAGCCAGGGGGAATTTGTATCTTTTGTACTTCAGTTTCAATCTGTCCAGCCTATTTTGTTAATCACGGTATTTGTGTGATGATGGTAATTGCTAGGTGACGTGAGTCGACATTCAAATGGAGCAAATGTAATTTTCGTTGACATTGAATAGACTCACTCATGAGATAATCGGTATGATTTTCATTCATTGATCCCATTTATTACTAGATATACCAGTTAAATAATGCTAATGTTCAATCACACTTAGGCACTCGGCTGCACTTTTGCATTCAGCCTCAAGTACACTTGACCACACTTTGTACCGATGATTTAGACCCGGGAGAGTATGCATCAGAGCATTGGAACCCAGAACACCACAGGAATTGTTCGAGTCACCATAAAATATCATTGATACTCTCGAATGAAGGAGGGCCATTGCACAGAGAGGGCAGGGCTCCTTCAGAAGGAAAATCCAGTAATTTGTGCACAAATAAGGGCACTTCTTCTCGTCTTCTGACGACTTCTCCTTTGATTGTGGAGCGACCGAATGGCTGAATTGAGGAATACTAATGGATTTCAGTGATTCAGGGTAGACCATAGGGCAGTCAGACAAAAATTCCCGCTTCCTATCGGCTCCTCCCTCTTCAGGCGTGACTTCGTTTGAGAGATTCCAAGCTCCTCCACCTCTAATTCTAGCCACCAGGTCCACAACTAGCATCGCAGCATGCCACATCGGATGCTCATTGACTCGGGCAGTGCTCACCGCCAATATTCTACTGATTCCCTCGTCATCAGGATCCAAAATTACCGCTGAACCATTGCAATGGTTATTTCCAATAGCTGTTTTCTTGGCAGCTGCAATGCACACTCTCATACAAGATTCTATAACTTCGAGTTGTTTGGAGTGGAAAAAATTTCCATTTATAGTGACCTCAATCAATGCATCAGGATGGAAATTCACTGGCCAGGCTTGTGATGTCTTCGTAAATTGGGCTCTAGTACGCGGTGATCTCTCCGGGACTTTGACGATCTCGAAATTCTCCCTGAAGAGATTTAAATTGACATTTTTGGCGATGAGAAATGTCTTGAGTTCATCGGCCGAGGCGAACGACGAGTCCGATGGTTTCCCCGGATTCTCCGGGGTCTTCACCAATGCCAGAAACAATCGACTGCCTGAGCATCGTTTCAGGTGGCCACATCCTGGCAAAATACTCGTTATTGCTTTCAATGCAACAGCAATGTCCTTTTTGTGCTTCAAGACACCGATGAATGCCTCGCGTAGAGCTACATCATCCAGGAATTCTTTTCCAACAATTGCCTTCGGAGTAACCAAATTTTTCACCGTTATCTGGATGTCTTCATCACTCTGCAGTCGTGGCTTCTTCTCCAATATCCCTGTCATTCCTTCTCCACCTGAAAAGACGTTCCCTTCACTCTTCTCATCCATCTCGAATTTATCATTTCAATTTTCCGATGCATTTAACATGGATTCAACTATTGTTTATCATTTTTTTTGCAATTCTCAACAATAAAACGGCAGAGTCAGTAATCAATCGCTTACCATTTTACAAACACATTTTCCGTCTTTTTTTTTCAATGCGGGGCAGAATCGAATCATTGATGTCAAGTTGGGTTACGGCCAAATCATTTAAAAGAGTTACGAGCACGTTGAGACAATAAACTTGAAAATAACTCTTATCATTAAAACCGTGACGTTAATAAGACTATCAAATATTCGTAAACGAATTTTGTCTTCGCGACTAAATAAATAAAAGAATAATCCAAAATTTGATAGAAAATCGTGATAAAAAGACCTGGCATAACTACAAAATTTCATTGACTAGAATTGACCCAAGATTGCAAGTCTAATCAAGTTAAATCCCGTTCGATAAACATCCTCATTGCAGTGTAATGAAAATTCCGGTTTATTTTGCAACCGCATGGATTTCATTATACCGCGCATATTCATCCGACACTCGTACCCCACGTGATTTCAAAAAGCGCGCGCTAGTGTTAGACCACGAGTGGCAAATGGTTAAACTCGTGTGACACGACAGATACAACTCGAATGAATATCTATCGATATGGCCTTACATAACGTAAATTAACACCAAGAATGAGAAATACTATGGTGCGATAGTGTTACAATGTCACTAGTACTCATAAAAAATGGCTTGTCGATGTGAAATACGTTTCGGTTGACTAATCCACGTGTTGAAAAGCCAGTCCCTCACACATGCACTATGTGTACATGTGGATATCTGCCCAAACGACATTGCTGGAGGCTATTTTCTACATTCAAGTGACAATATGTTTGATAACAGCCATGGAAATAATCATAATATACGTAGCACAGGCCTTCGTGACCAAAATAAATAGTAACTAAATCATTAGTGAATAGATATAGTGGATAATATGAAAAAAATATTCCGACAGAAAGAAAAATTTGTTCTCCCGGATATAATTGTGTTCAACACCAACTGACATTGAGAACATCGACATTCCCGTAACAATAAATTCCTACTAATTCCTGAAATCAATATTTGTTTAGTAAATATTGCTTCAAACTGAGATAATCCAGGGAATGAAAATCCCAGATTGATACCAATTAAAGAGAATTCCCCATGATTTTAGACCGAAATTTATCACTCATGGGAACTGACTCGACATTCTCAGGGTGAATAACTTCAACAATGCAATTTTTAATTAATTAATTAATATAAAACTGGGTATTTTCACTGTGAAATCTCACGGATCGAGCGTCGACACCAGATGGCGGATCACTCGCCTCTCAACTGTTCGTCCGTCGTAACCTATTCCTCTCGCGACAAACTTGCAAGCAGTTTATTTATGTAGCCCGATGCTCAACAAAACGATGATCAAACACACATTCGATAATTCACACGGTTTATATTATTTCTCTCATAATTTTGTACCTGATTGGGTGTCGATATATCGATGAATTGAGGTATCTCTGTCAGTAGATATTTGTCAAACTCAACACAAGACACTTCTCCCAGGAACAACTGATTCCACACCGATGCCCGACGAGAAATACGGGGGGGTAAACACACTGTTGTTGTTTGGTTGAGGTTGGCGAGGTAGGAGGGGGGGATAGTTTACTTTTTGGTCAGATAATTGTTGATCGTTCACGTGAAAAGTGTGGCCGATGGGAATGTTCACCTAGGGGCTTCGGAGAGTGAGGTTTATCGTATTGAAAATTGTCGGGAACAAAAAAAATGAGATAACGGTGTAGTGCCGCGGGGAAGTGTGCGTTGGTGGTGGGGGTCGGGAGGGGTATGTGGTGGAGATACATCTGTGGGGATTGTCGCTGTTTACATGTGTTAATTTACCATCGAAAATGGGCGGATGATCGGTGCGTGGAGCTCATTAATTCGAATAGTGAGGTTTGGGGATTTGTGTTGGTGAAGGGATTTGTGTGGGTTTCTCATCGTCGAGGGGACAGGTGTGTGCACGACTGGGAACAAACGAGTTTTGATTACACGTGGGGATTCAGTGATAACGAAGTGCGTCGGAGAGGAAGATTTTTGGACGGCATTGGGACGCTACGACTCCCGCCAAAAGTACAAACGGGAGAAGCCATTAGTCCAGGTGTAAATAAAGGTAAGAAATTCCTGGAGATCATTAACACTACGCATGTAGGAATTGGAAAATAGATGTTTGTGTTGTTGGGTTTGACAACACATAACTATTTTAGGAAAAAAAAAATTTTTTAACGACTTTTTTATCGAAAAGGAAGGTTTAAGAAATATAACCTAAGAAATTTTTGTTTTGAGGATGATAATCAGTTGAAGAATCAAATTTTGAAGTTGAAAACAAGATTGCTGAAGAGTTTTGAATTACTAATCAAGTAATCAACTTTATTAAATACGATGTATTTACGAATTTAAGGCTAATGATCCTCATTTTAAGTGTTACTGCGTTGTTCTATAGAACCGAATAACGTTCTTGGGGTTGCACAAATTTTTTTGCGGTTGATGAATAAACTTAATATACTTCAACAAGCATCATAAACGTTAAATTAATTGATATTGCTATGGTAAAGATTTTTAACACTGGTTTTAAAAAAAAATGCATTTTTATTGCGCCACAAACTTTTTTTTATTCAAGGCTTAACCAAAAGATGGATTTATTTAATTGTATTATATAATTAAGAATGAATACATTGAATTTAACAAATTAGGTGAAATTCGCATAAGTCTCGAAGTAGTCTGCGTAAATGACAGCGGCGTCGTACAAATATTTCAAATGCTCCTAAGAAAAACAGAAAAGATAATGAGTAATTACAATAATTGGAGCCTCTTACTTTTCAATAGATTAACAGATTTTCTAAAGATACTTTGAAGTACAGAGAAAAAAATTCATTGAAAAGTGAACAGAATTTTCTTGGAAAATTCCATCGATGGAAAAAGAATGTTCTATAGCAAAAGCGTATGAAAAATTAGGGCGCATCTATTTAAGGGTTAACCTAAATTTTCTTATACCCCTCGTTAGGCTCTATGCGTGGGCTAGATGGTACATTAATGTTTGAATGATTTACTCTCTGCGTATTTTATTTCCGAGTGGAGCTAGGGCACAAGAACAATCCAACGTACCACAGTATTACAGAAGTCCGGCCTCGACCTTCTGATAGCTCGAATGGCCAAACAAACATCACACTCCCGTTCCAATCCCATTCTTTCCAGCAAGAAACTGAGCGCCAAATAAAGCCCACAATTGGTGACTCCATCACTAATAGAAGACATTATGTTTTATCGTTTAATAAAATGAAGGGTTATTACTCCCATTATATCTTACTGGCATAGCACAAGGGTGGGCCCATCGCTCCGGGAGATCCTCTCGGCGTATTGCCAAAAATCGACCAGAGTTATTGGTTTTGGGGGCGGTCTGTTCTCTCCTGGTTGCCAGCCTTTCAGAGATAACATAGTTACTGGTTGTTCCCGGGAAGGTTTCTATTTGGAAAAACAAAATACCAGGTACATTGTGGTCCTCACTCGACTGTAAAGCATTCTCTCGGTTCATCATATACATGTCTAGACATAACTCACCATGGAGGAATCAGTTAACAACATTTTTTGGCTTATGCAAATGTCTTCCTCAATTACATTTTTTCTTCTCAGCGTTAAGAAAGGCGTCGGTTTGATTTCGTCATCATTTCCTGTTGCAAACTCACAGCATGTCTGGAAGAAACATGATAAATAGCAAAAGGCTTCAAATAAATATTGTTTAAGAAAAAAAAGATTATCGTGTCGACCAAAATTATGATACTGGATCAAAATAACTCACAGGATCGTCTTTGTCAGGGGGTTGTAGAACTATAACAAGTTCAATCTTAAATTCAGCGATCATTCTCCAAAAATCTGTCACGGTAGATGCTAATGGCAGTTGTGATGCAATATAGTTATTTCTATTTCTTGCGCTGTCCACATAAACACCAAACATGTAATCACTATCAGCATCCGTTGTGGGATATTTCGAAATATGGATTTTATGGCCAACAACCGCTGCCAGTTTAGGATAGCGATTTTTAGAAATATTTGTTTTGGATATCTCGATTGGCCTAGATGTTGAGGATTGTAGGGCTTCGTCTTGCCAAACACTCTCATTGAGCCTGAATAAATATAATTTTTATGATTGTCGTACCACGTCCCATGAACACAGAAAAAACATTAATTCGTCTGGAATTTTTATTGAATTTTTTTTCTTCTAAACGATAATCAGGTACCTCTGTAGTTGATGAAACAGCCTCGGTCTGTACTCCTCAATTTTTGCGGCTAGGGTCTCGTTACAGGGGATGGCAGTTGGTAGGGTCAACAAACACTCGACCAATGTTAAATGAACGAGGAGGTATTGCTGTTTGTTGTCAACCATGTTAGCCCTATGGCTTCTTATCGCCTCGGTCTCCGCAAAGACATCAACAACCTGTTGAAGTTGTCATGAAATTGACGAAGGGTTTTTATCATTATATTGAAAGGAAGTTGATAGCCTGAGGGCTAAAAAAATGATATGGTTTTCGTGAGAGTGAAGAGAATTTTACCCCTTCAGCAGCAGCCCTGTGCAGACATATATCACATAAAATAATCGTTCCTGTTCGTCCAATGCCTGCACTGCAGTGGACGACGACAGGTCCATCACCTGTGGGTGTTGCCAACAATTTTTTCAAATATGTCACGACGGATTGGGTGTACAGGGGCACCCCATGATCTGGCCAGGCTGTGTAGTGTAGATGTTCGACCTGAAATCATCAGTATAATTTTGGAAATATTCCAGAAAATGGGAAGCTCATGGATTTATGGAGGCATCGAATAACTCACCTTTCGAGATTCTTGGCCACATGACACGTTGAAAGTTCGGAATGTGTAATCCGCGAAAATAGTATGGCATACATTATCTACAGTAATATTTCCGAACTCGGATTCTTTCCCAATGTCTGGCCAGTATTGCTCACATTTTTTCTGTAACGGATGTGTCAATAATTTCTTCAATTCTTGAAGCTGATGGAACAGTAAATGAGTACATCAACATGCAGTTCTTATACTCACCTTTCCGCCTTCCATAACATTGGCCAACATGCAAATCACTTGGACCCTTTCTTGCCAAATCATCCGCCAGAAATCTTGGATTGTGTGCGATTTAGGGCCTTGCGTAGCGATGTATCCTTTGATTTTCTTATAGCCCTGTTAAATATACATATTTTTATCAGCTATAGAATGTCATAGGGGAAACAACCCCTTTGCTGGATAGCTGTACTGGTCTCTCACACATTAAATTGAGTATTTTTATATATTCACCTGGATATAGTTCGCATTTATGTAGTCAGAGAAGGGCTCGTTCGGTAGCATCTCGAGCTTTACTCGCGTCTCATCATCTGCACATCAATAAACCTATGTTTATCATCAAAGTTCTTCCCAGAATAAATTGAAATATTTCGTGGATCAATAGTAACTCACAAGCTATGAGATTCGCGTATCTGTTCTTCATCCTATTTTGAGGTAATTTTCCATACTCCCATGACTTCGTTTGTCCTCTTGGAAATGTCTATTCAAAAATTTTAATTCACAACGATTTTCTCATTTAGCCAAATTTGAATTATTTCACAATCAGAACAAGAAATAATTTTATTAGAAATTATATTTTTGACTCGCAGGTTTTTGGTGAGACAATGTTTGCCCCTTGAATATTTAATTAAGAGATCAATCAGACTCACATCGTACTGTTCCATCAGTTCCCCCGACGCAATGCCGTTCTTAACATAATCGTGGAATTCATTCAATTTTACAAATGAGGAACGTTTACCCTTTTCACATGTTGGTTCACTATCTGGCATTTGACTCGGACTTTGATTCTCCGCAAATATTTTTTCGATTGACTCTTGGCTGCCAGGTAGAAGCGAGACTCCATTCCTCGAAGATCGGGAATATTTCCGAGGAATAATTGCTGGTAATGGTAAATCCTCCAGAGGTCTTTCCTCCATTTCAGTTATAATTGCTTTCTTTCTAGCAATCAGCAAATTTTGTCACGTGTCATATTTGCTGTTAAATGCAATTTTGCTGGTTAATTATGGAAATACCTGTATCTTGTGAAGTAGAGCCACATAATTCCACAGATAATCACGAGAATTAATATCAATGGGAGTATCCATTGCAAGGGAGATCCTGACTTTATCACATCATTGCCGATTTTTATTGGATCTGATTTCCAACTCAGAAGGCACTCAAATTTTTCCGAACTACTGATGTTTCCATTTCGCACCAGGAATGCAATACGATATGAACCGTCGAAGACTTGGCAGTTGGTATTGTTGTAACGATTGTAATAAAGTTTTCCATCTCCGATTGTGAATGGAGTATTCGGTTTCTTTAACGTCTAAATGAAATTCGGTGAAAAATAAAATGTTTGACATATAAAAATAATTAAAAATTAGAATGTCATCTGCACATTTATATGTTTTTCATAGTGCAATATTGTGTCCAAGTTACTTCGGATTACACAGAAGATACCCAATTTTTATTGAATATTTCTCTGCGTGCATTGAAATATAACGAGTAAATAGACATAAGAGAGCTCACTGAAAATGTTGCAACAGACCAAGCGTCAGTATAAGAATCCAGTGCCAGAGCATTCGATAAGTTGTCATTGATCATGACGATCTCCTTGCAGCGGGGTGGACCGATGACTATGATATCCATCATATTGGTTCTTGTGTCGTTCAGGATTTCTGGTATAATAATCACAATTTCTGATTTCTCAGGATTGATTTTAGGGGGTTTTACAACGTCAAATGCGAAGGATGACGAAGTGGTGATGTTCACTTGAGCCACTTTTCCTGGATGTATTTTACCGATCCCTTGAATCTGGAGGTTGTATGACGTTGAGGGTAGGAGATTTAGTATTTCACTGTAGTTCGGTTTGTACGAGCGGGGTGCAATCGACTTTGTACTGAATAATATAGGGTTTTCTGTTGATAAGGGCTTCGATAGATTCGTCGATATTATTGTAACTGTTATGTTAAATTGCGTTAAGGGACCTCCAGTCTTCCAGGGGTGACTCCACGTGACATTTAATGTTCCATTTCCCATATTTTTGGGAGTTATGTTACCGGGTGGATCGGCTTCTGAAAATACGAAAGGGTTGCACCCGAGGAGAGTGATGAGGGACGAACTAGTTTTTGGATTTAAACACATAGATATTTTTTCCTCTAGTCATAGACATTCAGTTGTGTGTCTTTTATGGAAAAGTTAGGAAAATTCTTACTTTCTTCTCGCAGTCGATTCTCTATTTTGGATTCTTCCCCAGCCTCTTCCACTCCTTCATTGAAAGCCGTGACCTGAGCATTGGTTATTCATAATAGTACCATAGTACCGACTTTATCATTACAAAAAATACTGACCTCTATAAATTTATATTTTTGGGCTGTATTAGTAATTGTTGAACACAACCAATTTTCCCATAATTGACATACATTATTCGGCCCCATCTTAAACCCTCGGGATCCAGCATAATCAGTCAATGAAATAAAGTAGTGACTGATGTGACCATTTGTTGGAGGTAGTGGCTTCTGCCATCTAAGTGTTGTCACACTATTTTCTGAATCAAATTCCACAATTTCCAAATTCTCAACTTTTGGCGGAGCTAAACAATGTCCAATCGAGGTCAATGAAAATGATTGTTATCCACCGTTAAGGACATATACACATAGATATATATTTTGTCTTACTTACCCCTTGGAGGAGTTGTAAAATTCAGTGAAGAAAAAAATTTCGAGCGTTGATGTTGACCATTGTCATCACGTGTCACGTAGACTTGAACTCCGTAGGTCTGCAGGCCGTAAATAGCTATTCTTTTAGATGACAATGTTTTTAATGGAAAAGTGGAGTCCGTTGTTGTTTCAATGTGATTAAAATTCTGGGTTTCAGAATTTTGCCCGGTAAAAATTAATTCAGCTCCCGAAATAGGGCCAGTAATAGCACTACATTCAGGATCTTTCCATACCAGTGTTGAATTTTCGTCAATGAATTTCAGATCTACAAATTTTTCAGTCGGAATGCCTGTGGGAAACAAATTAGTTGAGCGAGAAATTTGAATTAAGGAGTGAAGAGACTTACAAAAACATACCTATTTTTTTTGTCTCAAAGCTCACTGAATCCTCTTCTCCTTGTTTAGAATTTTGAGCGGAGACATATACATGATATCTCGCATAAGGTTTCAAGTCTGTAATTTTATAAAAATTTTGATCGGAAGAAATTATACTTTTTTTATCCTCATTATTGGAATCCAATGGCTGTGGTTGACCTTTATCCTTGCATCCTTTATAATAATCCAGCTGAAAATGGAAATACATCGGATATTTAACAGACGTTTTGTTGCTCGGAGAGAAAAATTCGAGGAAAATAATTCGAACTCCGGAAATTTTACTTGATCAGGAAAATTCGGGGATAATTTTGTACTTCTCTCCATTATAAACCTGAGAATCCACTGAAACTTTCATATTTTTGCCCATTTCTATAAAAATTACTGGAAATCGATTTCCTACTACAGATTACGCGAATTGTTCTCTGATTGTTACAAAATATTTTCCTCCATACGGAAATGATGTAATTACCCTGAGTTTAATTTCGTATGTTGATATTATGCCATTGGGGTATGCCGGTTTATTCCACGTTATTCTAGCTGATGTGCTGTCGAAGTATTTAATTTCCAAATTTTCAACTTTCGATGGCGCTTGGAAATTAAGAAAAATATTTCATTAGCAGGTACAGTTGAGTTTCTCTGCTTTAGAAGAGATATTAAAATAACATTATACCAGCTTCCAACGTTTGCACCTGTGATTCATGCTGTAGACTTCCATCTAAGCCGATTACTCGAACGTCAAAGGTAGTATAGGGTTGCAAATTTTTCAGAGTAGCTGGCCAACTGTTTATAGATTCTTGCCATTGACGGGGAATGCTAAAAATTTCAGCAGTGTACCAGCTATCTGGGCAGTGATCTGTGGCGGCCTGAGATAATTTGATTCATTAAGTTATGAAATTTGCGGAAAACAAATACGTATCGTACCAGATTTACGAATTTCTCGACGATCAAGTCCCTCTCCCCAGCTACAATCTTGAAACGAGCAGAACCTGTCAGATCGAAAAAAAAGTTCATACCATCAGTAACAGCTTTGATATTAAGTTTTCAGTTAAAAATATCTGTTTCCTGAAAACTTGAAACATGTTTCTTTCGAAGATTTCTTTTACGAACAAATTTTTTTATAAAATCATCTCCATAAAATCTCAAATTAATGTCAACTGACTTTTCTGCTGAATTTGATGGGATTTTCTCTGAAATTGTTTCCTGTATCGTATCCTCAGAAAATCGACAATAACGTACTTTGACATTTCGTTGTAAAATTCGCCCATTCGCCATGTAAATATTTACTCCCATTATTAATGTTTATCATTATCCGGACATTGTACTGTACACCAGGAATCAAGTTGGTGAACGTAGCACTCAATGTTTGAGGAGTGTCAGGCAGACTAGGGTGAGCTAGGCGCGCTGGGAGCTCCATAGGACGTACATTTTTCGTCTGAAATTTGACATTAGGGTCTGATCTATTAAAATAGTTTATATATAATGAACTTCGATAAGACGATTCACGTACTTCTAAACTGAATGTGATTATGGCCCTGATTTTTTTATAATTCTCAATCATATCAAGATCTAAACGGGCACTCGTTTCAGTCACGTAAGTGACCAGGGGCTGACCTGGGGCTGCTACAGCTGAAAGCATTAAACACTCGATTGATTATTTATCGTTATCACTGCGAGATCCCATTGTATTTTTACAAGAAAAAATACCTTCGTCGCAATAAGGTGGTAGAAAATATTTATTTGCCTCTGACTGGCAATCATCGCATGTTCCCGTGAACCTGTCACAGTAACCGCGATTATAGGACTGCCGAAGGCACTTGCCACATGTCTTTTTACATCCGTATCCATAAAAACCCGCAACACACGCTGTGATAAATAAATATAAATCAGGGATTGTTCAGACCCTAAATGAAGAACAAATTGAATACTCACGATTAATACAATTCTCTCCAGTTACACCCTGAGAGCAATAGCAACCATCTGGTTTGCAGATTGTGACACCAGTGCAATCATTTCCGAAATATGTAGAGCATTTTGTTGCACAATGAGGCCCAAAGTAGAATTTTGGACAATTTTCCTCTGTGATAACAAGAAAGTAAATTCCAGAATTTCAATAGATTACGAATTGTAATTTGGAGAATTTATTTGCCCTCATTCTAATAGATTCCTCATTACAGGTTGCGTAGATTGTTCGTTAATTGTGACTGAATTCTCCTCGTTTGTACAATTATTAGTTGTTAGGGGTTTACTTCATGTACATTTGTCGCTCAGTCGAGGAAAAAGTGGCATTCTTACCTTGTAAATGGTAATCGTAAGTTACCAATCCGTTAGGGCCCGAAAGTACTACTTCACCATCGTGAGAAAATTTCTGGCAAATTATATGGGGCCATTTATACCTGCTTCCGGTCCATTCTTGTACCGCAAAGAGAGATATTCTTTTGACAGTTCCTGAATTTACATTTATTATTTTTAAATTCGATGTGTATTATTTTATTAATCTGGAGTGAAGGGTAAAGGAGGTAAGTGCCTTTTGCTGAGGATAATTTATCAGTGAATATCGTGTCAAGAAAGGAGGTGACACTTGGCATAATGCACTTATGTCATTTTACCACTTCCGTAGTGATTATTATTATTGAATACCTTCTGGTAAGCACTCGTGAATATCAGCAATCGCCCAGTGGTAATTGACGTAATCATTAGTCTCCACTACTTTCGCCAGTATTTTCATAACTATTGGTCCTGAATGGGGAGTAATACTTTCAAAATTAATTTTGACATTTTGCCATAACGGCAAATGGTGTTCCGCTATTTGAAAGTTGTAGCCGTTAATTGTTTTTGCCTCCAACAGATTGTTATTTCTATCCCATAAGCTGATTTCCAAATCACAATTAGCACACAAACCTATGAGTGAACTAACACAGATACTATCGGTGTCGGTTTGCGGCAGTTGTAGGCTTAACATAGCATCTGGTTGCTTTGTTAATGTATAGGAATCTGTTTTGGGTCATAATTATCATTGATGAATTCTTCTTTGCATCTAGATAAATAATGAGATGCAGATAAATTGCCAATTGAAATTGAATAATGAATTAATTACATTCATGGATGCGATATTTTTTAGCGATCTTGTCTCCACTGGCATGAAAATAAACTTTGTACTGTCGAACACCGCCATTGGGATTCCATAATGGATTTTGATCCGAAAATGATGAGGTTAATTTGAATGGATCATATATTTTGATAGACCAATTAGTTTCTTGCCATTTAATAACGAACGTTCTCCATTGATAAATAGTCAGTGATGCAGGCTGCAAAGAATAACTATAAGATTGTGTGTGTCAAGTAATGAGAGATGACTTACATACAACTGACGACCTGACAACTCGACACATTCCCAGTCTGTCTGGGGGATTCCCCCATCATTGACAGGATATGTACATTTCTGAACTGATACAACTCTATGAGATTGTTTGAAGGATCCAATGATAATCTGGTAGCAGAAACTTGTCAAAGTGGTTACGGTTCTGCATATAAAAAAATAGGCATTGGATGCACCCAGTACAGACACTGCAATGGCTCCAGTTTCTCCGAATGTAGTGATATACCTAGGTTCCACCCAAGTGGTTGGCTCGACCAGATACTCTGGCAATGCTGAAATTGCAAATTATCGAAGTATTTCCATAGATTATTTTTTGTCTTATTTGCGGTGAGAACTGCTAAGATTAGCCATTAGTAGGTATTTACCTTCCCATCTACTGTCGAAAATCGGTCCCATGGGTTCTTCCAGAGATTTCACGATTTTCCACGGGCCACCCGATTGCGTCTGCCACCGTCCAAAACATGGGTTCGAATCATCATCGAATGGACAATTAATAATGTTATTTGGTCGCTGGGTCGAAAGGACAGCAGCTGTAGAGAGTTAATATTCAAATTGCTGCGATGATACGAAGTTAAATTTTCTTAGAAAAATCTAATGTGGGCGCCGGAAAAAATTGCAGCTCAACTGTTACAAAAATTCAAGTAGTGAAGAATAATTTCTTAGAATATATGATAAAATTACTGGGGTATTTTGTTAATTTTTCAAATAAATAGAGGAAAGAATTTGCGTTTTCCTTGATAAAATGGTGAGTGCCAACTCTGGAAATTTCCGTTGTCCGTATCTTTGCGCTTTTTTTTTTCATTTTAAGAGTAGAATTTTTAAAAAATATTTCTTCGTTTATATTATCAGTTTCAAAAATTACAATTCATCGAACTGTACCAGTTACTTGATTTTTTTCAGCGGAAGTCAGCGAAGTATCCACCCATTGAAGTGGAATATTCCAAGTAAGGGCGTCAAGTGGATTATCACTGATACAGACAAGCTGGCGTGATTCGCGTGCGTGATGTGCATTATATCGAGGTTTCGTCTTGATGGGCTGACCACGGAATGTAAGTAGTTGATCACACAAAACTTGAAATTCCCATGAAAAAACGATCAGTAATACCAATAAGAGCTTCATTTCTCCTGGGTTATGAATATTGTGAGAGCCAATATCACTGAGAAAGGACGACTGCGTTGAATTTATGAAATGTAAATTGAAGCGCTAATCATGGTACATGTCTTCCTGCCACAAAACGTGAATCACCGATAAGCAAACTTCTGAAATAGATACGTTCGACCGGCACAATGAGCTTAAAACGGAAACGTTACGCATTATCTCCGGTACACAGTTTTATTGAATCTTACATGGAGAAAAATGTCCAATAAGATTTGCGTATTTCTTTCGGATTTCTCAAAAAAAATGAGGTCGAGGAAAATTTTACAGAACTCTTACAGAAACTGGTCGGAGCTTTCTGTACGAGTTGGTTGTAAGGACACCTTGAAAATGTATGTGGAGTGAGAGAGGGTTTAAATGAACGGAGGAAACATCACGCAATTTTTGCAGTTCATATTTTTATTAATCTTGCATAGATAATCATTAGACGTAAAGTATTTTGGATACAAAATTTATTTGAGTTACTGGCTGAGACTCTCATGCCTTAAAATATTATAATCGTCGATCCATTCTCCTTCCGTACATGTTTTAATGAAATTTAAGAGCGGAAAGTTAATAGACTATACGTTCAGTTCTTGATAGATCATCACATAAGTTTGATTCACCTAAAATTATAGGCTTCAATTACGTAAAATTTGCGTACGTCTCAAAGTAGTCGGCATAAATGAGTGCAGTATCATACAGATATTCAAATTGATCCTGAAAAGAATAAATTATTGAGTAACTTTCCACTTTGTTTTTGAAAATATTTTGCGAACTGACTAAACAACTGACCAGAGTTTTGCAGAAATCTGGTCTCGATCTTCGGATAGCTCGAATGGCCAAGCAAACATCGCACTCCCGTTCCAATCCCATTCTTTCTAGTAAGAAACTGAGTGCCAAGTAGAGGCCGCAGTTTCGTACCCCGTCGCTAGCGGTAAAATAATTTATCGTTATTATTGCAAGACGTTATTACTATAAATACTGAATCCCTCATTTAATCTTACTGGCACAGAACAACGGTGGGCCCCTCTCCCCTAGAAATTCTCTCAGCATACTGCCAAAAATTAACTAGAGTTATCGGTTTCGGTGGCAATTTATCCTGCCCCGGTTCCCATCCTTTTAAACATAAGAAAGTAATCGTCCGTTCCTTCGACGGTTTCTGGGTAAACGATAAATATTTTAATTAGATTTACACTTTCGAATTTTCTCCTCACGGTAATCGTCAATTTCTTAAACTCACCGCAGACGAATCAGTCAATAATATTGTTCGACTCGTGCACACATCTTCATCAATCGGTTCTCTTCCTTTGAAATTTAAGAAAGGCGTTGGTTTTAACTCCTCATCGAATTTCGGTATAAACTCACAGCACGTCTTGAGAAACAATACATAGGAATATTAATCCACTGCATATAACTGATTTAATGAAAACTGATAAAAAAAGGAGTCGTGCCGAATTGTCATTTATTTGAGAGAATTTTTTTTCTTTCCCTAATTTAATTAGTTGAGATTATGACCTCGTCGAATGATTTTTGAATTTTTCATACATTTCTTATTCTCACAGAGGAATAATTGTTGAGAAATAATGGGAATTTGATGAGAATAGCTCTGATAACTGCTAATAATTTAAAAACAAATACTGCGTTGAGTAGGAAACCCATTTTCGCAAATAAATCAATATTCAGCAAGTCCCACTTTTCCACTTTTCTCGCAGTAAAATGTCTCGATAATACCTACAGGATCTTTCTCATCAGGAGGTTGTAGAACGATAACAAGTTCAACATTGAATTCTGCAATCATCCTCCAAAAATCATTCACCGTCGATGGTAACGGTAGTTGGGAAGCAATGTAATTATTTTTACGCATCGCACTGTCTACGTAACTACCAAACATATAATCACTGTCATCGTCGGTTGTGGGATATCTGGAAATATGAAGAGTTGGGCCGACTACAGCAGCCAATTCCGGGTAACGATTCTTGGCGATGTTCTTCTGAGATATTTCCATTGGCTTATATATCGGTGATTGAAGTGCCTGATCCTCCCAAGCGCTCTCCTCGAGCCTGAAAAATACCATACCCTGTACTCGACCTGGAAAAACATGAACCTCGCGAAATTTTTTAAATACCTCTGTTGCTGAAGGGAAAGTTGGGTCTTGTACTCCTGAATTCTCATTGGTAGTGTATCATTGCAAGGTATTGCAGTTGGTAACGCCAGGAGAGTCTCCACCAGTGCTAAATGAGCGAGAAGATACTGCTGTTTGTTGTCTACCATATTCGCTCTTTGATTTCTTATTTCCTTCGTCTCGGCGAAGACATCAATGACCTATAATTTGTTTTTTCATTCTTTATCGTCATAATGAGTACGGAAAAGTATAGCCTTACGCCTTGGGCCGCAGCTTTCCTTAGACATATGTCACATAAGATGATCGTTCCGGTTCGTCCAATTCCTGCGCTGCAATGAACTACTATAGGGCCGTGTCCTAGTGGTGTTGCAAGTATTTTTTTCAAATAGGTAACCACCGATTGAATATATTGAGGTACTCCATGATCTGGCCATGCAGTATAATGGAGATGTTCCACCTACCGAGTTACGAAATTAATTAAAATTAGAGATTAAGGGGATGTGATAATCCAGGTCTTCACCTTCCGCGTTTCTTCAGCGCATGTTACTGAGAAAGTCCTGAAAGTGTAGTCAGCAAATGTTGTATGGCTCAAGTTGTGAACAGTTATGTTACCAAATGTAAGTTCTCGACCAATTTCCGGCCAGTATTGCTCGCATTTTTTCTACAACATTTTTTTCTTTTTAAAGCTGTCAAATGCCATGATGTTTGAATAATCGTGAATTATTTTTACCTTGCCACTTTCAAGAACATTGGCTAGCATACAGATTATTTGGACTCGTTCCTGCCAAATCATTCGCCAGAAATCATTCACAGTATTCTGTCGAGGGCCCTGGGTAGCGATGTATGCTTGATTTTTTTGATAACCCTGTTAAATAAATATAAATTCTAGGTGACAATCCTTCTAAGAAAAATTTACATCCATACGATAGATGAAAGGGCGAATTGATGAGTGGATATTTAATTATTAATAAATCTTTCTCAAGTGTAGCTTACAAATTTACCTTGATATAATTTGCATTAATGTAGTCGGAATAGGGATCGTCGGGTAACTTTTGCAATTTCACTCGGGTTTCATCATCTAAAAGGGACAATAGATATCAATGACAAAAGAATCTTGTAGCCTCCTCTAGTATTGGAAAAAGAAAAACACTTATTCAAAAATAAGGCCCCAGAATGCAAATATCTCCATAAAAGTATACATACACGCTATTAGATTCGCATATCTGTTCTTAGATTTATTTTCCGGAAGTTGTCCATATTCCCAAGACTTGGTCTGTCCCTTTGGAAACGCCTAAATCAGTTGTGAAAAATATAAACATTGAGTAATCGTTTTTAGGTCCTGATAGCCCATAATCTCATATCATTTATTTAAATACCTCGTATTGAGCGTTGAGTTTTCCGGATGCAATTCCATTTTTCACGTAATCCTGGAACTCTTTCAGCTTTATCAATGTAGGGGAAGGGTTGTCGTCATGTTTTTTTTGGTTCACTGGAATCACATCTGGAGTTTGAACTACATCACATACTCCAGTTATAGATTCTCGACTGGCAACTAATAATGAGGTTTCCTTGCATGAAGAGTGCTTTCGTGAGAGGATCGGCGGAAATATATCATCAGACTTAGTTCTTCGTTTGACTACAGCTTTTCGAATCCTGAGAGTTAAGGGATCATTGTACACTTCGCTGATTGAATTGATTATAATTTATTTACGTACCTGCTTCTGGAGTAGAACCATGCGATACCAGCAGCTGCAATTAGTAGCAGGACAAGTGGTACTAGCCAAACTACAAATGGTGTCCTCGTTACTGGCCCAATTTGTAGTTCTTTTGATCGCCAATCAAGGACCTTTGTAAATCTGTCCGAAGACTTACGATTACTGTTATGTACTACGTAGGCGACTTCATAAGTACCGTTAGGAAGGGGACAATTAGCAATATTCCCGTGGACTTTATCATTGCCGATAGTAAAAGTGGTATTTCCTGTGTCTAACGTCTGAAATGATATAAAGGATCACTCAAAATTGATTCCTTGGATTGACACATTGATGGAAGAGGCGGAAGGGTTCAGCTGCATCAGATAAAGCCACTTGGTTGTTACTATGATTCATTAAGTATTAATTAATCGAAATAATAGTGGAGAAGTCACGTTTGGTGCGACTGAGTCGTGCTATCAGTGCACTCACCTGAAATGTAGCAATGAGCCAAGCACTTGTACCCGACTTCAAACGTAGATCCTTTTCGGCGATTTTTGGAATTGGCCAACTTGAACTACAGGGCCTAGGGCCAATCAATATTATGTGAATGACGTTTCCTTTTATGTCGTTGATAATATCTGGTATGACTATATCGATTTGCGATTCCTGAGCATTAATGATGGGCTGTCGTATCGGACCAAAATGGAAAGCTGGTTTGGTGGTGACTTTTAGCGTCTCCATTTTCCCCTCTGATTTCTTACCTATCCCTTGAATGGTTAGTTCATACATGGTCGATGGACGAAGATGTAGGTAAAGATCGTAAATCTTTTTGTAGCTTTCAATTAAAAGTTCTTTAACCGGTTTGCTCTCAGAAGCGTTTAAATTTCGGGCTAAATCGGTCTGTAAAACGCTTCCTTTGATTCGGAATTTTTGCATCCGAATGCCTGTCTTCCATGGGTGGTGCCACGTGAGATATACTACTCCATTGTCACAAACTACAAAATTCACATCTCGAGGCTTTTCAGGAACTACAGATTGAAGAATATTGAATTGTAATATTCCTGTTTCGATTTCGTCTATGGAATGAATGTTTAAATTTCAAAATTACTATTCTGCTGGACAGACAATACCTTGTTCGGCTATTTGATTATTGAGTTTGCTGACTTCACCAGAATTCTTTACTCCATCGTTGCGGGCGCTTACCTAACAGTATCTCATTATAGAAAAATATAATAATTAGATTTTAGAGAAATGGAAAGTCACCTGTATGTGTCCAGAAGATGTATAAGTTCGATTCACTGTTTCGCAAAGCCAATCGTCCCATAAGTAACACGGTTTATCCGCTGATATCTTGAAACTTTTGAATTTATTTTTTGCGTAAGGAACTTCAATTTCGTAGCTAATGATACGACCGTTTGTTGGCGGTGCAGGTTTTCGCCATCGAAGAGTTATCAGCTCATTTTCGGAGTCAACTTCGACGATCTCCAAATTCCGAACTTTCGGGGGAGCTGAAGATATATTTTTTTTATATGTCAAGGAGAGATTTTTATTATAGTCAAGCTGGATATTTACCACTTGGAACAGTCGTGAAATTTAATTCTTGGAAAATACCAGTATTGTACTGATCGGCTTTGAAAAAATGCAGTAGATGAACTTTCACATTGTAAGTTTCATTTCCATGTATGTTTTGGGGGCGAGTTTTATTCAACGTAAATTCGTGCCAGGGTGTGTACTGAGAATCGTAAAAATCTATGACACCAGTGCTGACTCCAGTGAAAAATAATTTAGAACCGTTAACTGGACCAGTCCAATCATTACAGTCCGGATCTTTCCATGTTAATTTAGATTGTTCAGGCGTAAAGTTGAGATCGATCCACTTTTCGGTGGGAATTTCTAGGAAAATCATAATCTATTTATACGGAGAAAGAAGAATAATAGAATGGGTGGTTTATACCTAGTTCATTTGTATCGAATGATATTGTTCGCTCTATTCCAGTCTTGGAATTCTGAGCTGATACCGAAATTGTGTAGCTAGAGTAAGGTGTTAAATCCGTCAACACAGCAACTCTTGCGGAGTCATTAAGTTCCATGAACGTTTCTTTTAGATTTGATCCCACTGATTTTTTGTCGTGACAAGCAATGCAATACTCTCGCTGAAAAGATCAATACATTGTCAATTTTTGCAGTTCAAAAATTCGTATGGGACACTGATCAAAGTCTTCATGTAATTACCTTGATTCTAATTGTGTATCCCTTTATTTTTCCATTTGGTGACACTGGCACAGACCAAGTTATCGTCGCCCTTGTGCTCTCTATGTCCTTTACATCCAGATTTCTTACTTCTGATGGTGCTGGTGGATGATAAAAGATATTTTACTTGGAGCTGTGAGAATCAGAATGTAAATGACATACCAGCTTCTAGGGTCTTCACATTTTCCTTCTGGGATATACTCCCATCTAAGCCCACTATTTCAACTTCATAATCGTTGTAAGGCTTCAAATTCATGAAGTTTACTGGAAATACACTAGAACTATTCTCAAGTCGTCGTGGTGATACGGAGTAAAGTTTAATTTTGTACCAACTGTCTGGACAAGAAGTGGCAATTTCCTGTGACAATATGGATCGAAATAGAAATGCAATGATCATATGAGATTAATAGAAATGAACTCATGAGTCACCTTCTTTGTTTTTTTTGCAACTGTCAAGGTTCTTTCTCCAGGCGTGACAGTGTACTGCATGGAGTCTACGAATTTGAAAATAATTTTATTCTAAATCTTGTAAATATTGGTAGAAGGTTTGAAGGATGAGAATTTACCGTGACATGAAGTTGTGAAATTTTCCCATGTTCCATTCAAATTGAACCCGTAGTTTGTGATGGTAATTGACATCTTCGCGTAATACTGTGTACCAGCTTCCAAATTACTAAACCTAGCGTGCAATTTTATTGCTGTAGGTGATGATGAATTAAAATTGGGGATTTCTTTGGCGTCTAAGTATTGATAACTCTCCACACCGTCTTTCTAAAATAAAAGGATAGTCCACTGAGATAAAAAAATTCTGATTTTTTAAATATTTACTTCAGGGAAGTAATTCTCCTCCTCATTGGGGTCGGTTTTATAAAATCTGGAAAGGATTTCTTCCATGATTTGAAATACTATGTTTGTGACATCGTACGTCATACCTTTAGAATAAATTGAACCGAAATATTAACATTTTCATAACTCGGAATGACATTTGATACGTCTGCACTGTCGGACGTTATATTGGTGATGGAGGGACTTGGTGGTGGCTTTACAGCTTCGTCTGTAATTACAGATAAATATTGTGATGTGCTGTTTTATTTAAATCATTCATCAAACATACCGGATTTGCAGTAGGGATAAATGAGATATTTATCTGGAAATGTTTGACATTGATTGCACTTTCCAGTGTAGATATTACACACGTCTCTATTGCCAGCTGTTTCCAAACAACTTCCACACGTTTTGAAACAATTGTAACCGTAATTCCCTACATCACAAGCTGAAAATCATGAGTCAAAATTAATAATGGATATTTAAGATGATGGATAATAATTTCAATTAGTACCGATATCACAGTTCGTTCCCTGTGTGCCCGAAAGACAATAACAATTTTCCTCATCGCACATTACCACGTTGCGACAATTTGATTCAAAGTATTCATTGCATTGGGTAGAACAATACGGTCCAAAATACGATTCTTGGCAAAGTTGACTGTCCTTTGTGAATTCTAGTATCAAACAGAAATTACAGCTGAATGTCCTGGAAAAAAAATGCTACACATTCTTCAAATTATTACTTGATGGCTGGAACAAAATTCGAGTCTTTCTATCAGGATCTAGAAGCATCCTATTCTCTTCATGGTGGGATAATTTCTGACACGTCACCTTGGGCCAGTAATAATTGCCGGCAGAGTCTTGAACCGCAATCATAGAGGTTTTTTTGGCAGTCCCTGGATAAGGAAATATTATCAAAAACCTACTTTAAATACTAAAAAATATATTTCCTAGAAAAACGAAATAGATTCCGTTAAACTATTATTATTATTAGCACTTTGATTTTCCGTTACCTTCCGGCAAACATTCTCGAATGTTTGCAATTGCCCAATGAAGATTTATGCTGTTGCTCTCATCCGCTAATTTTGTAATTATACGAATAGTAAATGGAGATGAGTATATCGTGACGTTTTGCAATTCTATCTTTGCACGTTGCCATTGTGGTAATGCATGACGAGCTTTTTGAAACACTGTATTACCACTGAATGTCGATGTTACAAGTGACTGATCAGTTGTATCCACTATACTGATTTCTATATCACAGTTAGGACATAATCCTACCAACATATCAATGCAGATGTTATCAGAATCCATGGGCTGTAGTTGTGCACTCAATTCAGCTTGGGGTTGCTGTACTAGAGTATACGTATCTGCACAAAGATTAGATATATTAGATATATTCAATAATTTTTCACGAAGAAAATAACGGTGTTCTAGAATTATTTGAGTTGCAAAGTGGTAAAACGAGATGAGTTACTGATCTTCGTGTCGAGTTTTTGAGCAATATCTTGGAGTCTAAAGGAGATGGCGGAATTTTTGTCATGACATTTGTTGTACCATTCGATTTGCCCTACAAAAAAGGTTCTCACCAAAATTTGGGTATCCCTCCGGATCTCCAGATATTCATCAAAAACTGGTCAGAAGTCAAAAGTGACTTATTACCCCTTTGCTATTAATTTTAAAGTAGCTTACAATTGTGAAGACGATAAATTTTTGGAACTGTGTCCTGTGGATTATCGAAGAAAAAGTGATATTCGGGTTGCGATTCATTGTTGACTATGGGGGGTTGACCATCAGTATATGACAGAATTAATCCGTCGGAATCATAAAGGTCGATGGTATTAGTCGCTTTTTGCCAGCTAAAAATGTATGTTTTCCACTCGTCCTTACTCAACGGCACATGCTGTAAAATTAATTTGTTGTTTAATATTTTCTGCACCAATCCAATACGAAGTTAAAGATTCCTATCCGAAATTTGATTTATTTTAACTGAATGCTTTCAACGTCAAAATTATTCTTATGATTTTACAACGTAGAAGTATTTTTAAACAATTTTTCTTCAGCAAGATCATGAATCATCTTTCACTTACACTAATCTTCCGATGAAGCTCTTGACAATTTGGTTTACCGCTAGGAGAACCGCCGTTACCGACCCCATCAACGCATTTTCGCACTCCACTACGAGGATCTTTTTCATTCCACCATCCCCCAAGAATAATCCAGTAACAAAAATTTGTAGAATAAGTGCGGCTGGTGCACAAAAGGAAATGCACATTGCCGCTTCCTCGTATAGAAATAACGATGGCATCATTATCTTTGAATGTCTTAATAAATTTAAAGCTCTTTCTTTCGGAGGAGAAAGTCGTATATTCCTGTAAATCTGTAAAACTGCACTATTAGAAAAAAATAGAATTTTATGAGTAGTTGATTGGTATTTTTCCGGGAAAAATGAAAGGGTCGTTTACAGACGTATTTGATTCTTCTATAAAATTCTAAATTATGAATTCCAAGAGGGCCTGAAATTTTTGGGGAATTTCTACGCAATAAAAACTTCTAGGATTAGCGATGGGAAATTCAGATAAAAGTTTTGAAATTATACCGTCCCATCTGCTGTCAAAAATTGGACCCATAGGTACATCTAAGGATCCAACAACTTTCCATTGACCGTTCAATTGTGACCATTTTGAAAAGCAAGGGTCAGATTCGTCACTGAAGTCACAATTTACTCCATAAGTATCTGGAATAGGATTGGACAGCTCGGGAGCTGAAATGAATCGAGGAAAATATTTTAACAATTGCCTCCTATAGAAAATAGAATATTCCATCGGATATTTATAAAATCATACAAGATATGTTTCTTCTATCAAGGTAGGCGACATCTTCATGCTTCCATTGAAGATTTGTATTCCAAATAATCGGATCATAGGGATTATCACTGATGCACACTAGTCGTCGAACTTGATGTCGTGGCCATGTTCCAGACCAGAAATTGGAATAAGTAGATTTTTCACGAAATGTAAATAACTGATCGCAAAAAACTTGTGATTGGTACAGCAAAAAAATAATTAAAATTTCAAATAACTGCATGTTTGAATATACACTCAACTTTTTTTTTTAATACATTCTAAGCAGAGTTTTGGCGACTGTCGAGTGGTCGAGTTTGAATAAAAGTCGGACTCGTAATCATCGTATACGTCTTCCTGCCACAAACGCTGAATCACCGATAAGAAAATTTCTCTCAATAAAAGAGAGGATGGGGAAAAATTCAAAAGCACAGCAACAAACATAATTGTCTGTCCTCCGTTCTAACACTTACGAGTGGAGCAAAAAGGCCCGATATCGGCGCCCCGGGATCACTCAATTTTTCGCGAATATCAGAAATAAAAATTACAAATTATAGGAGGAACAAATTCTGTACAGACTAATGTCTGTATTGAAGTGTGAAGCCTCTAGATTTTTTTCAAGTTTTCAATTCAAGTTTTGTGATCTCCAAAATGATGATAGACTGCTAATTTTTTTGCCCCTGATTGCTGTAGAAAAAATCGTGGGGAAACTTTTCATCGTCCTCTCAATATAAATTATAAATAATCTATTGCGTTTTTTCCTTGATAAATGATACGATGATAATTCTTCCCACAATGTTAGCCGCGTTTTCCCCCGAACTACTAAGAAGTGGTCTACGTCACAATGTGCATGAGTTAAACTCCAACTGTCCATAATACCCCAAGTACACCTCTAAAATTCCGTTGTTTCGAACTGGCTTTCAATACCGAGGAAGAAAAAGAGGGAATTATTTCCCTACGATGAACAATACGGTGGAAGAAGGATCTGGGGAGCATGAAAAAGGGGAAAAATATGAAAAATATAACATCGTGGAGCTATGACATATGGTCAGAATTCTGTGAGAGCTTTAAATACTAAATGATGTGAGGGAACAATTCACCATGTCTATTCACATCATTCTTTTACTCGCAATCGAAGAGTCACCACCAATGGCACTGTTAAAAGAGAATTTTCTTTCACTGCACTATTTCGGTATATGGCCGTCAGTTGATTGGCGACCTAGAACTTGGAAACCCATCGTTTACTCGCTTTACACCTGTTACATAATTTTCAGCATCTATTGGTTTACAATTTCCGGATCTGTTTATTTACTTCTCATAAGTGATGATATTGAGGATTTTTCTGACACATCATTCATGTTATTATCAATGCTGGCCATATGCGCTAAAGTGATTATTGCTATTTCGAAGAGATCAGAGATTATCGATGTTCTTACGGCGTTAGAAAATCATCCCCATAAACCGGTGAATCTGGAAACCCAGTTGTTACAGGATAGAGCGGATGGGCGGATCAGGTAGATTGACGGTTGGTTTATAAAAAACATAAAAATCTGAACGTAAATTTTCGTAAAACATGCTTTGGGCAAAACTCAATAATAGTTAACCGGTTTTACGAATGCACATGGAGAGAATTTTTTTTTTTTAATTACGTGTATACTCCGTACTGTGCCAGTCAAAACAATATTCGGTGAAAATTCAGCAAAAGTCCAGAACGCTACAGAAAAAGTATGAAACATTCAGCGAAAAAAATGCCCAACTGTTCCGTAATTTTCCCTGAATACTGTTTTGACTGACAGATTACGGAACAGGCACATAATTTTTAAAGAATTTTTGTTTCCGTGCATAAGGGTAATTTACGTTAAGATTATTTGTTTGAAAAAAATCACTGAATGAAATACTTGGATTAAGGTTTTATACAATTGGTTACGGTGGAATCACAGAGGTTACGGTATGTTACGGAACCATCGCTCCGTTCTTCCAGAACATACCTTATGGATTCCTTCCATACAAAGCATGGACTCCTTATAATTACTCAAGCCCAGCCATATACTGGTGCACCTATTGTCAGCAGCTAATCAGTGTTTTTTTCGCTGCAAATCTCAATATCGGGTTTGATACCATCATTTTTGGTATTCTCATACAAATATGCACTCAATTTAACATGTTGAAGTGCCGATTAAGGATGATGATTGAGGAATTTGATGCGAAGCAGATTATGATGAAGAGCGTTGGTGATCCGATGATACTGCGAACTTATGAAAAATACATGAGCGATTATATCAAATATCATATCGCAATATTTAGGTATAAATGATATTCATTAACTCATTCTTTCTTATTTGCTTAAATCAATTAAGCTGCCTCAGTGAGTATTTTGATGCCTTTTTCCGTTAGATTTGATGTCCCTCTTTTAACTTCTTTAGTTATTTATGCTCAGTCTTATCAGTAAATTTTGATTGCAATTCACTTAACAAATTAACGGATTATTTTTTTCTTACAGAATATCAGAAAAAATAAATTCTCTTTTCAACAGCATTATTTTCGTCCAATACTCTGCTTCCGTCATAATTATATGCGTCAGCGTCTTGCTGGCATCACAAATGCCCGTGTCCTCACCGAAATTCATGACTGTTGCCATGTATGTAGCATGTATGTTACTTCAAATTTTCATGTTCTGCGCAGCTGGAAATGAAGCTACACTAGAAGTAACATTCTCCATTTTTCTACCGCTTTTTTTCTCTGTGCACCACAACATATTACGAGAAATAGAAATAAAGTGTTAAAATGATTCAATTCTAGTGCGAAAGCTTAATAACTGCAATCTACAATACCAAGTGGTATCTGCTAACCCCTTCCATGAAAAAATGTTTGGGCCTCATGATGCTCCGTACGCTGAGGCCAATTATCTTTGTGAGCAATCATATCGTCGTTCTATCGCTGGAATCTTTTTGCATTGTGCGCTTATCACTACTTAGAAACGATAATTACTTTTACAAATCAACCTAATAGAAAATTATTTACAGCTTCTCAAAGCCTCCTACACTGCATATACAATGCTACAACAGTTTTCGAATTAATAATTATCATTCAACGATTTTATAAGTGAGTACTAATTGACCAAACCAAATTGGATCAATTATCTGATTTATTTTACTTCATCAAAATGAGAATAAAATTGAAATAAAAAATCGCTGATCTGCACTAATCATTGCATTAATCGAAATGCTATTGGCATTTCAATTATTTAAACTGAGTTTGTGAATTATTCACGAATTCCTCACATGCATATACACAGGCTCCTTCCAACAATCGTGTAGTTGGAATTTTCACACCATAGTCAGTTCAAGTTACCCTGACAAAAAAATGGAACCCAAAAGCTTCGGGTTGAAAGGAATATGGCAGTGACATTTTAGAAAACTTGTGCAACGAATACCCTACCGTACTTCTCCCTCTCGTCTAGAAATAGCTATCGATATCTTATTTGAAATTCCCCCGTGCTAAACGAAATACGTTCCCCTGTCGATGTATCGACAGACAATTGTCCCTTCAGTGGATCAGGAAAAATAAATAAATGATTAAGTACCATCAGCTGTGTTACTGTATTTTCTACTTGCAAAAGAAGAAGATAATTTCAACAGCACAATAAAAGGTCTAGAAACTACGTGAGATGTTGCCATATGGTTGAAAAAATTGTCCAGTATCTGGAATATGAAATGACACCAGTGAAAACCACGTCAGCTACTGTTATCCCATTCCTACAACTCCAACCAAGGGATTGACATGGCTCTACTACGGGAAAGCTTTTTATCCCTCCAGTACTGCGGCATTTGGCCGCCACTTCATTTGGACTCTGGGAGCTGGCAGTATCGGGCTTATTTCCTGTACACGATTTACGTTGGGGCTGTTATGTATTGGTTCACATTATCAGAACTGATTAATTTACTTTTTACTCCAGACGACGTTCAGGATTTTTCTGATAACTGTTTCATGTTGCTAACAACAGCAGCAGTGTGTGCAAAAATCTTCATAATTTTGAAGAAACGATCGGAGATTAGAGATGTTCCTGTAGCTCTTGAGAGCTATCCGCATAAGCCGATGAATGTAGAAGAACAGAAGATTCAGGATGAGTATGATGGACACGTCAGGTGAGGTGAAGAGCAGCTTCTTTTCTCAGGACTATTGAAATTTTTTGGCTGTACATATATTACTTCTTGAAGAGGAAAATACTAAACCAGTTGATTTCGACTTTTTTCTGTGAAGATTTCTTACCCTCTTTTATGGTGTGGCTACAGAAATAACCGTATGGGGTATGACAATCTTCACATTCTTTCAAGAGATACCTTTTGGAGTTCTGCCTTACAAGGCCTGGATACCCTACGATTACTCGGAGCCTAGTGTGTACTGGTTCACTTATTATCAACAATTACTGAGTGTTCTCTTTGCTGCTCATCTCAACATTGGCTTTGACACAATTTTTCCGGGATTTATGCTGCAGATTTGCGCCCAGTTCAATATTTTGAAATGCAGATTACATCGAATTGTTAATCACTTCGATGATGTTCAATGTTTGAAGGGAAAATCTAGTGACACTTTGGAACTTTATGAGAATCATCTCATCGACTGCATCAAGTATCATCGTGATATATTTGAGTATTGGTTCTCATTATTTGTAGAATTGAAGAATTTTAATTAGTGGTTGTTGTTTATTCTAAATGTCCTGTTGCAGACTGGCGGATAAAATTAATTCTATCTTCACGAGCATTATCTTTGTTCAATACTCTGCGAGTTTGATAATTATATGCGTCAGTGTACTGCTTATTTCGCAAATGCCAGTATTTTCGCCAAAATTTTTTGCACTCTTCCTGTATCTCTCGTGCATGCTCTTGCAGATCTTCATGTTTTGTGCTACTGGAAATGAGGCCACGGTGCAAGTAATATAATTCTATAATTTTCAGCTGAAGTTAAATTATTGATAACGTGATTTCAGTGTCAGGGTATGATAAATGCTATTAGTGGCACAAAATGGTACTTTTTGAGAAGTCATATCCAGAAATACCTCGTTCTCATGATGGTCCGAACATTAAGACCTGTTAGGTTTGTCAGTGGATACATCATGGTTCTCTCCCTGGATTCTTTCTGCGTTGTACGTACACATATTCATCACCAACCTGAAAAGATTTAATGAAGAGGCCCAGCGCATTCTCTGTGAAATTTTACAGAAAATTCAATTTATCATTCAGTTTCCAAAGATTCATTAAAAAAATCTTGTACTTTTCCTCTATATTTTCAAATACTCTTATTGAATGTTCTTGAGGCAATTGTTATTGAAAAATTAAATTTTCATATGAAATCTCCCAAAGAATGCTCCAGATCTTTCTATAAAATTTTTTCATACATCGAACCAACACCTGTGTGATAATTATTTTAATCACGAAAATTATCTCGCAGCTTGTCAAAATGTCTTACTCCACCTATACAGTACTCCAAAGATCTTCGAGTTGATTATCTCCAAAATACTGAAGCATGAAAATACTGTATCAATACTACTTTGTTTATGAAGTCGAAACGTTTTAGAAATGAGATTGAAAACTTGTGCAACGAACGCCCGAGCGATACATATTTCTCCCTCTTACCTAGAAATAGCCATCGATACCTTATTTTCAATTCCCCCCTCGTTCAAACGAAATACTTTCCCCTGTCGATGTATCCAGAGGTAATTGTCCCTTTCGTGGATCAGCTAAAATGAATAAATGATAAAGTACCATCAGGTATGTTGCTTTATTTTCCACTTGCAATAGAAGAAGATTATTCCATCGGCAATAGAAAAGGAGTTTAGCAAACTATCTGGGATATTGCCATGCGGTTGAAAAACTGTCTCATGTCTGGAATATTAAATGAAGGCGGTGAAAAGTCCGCTAGGTATTGTTATCACATTCGTGTAACTCGAGTCAGGACGTTGACATGGTTCTACTACGGGAAAGCTTCTTATCCCTCCAGTACTGCGGCATTTGGCCACCACTTCACTTGGATTCTAAGAGCTGGCAGTATAGAGCTTATTCCCTGTACACGATCTACATAGTGGCTGTTATGTATTGGTTCACATTCTCAGAACTGATTAATCTACTAATTACGACCGACGGTATCGAGGATTTTTCTGATACTTGTTTCATGCTGCTATCGACAGCTGCCGTATGCGCCAAAATTCTGATAACTCTGATGAAACGATCGGAGATTAGAGATGTTCTTGTTGCTCTTGAGAGTTATCCATATAAACCGATGAATTTGGAGGAACAGAAAATTCAGGATGAATATGATGGGCAGGTCAGGTGAGAATATTCTCGTCTCGAAAAGTGTGTGGACCCAAAGAAAATGGGAAATTTCAATTAAAAAAATGTTTTCTGGCCTGAAATACTTCTTTGCATTCAAATCATTCTATAATCAAATCAAGGTGGATGGTTTAATTGTAAACTTTCGTTTAAATGAAGCATTTCTTTGGGTGTGAGGGATGATAAATATGCGAGAATCATGTGCATCTCGGTATATATATCTGTCCCATGAAGACATACATGCCATTAATTGGGTGTAATAACTTCCTGTAAAGATTTCTTACCTTCTTTTATGGTGTGGCTACAGAAATAACGGTATGGTGTATGACCATCTTCACATTTTTCCAAGGGATACCCTTCGGGGTACTGCCATACAAGGCATGGGTACCCTACGATTACTCGGAACCCAGGGTGTACTGGTTCACGTATTATCAACAGCTACTCAGTGTCCTTCTTGCTGCCAATCTCGACATAGGATTTGACACAATTATTCCAGGATTTATGCTGCAGATATGCGCCCAGTTCAATATTTTGAAGTGCAGATTACATCGAGTTGTCAATTACTTTGATGATATGGAATTCTCACAGAAGCGATCTAGTGAGACTTTGGTATTTTATGAAAATCGTCTCGTCGACTGCATTAAATATCACCGGGATATCTTTGAGTATTGGTCCTCACCATTTGTTGAGTGAATGAATTTTAATCAAAGGATTTGTTGTATTGTAAATTTCTGATTACAGAATGGCCGATAAAATTAATTCCCTGTTCACGAGCATTATTTTTGTGCAATATGCTGCGAGTTTTATCATAATATGTGTCAGCGTGCTACTTATCTCGCAGATGCCATTATTTTCCCCAAAATTTTTAGCCCTCTTCATGTACCTCTCGTGCATGCTCTTGCAAATCTTCATGTTCTGCGCTGCTGGGAATGAAGCCACAATCCAAGTACTGTACTTTTCATAATTGTCAATATTTAACGATTATGATAATAGTTCACAGTATCGTGTACTACTAAAGTGGAAAAGGACTGAGCAATTTATTTAAATATTAATTTCCACAAATTGTAATATAAGGGCCTCGGAGCACAGAAATTATAAATATCGTACTTTCAGTGTCAAAATATGATAAATGGAATCAGTGGTAGTAGATGGTACCTTTTGGGAAGTCGTATGAAGAAATACCTCGTACTCATGATGCTTCGAACTTTGAGACCGGTTCGATTTGTCAGTGGATTTGTTATCGTGCTCTCTTTGGATTCCTTCTGCATTGTATGTACTTATCCATTACGAACATGGTGCAGAAAGTTTAATAGAAAAGTCCAGTCCATTCACTGGGAAATCCCACTGAAAAACTATTTATTTAATATTCACAGCTCATAAAAAAGTCTTACTCGGCTTACACAGTCCTACAAAGATCTTCAAGTTGATTCTAACGTAATAACATGGAAATATGAAATCAGCCGTTGCTTCAATCATGGAAAATTGTTTGGAAAAATTTATTCAATATTGTACAACTTAGGATTAAAATTTCATTACAAAATGTCCATGTAAAAAAATATCGTACCTCTAATGACTAATTAAAATTTCTATGGGGAATTACATTTTCATAGAAAATAGATCTTGGATTAGGCTGAAAAATTTGGTATCCATGAGTGAACTCGTCTGTGTCTACTCAAAGTACATCTGGGACTTAGAAGGGCGAGTACTGCCAGGGCAGCACCGAGTAATGAAACACCGCACAGTGCACCAGCTGTAATATCGTGCAGGGGAGTACCCGGACGTGGTTGTTGAGATGCCAAGAGGAGTAATCCTAGGCAGCTTATGGCTGACAATCCAGCAAGTCCTAGGCCTGTCCAGGTTCGTCGTAAGCTTCTGCAAGCACCGGCGAGGGCACAACACAATCCACATCCAGCTGCGCTATCCAGATAATATCTGAACAAAATATAATTTCATGAGTCTTAAAGTGGACATACTCATGGAATAACCCAGAGCAAATGGTTAATTCTACTGGATTTCAAGTAAAGTAAAAGTTCATCTAAAGTTTCGGTTTGAAAAAACATAAGGATATTCACACCCGGGAGTATTATGCACTCACTTTCTTCCCTGCGACCACGAAAGATAGACAGCCAATCCACAAGTTAAAATTCCGACGAGAATCAGCAACAATGGCGCACGTTTACGGTCTTCCTTCTCAGTTGCACTTATCAATGTCGTGTTTGCTTCGCTGATTGGTGGTGAGAGTGGTGGTACCTGATGAAAAAAATTATCCCCACTTATCACATACCTTTCAGTCACGTTAAAACTGGGCAAAAAAAAAAATGCAACACTCACGACAGCTGTTCTCGCGATGAATGCACTTTCCACGTTCGTATAACCACCTCTTTTAGACGTCTGCGTTAGCACCTGGTACTTGGGGGATCCGATGACCATGGGTATT
Organism: Diachasmimorpha longicaudata; assembly: GCF_034640455.1. Lineage (NCBI taxonomy): Eukaryota > Metazoa > Arthropoda > Insecta > Hymenoptera > Braconidae > Diachasmimorpha > Diachasmimorpha longicaudata. Next base: position 7,210,733 of record NC_087229.1, on the reverse strand, counting down.
GACTCCGACCCCGACTCCACGAATGCATATCTCGGTGGAGGTTCACCGAACCGTGAAGATAATTCTATCGGTGATGTCGCTAATGATCCATTGCCTTCGCGCCGTGAGCCATAACGAGTTCTACTGTAATTTCCTAATTCCTGTTGCTCGTTCAGGGGAAGACATCTGCGCGCTGAAGGGATGTCCTTATTGGGTGTTGACGTTTGGGGGGTTCTATTAGGTGAGAATGGACGTTGTGGTGTGCCGACAGGAGTACCTCGACGACTTGAGCCTGGAACTACTCTGCGACCTGCTTGACAGGAAGTTCAATGGATAAAATAACAGCTGTTAAAACAAAGTATCAACTAACGATGAAATTTGTTCGACTCTGAGACCGTGAAGGGGGAAGTTTTTTTCACATTAATTCTTTCAACTCCTTGTTAATGATGAGAGGGGACATGACAGGGATCAGTGAGACGTTTTTTTGTGATCTTCTCCCTTCGATATGGATAAGGAAAACTATTTATGCTTTTTTAAGACTTACTTAGCGAAATTATTACTAAATGTCAATGGAATGATTGATCAGCGTTTTACATAAAATTGAAACCGCTGTCGGTTTGATTTCTAAGCATATTCCCCCCGTTTTCTACAAGATAAAATCATTAACGCACCTGCAGGTGAAACCGCCGTGTTCATAGGTGGTGTGAACCTGGGAGTTGCCCTTCCGGGCGAGAGATTTCTCTCCTCCGATCGGGATCTCTTTCTCGGTGTTGTCAGCATAGCGTGCAACCTCTGCGTCGCCAAATTATTCTTCGACGTATTCTCCCGTAATTCCTGTTGTTCTCGTACATTGCGTTCCGGTAACAAGGGCGGCTCTTCATCCTGCATGGGTATCCTTCCATAACGCCCTAAATTGTAAAACATCACCCCAACTTTGATAATCGAATGCCAAGCGTATAAAGTAATTACACGGTGCTTTGTACCAAAGTAAATGGTTAATGAGAGGAAGTCAGGAGAAATAACATACCTCGAGGGGAGGATTGACCAATGCCAAGCAGAGGGGAAGAGTCACAGTCGACGTTGGCCTCGTCTGCGGGCACCAGCCCATAACGCACCACTTCGTTTCCGTTCTGACGAGTCCGGCGAATTCTGCGACCTGTTTCATTATCATCGATACTCGATGGTGTTCGATAATAATGACCATGATAACTGGCTTGTCGGGTGAAGTGTTGATCCTGACGTTGTGAGAGCATCTCAAAACGCGTCAGGGAGGCACGTCTCTGTAGACGGGGTTGAGGCTGTGGGGGTGGTTCATCATCATCAATGTATTCATACCTCGACTTTGTATTTCTGTCGTAGATAACGCGATGCTCCTGCCCCTGGATATTTCCCACTGTCTCGTCGAGATAACAGCAACGCTCTGTTGTCTTGCCATATCTGTTGACTTCAATAGCGTCTGGATCGGCACGACTCAAGAGAACTTCGTTTGTGTGGCCATATCTTTCAGGATAGTTCTGATGGGCGATCGGAATGGGAAGTGATGGGGGCCCCGAAGGTGGCGGTGGTAGAGGTAGATCGTCAACTTGGAAGCCCGGAGGGGGTGGCAACTCGTCGTCGTGATCTTGGACGAATTCGGATTGACGGCAGAATGAGGGGTTCGTATAACAGTGCACGGCAGACGGTGACGTTGCCTGAGCCATTTTTAATTAATTTTTAGTTTAGGATAATTTATCACTGATTTAGTCCGATTGTGGCTGATTCAGCAAACGACACATCACTTTTTTATGACAATCACTAGAGCACTGGTGGAGAATGATACTCTTCTCCAGGTCTCCAATGCTAGGGCAACCGACTGCACTGGTGGTCTGATCATCCGACTTGATGAATCACTGAAAAATTTACTGCACATTTTTTGGAAAGGGTTCAGCCCTGGGAAATTGTAATGTCATTGATAATGAATTTTGAAAAAAAAAATGTGGATAACTTCGATGTGGTTATTTCAATAAGGAATTGGGCGATGTGTGCACCGTTGGAATGTTCGAACCACACTGAAAAGAAAACGACCAGTAGCAGGACAGAGGAATGGGGGCAGCTGCACGCGTGAGTCGAGGAATGACGGTTTCCGTGTGGCTCAGAGGGGTTGCTTGTCATAGGGTACGAATACGGGCCCGGTGTCCTTCCCCTTCGCCCCTTGTGATCCCCCCTCATCGCTGATGGCGAGTTACGCCCAGGCCCAGTTTTCAATATCTATAACGAACTCTTGCAAGCGTACTTTGAGTCGCTTTTTTCATTTTGAGTCAGTTACTGCGTCATTTAGTTGACCAAATGAACCTGGACTAGGATTACAACAACTGCGTTACTCACCTGCTCTAATGCAGTCGGGGGAGTGTCATTAATTACTGAGAAATAATCATTATTTCATGTCGATACCTTTATTGGTCTGTAATTATAGACAAATCGCATCGCACATTTTTTCAAAAAATCGGATACTGTACTGTACATTGTTCAAGAAAAAATTGCCAAGTATTTTGGGAAAAAATAGTGAACTCCACTCAAGTAGAACAAGTCAATAGTTACGATCTGTCTCATAAATCAGAAATTAATTACGACTGGCATTATGTGTCAGTACAATCCGATCATAGGTTGCTACTATTATTATTTGGCGGCATTGCATATTATTTGCGATTAGCATTTGTATTTTGCGTCTCGCTTGATTTTCTCATTTGAATTAGAAATGTGATAGAGAACAAGTCGATTGCATCACGTATGTTGGAACTCTCGTCAAGCTGAGTATATGCATGTTTTTCCAAGCAGCTGTTGCGACCGTTGGAGAGTTTCGGGGCGCGTGTGTGGCGCACGTTGGTCTGACCCTACAGCTGCCGATAACACACGCAACCCTGTACCTTTAACCGAAATATGTATATACAGGGCAAATACTGTGTGAGGGATCATCCAATTGATTTTATTTCACTAGAAGGGAGACAGATGAATGAACGAAAAAATTACAAAAGAAATTCACTTTATTTTTTTAATTACAACTACATTGACCGTAGGTACACTTTCCAATCGAAAGCCTACGTGAAGGTACACTTTAGCTTAATAACGATAGTATTCAACGTTAAACTATTGCAAGACTCCGAACACATGTATCGAAATTTTCGATATTTCATTTTAAGGATTTTTTTTTTAATCTCTTTTCGTGGATTTTATATTTTCTATTAATTCATCAGTCAATTCGTTTACAAAATATCAGTGTCAACGGTCTCTTCTGTAAAATTACGAATTTGTGTACTTTAACACGCATTGTCAGATTGTGGAGAATTCCTTTGTGGGGAACATCGGCATGTACAGAAGAATAGGGGTACATTAAATTAAATGATTTATAATCGATTAAATGTTACTTTGTGCCGTATTGGTATTGTCCTTGGTCCACCGGCGGGCAATGCTCGCCTTTGTGACGCATTTCAATTAACAAATACTCTCGTATTCATTAACTACATTTCTTTTTTCATTCTAAGTGCAATACTACAATGGCAATGAATCAGGCGGGGCTATTCAAATATGACGTCACGTGTTTTTTTAATTTTTGAGGTCTCCTCACTTCTGCTACATTGATGTTCATGTGATAATTTGAAATTATAGATTTGAACTCAAATAGCACTGGTCAAACATGGCAAGTGTTAATCATGAGAACGTTGTCTCTGGTTAAATGAAGATATCACCCCGGAATTATTTTCGTATCTTCATTTAAACAGCAATTGCCCGCCAAATTTGCGCTCAAGTAGTGCCAATTGTTCTACAGGAATTTTTATTTTTACCTCGAACTTGACTCTTCCTTCGTGAATATTCGTAAAAAAATTGTACAGAAATATTTTTTAAAAACGTTTACTCTTCACCTTTCATGACATTCCACACATATCGCTGTGAAATTTGAAGCCTCAAAGTGAACGACTACAAAACTCCTACTCAAACAAAAAAAATGCGAACAAGAGAAGAAGAGTCAAGGTTTACCCGAACGACTGAATCTTCACGCCAAGTTCTATGAACTTTTCACGAAACTTGTAGTCATCACCTGTTGAAATTCCCCTCAGTAAATCTTTGGGATAATTTAAAGAATTGGCGAAGCCTATAACCTTTACCCAAGAGGATACGATTGCGATGAAAAAACAGTAGTGTGACGTAATATTTGGAGCACCCGGAGAGAATTCTCCTTGTGAGCGCTATAAACAGCCTTATATTGTTCAATCCTTCGATATTTACCTTTTCATCTAATATCTCTGCATCAGAGAAGTCAACAAATTAGTTTAAACATTTATCGGACAAACTCCATCATCCGAGTTTAATTTTTGCTCCACACTCTGCCAGTCTGCATCGAGATCAGTGACACTGTTTGAGCAGCACTGATGCTCTCTCCTCCCCAATTTATCATGGGATAATTCCTCGTCAGATTGTCTCTGGTTATCATCGTCCCTCTGCGGTCTGTAATCTCGGATTGATGACTCTGCTTTGGATTCGTCTCTGTAAAAGTTGTAGCCAGCTGGGGCCTCTCTGAATTCTTCCTCTGAATTTGTCGAGTAGTATCCATACCTGGCGCCCTGCTGTATCACTTCATATTGAGCGTCTGGCGCTAGAAATGCTCCAGACGCTCCCAGAGACTCTTCCCCATTGGTGTAATTCCTCTCATTACTGGCATCCAGTAACTCTTGGTGAGGAGACGCTTGTCCTGGAGGAAGGGGAAGAGGCAGACGATTTCGCTTCGATAATCTGTGCTTGCTCATTCTCGAAGCCATGTACTCCTTCTGCTGAAGCTCATCCTGATGCTCAATTCGCGATGTCAGTTCCTTCTCAACTGCCATCTCGTATAAACTACTCTCTGGTCCACAGCAAGACGATACGTCCCCGAAATAGAGCTCACTCTCCGATTGCTTTGTCGTTGACAACTGGTGGTTCTGCTCCTGCTGGAAGGCATCATTCTCCACACCTTTTAAGGCTCGTCTCGAGCGACGGGCCTTCATCGTTGTACTCTCGTGAACAGCTGTGCATTCTAACTCCGGGTTCACCAGCTCTTCGGTGTTCTCGTAATTGTCGGAGGGTGCGCAGTGTTGTGGAGTTCTTTGTATGTGATGATCTGAAAGAGTTTAGACCGGATTTTATATTATTCCATCATTGAAGTCAGGAATTTAAGTCTCGGGGGTGTTGACAAATATTTTTATATTTTGAAAAATAAGTGGTAAAATATTTATCCACTCACCTTCATTAGTTTCAAAAGTCTCCACAGTCCTCTTAACACTAGCCAATCTCGATGGCGTAGCAGCAACAGCTGCAGCTGTTGTGGAAGAGCCGGACAATGAACCGCCAGAAGATGAACATTTGGGTTCAACAATTTGTGGTCTTCTCGCTGGACTGTTGGGATCACTGTACGGAGGTGGAGGTCCCCAAAGTGGAACTGGCGCCTCCAAAACACTGTAGGACGCGGTACTAGGCGTATAGGAGTTATTTTGAGGATTTAGGACGGAGTAGGGACCGACTGGTTGACGTGAATCGATGAAACCATAGGGTGCTGATATTGCAGTTGTACCCTCGCGGGATGGGTCACTTAATTCATTCGAGTGTCTTATAGACTGTGCATGAAAGCCATAGTTTGAGTCAGGACTCGGTGCTGGACCCCGTGAACGTGACCAAGGTAGGCGCCATCTTCTATCAGGAAGATAGAAAGATAAGTTAGTAGAGTGATGATGAAGGGAATAGTTTCTTACTGTTAAGTATCACTAGGAAAAGATGCCAGGACGTATATTTTCATGGGATAAGTTATTGTTTCCACTATAAAATGTTAATGTTTATTCATTGCCCTTTGTATCTTCAAAAGGATTAATTTCGGGCACTGATAGAAGCTCGTGAGGGGATTCAAACATTGCGTCGTACCGATGTCTTATTTTCACTTCAAATGACTCTGTCATTAATTAATTTCTCATTTGTTCATGGCAATTAGGGAAAACCGTTTTCAAAATAAATTACCCCAGAGACGAGATGCATTTCCTCTTCAATCATCCATTGTATTGATTTTAACTCTACTCATCAATTCGTTAAGCATTGAAAAAAAAAGTTTGTAGCCAGATACTTTCCTTTGTTAAAGTAAAACCGAGGTAAAAAAGTTGAATTTCTCTTTTCCCAGCGAAATATTTATCGAAATTCGATCAGCTCAACGAGTGCAATATCCAATGCCCCAGCCACCACCAAATTCTCAGATAAACGGCCGAGAAAGTTCGTTAATAGTCCGGAAATATAAATAGCGAATATGGAAGAATATATAAATATCGTGCATGAGAAGTTAGTAGCAGGATTACCTAGACGGGGCCAAATCAGGGTTTGGAGTGTACAAATTCCCGGGGGTTTGTGCCCACCAGGGATTAACCCCACCGCAATCGTTGCAGCATCCACAGGAGCCTGCTGTTGTTCCACCCACAGGTGCTCCACCCCCCTGGCCGTACAGTGATCTACATCTGGAAAATGTTATCGTTAACAACTCTCGAGAGAAAACCGATATTAAATGGGCGCTCTTCCCGGAATTACAATGCCCATATAAAGCCTTAATACGTGAAAAGTATCTTATACCAAGCGGCTCTATTGGAAAATGGGTATCAAATATAAGTCGCCAATTTAATTTCAATTCGAATTATTAAAATTAATGTAGACAGGCGGTTATATATAAAATGAACCGGCGAAAAAGGCGCGGAAGATACAATCGTAATAATAGCATTAGCAGAAATATCACCAACAGCACAAATATAAATACAAAAAAATTGAGAGACCCTAGTGATGTGAAGGTACGAGCTCATTACCCACATCCCCCTCCGTTTAGGAGCATTATTGTTAATAATGTATGCATACAAAAACAGCTACATTAAATGAGCATAAATTAAAAAAATCCTACCTCAGTTCCAGTTGCTCCCAGTACATTTTTTTCTTCTCATGGCTGAGCAACTGGTACACCAGCATACAGGAAAATATGCAGGCCAGTATACCCGCAACAGACACACCAAATAGAGCTCTCAGGCAGGCGTAAAGGGCACCATGCACCGCTTCACAGTGTGGTGTACCCTCGAAGAGTACCCCAGTATCTCCACTTCTGCCTTGTGAGTTACCATAACAAGTGCAGGATCTGCGAGACGGAATAAATACCGTAAATTATAATTAATGCATCACCTATAAACTTGAGTGCCTCATTTAGACGTGGCTAAACCCCACCCTTCTCATACTTCCCCGTTATCTCAGGCGTGAAATCACTGGCAAACTCCACGTCTCAATATCTTCAAGGTAATTAACATGACAATCTAAGTGGAAAAAGGGGTTTTTGTGGACACTATTTTTTTACACCTTTCTCATTGTCAATGCCACTGCCGAGGAAAAGCTCACCCTTGTTTACGGTTTATTGAAGATTACATTTTTTTAATGTCTAACAATAGTTACCTCGCTCTTGCTGTATAAACGCACTCTCGGAGGCTCTGCAGCTTTGACATGTGAATTACAGTTGTCGTTATTGTTACCAGTACACATACAAGGGCGCAAACAACTGCAACAGAGCCACAGACCTTCATCTGAAAGTCGTAAACAATTGGATAATTATATTTTCTTCTTAATACATTCAATACATACAAATACAGGGTAGACCATTTAAAAATTGCCTATGTGGACTGTACAGTTCATCTTTCGTTGCGTTACCACAAAAAATGATGACCTGACATTTGGACGAGCAAAAAAATTCCATTCGGAAGTAAAAATTAACGGTTTACGAGCGGTTCACGAGGGGATAGATGGAACAATTTTACGGATAATTTACGACAATTTTATCATACGTTATAAAGGGGTGAGTGTATGAATTATTACCAGAAGGCCGTATCTGTGCTTCCGCCTGGCTAGCAGCATCGTGAAGAATCCCATCAGTATCAACTGAAATTAAAGAGCCATTTGTAAATCATGATATAAAACCCACATCGGAATTTTCAAAATTCATTGTTGAACTCACCATTGTGCCCGGAATGTAGGAAGGCACAGTCTCAAAATGCATGAGGCTGGCAGTGTGGGCAGACAAAACAGCATGAACAGCCAGGAAGAGACTTCCAACGGCGGCACTGAGGGCCCCGCAGAGACAACACAGAACTACATATTTCTTGCAGCAACCTCCGTCGCCATTATCAGTCCCTGTAGATTGAAAAAAATGGGGGGATAAACGATTAGGACATTGGGCCACAATGACATAAACATTGTCCGTCACATCCTGCGCTGGAAGTGTAGAAAATTGTAAAGGTCGGCGGCAAAAACATTGTGATCAGGTCAAAGGAGCAAAATCAAGGGACCGAGACAGATTGCATCGGCATTTCACCCACGGATTGGCCCTGAGGCCCCAAGAACTACCTGCTATGCTTTTTCCTTTCCCGTTAAGGATTTATTCTACCTGATCCATTCACTGGCTCGTCCCTCACAAGAAAAAGAAATAGTTTCTTTCCTCAATTTTGGAGGCGAACCTTTCCCACGTGTATTTGGGACAATAAAAATAATGGCTCCGGGCTTTCCAAAAAAGAAAAAAAGAAAAACGAAAAGTCATGGGAATATGAACGGACATACCACATGGATGTCGATAGTGATTCCTCGACAAATGTGCATGATTTCCATTTCTTGGATAATGTGAATGCGAATGTGGTGATACGGCGAATGGATATCCAACAACACCGTCCACTGGTGCGTCTGGCCCAAGACGACAGCGTACTATTTGCAGTACGGGAAAACTGTCCATTGTTTTTCTATTGGTGGATGATGATGATGATGATGCAGCTTCAGCTATTGAACTTACGTTCCCCCCATCAACAGGACTGAATGATGGCATGTACATTCTTGAAATTCGCTGTATTTACAATGTGCCATACTTCCACTTCACTCACACGTATGATTACATTTGAGTTTGTCAGAGTCACTTGCACGTGTCCAGTGGAGAAAGAAATTCACCAAATTTGGCACTTGTTTGATTGATGATGATTGATTCATATGATTATCAATTGAATCACTTGGTGACGATTGATTTTGAGGCATCACGGAATCATGATACTAGTTCGATAGAGAATTTTATTTTACTCCTGGAGGGAGCATCACACACCACTGTCTTCAACCATGGAGTATGGTTCATCTTTATCGTAGTTTTGCGCGCGCCCAGACTCATCGAGACTGGTCGATACACATGGGGGGAGTGAAGGCGATGAGAGCGACCCCGTCCGTTACTACGAGATGAGGGGAAAACTTGTTGTTATGAGGGGATGATTTTTCGAGGGTGAGACAATATCGTGAGGAATATCGCGGATAGATACGGTAGATTGCTTGGGTAACAACGAAAACCGGTGGTATCGGATGAAGGGAAAAAATTGCCCAATAACGTCCTGTCTATGGAGAAAATAGTTAACGAAAAATTGCCAAACGGGGCAATTCGAATAGTCAATGTTTTTGCGCTTTTCATTGCATTTAGTGACATTGGCCTGAACTTTTCCCCCGATTTTCAAGCTCCTCTTCCTGTGTACATTTTATATCCCAAATTTTCGGATTCTCTATGGAAAATGCGTGTATGGGGATCTGAATTGAATTTTATGATGCTATAAATTTTCAGAAGAAAGCCCAGCAGGACGTGTGCATACAATTTTTTTTCTACGTATGCGGGTTTTCAAAAAGATCGTTGATAACTAAAAATTCATGGCCCCTCAGCTCTCTCACAGCAAATGACATATCCAATATACTATTCACCTCTTGACGTGAGGGGTTGCGTGAAGTGCAGAATCAAGCACTTGATCTTTGTCTTACAACATCGAGTCCCATTGACGCCCAGTGACTGGATCCATCTATTAGTCCAGTTACACCAGCACAGGGTGACAAATACGCAGTGGAACAAAGGATAGGGATTAAACTAGGGAGCGCAAAGTGCAAGGGGGGAGTGAGAGAGTTCAAGAAGGGGTGCGCGATCGTCAACAAGCTGCGGGTGAGTGAGCCCCACGATGTGAGCACACACCAACGCGATGAGAGTGCTGAATTGACTATGGGGAAATTGGATTTCTGGAAGGAGTGGCCAGTATAAGATAAGTCAAACACACTCTGTTAATGAAGAAATTGACGCGACTTTTGTTCCCCCCTCTCCCTCCCCCCAAAACTATAACTATCGAAATATTGATGAAACTTACGATTATCATAAGCGGATGTATCGTACATTCTGTTGGTTCTGGGTGGTGGTCTTGGTGGTAGTGCAGGAGGCTGATGAATTCTGGAGACAACAACGGCCATGTTATCAGCATTGTCATCACCCTCGGCACCCCTCTTATCCTGATCGAATTGTTCACGCTCATGATACATATTGTGATGATGATGCATCTGATGATTTTGCTGTTGCATCTGCTCCTGATTGCGTTGTGTTTGCTGTTGGGCATGATCAATGTGACACTGACATTTATTCTTACCGGGTGAGCCAGTCATCTGTGAATTTATAATGAGATTAATTGTCGAATTAAACAGGGTCAATGTAATCCACTTGTTATGCTCAACAACTCCCTCAATTACTCACTTGGTAGGCTTCAAGGCCAATTAGAAGTGGGCTCTTAGTTTCTGCTGGATGAGCAATTTCCACGCGCTGAGGATGATCCAGAGCATAGGGTTGTATTACATGTGTATGCCGTGTATGATTATGATGTCGGTCGGCCACGCAATGCTCGATAGTTCCATGATTTCTAATGCTCGGTGATGATGTTGAAGATTCACACGATATTCCCGAACTCATGCGATGATGATCATTGGTAATTGTTGATATCTGCATCTGGCCATGATGACTCGATTGGACTTGATTGATAACTGTTGGGCCAATTGTATTAACGTCTTCGCAACTTGAAAATCTGTCTCGGTGATGGGACAGGGCGGATGAAGAGCCATCATCCTCCTTGACACCGGAGTCACAGACTGGTGAGCACGATGGAGGCTGGCCAATCTCGTGATAACGATGACAATGATTCGCCTGACGATGGCGTCCCGATGGCGAGGGCTGATGAATCTGCGGTGCAATTGTTGATTGATAGTGACTCTCCTTGCCCTGATTCGCTAGTCTGTGACGGTGAGACGAGTGCTGACGATGTCTGGAGTGTCTTGGTGATGTAAAGACTTCAGCAGCGTCTGACGATGATGTAGGACTTGCTGATCTCTCCTCGATCATGTGTTTGCGGTATCTCTCATCCATCGTGCACTGACGACGACTGCTCCTGTTGTTCGACTCCCCAGCCACCTCTGCTTCATTCATCAAATGTTGCAGGTAGGTGGAATCAGCAGGTAGCAAGTTTCGACAATGGGCATTGTTAGAGTGACTCTGTGGATACTGCACCCGATTTTTCTGCGAATCCGTTGAATCGATACGCTTACCAGGGGGAACTGAGTCTGGTAAATCAGTGAGGATCATTCGACCGGGGCTGTAAGTCGATTCACCTGGAAATATTTGATTTTGATTTGTTCGAGATCGGCTGTGCCTCATCGAACCGAACATCGGATCGAGCGGTGACTCCACGGGGCTTCGATGTGAGTGTGACGATTCAGCTTGCATTACTTGATGATTTGATGTCTTCCTATTGCGACACGGTGTATCCTCATCATCGTGATCGTGCGTATCCATCTGCTTGTTAGAGCATCTCGGATTCCTCGATGGAACGGTATCCCCATTACTACAACCCGGTGATGGGTCTCTCTGCGACATTATCGAGGGAACAAAAAATTGATGAAAAATTACAAAACAGGTTCCGCACTTCTCAACGACTCCTTTTTTTCAGTCCTTAAACGCCTAATTTGGATAATTCATGGGATGTTAATCGGCACTGTTTATCGTATCTGCATCACATGATGATGGAACTCAAGTATTTCTGCCTGTTGGGTATTTCTCGGAGGAACCAAGTGATTCGGGGGGAAAAAAAAAATCACGAGTCCGTCGAAAAATCGTTGGGTCGTTAGACGATCCAGCGGGTTTCCCACGCGTGGATCACGACAGCTTCAGTCGCGCGCATGAGAATATGGACCACCACAATGACTATGCGCAGGTTTAGACGATACTCTCTATATTTGAAACACCACTTTATTCACACACCAGAGAGATCACTATATCGATGATTTATCGGTGTGTCTGGCACATACCCGATGAACTTTATCAACTCATTTGGTCCGGAAAATGAATAAACGATGAAGTACAAATGAAAGGACCAACGACCCGAGCAGTCGCGTAACCGAGTGCGTCTGGCAAGCCGGATGAGAGCTGAGAAAAACCGTAGCGAAGAAGCGGCTCAGGGTTTAAAGATGAGGAGGAGTACGAGGGCGGAGGGGGGCAGGAGACTATAAGGAACATGAGAAATAAACGAGATAGAGAATGATTTTGGCCCGGTGTAAGTGGGATGGATGGATGAAAGAGAGAACGATTGGAAAGAGAGGTGGGGCAGCGTAAAATGAGCGCCTCCAGTATTGCAGGCGCTCACGCTTGGAATGCGCCTGGGTTTTCACCCCCCTCTTCGTTCGCCTTCACTCGGTGGGGACTCATGAAGGGGCCCCGACAAGTGGGGCCCAGGAGTTTCGAATGAAGGGGGAGGGGCAGCATGCGAACCTTTGGCTAAGGAGTTCAGGTAGAGACTTGGTTGTTTTTACATTCTTGGGTACAATTCTCATCGTTTTCGCTGCATCGTGGGGCCCTGAATTTGCGTGTGTTGAGGGCCCAATTGGAACACCAACATGCCGATGCCGAGTTGAAAGGGAGTGAGCGCCATCGGTCGGCGTTGACGATGGGTAAGGCAGGTTTTGTGGGTAGACAGGGCAGATTCCTGTTGTCAATTGATGGTAAGTGAGCGGATGGGGTAAGTCGAGTGTTGAGTGGGGAGAATGTGGAAAATGAGGGAATCCCCGGTAGATGACGTTTGTCATGAGAGCTGGTCGATTGACCTTGTTGACGTGAATTATTTCAATCAAATTCTCGGGTTCTCTCTTGTTTCGGTTATTCAATAAGGCCGGGATAATGGAAATTGATTCAATATGGTTGGGCATGAAATACATCCGCTTCAGGAGATTTCCCCTTCGGGAAGAATCAAAATACCGAGAAAGGAGAAAATATATTTTTACGATAGAACAAATAAACGGATTTTTTTTCATACTTGAAAGGACAGAGTCAGGCGAGCGAAAATACCCGGTCGAATGGCATGAAGTCTCCTTCCCTCTCTTGGGCACTTGAATTTTCATTTCTCCTTTTTTTTTTTCCTAGTCCTCTCTCTATCGTTCGGACCATTACCTCGAACGGCGGTTACAACGGCGATTCGTCAAATCGGGATAAATGTAGTATCAATAACGCTGGGCAGCTGACGCCCCAATCGAACAGACGGGGATAGGGAAAAAAAAAATAAATGCAACATGAGTCTGCGTATATATTGTTATAACAACTCGCTGGATTCCAATCAGCGATGAATTTTTTAAAAAATCGTTATATAATAAATGATGAAGCGAGAGGAAACAATGAAGAACTGTTTTTAATCAAATATTTTCAATATCCATCTAGAATTAAAGTGTCAGCTTTCATTTTTCAAATCCACATATCCCTACACGTGAATTTGAAGTGAATGAAAAAAATGGAATGGAAGGACAAAAAAAAATGGTAAAAAAAGGAGAATAAAACACATGGTCAATCGAATCAGTGAAAATAGCTGTAACGTCGGTGTCAGGCAGAATCTTTTGCTCGACTTGTTACACAAACGATTTATCATCGACAGACGGTGGTAAACATATACATTTCGTCTATACTATATCACGAAAAAAAATATATATATAAAAATCCTGGGGAGCCTCTCACACATGACAAAATGCCCAAGCTCCTATATCAATTTTCCTCTCCGCTAAGAGATGTACGAATGGGAATCGAAGGGGAAACCGATCGGACCCCGATATTAATTTGTCGTAGAGGACCAGTTCCTCCATCTCCACCATACAACGGTATAAATCGTCCTGGTGTATTTTTTTTTTAACGTGTATAACTGGAGAGAATGAAGTAGAAATAACATACCACAACTCCACGTGTCGAAGGAGCCCTTTTAGCTCTCGGTAACCTCAGACTAAATAATAAATACGACAGGTTTCTCTGGGTATACCCCGTGGGTGCCATTACGCGGGGGCAAGGGCGCAGTGGGACTCCTGTGGACCATTCTGTTGACCTCCCAGAGCCCCTGGACCTTCTTCATTTTCCCTCGCTTCTTGTCTCTCCCCATTCTTCCCCCGCTCGTCCCCACTGTTTTCACAATCCCCGGGAAGAATTCACCCCCAGTTGGAGGGGAAAGAAAAAAAAAACTTGGATGTCTAATACACTTAGATAGCGATGGGTCGAGTGCTGGGTACCACGCGATTCAGCTCTTGTAGGGCATCCAAACGAATTCCTCAGTCGATCGAGACACCTTCATCCCCAACTCGTTCTTTTCTCTTCACTTTTCTACTCACACTCCATCTTCATTTCTTTTTTTCCCCCTCAGTTTCCCCCTGTCCCTATCACCTTTCTTCGACTTTCCAACATGCAGATGGCCCTCCGGGCAGCGAAGTAACAAAAAAAAAAAATCACAACCCTCTCTGTCGTTCCGCAACTGTATATGGGGACTCAGGAGTCCTCGAATGCTCGTTTAAGGGAGTAATGCTAACGACGAATTCGAAGAGTTTGACGGGAAGTCAGTGATAATGGAGCGTCATTGTGCTCTCGGGAGAAACTTTTTTTTTCCGTCCTTTCTCTCCCGCTCTTTAGTATATCACCTCGTTTTTTATTTTTACCTCCCTTTCTTTTGAGTTTTTCATTCGGACTTTTTTTTTTACAATGCGAAGAGGGACCAGTGATTTCGACGTGGAGTGAATCCTTCACAAAAGAATACTTTTCCACAATACAAAAAATATTATTTGACAAAGACCAGAAAAGTGTGCGCAATACTGCCGAGTTATTAATGAAGAATGGAACTGGAAAACAGGAAGCTAAACTCGGGGGTTTGTACAGAGACAGGGGAAATAGAGAAGCAGGAGAAAACCAGTGGGTGCGGTTTTATAAACGTGAAGATCTAATTAATGATTCATGGTACGTCGGGAAAAAGTTTGATCTTATGGTGGATGGAGAAAAAAGGTCCGTTAGAGAATGTGAATGATTATTCGATATCCGGAAGTTTTTTAATGGAGCGAGATAATTCAGTGGCAAAGTGGAAAACGAGATAAAAGTGCTCATCTAATTAATGACTGAGTACACGTTGTTAAGTATTTTAATGATTCTTTTGATGGTTTAAAAGAGAGGGAAAATATTGATAAACGATTGCATAATCTGGACATAATTCCAGAGAATTCCAATGAAAAAAAAAATCTAATGGTTTCAATCAGATGTTCGAACATAAATTTGGGGTGAAATTTCGTATTGATTTTTTGAAAATTTATTCGTTTGAAAAACATTAGATTGGAAAAATTATATTGTTCCATTGTGAAACGTATTTTCCATTGCATTCCCTTTTTTTCAATGCAACAAGAGCCCATCGATTTTCCCATAAAGTGAATTTCATCCAAAAGAATGCTTTCCGAGCAAAAGAAATTCAACAAAAACTGAAAAAATGTGGACGAAACAACGCACTTATAAACAAAGAGTAGTCCTGAAAACCCAGGAGGCAAAGCCCGAAGCTGGTATTCCATAAAATCCAAATGAAAATCCATTACCCCATTGAACAAAAGTGTGGATCTAATTAATGATCGATCGTATGCTGGTAGACCGCGAGATATTCATTAGCCCTTGGATACACACGCAGAGGAAAATCAGGCGGGGCACCACACCAAGTAATCGGGAGTTATTGAGGAAGCACATTGGCCGCAGGCCTTATTGATACCTCAACAACACCACAACCCCTCTCATACCTCACCATTTCCCTATTACCCCCTTTTCAATGGCCGTGTGGAGCATGTGTATGGGTCACAGTTCATACCTCGAAGCTTCTAATGACGTGGAAAACTCAAAATGAATGGATGGCCCAGATCTCATAAGAATGCCAGCAAGAAGTCAATGAAATTGAGAAAAACAATAACGCCTGAGCTAAGGGGGTGGATTTTCCAAGCAGTCATCCCTGATTCACTGGAATTATCATCGAATGTCATCGGTGACCACTTTTGCTCCGCAAATGCCAGTTTTTCTGGCCACTCGCTATCAAATTCCCTTCAATTCGTCCCTCAATTCCCTAAAAAAACTAATTGCTATGATTTTCCTCTTATCCACTAGTCGTAGTTCCCCGATTACTCTCTTTTCAATAATCGTATGGAGCACGTGTACGTCACAGTTTCTCCCACAAAGCCTTTAGTCTCTAATGACATGGAAAAATAAAACCAAATGGATGGCCCAGATCTCGTGAAAATGAGAGCAAGAAGTCAATGAGACCAGGGAATACAACAGTGGATGGAGGGAGGGGTGGGTGGGTTGGTTGGATGGAAAACGAGAGGGTAGTTGGGTGGGAAAAAGCTGAGTGGGATGCTAAGTATCAATAATTGAGCGGGCATAGGGTGGGTTGTGATGGCAGTATACTGGTATATAGTGGTTGGCTTGGCTGGCCATTTAGGGGTCGCAGTGGAGCGCCCGCACTAGGGAACGATAGGGGTTAGGCGGGAGGGAGAGAGGGAGGCGAATTGCGCGGCTGTATTATGGGGCCAGGTCTCGCAGTGTGTGCAATGGATATATCGGAGGATGTATCGGTGGGCCACGGTGCCGAGTTGCTCCTGCTATCGACATGTCGAGGATGCCTGCCTGCAATCCCCAACTACTGTGTGTGTTACACACTGGCTCCTATACATTTAGCTCTTGCTCGCTTGCTTGCACCGGTGGATGACTCTGTTTGTCCCTTCAGTATCGCAATACCTCGGCACGGTATCCCTCTTCCCCCCTGACCCCCGATCACCAGCCGTGTCCGTATGGTGAACGTATAAAGCACAAACCGCGTGCCACCCCACGGCTACTCTGGATATGTCGATGGATGACAATAAGGCTAACTGGACCGGGTATCGTAGTTCTTGATCGTAAAAGTGGTTTCTTTTTCAAGAGGTTTTTTTATGGGATTGGGATTAGACGAGGGAGAATAGGGGATGGTTTTCTTGATCGTCAATTGGCTTTTTTTTGCTCAATCGGAGAATGTAAAGGAATTGAGATGATAATGAGGGGAATTATAGTCGATTGTTTAAAGCCTTTGGCAGCGGAATTTGTCATTGTCATAAGGAGGGAAATAGGTTAATAAAAAATGCGAAACATTTCGGACTCTTTACAGAAGTTTTATTCATTTTTATCGGACATTCATTGTTGCTCCCCAATTACGCAACTTTTTCTCTTCTCGCCTCTAATTTATTGCTCTGCAGAGAATACAATTAGAGAATACGAACTTCTTAGCGCTGAACCAAAATTGATGCTTCCGCAATATTTCATTTCCCCCAAATTTCGATTTTATTCATTCATTATAATTTATGGTGTTTTTTCCTTGTTTTTGGAAGAATTCCATCACGCCAATTTACAAATATATGCAAATATCACATCGACAGATGCCTGTTGAAAAGTCAAAGGGTGGAGTGGGCCAGAGGAAGGGGATAACATATATAACAGTGTTATATGAAAGAGGGGTTGAAAGCCTCCGTGCACCGGATGTGCAACTGTTTCGCGGCGATCGAGACGCGAGAAGCGTTTCCTCACTTCTAGTTTTCCTCTTTTCCTCCCTCCTCACCTCTTGCACGTTTTAACCTCCATTAGTGACCCAGGGGCGTTCGCCCTTCTCCTCTCTCTTACACCCCAGCACTTTACCTTCAAAGTATCATTTTCTTTCTCGTACGTTTTCTCTCTTAGTCTCTCTTTTACATTTTACAAGGGTGGAATAGGGTTTACGGTGTTACACACGAACCCTCAGCAACCCCCCGGACAACTTAATGTTATGTAAAAATACCAGGCGGCATCCACAAACCTCCCAGTCTCTTTTTCCTCTTCCTCCAGCGAATGCTCAGATCTACCGTTACATTAATGTACAGCCCAGTAAAAGTACAGGAGATAAAGACAAAATGGATGAAAGAATAAAAAAATGGCGAAACGGAAAGGGAAAAAAAGACAGAGAAATGAGGATACGCTGGGAATTTGGAAAACATGATATCATTTCTCGTTTTGTTTCGAAATATTTCAGAATAATTAATTAAAATCTGGGAAATGTATATATCTTATTTGTTTAAATTTTAGTGCGTTTTTATGGAACATTTAAACTGGACTTTCACTATTCCATTGATTTTTGCTCCAAACTACAAATTTATACACAATGAGTAAGTCTTTTCTAAATGCATTGAATAATTATAAATTCTATGTAACTCAACTATCTTTAGATATGTTTACCATTGTATCAATGGACAGCCCAGTAAAAGTATAAGAGATAACGACAAAATGGATAAAAGAATGAAAAACCGTAAAAATAGGGTTGAAAAAAGGCAGAAGGAAATGAGAAAAAGCAAAAAAAAATAGGGGCGCGAACCGAACGCAGATGCGCTCACTGGAATTTAAATAAAAATAAAGTAGAATTTAAAACTACGGCGAATAAGTAATAACATCCTTGCATAGGCTTGCTCATCCCTGTATAAACCGAGACTACGATTTCGTGATTTTAATTGGCCTCCAACTTCACTCTGGGGGTGTGTTTTTTTTTTTTATTTGTCCATGGTATTTTCCGCTGTTAGCTCACGTTTACCGTTAAAGTTGGCCAAGATTTGCCTTTCTCTGAAAAGTTTTCCTTCTTTCTTCGTTCCATTATACGATCTATCTCATTTAAGAAAGTTTATCCAATGGGTCTATACTTCGA
Source organism: Diachasmimorpha longicaudata (assembly GCF_034640455.1). Lineage (NCBI taxonomy): Eukaryota > Metazoa > Arthropoda > Insecta > Hymenoptera > Braconidae > Diachasmimorpha > Diachasmimorpha longicaudata. The sequence continues at coordinate 7,191,855 of NC_087229.1, read as the reverse complement.
ATATCATTTATTTTATTGAATAACTGGATGCTATTATAATTATTTAAGACTTTAATTATGTAAAATAGAGTTGGAAAGAAGGATGGGGATTGGGGGAATCAATTTATCGGCTCTCAAAACTGTTTACTGAGTTGTTCTTTTTTTCCACGATACGAATTTTGCCAGAATTTTCTTCACAGACTAATGAGGCAGCAATGATACTGCTATTTTTTTACAGTTATTAATTCAAGGGATGAATATTTGAGACTATGCCAAGTGTTAGTGGTCCTGAAGATGTTGGCAGCGTTGGTGGAGTTTGGAAAAGCTTGATGGAGAATTTATTAACCCCTTCGCCTATTTGTCAGCCTTCAAAAAAAAATCCTCAACTCATCCTTTCTTGAGGGTCTTCAGGCTCTAAAAAAGAGGAACCCATCATCATATGATCATCAGTGAATGATGACCTATTCCTCATCAGGAACGTTGTTGAAATCTTCCCAGGAAAATCATTAGCTTGAGTTATTGATCAATGCGTTCTATGATTAGGTGATTTTTTTCTGTTTGCTCTCCTCATGATCATCATTCCCTCTCGTGTTCATCTTATTTCCGAATGCTGTTATGATTATGTTAGACAATAATGGAGGATAGACTTGAGATGGAGCTCACGGAGAAACGGGAAATACGTTTATTCGGCTCTCGAGACTGTTGAGAGCTCCCGAGTTATCCCCTTTATTTTCAATAGTATTATCTGGTTCAGAATTTTCTTTCGGGAGTAATGAGGCAGCAGTGATACTGCTATTGCGTGCAGTTATTAATTCAGGTGAATGAATTTTTGAGACTGTGCTAAGTGTTGGGGATGCTGAAGATGTTGGGAGAGTTGGTGGAGGAGTTTTGGAAGACTTGACAGAGAATTTATCAACTCCTTTGCTTGTTTGTGGTCCTTCGAAAAGAATCTTCAACTCATCATCTTTTATTGAGGATATCCAAGCTTTGGAGAAGACTGGGCTCATCGTCAGATGATCATCGGCAAATGATGACACATTACTCAAGAACTTGGGATTAGCATCTAAGATTCTTGGCACCTCCCAGGGTAAGTAATTAGCTTGAGCTATTGATCGTTTACTCCGGAAATGCTGGTCTTTGTGATGAGGGGTTTTTTTTCCGTGTTTGTTTTTCTTGTGATTATGTGCCTTGTATTTTTTTTTCTTCCGTCTTTTCTTCACTTGTCTTCGCCTCCGGTTTTGATAGCTCTCAGCTTTGAGGGGTAAATCCTGCAATTCATCGTCATCGTGGTAGAGCTGGGAGGCAAAAGGGTGGGAATGGAGAGGACTGCCTGAGCGTTTTTTCGGCGATGCTGATTGAGGTTTTGCTTTCTCCTTTGATTCGATGTATTTCAGAAGCAAGTGCAATTGCCGTTCCTGGGGGGGGGGGGATATTCAGAGGAACTCAGTGAAATGTGTCTCAAGTGGTTTTTCTAAGAGAAAAGATTTTTGATGGTGGCTTACGAGGTAATCGTGCACTGCCTGCACCTTCGTCTGTTCCTTGTCGCTGAGTGCGAGATATTCTTTTATCAGACCTTTTAATAAGCGAACTTTTCGGTAGAGATCAGTGGACAGCGGTGTCTGGGTCTCGGGCTGTTGACTGCTTGATGACTGGAATGTCTCCGGCTTAGAATTCTCCACCGGCTGATTCTGTGGGTGGACAACTGGCTGGCCTGTTGTTCTCTGAATTCAATGTGAAACAATGGTTGGGGATAATTCAGTTGTAATTAAACGGGTCGGGGAATGCTAGTACCTGACTATCATATGGCTTCTCATCTCCAACCATCCACACCAAAAATTCATGCAAATGTGGTGGTAACTTTGTGCAAGTCTTATGATGAACTTCGCTAGACACGAGGTGACCCAAAAGCTCCATGACCTTCTTCATTATCTCTTCGGTACGTTTTATCTGGGCAAAGAGAATATGCTGAGTTTTCGGTGAAATAGTAATGAAAGTTGGTAATAGTTGCCTCTTCAGGATCACTGGGTCCGGGTATCGCGGGGGGAAGTGAGCCGGGTTTATTGCGACGGGTTAAACCTGGGCCTAGGCGAGTCTTTAAGGGCTCATTTTTATGAACCTGAAAAATTCAGGATGGAATTCAGCTCGAGTTGAATTTTGGAGAATTGAAAAGTTGTGGGAACAGATGATTCATCGTTTGGAAAATTCACCAAATTATTTCTCTCACTTGTTCAAAAATTTTATCCACAATTTTAGCCGCGAGATCGCCCCTCACCGCGTGTCCCATTTGATCCACATCCTTTGAATAATCATCCCCCACAAGTCTGCCCACTCGAGTCCCTCTATTCGTACTTCGTTTCACTCTTTTCATCGTATCAAGCTGAGTTGAACGATTTTTAAAAAATTTTTGTTTCCCTTTGAAATACGGCCTGCTCCTTCTATGGAGATAAGTGAGTGCCCTCGAATGCCAGAATTCTTTGAAATTCTGGTTAGTGTCACGGTGTCTGGTTACACTTCTTGAAAACCCGTCGGGCGGTATTCTCTCGCTACTTGTGAACTCACTTATCTCAGAGTTTGTCTCGAATGCTTGCATAAGTTCTCTACCAAATCCCATCTTTGTGTTTTCCCGGCTGTCATAATCCTGCCACGGCCAGTTATAGGGCTCCACTATCGACTCATAACGCATTATTGGGCCAAATTCGCTCGAACGCTTTCCCCTTGACTGTTTACTCGGGGTTGATGTCTCTTTGTTTATGGGTTCACGATGAATTTCAAAGGGAGTTTCGCCGTTGCGAATTAACTTGAGGTTCCCCTGATTTGCGGCCTTCTGGTCCTCTTCCTATTGGATAAAATCTTTCTCCTTGGTGGGTATGTATTTTTTATTTTTCGTGGGGCACAAGAAGATCAAAATCAACGAAAAAATAGGAGAAAAGCGAGGGAAATAGGAGCAAGTGGAGTGAAATTGATTTTAATTAGCATTTTACCATAACTTCTCGATTTTGAAATGGAAAAAACCAAGATTGGAGATACATTGGTGGCCTATTTTGTTTCACCACTTCCCTCGTAAAATTCATTCTTAGCTCAGGAAAATAATAACTACAAAATATTATACGAATAACGCCCAACATTACTCGATCCCTCTTTGTCAAGCTGCTGAATTATTCGGTATCTCGTATTTTAGTAAAATTAAAAATTCATCATTTTCCCCCAAAATTGAATTGAATGTCACCGAAAATTACTAGTCAGTGAGCCGTGGAATTTCAATTTTATTTCACCGATATTCCATCTACTAAAACACCTTGTATACAAAATGTAAATAGCAGGCTGAAAGCCCTGGGGCGATGGCCAATCGCGAGCTTTCTGCACCAAATTCCATTGAAAATGACTGAATCAATAATTTATCCTTTTTCGATTTTTCCCCCTATTCATGAAATCGAAATGGAAATCTCCACGAATCGAATATGAAAATCCCTCAAAGAGAATTTTGCTCTCCAATTATCTACGAGCATAAACTATTTTTTCGTTGATTTTTTTTCTCCTTGTACCTGGAGGGATTTCCAGTGTTTATCATTCTGAATTTCATTCGCATTAGGGAAGAAAACGTTGGGGGAGTTGTCCAATGAATTTCCCTGCTCGACTCCTCCTTTAAACATATCATCAATGACCTTCAAAGCCTGATAATCACTTCCTGATGAGGATGAACTGTTGTCTTTGGGGGAGTTTACTGGGGATATTACGAAGAACGTTTGACGGGGATTTGAAGCTTTTGGAGATCGTCTGGATAAAATAGGCGGACGAAAAACACAATCAAAAACTAAATCCACGGAAAAGAAGATTAAGTGAAGTCATATGGTGGCATACGAAGGCGATGTTCCCACTTTTTTCATTACCAACACATATTATAAACTTTTACAACCGTCTGGTCTTACATAACGTACATATTTGATTCACCAAGTGCATTAGTCCTTCCAGGAATGATCTCGTACTCTTGAATCTCTAAAAAATGCGAGTGAAGGAGCATTCCATTCCCCCCATCCTCTTCATCCCTGTGACATCGAGCCTCACGTCTGTGAAAGTGTTTCAGGTTCAGAAATAATGTTAATTTCCTACCTCATCCTAATCTTCTTGAGCTAACCCAACCGTATCACCATCCAGATCATTAGAGACCTCCATATCCCTGTCCTCGCGATTCTCACTCGCCTGATCGTCGAGATCTACGATGAATTTTTTATCCTCAGGACGAACTTCAGCGCTGAGGAATTCTTGACGAGGGTAAGGAAGTGTGGTATTGTCTGCGTTTTGCATTACAGTAGGAACTTCTTTTTTTATCGTCTCCATCATATTTATCATTGCTGTTAACGATAATGAATGGAACGAACTGATAGATTACTAGATTCTTTCCAAATTTTACGATGGACGAAATAATTCACTTTGATAACAACAGAAAAATTCGGTTTTACCATCACTTGATGAGGTAATTAATTTTCAATAAATTTTAAAACTAAATTGAGAAAAATAATAAATGACATAACAGCAAAAATTCAATCAAGAAAATTAATTACAACTCACTAGTACTACCACTCGCATTGATAGAATTCATTGAGTCTCGTTTTCCCATATCTCCCTCGTAATCATAGTACTCAATGATACCACTACCAGTTAAATCGGAAATTGGATAACGTCTCCTTTCAACCTTCATATTCTTCCCGAGATTCCTCGCTGGTGAGTTTTCACCGGAGAATCCCAGGTCACCCAGAATCGTCTCAATATCCACCTCATTAGCTGCACTCCTATCCCCAATTCCATCGGCATCTTTATCACCCCTATAATCTCTTATCGCGGCACGTCTCCTGTGACCGTGCTTTGACCAGAGGAGTCGTCTCTTGCTGCTTCGTGTTCTGTAGCTACCGGGATTAATAGTCCTGTCGATTGATTTTAATTCATCCTTGGCCCTCAGAACATTTTTCAAAAAGTTGTCCAAAGCTGGACTGTTGATGTCATCTTCCACCTGTGCCCCGGTAATAATTCTATTATGCACTCACATCATCAGAGTAGATGTCGTTATTGATCTGACTAGATAGTTTCTTTCCTATTTACTGACTCAATAGCATCAACAATATTCATAACAATTACCAGTACATCACGCAAATCGGTGCTGTACTATTAAAACTACTATTGAAAACTACTAAAAAAATATTTTCGAAATTTAGCAAGTTTTTTCTAGTTTCTCCAATTGTATCTTCGGGAAGTTAGATTATGTGTCTGAAATCATCATCTTATTCCTTATTCCACTTTCATCTTTCTCATTATACATGGATTAAAATACAAGATAATCCTCTCAATGCAAGTAATATTATTCTCCCTCAACCCTCGCTACCCCCAAAGACAAAAGAGTCCTAGTAACTAACCGCGGAAGTAACACGTTGAAGAAGAAAAAAAAAACAGACGTCAGAAAGGTCTAGAGCCCAGAGAAGCGTGTGGAGATGTACAAGAAGGCACCAAGGCACCATGTAGAAAGCTCTCTGTCTCTGACAATCTGACTCTCTACCCTCTCACTCCATTCCTCTCCCTCACCCTTCCATCCCCTACCCCAACTGACGAGTTATAATAATAATAGAGAGAGAGGGAATGAATCCTAAAACCATTTCTCGTTTTCTCCTTCACTATCAACGATGTCGCGTGCCTTTTCCTTCAGCAACGGACATACACCAAGACAATGCACCTCATCTATAGTGATATAAAAAAATATATATATGTTTATATATTCGTGGGTATATACCACGTACATCCACCTATCTAACCAGAGGGAAAATGAGGAAGAGCGACAGTGAATGAGTGAGACAGAGGAGTTAGGTATGCCAGGGTGCGTTATTAAAAATTCACTCCCTCCCGCGGTTGAAGTGGCCTCTGGCAATCTGCATCTCATTCCCAGCGGGCCCTTGTGCTACTCGTATCCCCAACCCGAGCTATCCTCGTATTCCTCCTGCTTCCTCTTGGTGGAGGTAGATGAGGGGTAGGGTGGAGGCACACTGTGGGCCGAAGCTCTTCTGGTACACTTCCACTGCTGGCCTCTTCAGATGGCTGGCATGACAGAGTCCATCCGGCTACCATCCTTTTCTGGTTCTCATATCGGTGAGGGGGGTGAACATTTCTGTGGCCCATTAGGTTTCGGGGGGGGTTTTTGGTTCACGAGGGGAGTCATTCGGGTTTTTTAATATTTCATCATTCAACGGAGATGACAATACTTTGGTGGAGATGTGGTTTTCAAGTTGAGGATGTGGAAAAGTCTATGTTGATGTCTTTGCTGATGATTTTGTTTTAAAATAAACTTTGAATTTGATTTTTTTTTTATGGAGCTACGACAATCAGATGAAGATTAGTTTTATCACAATAATTAGCCTCCCAAGTCTCATTTTTCCAACAAACTTGATGTAAAAAGTGCTTGATTGTCATTTTGTGCCACGTTTCGCCCTCTAGAGCTTTAATTTTCGTCCAAAATTTCTTTCTGCGTATGAGGAAGGGCCTTAAGTTTATCTCTAACCTTTGAGCTCAAGAATGTGATATTCTTATCAGCCTTGGTGACAAAAAATTATGAGGCTGACATAATTATTTTGGAGAGGAAAGTCACAGGCCACCAGGAAAATTCATGAGAATGCCTCTCCATATTTTCCTTAAAAAGTCCCATTCATAGCCATTAAATGTCAATGAATGTCTTCCACACTGTAAAATACCCCCAGTCTCCAGATTTACGAGAAAATTAACTATCAGAATAATTCGACGCATCTCTGTCCTTTCTTCTCCCAATGAATTGATGTTGTCATCTCTCACATTTCCATCTTGATGAATTTTTCATTTCCACTAATTAATATTTTTTATTACGAAAGTTCCTGGAAAATGATGAAGCTCCGCAGCGTTTCATCTCCATCCCTTTTCTCTTCATTTCCACTGTCATCAAGGAACCGTCATCAGATGGACGTGCGAATTGTTCCACGAGGATTTTCTCTACGTGCGTGTCCCCATCGGCGACACGCGCAAATTTGGATGATTGTCCTTTGGATTCTGCATTTTTTTTTCCTCTCTCTCTCTCACTAGAGAAGGAACTGGTGACGCAAGCGGGCGGAAGGGGGGGGGGGAGTGGAAAGAGAGAACACAGGGCCTCGACCAAGATGAGACGACCGGGATATGACGGGGACGAGGATCGATCGTGGTACCATTTTGTGGGTGAGTTGAGAGGAGTGAGAGAGACCGACAAGAGGAGAGTAGAGTAACGCTTGGCAGCCAAAACTACGAGCGGCATAATCAATCACGGCTAGTGGGGAGGTTTTGCACTTGGGTCTTGGGTTTGTATGTGGATACCAAGGCATAGTTTTCCTCCTTGTTCCCTTGTTACGTTAACGGTAATATCGCCTCTTTCCTCTAAAACGTGGATGTGCCTTGTCTCAACGTTGCCCAAAACCTCTTTGTCATTTTGTCGACGTAAATTTCAGCCGGGAGGTGAGTACTTTGACGTTAAACAGTGAGTTAAAGTTATGAGGAGGAATGGGGTGGGGAAGGGGGGCATGAAAAAGAAATTAAAACGGCGGCTAGTTTTTTTTTCCTTTTAGGGAATCCATCCGAGGAGTTCGTTGTTTTGGGAAAATGAACGTCCGTCGCTCGGTCACTTTTTCGAAATTCTCTCCCAAAATCAAGATTAAAATTCTGCTGTAATGAGGTTAAATACTGGGACTCAACTCGCCTGTAATTTTGTATCCAAAGATCTGCGATCCTGGGACTCACCTCCACCAGGAGCGACGATGAGTAAAGTCTGAAGAAGGAGCAGGAAGATATTCAAATCCATTCTTTCCTAGTTCTAATCCTCAAATGGAAAGCTTTCAAAGATCCTGCATGAGTCCAGGGGATGAAAAAAAAACATTATGACTCGATGGTAGAAAAAAAAGGAGTGACGGTAGAAACGTAAATTTCTTACTCGGGTTATTTTCTGCACGTCGTAATTTGCATTCTCTTAATCCCAACTCTGTGTCTTTCCACCTCTTTCTGTTCCCATATTACTCTCGTTCCTTTTTAAAACCACTATTCAGCCCTTGCCTATGCCAGTGTCCTCCAGTATCCTCCACCCCCGAGCGAAAGCGTTGGGAAATTAAAAACGTCCGATCGTAAAGCCTTGAAAGGAGGTGAAATATCGCCAGTGAAGTACATTGAATCGTAATCAGCCCAGCTCTTAATCTCAAATAATAACTGTACTCCCTCATATTCACCATTATTATTTGTTTCTCCTCTCAAAGGGGAGTGGGTGGGGTGCACAAAAGTGAGCTAAAGAGCGATAAACTCCGGCATTCGTGGGGAATACAGAAAATTTTTGCGAAGAAAAGGACAGGAGAATTGTTTGAAAAAAAAAAGAAAGAGGAGAAATGATGGAGAGAATGGGGATGGTGAAAAGGGAGAGAAAGGAGCCAGTGGAATCTCTGGCCTGGCTGCTTACTCTACGCGGTGCACGGAAGTTGTGCCTGCGCCCATAGAAATCTTTGTGAGACTTACACTTGATTTCACCCGGGCCTTCTTCTCGGCTATGGAGATCTCGGTGCTTCGTGGATGAGGAGAAAGATTTCTTTTAAGAGAGAATAAGCAGATGCTCAGAAATCGATTCTCACTGGACGATGGCTTTTGTTGAGGGATACTCGCATTTATCGAAGTAGTGAAGAGTGAAACAGAACCTCTGGAACCTCTGGAAGTATATCCCAATGTGTCTTATTTTTAAATTAAAAATTATTGTTAAAGAAATGAAATTTATTTTCATTAAGCGGTATAAGGGTACAGCGAGCGTGAAAAATTAAATTTTATTTTTACTAGCTTTTGTTATTAGCAATAAATATTTTTCTTCCATTCAGCCAGACGAACAAATGCGCCTCCTTAGAATCATCTGATGATAAATCTCCAAAAATGCATGAAAAATATTTTTCTGTTAAGATCATACAATAAAAATTGGTGGGGGTAAGAAACCAGTTGGTGTACATGAGAAAAAGGGGTTGCGCTGATGGAACGGGACGAGAATAATGTACCGCGTAAGAGCCATTAGGTTATTAAAAACTAGAAGCCGGAAAAATGAAAGAGGAGAGTTAAAGGGACGTATACAGAGGGGGGAAGGGCCCTCTCCTCCCTCCGCAGGGGGTGGAAATGTAGAAATAGGACTGAGAAAATGAGTGGCTATGGAGGTTGTAACAGTGGCGAAAAATTGGCTCGGCCTGTGTTTACGTTTCGATGAGACCAAAAAAAAATTTTAAAACACAAAAATACGAGCTTTTGCATGTCTGCTAGAGAGCGAGAAATATGTGCTTAAATCAGAAAAATCTGGAGAAATTTGTGTGAAAAAAAAACTCACCTAAGCCGAGACTTTTTATTCTATTTTTCTGAAAAACTCCGGGACGTTTTTCCGCCAATCAAAAGCCGTCGAATGCTGGCACGTCTCGAAGGAAATAAATGATGGGAGGGGCAACAATTTGCCAATAATAAAAAAAAAAACCTAGGAAAGAGTGTATGGTCCTATAAAAATGATAGGAAAAATATGTAGACCTGGGCGTTTTTGTGGTTAATCGATCTTGACTGTGAGTAGATTGTTTATTGTTTTTACCGGTCTGCTCTGTTTGTTTTTTATATTTTTTTTCTATTGTGGTTATCGAAGTGCCTTTCATACCTGCACTAATTAATTTACGTTAATAGAATGGAGGTAAACTCGTGGTTTGAAGTCAAATGGAACAAAAAGACCATTCAACGAGTTTTTTTCCTTGTTAAAGATATTGAAGGGAGAATGAACTGTGTGAACGATGGAACAATTGAATCCAGGCCAAAGATGGATTTTTAGGGAGCGATTTGTCGGTGAAGTAGCTTCAAACGCTATTAAAAAATCATTAATTAATTCGTTCGGAGGAAAATAATTTTATACATGATTAATTGGAGCTGATGTGCTGATTGATTGGGACGTCAGAGTGACGTATTTTAATGTGCAAACTCCAGAATGAGTCTCCTTAATCGGGAGAATTTGTGGAGAATAATTCTCCACCAATGAGGGGTCGTCGCGAGTGCTGCCAGGTCTGATAGAAAAAAAAATGTGAGGGAGAGCAACAATTTACCATACCAATAATAAAAAAACTAGGAATGAGAGGATGCTCATTTGGTGGTCAATCGATCTAGACTGTGGGAAGATTGTTTACTCTTCTTTTTGTTTTTCAATAGTTTTTTCGATTGTGGTTAACGAGGCACGCCGAGAAAAATATTGAGTGAAAATTCCGTAACTATTCACGCAATCCATAAACTAAAATCGTTTATAATTAATTTTTATAGCAATGGACATGAATAGTTCTAGTTCAAAGGAATAATTAGAAAAAAAAAATGAAAAGTTTTTATTTTCAGGAATTTTCAGTGAAATCTGATCTTTCATGACTTTTCGATCGCTCCTGCTGTCGTAAAAAATAACAGTCAACTGTTCGAATGTAAATTTTCTTTCAAACATTTAAATTAAGTCTGAAGATTGAAATTAATCAAGTGATTAGTGGGTGAACAGACCTTGAAATGGCTGAATTATTTCCAGAGAAAATAATTTCATAAATGATTAATCGGGGCAGTTATGCGAGTTCATTTGCACGTCGATGTATCATCTGTTGATATGAAATATTGTTTTGCGAATTGTGCATATACTCGACTGAGAGGTAAATAATAGTAATGAATAAGCACACATGTGTGACAGAGAGCAGTGGGCAGAGCTGTGAACCCATTCGGCTTTGTGATTAGACGTAAAGTAGGCGGAAATTATTGGGCCCAGTGTGCGGAATTATTGGATGGATTTAGTTATGAGGCACACAGCACACGCTCAGTGTATATAGTAACTCTTTGTGTATATGTAGCGGCCCTCGTCGTCTACCACACACTTCAACATTGGCCCAACCCTTTTGCTCTCTGTCGTATACAATATTCACTTTCTGACTCACTCGTTTACACACTTTCCTTCTCACTTTGGTATAAAGTGCCCTGGCTTGTACATAAATTTCTCGATACCCGTGTGCACGAGCACCCCCACGTTACTCTCTCACTTTGAGTTGAGCGGAGTACATGGGCACCGGGAAAATACCTGTACATGTATCGGGGTAATTTCTAATATTGCCGAGGTATTTGCTAGATTCGTTAATATTCAACGATCGACAGGGATCGCCCTCTAGTGAATGTTTGATGGAGATTTCGGGGGGGAGGAGATGTTTGAGAGGGAAAGGAAATATATTCAATCTATGGAATATAATCCTGCGATGATTGAAACGATTTTCCTCCCCGCGAAGATGTAATTTTTGTCGACTCCACCGTAAATTTCAAAATTTGTACAAAAATGACGATTCCCATTTTCAAATGTACCACACGGAGAGAAAAATTCTCTAAAAATTACATATTTGTTCCGTAATTTTCTCTGACGGTTTGATACTTTTCCCGAAAGTTCACTGAAAAAGTGCGTAACTGCTCCGTAATTTTAACCAAATAATTTTTCTCCCCGTGTAAATATCTTGATTCTCAAACATTTCAAAATTATTTACTGCAAATCGCAGTAGTGGCGAAAAAACAATTCGCACGGCATTTCTATTTCCTATGCAACAAAGAAATCAAAACAAATCTATTGAACGTGAAAATGAAGCGACAAAAAGCGCAATGATCACAAAAATAGAAGAATGCGTTGAACATTGAGCTACCTCACACACACACCCACACATAAATACATATACTCACTCACTCAGTCTCTCTTCACCTGACTGTACAGTGTGGTGAGTTACGCAAATGCGAATAAGAACAAAGCAAATAACACTGGGCGACGAATATACAAATCTAGAACGACACGAAACAATGCCCCGGGAGAGTTACCGGGCTTTCTAATTGAAACCGAGCCCCGGTGTTTTGCCTACCCCTCGCCATCTCATATGCGTGTGCACCGTACATTTGTATATAGTGGAGGCTTTCTTTTCACTCCCCCTGAGCACCTAATCGTCCTGCACAGATGCGTGCCAACGTGTTTTCTCGGTGGGTTACCCTTCTGTTTTCTTTATCCTCCCGGTTATTTATCCATTGTATCAAAATTTCCCGCCCATTCGATTTCTTCGACTGATAGTTTTTTTTTTCATCGAAAGAAAATGCTCTGGCATTGCGATAAATAACTAATAACTAATCGATTGACTTGGAACGAGAGTTTCTCAATGAATTGTTCATGATTATTCTCATCGGAAGACAGCAACGGGGCACTATAATGATATATCATCGAATCGAAAATTCCCGTTTGATTACTAGAAATAAATGTAATTGAAGAAATTATATTTTTATGTCAATGTGTTGAACAACTGTATTTTGACATTTATTTGACGTTCACTTTTATTCTTCCCCAGCGGCTTTGTGATAACACTTAAAAATTTAATCCGCAATTTCGTTTTCCCATCCATTGAGGATTTTTAATACTCTATCGGTGGAACTGAAGGGCATTAAAAAACTAGAAAGCACGAGGGGTGAATATGTCGAATTCAACGAGTTTCCTTACGAGTCGCTTGGGGCCACAGGACTAAATGCCACCGCGAATTGTTCACGCAGTTATTCCAGCTCTCAAGATCTTTCTTTGGTATCCAGTCGATACATCCATCGCGTCTCACTCAAATAATTATTTACAAACAGCAAAAGAATAGAGGAGAAAGGGACAATGGAAGAATCCAGTGCAAAATAATTTCGCTCCCTTCGTCCTAAAATATTAAAGACGAACCGTTAAAAAAGGAGGATACACCAGCGGAAAAAAACACTTGCAGTTACACTGAATGTGATCCAACCCCAAAAGCGTCCCTGGAATTATTTATAAAATTACTTGGAACATCCATAGGAGCATACTCCTCCCAACTTTTTCCATAAACTGCTTTATATTTCTCCCTCTATCATTTTTTTTTCTTCATTCACTTCCCACGATTACGTTATGATTCAGTCCTCCGGGTGTAGAAGATTTTGAATATAAAATAAAACCTGAAACTTTTCCGGCAAATCAAAACATTTCAATTGCATCTCCAAATAAAATATTACAAAATAATATTCATTAAAGAATACTTTCTGTACTCTGTAAACGCACAACTGTCCTCTACATTTTTTTTTTAAACCATGATGATAATAATAATAAAAATGTCGTTGAAAAATTGAAATGAGGATCGATGCATCAAGCGGATTATCCCTCGCCAATCCAAGACGTTGGTCCGCTGGAATGTAAAAGGTCCAGTTATGGAGAGGAAGCCCAAAGTATACTCAGACCCCAAGAAATACGATAAGCACTTTGCCCGGCCGTATCTATCAAACATAACCCTTATGTTACCAGAATAGTGGCTCGCGGTATACTCCAGGGAGTCAGGCCAGGACAGGACAAACTCGTGGAATTTATACACGCGGACCCTGTGCTCCCCTACACTCCCTCATTCTCTCCCATTTGTACCTCTCACTTTCACTCCCTCCTCTGAAAATAGAGCTTCTCCACCTCTCCCACTACTTTTCTCTTTATCATTTATTCATGCAGCGTTACAGGAGGAAAACTCACGCCAAGTGCCTCATAAACGTTTAGTCCTAACCTCATCCCCATATTCAGACTCCTCAATTTTTTTCTCCCGACCTCTGCACTCGGCGTCGATGAGTTTTCGTTGGTTCGCGTCTTTATTTGAGCCAGGCGAATCCACTAGACGTCATATTTGACTTTTTGCCGCCCCTCGAACGCTTTTAAACTGCGAAACTACTTCATTTTATAATTCACGTTCATCCGGAAGGTTAAAATTTCTTGTTTGACTTTGCCCTCACTCGGGGAGGAATCGTAGGGGAAAAAAATCGAAAATTCCATTGTAACGTCGAGTGAAAAGAGCAACAGTGTCATTAGACGCTGCATCACCGAGATGAACGAAAAAAAAAATCCCGGGACGAATTGTTATTGCGACCACGAGCGCGGAGAATTTCCGCCACCAACTCAGTGATATATGACGCTCAGACGTCAGCCGTGTACGGTGTAGAAGAACTCTCGGCTTGGGGTTGAGAGGAAAATAAAGACATCGTCGAGAAAATCCTTGGGATATGGTACATCTCGTAACCGACCTTACGACTGGCTTTCGATTCTCAACGGAATGAGAATTCTTTTTTCACTTATTGGGTTAGTTCCGAATACTTTTCAAAAACATGACATCACATTTTTTCCAAAAATCCCGAGTCGAGTCGTAAAAATAGGAGATAAAACAAAAAATGATGAACTACGTGGAGAGAAATTTCTGTGAAAAATCGGAATCACCCTTGAAAAATCATCAGAATTTTCTCTCCGCGTTGATGTCCAACAGATCTACTAGAAATCATTATCATTCTAAGCGCACCCCAGTTACCACCTCCATCGCTCCACCCCATCCTATCAGAAAATAAATCGCTGCATTATTCCTTTAATCGTAAAAATATCGCACGCATAATGAACAATCAATGGGCTTTTGAAAATATGCACAGATTGTCAGGTAGGGATGATGGTTGCCCAATTTTGCTGCAATCAACGCCCGAAATTTCATGCAAAACCCGAATTCCAATTGTTTCAGCGCCTCCCGATGTAACCAATATGCACTCCACCACAATATAACCGATAAATCGATCGTCACAGTTTCCGTGTTTCGTTCCATTTGAAAATCGAATTAACGTCCATCAAATGCACCTTTTTTGTCCCTCAATCTCGTGCTTGAAGTACCATGTGTACATGCGGGTATAATCCATTGAATTTCTCCGCACTAAAAACATGAAATACCCGTACCAATTTACCACGACGCGAGGGAAAATAAATTGTGCGACCAAAAAGTGATATTACGCATTCAGTTGACAAGGGGAGAAATGACAAACTTATTTACACTGAAACAAAACAAATAAAGAGGATGAGATGCGGTTAATATACGAGGCATCGAGCCACTACACATTCCCGTATATACATTGGAGTATAACTGGGTGATCCCCCGGAATTCCCTGGAGGTGGGGCAGAGCGGGGCATCAACGAATGGCCCTGGACTATATACAAAAGGCGAAAAGAGAGGGGAAAAAAAAATGTAAGAGAGCTGAGATGAGAGGAGATCGAGTCGCGCGAATATCCCATCTTATGGTGATCCCATGGCACACGTATCGCCTGCAAAAGTACACCCCATAACTCCGGACGGGCCACATACTTTTGCCGTAACCCCCGCCGTCTTCGAGCACCCATACTCTCTCCCACTTGGTATATACGGGAAAACAGTTTGGGTGGATCTAATGGTATTAGATACCTCGGGGGAGGATACATTGATACTTGACCTTATGAAATATCGAAAATTAGGGACAAGGGGGGAGGGGGCTCGACAATTCATGGGGATATTTATGATTTGTTTGAGTGATGGAGGAGGGAACCCGATGGGAAGAGAATGTGCTTTATATCATGTCATTAGTCAATGAAAATTACATTACTGGAATTATCGAATTAAATTGCAGGTGAGTGTAAGGGTGAAGGAAAAATTTGACAGCTTAGAGTTGAGGGACCATTGAAAATAGATAATTTTACTCTATTTGGATTTTTTTTTTAATTTTCAGTCGACCCAAATGCAGTTATGGTTTTCCTTTTTTTATGAACATTTCGAAAAAAATTGGCCAACACTGCAGGAATATTTTGTGCCAAATCATGACACCTTTCTACTGCCGATCAGTGATAAATTTACTCACCTTCTTTTCTCACGTTAAAAAACAAATAATCCAACATCAATTTTCAGTAATATAAAGAGCCCCGGAGGGGTCTTCCACAAGGCAGATTTTAATCCTTGTCTCACTCGAGAGGAACAAGTAAAGAGGGATGAGAGTGTAGTACCGAAGTGACTCAAAGTCTGTCTTCCGGCAAGATGCTTAATTCCACCCGCCAGAGTCCTTCGGCAGAACCGACCAGTACACCCTTTTTCCATCCCACTATCCCCCTTACTTCTATATCACTCCAGACGAGCCCCCTACACGCTTTTACGGGTGAATCCTACCGACAGCCTTCAGATAGTCTCTCAAAGCCAAAAAATACCCGATAGAAAGTTATAGATTTTTTTCTCTCTCTCTCTCTCTCTCTCTCACCGGTGATGAGAGATTTTAGATTTCGGGAGGCGTTGATACTCTCTCTGATCTCTTCTGAGTCCTTCCGTTCCACATGCACATCTGTTCCGAGGGTACTACATCAAGTAAAATGCATAATCTTTTTTTACAGTCCCATAGAATTTTACATGATGATCCGCTTTGGATATATTCAGACGTTTTAATTTTAGGGTGACACGAATAATATATTTTTTCCATGATTTTTATTGCGAGTTCTGCCTCCCAGTGGATGAAAATGTTTTATCGAATTATTTATTATGTTAAGGGGTGTCACCCCTGGTTAATTTCCCTCATCATAAAATGATAATTCATTGTTCACTCACTGCTGACACGAATGTTCATTCATGCCTGCGTTTTATAATTTTTATCATCCCCATCCCCTCGGATTACTCCATTACTATTAAAATGAACGGCGCCAAACTCCGAGTTGAGTCTTATCAAAGTTTGATTCCAACTTGGGCAAAGAAAAATGCCAAATTTTCGAGTTTCCGTTACTGATCCCTCCGCCTGTACTCCATCCAAAGTGAGACTATCTTTTGTAATTTAATAATGAGGGAAGAATGGTGGAGACAATGGGACAACAGATGTGATTGTTGGGAGGTAGATTGCCAAGTGATAAGAAAACATGGGGAGTGATTCGCGTGCCGTACGCTCAGCCAAGAGTTTCTCTGTTTAATCCCATCGTGGTTTGTCTGCTTATGGTATTAGACTTGGCTGGGATAACGCAATAAATCCGAGGTATCGCGGACTTTATTGAAGGAGACTTGTTGTCTCATCCTCAGTCATGTGAGAGGTAATTTTTAAGTCAGATGCTGACAATTGTAATACAATTTCAGTGATTCAATACGCATTTACTGCATCAAAAATACCGTTCATACGTTTCAAATTGTAATAAAAAAAATGAGGCCTGAAAAATCGAACTCATTTTTTCTGCGCGAAAGATTCCGCGATTTCATCGAAATAAAATTCATGTTGGAGTTTATATTTCAAATTGTTAATCAGACATTAAGCTATGGATTGGATTGGATAGGTCTCTGTACGATTTATATTTATTTTTTAAAAATATTTTTATGGGTGAAAATTATGAGAAGATTGGGCCTAGTTTTCTTGGGTCCAGGGTGTCGTATTCCTTTTGTTTCTTTAATTAATTCCTCTGAGGAAACGAACCAGAAAATTGTGCCTTCTCCAGCGTATAAATAAAACAACTCAATTCCAACTTTTAAATCATTCAAAATGAGCCCATCTCCAATAATGCATTTTGAAAAAGCAAAAAAATGTATTTCTGTGATAAGAATAAACTTTTTAACCATTTACAAGTAATAGTAAAAATTCGCATATATTTTCTGCATTGCCACTGTAAAAAGTATCACCAGCCACGTAAAATGTATACCCCCGATGTGCACTAGCAAGTGAGAGATGGGTAACAACGAGCCTCTCGGCCGAGTTATCTGTAATGGAATAAGTTGGCAACAATGGTGCATTGTAGAGCGCTTGGGCTCGTCCCCGTTGACGGACATTATCACCGGACGTAGCGTTTCCGCGACATCCTCGCCGCGTCACAAGACGCGCGTCAGGCCCCAACCCTGGCAATAGTATTTTCCACCCTTGTGTATGTGGTTTGCTCTCGTTTGCAACGAATGTATGCCACGCGGTAGAGCAAACTCAATATGAGTAACAGCCAACTACAAACACGAGTTTGTTTGTACCTTCGCACACAACGTACTCGCAAAGTTACAAAACGGTTCATTGAAATACAAATCGAACTAGCTGGTGTTTCTACCGTCTATCACGAAGAGTTGTGGAGATAGAGGTGCTGATTCTCTCTCATGGTGTCCTCTTTCGGTGTGAACGAAAATACATTTAACCCATATGTATTATTTGAATTTCAAAAGGGGTCTAGGTGCTATTTTGGGGTGTGTTTTGATAACGATTACATTGTCCCGAGGTATTATTCGAGATTCTCCCCCAATTGTTCCTAAAATTCTCCAGATTTTAGATACAACGAGGCCTAAACATCTCTGACGATATATTTTTTTATCAACTAACTTAAATTTGTCCTTTTGATGTCCATTTCCGCAGAACTCTTTCTTCCAAATCAATTTCCATCGTAAACTTCTCGCTGTAAAATCAATGGGGTCTCGATCCTTAAACACTGCATTCTGCAGAAGACATTTAGAAACGTGTGGGAGCGCAGAATAAAAAAATGGCAAATTTTTAACAAATTCAAAGGGCAAAAGTTATAGGAAAAATGAAATTTGATGTGTCAGCAGTTAAGTAATTGTATTGGTGTCTGCTGCGACATGAAAAAAAAATTCAATTCCCCCGAAAATTCAAAGCAAATAAATACTTTCGCGACATAAAAATATGATGGAATAATACGAGGGAGTGATTTTTGTGTTGCTCATGGGGTAACCGGGAAAATGTGGAGCTGTTTAATATTAATAAGCTGCCAGTAGTTTTTCCTGCTCCTGGCAGGCACGTAGATGCATATCACTCGCTGCATTACGAAGAGACGCGCACTTGTCGAGGCCCACACATTTTCAACCCCCCAAGGGAGTCCACGAATTGGCATAAGAGAATATTCTTAAATAGTCACTTTCACCCCCTCGAAGAATCTTCTCACACCTCTCACGGAGAATTGGCCACCCCGTGTCTACCTTATCTCGCATTACCCTTTAATCTGTCGCACGCACTTTTATAATATTCCCTGGGTGAAGGCAAGTGATAAGGAGTTAAATTGGCGAATGGGGGAAAGGGTAAGAGTTCCTCTAAGGTGGCGGAAGGCGCGGGGGCGTTGTACGCGGTGGATTGGACAGAGGGCTTAAAAGCCGATATATCAGGGTAAATAACTTGTCCATTAAAATGCTTAAGTAGCAATAAGTACACGAGCCTAACTGACAGCCCACCAGGAAAATCCGAGTCTGCTTCTGGATTAAAGTGTCCAACTTGCAATATTTATTGGATTTTTAATATCGATATTATAATATTTTATTATTCATATCATTCCACTAATTTTCGTTTCCTATTTTTTGAAGAATAAAATCATACAGAGCAATGTACTCGATATTTTTCAATGGATGAACTATTTTTCTTTACACTAACGTGAATAAAATAAAGGGTTAACCGATGATCAATAAAAATATTGAATTTTATATCACACTTATGTACTGAAGGAACTATCGGAATACATCGATGTACGTGATCAAGGGTTTTTCCAACTGCAGTATCACTCCCCCTCCCCATTCCTTCACCTTTCAAAGGTCAAAAGCGAATGAACGCAGGTGGTAGAGAGTGGGAGGGAAGGAAGGGGTGGTTGGTGTACGAAAACGAAATAGCTTGGACTGGTACATCACGTAAGTCGTCTGTGTGGAGGTGAGCCGAGGAAGGCCAGGTACGTGGAATACTCGGTATCGTCTGGAGAAGCTAGAAAAACCTTGTGCCACATCACCCATATACTGTGAAATAACCCCAGCGCCCACACCCACTCCGGCTTTTCCTTCTTTGCTGATGCGTCTTTCATGATGGCGTCGCACACATCGCCCGCAACAAACCGAGAGGAAGCTGCGGTGTTACTGCAGCATTGCCCGTTATTTCTTGAGTGGTTAATAAATAAGAAACTAAAAAACGAGGTTTTTACGAAGTTGGTACACGTTTTTCGATGGCCAGACGTTGATTATTAAAATGTATTTGGGGTTTTTATCAAAATTTTAGTTGGACGCGTCATTATGAATTTTTTGAAAGGCCTTTCGCAGGTGCCATTTTAGAATATAAATTCCATTTACAATTGAATTGATTTGCATTCCCCTCAAAAACTACACTTCCATCACGTCTTTCAGACTTAAATCGCATCAAAGAAGTTTTCCCTTAATCAAATTTTTTAAATGCTGTTGATTTTGAACCCGAAGGATAAGCTTTTGATGTTCGCATACGAAAGCTAAAAGCCATTGTCTTAAAAATCACCACAAACTCAAATGCCCTTAAATAAATTTTATTTGAATGAAATGGATCCCCCACGTGATTCTAAGAATTTATTAGAGTCAAACGAAGTCCATTAAATTCACCTAAACAATTCTTCCAAGAGCATCCCCCTGATCCGCGAAATTAGTGTGCACCCCCGAAGCATTAAATAATCCACAAGTCGTTGCGATAAAATGACAAACATCAAATTCCCCGAATGATCCTTAAAAAGTGCTAACCCACCATTTTAAGGAAAGTTCGCATCGCCCCGTCGACTTCTCCACATCCGCATTCACCTGTATTTTCCACCTGTTCAACTGGGCGGTGGCATTTAGGCTCCACCTACGTTCCCACCTAGTCGACGCCGGGCGTCCAACGACGTCACTGGTCCTCCCTCCCTCCCATTGGTGGACCGTATCGACTGTGGGCAAAAGTCGTTGTATTTTATTATTTCGTTTCACCTAGGTCCCACACCATCCGCAAGTCGCACACATTCCCAGCACCCGACGTATATCTCCATGGACCCCAAGTGGATCCTGTATGTATCCTGGGAGTTTGCATGCGCCCTCACCGAACTCTCTCGCTCACTTTCCTACGGATATGCGCAACGGCCCGACGAATCCTGTTCGTTTCTTGAGGAGAGAGAAATAAAAAAAAAATGCATGAAAAATTTCCACTGCCGAAACTTTTCGCCAGTTACATCTTACCCCACCGCTCTTCGACAGTTGGACGAGTGGGCGTTGTTCGTTTTACAACCCTTTAGCCGCGGTCCGTCTTTTTCACTCTCACATATTTCCAGGGCTTTTTTGTTAAATTCCTCCTGCCCCTCCTCCCCCCCAAACCCCTTTACCCCGCACTACCCCCTTTATTGTCGTTTTTTCACCGCCACTTTGCCCCTAACTTTTTTCATCCTGCACTCCTGGGGGCGCCAGACGCTCATGTCGATGCATTACAGATTCTGGAAGTACACCTTCTGGCGATGTCTAACAAGAGGATTCCCTCTAAAAGGCGAGAAGATGGAAAAATTCATGCAAGAGAGAGGATCTACAGCAGTTTTGTGTTTTCATTTGA
This sequence comes from Diachasmimorpha longicaudata, assembly GCF_034640455.1. Taxonomy (NCBI): domain Eukaryota; kingdom Metazoa; phylum Arthropoda; class Insecta; order Hymenoptera; family Braconidae; genus Diachasmimorpha; species Diachasmimorpha longicaudata. The sequence goes on along the minus strand of NC_087229.1, from coordinate 7,170,702 downwards.
ATTAAATATTTACGAGGGGGAGGCTTAATTCACTAATTGAGGATATCGCCCGAAATAATATTGTACCACAATAATATTGTGGGGATGTAATTCATCAAGAGAAATGTTCGCATTGCGGCTGGAAACCTGAGGGCAACCGATCGTCCGTTCGGGGAGAAATTTTTCGTAAAAAATCCCCTCCCGGTCTATGAAAATATACCAAGAGTCATCGTTACCCCATTTCACCCCGGGAAATCAGTCAAAATTAATATATTTTATACATTTTACCCTTTCACATCGGGAGAAAATTCAATTCCAACTGGTTGAGCAATTTCTACTGAACTCTTCTGTCCGCGAATGGTGTTTTCCCTGGAGGAAAATTTCTGAAGCTCAATATCACCCAACAAAGTGGTGTCCACCTCCATAACAATCAATAACGAACTGTTACCACAATTAACATCCCTCATCAAGCCCCAACAAACATTAAAACCCAAAAATAAAGAAGAAACTGTCCCACCTCACGCGATGCCAGCTGCCCTCCCCCCTTCGGATTACTCCATCATCCAATCCCATCGTAACCCACCCTCCCCAAGCTTTTGAAACTCGTAAACGAGCTTCAATGAATTGTCCATCAATTTCTCACCTCTGACATTAACGACCGTAAAACTCACTTATTGCGATGCAATACCTCGTTATTTAATCACCAATAATTTTGATGTACAATCTCATCTTTTCCAAACAAAGGAGTTTTGTTTAGCTTCGGGCTTCCCCAACCCCCCCTGCCCAACGCCCCCCCCCCTCCCCCAAACCGAAAATTTACGGGGATAAAAGTATCCCGAGACGAATGACTCGGGTACGTTTGTCCCAGGGCATGTTCCACCTGAATCCCATCTTCATATTATACGAGAAACAGTGGGACCGTGGTGGTGAGGGGGGAATGGGGGTAGCTAAGCCACCAAAGCCGATGCAGGCACAAGCCGACACCTGGTGCGCCAACCCCGAGGGACGCCGATTGTTATTCGTTCCACGCTTCTTCCTGTTGCGAACCAGTCGCACCTCCAGACACTTTCTTCCCTCCGATTATTTTCCAGGGGGTATTCCCCGGCTCTCTCACGATCCATTACCATCGTACGGGGCACCGTGTCTCGACGACAATGATTGGCGTCCTTCCGACAAATCCGGGAAACGGGAATTACACCAACACTGGTGTACGGGGGCTTTGAGGGGTATACAACAGATTCCCTTGGACATTCACACGTACGAGATGCGGATTCTGCTGAGGGAATACGCGATATTTATAACGCGTCGGGGACGGGGAGTAAAAAGAAATTGTATGAAATGAGGGGGGGGGACACTTGGGAGTATCCAAAAAACATATTTCAGTTTGCGATTTTGGAGGCTTGGATCGATGTTTGTGGGGGTTGAAATTGAGAATTTATTAAGACGGTGGGGTAATTGGTGAACGGAGAGAAGAATTATTGAAAAATTGCGCGCCTGTTCTGTAATTTGCCAGTCAAAAGTTGGGTAAAAGTGACGGAACAGTTACGCACTTTTTTAATGAACTGTTGAGAAAAAGTTCAGAATGTTCAGTGAAAAAAAAACGTAACTATTCCGTAAAGTTCAATAAATATTGTTTTTATTGGTAGATCACAGAACAGGCAGGTAAATTTTAAAGAATTTTCAGGGGGAAAGGGTTGAAGTGTTTAACAGGGCCAAATTTGGGGAAACTCCTTGGATATTTTCTTGGGGAAATGGGAAGATTTGAAATATTCCGCACCGAGAGGAATATTCAATAAAATTATTGAATGTTGAATTTTTTATTGTCAAATAATTCCCGAAAAATCCGCAGCTCCAGCCATTCATCCCAGAATTTTGAAAAATTCATAAGCAAGTATATGATGATTGAATTTAAACCCAAAAGAAGAAGTACCATAAATATTCCCATATCATGATACACGAAGAAGACACAAGCACGAGCCCCTCGGGATGAAAGCCACTCTTGAGGGCCCACACGAATCATGTAAATTGTGAAAAATATGTCTGGCCTCTCATGATTCACCATATATATGTTTTCATTACATTTATATGCACACTCGTGTGACAGATATGAGTATAAACTTTTGATTTCAAAACTCCTTCAGTTGCAGGCCGTCTATTTTAGCCGGGAAAAAAGTGAAATCCTGGTGTGATGCCCGGGGACGATTTTACGGAAATTCAATAAGACACTGCGGTCTGGTGCGATCGTAAAACAAGACAAACAAATTTCGAGGCCCATATATCCACGTGTTTCCAGTCTCGAGGAAAAAAAAAAGGGGGAATTTCGAGGGCAAGAGACATTGTCTCGTGAGCATAAAACCATCAGTTATATTCTGTTTGGAGGGGAGCGTATAAAGTTGGGGCTAATTTCACCAATGTCTTGTCAACAGGGGATCATACATCGTCGAGCATGATGAGACTGGTCGTCAGCTTTTGAATGTACTTGAGGTTTGGTCTCATGCGACCGTGTGGCGAGTCCTCCGGAGGAATCTTCGGTCCATAGTTCGGGGGAAACTTTGATCGAGATTAATATTTCAAACTCAATCATAGTTATGAGAGTGGAGGAAGACTGTGATTATGACGATGTTTCTCAATTGTCAATGTATATTAATGCATTCCTGGGATGTCGATGGTGCATTATTTATTTTGCCATTGGACGTAGACAAAAGTTTAATGAAAAATGTGTCATCATCACTCATCGTTTCCTCATTTTTAGAAATCTCAGTTACAATTCTCCATAATTTTCATGCGTATTTCGACAATTACTTCACACCATTAATTACCAATTTTCTGAATGATCATCGATTTTCATATTTCCTGCTATTGCTTAAATTCGCGTTTCCCCCCGGAGACCGTCTGATTTACTTTCTAAAGAAGTCTACCTGCACTTTCCATAAAATCCCGTTGTATACGGTATCACTTAAGGGGGACAGGCAGCCGTAGCGTTAACGACCCCCAAACGCAAGTGTTGTCTACCAATTTCGTATATAACAAGAGCGTGCATTATGCCCCATCCCACACCATCGCAACCATGCACCTACCCAACTCATACAAAGTTTCAGATGTATGAATCAATTGTTCTTTCATAAGGGCTTTCGAAAACCAAAACCCCCACTACGACAAATTTATGGAAACATGTAATAATCCATCGCACATGAATTCACTGCACCAGCCGCAGTTTCACAGAACATTTTTGGTTATTCAACAACCGGGAACAATAATTACGTCAACATAACCAGAAAATTTCTATCGAATTGGCAAAAGCCCCCAATTTTTATGCAGAAAATGATAAAAAAAGTTATCCTTATTCCTCACAAAAATTTCCAAATCATTAAAGCAAATTAATTTTCATGTTTCTTTCTATCATCGTCAAGGTCACGCGTTTACACAAATTACCAACAAACAATGAAAACTATTTGTTTGAATGACGGATAAATTACCTGCGCTTTCAATTTCAATCACATCCAATGGATTTTAATACTGAATAATGATTTGTTTAATTGATTCAGGTGTAACGAGGGGTATGAGGTGCATAGAAATTTAGTAGTAGTGTATGTTTGGTGCCGAGTAGAATGGCGGTACGTGATAACGAGCACTTTATTAGCAGCCAAAGTGAATATGAAGCGCCGCTTAATTTAATGCTGTACAGACGTTTATCGATCGATCTGCTAACGTGTTACGTTGAAAATGTCCAGCTATATCCCCTCCCCCTTCCCCCCTCTTTCCTCCACCCCCATCAACCCCACACTCCTTCACTTTAATGCGCATTAACGGGTTGCATACGTACCTATGCACCAGTTTTTATCTTTTAATGTAATTTTTCGGTTAAAATGGAGAAATTGATTTCTTCGCTTTTGAGATGTGGCGGGGAACAGCAGTAGCGGCGGGGGGGGCGAGGAACAGGGGAGAAATGGATACTATATATTCACGCATTTACAGGGACATCACCTGGAGCCCAGGAGGCGTCAGCATCTCCCTTGAGCGTGATTCTTCGGTTACTGTGGGATACGATAGCCAGGCAAAACACTGCTGTAGACGTCAATTGACGCCTATATCTTTTCAGCCGTCCCTTCGGGGACTTCGTTATCGCTCTGGTCTACTCGATATTGCATGAGAGGTCGAACGATTTTCCACCGGTTCCTGAGAAGAATGTGGAACAGTGTATTTGGTGGTGCGGTGGGGAAAAGACAAATTGCTAGACGAATTTTCGTTTTACGTATTTATACAGACATTGGAAGGTGAATTATTTGGGATTATTAGTCGGGTTTTCAGGTCTGAATTTGGTCTTGAGGAGAGGGATGATTTTGAAAAATTCGAAAACACTTGTAATGAGTTGGAGTTGGTGGGATTTTGGGGGGCGTATCGATAGTGAAAATATTGAAATAATTTGGGTGTGGAGAATGGAGGGAATTCCAACGAGTTTTAATTAATTTTAGAGTTCTGTATGTAAACTTTGAAATTGAGAAAGAACTCCTCGGTTTTTTCTGTCGAGATTTCGCATCGAATTTGGATAAAATACCTTAGGGAATATTCCGAGATTCCGTGGAAAACTACAGGAATAGAGGTATGCACTGACGAAAAACCATTAAAAGCTTCATGATAAAACACTCGCCCTATGCACTAAGTTCGTTATCAACCACCCTTTCCCCCCTCCCGAAAATTCCTCGACAATACCCCTAAAAAAACAAGGGCTCCCTGTCCCGGCAACTGGTATCACTCCTTCCTGGCTGACCACACGACTTCCTATTCCCTCGATTCTTCGTTCACCATGGTCCCTCCACTCGAAACCCATTACCCAGCTATTCCGGATCATAACGACAATGCGAAATGAAAAAAATGTATTCTCACGATCGTCAGGCATCACCAAAATGGTTATCAATATGGAGCTTCGAATGGCTAGAAGGACAGGGGGTGAGGATATTAAAGTGTTAGTGCCAAATCCTCTAGCCGGTGAAAATCTCGGAGATTTGTAACGATTGTCGTGGCACTGTGTAGGTGATATAATGGAGGATGAGTGTGTGACTGGTAAAATAGGAGTGAGATTACGCCGGGAGGCCATCATCCACCGATCTCTCACATAAGTTCTCGTTTTCGTGTGAAGAAAAAGAGAAAAGAGAAAAGAAAAAGATCCTAACCTCGCGGCTGTTTGAAATCGACGAGTCATGTTACCAACTTCCTTTTATTTCCTTCATTTTTCACTGTTTTCCTGGGGGGAAAATCTTTTTTTGGAAGGGATGAATTAATTGAGAGATTTGGGTACGTGTGATGAACCAACGGTATGGTTTACTTTCATTAGACGAATGACTTTACTGGATAGAATTTTAAAAGAAGAAAATTACTACTGAAAAATGATAGTTTTACATATTTTTTACGTTTTCTGTTATGATTCATCCATCTTCTACTATTACATAAATTCATACATGATGTTCTCTCGTTGTTCATTGTTACTTTAATTATTTCAACGATAAATCGAAGGATTAAGTATCGAATCAGTCACAAACATAATTACGCAGATGGGAGGCTCGCGATTCTTCCCCGGTGATTAAAAATTTTTGAATCTATGTATAGTTGAAAAGGTATTAGTGATTTTCTGGCATTATCGCCAATGATTGATAAATTTTCTGGACATCCGTTACGCGCGCGTTTATTTAGTTCGTCTCCTCTAGCGGTCCATTGCCCAACAGCTTAATTAATCTCAAATAGAAATTCATCTCGGCACACCAGTCAATTATAATTAAGCAGGTCAAGGCAGTAGGCAGCCGAGGATAAACGGTCGCCGGCAAAAGGGAATAATCACAGATATATGTTGAGTCTCCCAAACACATGGTGTTATACAGTTTGGGCGTGGTTGTTTCGCAGTAAACGTCATCGTCAGGGGACACTAGACGTCACTGGCCGCACACCCATCACACTACCGTCACAATTTCCATTGTCTCGTATACCTGTACACACACTGACCGCACACGCATGCCAACAATTTGCACACGAACTTGATACAACCAAAATCCAACTGCACTCCAGCACTCAAATGGTGGGAAGCCAAGAGTTATCCGTACTTCTGAAAACATTAAACCATTGGAATATAATCACCAACAATTTTCCCAACGGTAGAGGGGGGATGAACTCGAGACTCGTTGGTAAACAGTGAAATCATTTGGTGAACCCATTTTCATCAACAGTGGGCAGCTGTAAATCCAAATGACCGTTGGTAAAATGTTACCGAGGGATATCGATCAGCGTTAAATCGGACGAATGACAAATCAAATCATTCCAGTCTCCCACTAGTTGAAATTTTACTGGTGAAAATCCGTGTGGATTTGATGCGTCAATCAACGCATACAAACCCCTTTCAATAATGAAATCAATGTTATCAATTTTTTATCATTTTTCCAACAGAAAATTCTATCCTTTTTTTAGTGATTTTTTTCACTCACTCATTTTCCGGAGAAATCTTTCAGCCTGTGGATTAAAATCGCTGGACTGGGGGTGGGGGGATTAACGCGGGTAGAATCATCCCTACGGCTGACGCGCAATATTTTATTCTCTCTGGATCGGCCGCGCATTAACTAAATTTCATTATTTAAACAACCATTACGGGAGGGGGACTGTGGGTATATCGGAGAGAGGTAAATAGGACATCTTCGATTGTCGATGAAGGGGAGTTGGAATCATTTTTGGTATTTCGAGAGTTACATTCTGGGAGCTATTTCTTTCCCATGTGTATATGTCCTCGTATGTCACATCGAAAAATTAATCATTGCAGTCGATGGGCTATTTTCCCACAAATCGGATGTTGGATTTTTTTCTTTTTTTTCCGAAAATGTAGCCATCTTTTTTTTTTCAACAGGGTATCGTTCCCGCCCGGATGGTTGTTACCACATTGTCCTCTCCATATTGAATAACGGGTACCAAATCCCCACCAGAGCCAATAAACCCCCCAAAGCCGTCCTCATAACCATATCCACAATACGAAGATGGCACATATCACCGCACTACTTTCCCGGCAATTGTCATATACAAAACGATCTCCACCCCCCTTCTGATAACAGCTGTATAAGGGACCACAACTCCACAATAACAAGGGGCCCCACGGATATGGTTGTACTTTTGTATCTATTACACTGCTTGAAAAGTGGTAGTTGGAAGAGTCCCTCTCTCCCTCTCGGTGTTTCATGCATTTTGGTATCGGCGCTTGAAACCAATGGGAGGAAGAACGTAGTTTGTTGAAGAGGATGGGCTCGAGTGAGGGGCCAGTAATACAACCCAAGGACACGGAACGAGACGCGAGGGTGAGAGGAAAGGTGAGGGGGAGGAAGGGGGGAGAGAAATGGATATATAGGCAAAGAGCGGAAACAGAGAAAGAGTACTCCTACCAGGAGAATAAAACCAGAAAAATTGTCATTGTACCGAACCCATAGATGGTAAGGGTGGTGTGGTGGTGGTGAGGATGGAGAAGGGGGTGGTGAGAGGAGGTGGATAACAATGACAAGGGCTGACGCAGCGGCAGCTACCCGACTACCGCAGATCATCCCTGGATATTAAAAAGTCGGCCTTCATTCGTCTATCCTATGCCGACTTTCCACTCTTCTTCAACTCCCACACAGTCATCTATTCCTCTTTTTACTCTTGGCTTGGCGTTCTTTATGTACTACTTTCTGGTAGCCCTCTCCACCCCCTTTTTACTCTTTATCCCGTACACAAATAGTCGCACCGGGTGGTTTTGCGCAAAACAATGCATCGGGTTTTCGTGATTTGGATGTGGATAAGTCGTGGACTTTGTCATTCCTCAGTTTTATTCATTGAGTGGAGGGAGAGTGGAGTGGAGATGGGCTCCCTATTGCGATTGCGAATGTCAGAGTCGAAATGATGATTGGAACGATCGAATGATGGTGGAAGACGGGGGAGGGGGTGGTAGAGCTACTTGAAATTGAATTTTTCAGGGTCGGTGGTAGGGTTTTCTTTACGGGGATGTAGAGGGAACTGACGTGTGATTAGATTAGAGAAAATATTGATCTCAATTATCTATCGAAGATTAAGGAAATCCCGGAGTATCATTTTGCCTCACTTTTCCGTACATCCAACACGAGGGCAATTTTCCACTTGTTTATTCTTCGTCAGGAAAATTCTATTAAAAACTCTCAGCTGCTGGGAGAAACTGGGCATTTGACATTTACACGAGCGGTGCTAGCACTATTACCTTATTTTACAAAATTCATTTTGAGTTCTGTTTCAATCATGCCAGAGTGAATGAAATTGCGCCACTTTAACAAAGTTACGAACTACCCCATTGAGTTTATGATTCTTCAGGAATGGTAATTTAATACGGGATGATTCAATCATGATGCGACATTTGTCATGCTGAGAGCTACTGCCGTATTCTCAGCAAATGGGCAAATGAAGACAGTGAAAAACACAAAATGTTGTCCCCCTGGAGTTTAAAAAAAAACCTCCAATGTAAGTGAGTGTAAGCGCATCGAAAATTTTCTCCGACACGCAAAGCAACAATGAATAAAAAAATTTGTGGATATAGAAAAAAATTAATTTAACTGATTGAAAAAATTGCTGAGATATTTCCTCCACCCCCGTCCCCCTGGAGTCACACGAGTCGCGAGAATGAGGGAGAAAAACGCAGGTAAACCAGTGCGAAGAGGCATTGTTATTATTTGTGTATCAAGAGGATGGAAAAAAATGAATGAAAGAAGGAATGAGGGAGTGGGAAGAGTGGTTGTACGGGGTCGAGGGGTGATCCCTCGTATAATATGTCTGCACGCGGCGCGATCTCCCCAGGGGGCACACGGTAATAGATTTATTGGACACCCGGTACATCCTGTATAGATATGAACGCGTTATAGGCGAACCTGGAGATACTGGCACTGGTATTATCCATCTGTCTCACTTGCACTTGTCCACAGTGTTGTTGGCCAAAGGGAGGATGGGGTATTGGCCGCCCACTATGGTATTGCTCCTTCGTGGTACGCGAAAATCATGTGGATATTCCTGCGCCTCGGTTTATGGGACCAAGACGAGAGAACTCGAGGCTTTTAGAGGCATGGATTTATGGAATTAAGTTGTTTATTTTTGGAGAGATAGTTTTTCACAATCAATTGAATGAACGGAGAACGTCTTGAGACGTTCGGTGAGGAAAATTAATGTTGGGATGAAGATATTTTTCTATTTGAATGAAAACGTGTCATTTGAATTCAATGAATGAGCCTGATCGGAGGGGGGTTTCATTTCTGTTAAATGACACAGTTCAAATTACGGACCCGTCATTGCAACCTATTCAGAAAAAGGCTGACGATGACTGTAAGAAGGGAATTTCAAATTAAAACCAAACTTTCCACTTCCTCTTCAAAAAAATTTAAGGGAAAAATACCAACTCCGTTATATTTTTATTTTATCGACTGAATTGTGGTCCTAATGCTGCCGTGAATGGAAATAAAATTCCCCAATAAATCGAGCCTCAAAAATTTTATTATTTAAAATCTCTTGCGAAATAAATTTCACCAGCCTAACCATTTTTCTATTCAGTCCACTCACAACATCTAGAACCAATGAACAAAGAATCATTTCGTCGAATGCAGCACTAAATTTCAGTATTCTCACCCCTCCCCCCATTTGATATTTGTAACCCCCCATGATAGATCCCCCTCTTCCCGATATATTTGTTCAAACCTGAGTTATCTCCCTCCACCAACTATTGATTTCCCCAAAATATCCACGTGTCCACCATCAGAAAAATCAACTTGCACTCTGATTCCATCGATAAACCTCCTGCCCTCTGCCCCTTCTAAAAAAAAAGCCACAACCATACGTAGCCCATCGAATAAGATTTATTCCCCCTCTCGCTCTGCCCACCGACCCTCAATTTCTCAGCTACACACTCCACTCCATATCCCCCACCTTTCCCCCGCCCCATTCCAATCCATATCCCCCAAAATACTATCGACTGGAGATTAATCAACCTCTCAATGAAATTTGCATAATAGCCAGTATCATAAAACCAACTCTACTCATGAAAACGTGTCTCAGCAATTTACAAAATGGACTCGCAATTTGTTCTCTCCCCTGTCCTCTTCCACCACTTCGCCGGCGGCCGATCTTAAACGACATTTATCCCACTCGAGAACCGTCGAAATTACACGAGACGAAAAAAAAAAAAAAAATCTCCTATCCCCTGAAACGGAGTCAGACTCACCCCCATCGGCCACCCACCCAACCCTATCTATTTACCCTCCTAGCAAACATGACATTGCATTTTTTTTCTATTCCCGTTTAAAGAGCACCTCCAACACACCCCATACTGTGCACCTCTCGGTTGCATTTGCAGGGACAAACGAGCCGAACAGAATGCGTTTCCAAAGAGATAAAAAAAAAAATCGAGAGGAGTTTGCATGCTGAGGGTGAGTAGAACAGAGCAGAGGTTGTGCACGGTGTTTCGTTGAAATAGAGACTGGGGTGGGTGGGTTGGTTTTGATTAGCTCCCGTAGACAATACCCACTCCTCCTGCGATAGCACTGTGATTCTCTTGGCAACTACGCGGGTAGCGCGAGGAAGGGTAGAGTAGCAGGGGGAGGAGAGGGTGTAGGAGGGCGGGAGGCCCTGTTCTTCTTTGCTTCTCTTGTCCTCAACACTGGGGCCCTTTCTCCTCTCGCTGTTCCACTGGTTTCACTCACTCTCTGTCTCACTTCAATAGAGCTGTGTTTCACCCACCCCTCGACTTTCTCGTGCCGTAGAGGCCACTTTGTACACTGCACTAACCAAGGCTGTTTTGTGTTCTACGGAACAATAGGCCTACCGACCAACCACCCACCGCGGCATCGGGTGGGTGTCGTCAGAGCGGGGGGGAGTCACGGGGAGATGGACGTTGGCGGTTATTCTCGAACGACATCGAGTTTTCAAGTACACGGGGAGGAATATTGGGTGATGATTGTGAAACCCCGATGAAAAATATGTGTGTCTGGCTATAATATGGGATATCTACTTAAAATAAAATTCGAACAATCAAAATTGATTAACCGTATCTCATTTTAGGACACGGAAATGAATATTTTTTTACTCCGGAGGAGAGATGTGGGTTTAAAAAATGTTAGGGGTTGTTACGGAATTTCTTCAGAGGGTTGTGTAATTTTTTAGGTGATGTCGAAGTATGAATTTACCAATTTTGCTAATTTTCCATGGCTGGATAATTATGGCCAGTCGTCTGAGATCATCTTCCCGGATCTACGGTGCGCAGCCCCGCGGGATATTTGGAAATGCATATTATGGTGGTTTTCACATGTCCGTCTCTGGTTGATAGGGGGATGAGGCTGGTAATACCCTCCCACTTGGAGTATTCCACGGGAGGGAAAGAGGAGGGAGTGGGGCCTGAGAATGGGACTGTTGTTGGATGTGGTTGTAATGGCAAAGACCTGAGCATCACTGGATGATGTATAGTTCAATGGCGTTGATATCAAGGTGCGGGAGGGATGGATGGGGGGGAGGGGGGGTGGCTGTTGTTTCAGGGTATATGGTGCGCCATTTAGTGGTTGCTGCCATTCGGCCATGAGCACCAGTACTACGACGCGCGATACTATGTCAGGTTGAATGGGTCATAGAACACAAATGGGGAGGGGGAAACGTCAGGAAGCGGAAGTGACGGACAGGGAGGGGATAATGATTTTTTTTCAGGGGATCGATGATGTTTCGAGAGATGGTGGAGATGGATAATTAGTTATAGTTTTCATGGAAGATATTTTTAATATAGAAATACGAATTGGTGGTTAATTATATTTATCATGAATATTTATCTTCAAAACGAAAATGAATAGAAGATTTTGAAGATCGTCAAAATAAAAACAACTCTTTTTCTACCGCATCTTTCCGTACTTTTAATTCAATTCATTTCAATGTTTTGATACTTGCGGTCACCACCGTAAACGCTCAATTTCCCTAACCCTGACATCCCTGGCGCAAAGGAAAATTAACCACAGCCGTGTAATTGCACGAGAGTTGAATATATAAAAAATTGTATTATCACGGTTTTCATTTAATAAGGATGAGGTAAAAAGAGGAGCAGAAGGTGGAAAGGGGAGAGTAAAAGAACCCGAGGAGAGAGAAAGAGCACTTTGTGGGGACAGGTTGAGTGGTAGAATACCGAGTGTGTGTGTCAGGATGTATACATGGAAGTCGTGATGAGACACGCCAAGTAAATACCGTCCGCCTTTTTTTCATCCTTTCATCTCTCGTCTCTTTCTTCCATTTTATAATCCCTGAGGTTATTTTTTCTTTATTCCCAAAGAGAACAGGGAAGATGAAATCAAATTTTAATGAGGTGTCTCGCGTGAGTTTAATTCGCTAAACATCCGAATTGTCCGGTCAAGAATTAAATATTTCGCAACTGTTTTATGGATAAAAGCAGTACAAAAAGTTTGGGGGACTTGTCATTTGTTTGCCAGTGGGTTATTAATTAAAAAAATCAAATTTTCCTGTCAATTTTCAAACCTTGGTAACTTGCTCATTACAATTTTGAATAAAAAAATAATTCTGGGACCGGAGTAAAAGCCGATGTATCGAGTGCCATTGAACATTGATTCCCACCAACACCCGGCATCATAAAGTCGTCAAAAAGAAGTACGAATAAAAAGGGAAAAAATTCTTTTGACGTGTGCATGCCCCTTCCTTCGTCCTACTCCCCTAGCGGTGTAATGTACAACACAAAGCCGAGTTTGCATTGGAGGTTTTTCCCGTTTATAGGTTTCGGAGAAAACGCCTATTGGATTTGTTCGTACGAGCGTACATAGTTACGTGGCTGGCGTGCGTGGCTGACTACCACAGACGCCAGAAGAGAGTGCGGTAAAAGAGAGAAACAAGGGTGCAAGAGCACGGGGCACGAGGAATAGGGGTGGAGGGGTTGTAGAATGAGGACCGGGGGAATCCGATTTCGCGGTGGAATTTTTTAATTAGCGCAAAGGTTTAAAAAAAGAAATTATAGAAAAAATGTGCGAGAAAGTGAAATAAAAAATTGATAGAAGAAAAATATTCGATGGGGTAAGCGCAAGCGAAAAATTCTCGCCTCTGAATATCCCGCATATCGTTATATGGTATTATATCGTTTCACGGAGAAAAAACCACAGGGGTGCACCACGTACATGTACCTCCTCCACATTTCAATAAAAATTAAATGAAAAAAAATTTCCCCCTTATCGAGCAATTTTCAATCCCACAAATATGGGTTATCTTCATTAAAAAGAAAAAAAATATATGTATAAAAAAACAAGGGATGGAAACTGAAATATTCCATTACAGTTTAATGAATATTCGAGACATGGAATACCTTTGTAAAGAATTCCGGAAAAAAAAAGAAGGAGAATATCATTTTTTTTAATTTACGTCCCTCATCTGGTTCAAGTAAATAAACCAAAATTTCTAGCTCATACCATACTAAAACCAATAAACATCGAATATCTTCCGGTAGGCACTTCCCTCAAACATAATAAACCAGCAACATAAGCAATCCAGAACCATTCCTTCATCGAAAAGCCAAAAAATCTACGAAAAGAAAAACCAACGAGTGTATCTGATCTCAATACATCTTCACCAACTAAATTGCGCTACTGTCGCCCAACATTTTCACCCATTTCCCTAAAAACCATTATACATATCTACTACATGACCTAACCCTACAACTAAACTATTAGTTAATTAAACTTGACAGCATCCCTTGCCAAGCACATCTCCTCTCCTACTCCCTAAAACCGAAAAATCCACCAAAAATGATCTAAAAGAGGATCTCCCATCATCGACTGGTCCCCAGTTATGCACCCGTTGACTGCAATCTACCCACAATTCTCCCTCCCCTTTACCCACCTACCACCCATCCACACAAAATACCATCACCATCAAACAGGGATTCCCATCCACCTCACGAAGGGATGTCTGGAAACTGGCTGATATCGGCTGTTGGCGTGTCGGAAATCATTCGCGCCTGCATAAGAGCGTGGCATAAGCACGTAAGTCCACACTTGGACGCATGCCTTCGTTCATCGAATAGAGAAGTCCATAATGCGACGAGTATAACGCGAAGACGACGGGACCACTGGGAGGTAGAGCGAATGGGGGTGGAAAGAGAAGACAGAACATTGTCAAGGGCCGTTTGCTAGAAAATGACGACATGCGCCAGTCGCGGTAGCGAGAGAGGGGCAGGGGGGGGGGGAGGAGGAGAAGGGGATGCAGGGAGAATAAAAAGTGGAAAGGGGTAAGTAGACGTAGAGTGAGAGTGAATGAGGGAGAGTGTGCGGCTACGCATTTACCCCCTTCGTGATATGTGTATGGCAGAGGAGCGAGCAACGTTTCACCATTGACTGTATGTACAAATGTCGTATGTTTGGTCCAACGTATACGTTAGAGCCTGTGTGTACAGTCCAACGTTAACGATCGATTCCCTACCCACTGCTACCACCCCTCCAACCCCCCTTTCTCCTCGCCAAACCGGCTCCCCCCCGCTCCCCACCATCGACACTCAATCGGGGAGGGTTAGGTCGCTATGACGACAGCATCCCTTCGTATCCCCACTCGCACACACCTGGTGGCATAGCACACACCGCTGAGTGTCTGTACGAGTGAAGGGGAAGTAATGCCGGCCGCGGGGGGGAGGGAGGGAGGAATGGTGAAGAGCCCAGGGGGGATGCGAAGAGCCTTCGTCGACTACTTTAACACTGGACTGGAATTTCTCAGGGAGAATGACGAAAACTTAACGTTTCATGTAACCGTATGTAGTAATGATGGTTTGGGGGGGGGGAGGGAGGGGAATAGAAGGGGTCTAGGGCCGTAAGTACGTCTAAGGGTTAACCGACGGTGAAGGCCTTAGATGTACTCACGACACTCCGGGTTGAGTTTAATCTCTCGAGGTATTTATTGGATATGGAGACGGGGGTTATTGCATCGTGGGGGTTGATCATGAGGCTGGTGGGATTCATTTGTTGGTACTGGTTGAGACCATTAATGGTTCCCGAAACACACAAGGGATTTTACACGCCAATGTAAGAGAAATGGTCTTTCATTTCTGTGTTATGTTTATCTTTTTGTTTTCTTTAATATGAAAACTGTAAGATTATTCATGCATCGGTCTCACCAGACTCTCTAATTACTCCATAATTATTAAATGGAGGCTCCCGACGACGTGAAATGCTGGGGGAGGAAGAAGAGAATTGGGATAAAAGGGAAAGGTGGATGGAAAAATAGGGGGGTAAAAATGAATTTTAGGGGGTGGTGGCAGGAAGGGGGAGGGCGGCAGGGGACAAGGGGGTTGTCAGGTACCACGCGAGAGTCGCGATAGTTGCAAGAGGTATCTACGGTTGGCGCGTCGTGGGATGAAACCACGGAAGGGTGAGATGGTTGGATTTGAAAGGAGAGAAGATGGGGGGGGGATGAAAGAGGGGAAGTGTGCGAGAGAGGTGAATTTGCTGGATTTTCGTGTTGGACTGCGATAGGTAAGCGAGACAGCATCTCTCATCCGGAGAAGCCGTCGTCCTCCCCCGGTTTATAGTCACAACTGTGTGAAAGAGGGGTTGAAAGGGCGAGGGGGTGCTTTGGAGATGTGGCGGGGAGAGGCTGGCGGTGGGGAGAGTGGTGATATTGAGTGGGGGGTCCCTATATATTTCGAGAGCGAGGGGGGGAATGCTCAGTTCATCCAACAGGAGCGTGTCGTTCGCTCGTCGTTGAGTCGATAACGTCTGCGAGAGTTCATTTTATTTTATTAATACATTTGTTGAATTTTTATGATTTATATTTTACTTGGTTGTTTGGGTAAAACGGTTCTGGAATTTTTTAAGGGATATGTCTTGTTTGGTAATGGGCTGGGGGCGGGCTCGAGGACTGCGGAATTTGTTTGTTTAATTAAATGAGAAAAAAAAAAAGGGTGCGAGAAACCGGCTGCCATCTACCCATGAAAACGGCTGAGAAGATGGATTCTTGACCGAGCGTGTACCGGGGAGTGAAAGATAAACAATTATTACTATTATTATTATTATTTGTAAAATAGTTCAACGTGGAGATGAGAGTAATGGAGCCAGCGATGGATTGAAATAACGAAATGAGTAAGTAGAAATGAAAGGTCACGCTTTTGCGCGGATTTTAACTATTGATCTTGTGGCGGAATTCAAGTCTATTTCGACTTATATTTGCTCGCTTTTTACGGGTTTGAGGTTTAAATTGTATACGCGAAGTGGAGTATTAATTATGTCGGTCAAACGATGGGACAGAAATTTAATTGAATTTTTTTTCCTCGCCGAGAGTAGTTTGCTTCTTCGAACATGATTGATCTGAGAAATATCGAAAATTCTTCTCTTATTCACGAGAATAAATTACTCCAGTTCACCTCTTCGATTAATTTCCAACGGTGTAGACACGTGGATCATTAGAATGTTGAGTTTTCAAGGGGAATGAGGTACAGCCCGAGTTGTAGAAGGGAGACAGTGGAAAAGAGCGATGAAACGCCACATGCACCATCTGATAAAGCCATTAGCTCTCTAACTACCGTTCGATAAATACTCATCAATTTTTTTTCGCCTCCATTTTTCGCTCGATTTTACCTCTTCTCAAGCCGGTAGAACTCGCGTTTCACTCGATCAGAGTTTGTACAAAGGAGCATCAATCTTTATGAAACCAGGGTAACTCGGTACTTTTATCCCACTAAAATTTCCCCGAGCCCAACCCCAACCCCTCGCTAAGTCCACCAAACTCTCCACAAGGAATCTCCAGTATCCCTTCCGTCCGCTTCCCTCGTCCCTGGAATCCTCTTTAGCCCTTCTCACTCCCTCCAACTATCCCCCCAATCCACTATTCTCCCTCGCAACCTCCGTTGAATTCCGCGCGCAGAATTTCACGTATTCGAATTCGAGATGGTTCACCACAATCGCTCATACAGCCACAATAGAATCCCCGTCGAAATCATTTCAAAGCCCGGTTGATCCAAGTTTGTGTAAATTATTCACTTACCATTTGCGTCTATTTCTACCCCTCGTTCGAAGTACTGAATACCGGGTGATGTTCACGAATGAATATCTGTGAAAAACGAACGAAAAATTAAAGAAAGAAAACGCTTTAAAAGACTGAAAATTATGTACTTGAAATTTATACGATTAATGATCGACTAAAGATATTGGGATTCGATTGGGAATCGATTTTCGAATAAATAACCCTTTATTGATTATATGCTCTATGACTTTATATGATTGTAGAATAAGAACTTTAAACAAATTATTAAAACGTTCTTGAGTGGACGGCCATATTGGGCAGTTTGAATCCGCGCGTTCCTGACATCTGGCAACAGTCCGCTAGAGTGACAACGAGGACCAAATTTATGGGGTTATATGGAACATGTGCTGGGTCCCCCAAGAGAAAATATATAAAGAAAATATTTATAATACCATAAAATTGAATATATTATTTGAGCCAAAGTCAAAATATGGACATTCTTGTCTCTGGATGGGGGCAAGCGCCTTTGGGTTAGTTTCGGATCTTAGCGTAACGATGAATAAATTTTTCCAAAATAAAAATTCAAAGTTACTCAAATTTTCCTCCTGACATAACGCAAAATACAAGCTCCCTTATCGTAGAACAGCCCTCGAGATTCGCATGATACGTTAGAGTCCAAAGACGCGGAGCGACATCTACGTTAAGCCCCAATGAGACGCGCGATTGTTCGCACTTGAGCCGAGCGGCTTTACCAACCGTGGGGATGACTCCCATCCCCCTCCGTACACATGAAGACATTGAGAAAAGCCCCATTGAGCCGCGCAGTCTCGCATTGGAATGATGAGCGAGGGAATAAATAAAAAAAAATTGGGGGACAAAAAAAGGGAAAAAAAAGGAAATACCGCATAGACGAAGCCGATACGTTGACGTACTCTCGCAGGATGCAGTGGGGAACAATGCGCTGTGGTGCACGGCATACCCTGACAATGGCATCGTTAGCAAATCGCCCCAGGGCTGAGGGGCGAATGTCGCCCGAGCGACTGCGAACCGAGAAAGCTGGCTATTCGCCACCTCATTGCCGGCTCTTTTTCCATTGTTTTGTGTATCAATTTTCTTTTTTAGATTTTTTTTATATTCCTCATCCTCTTGGGGGATGAAAAAGACGATGAGAAAAATGTACCCTAGGCAAGGGGTATTTACGAGCTTTTTTTAGCCGATTTTTTTTTCTCTCCGTATCTTTCAGTCAGTGGCAGAAAACCTCGAAACATGTATATAGAGCAAACAGGTATATGCCCTCGGTCGTTTGCGTTTGACATTCAATTTACTGCCGGCTGGTTTATTTCTTGCCTCTTCATTTCTTTTTTTTTTTTTTTTTTTTTCATGGAAAACGTTTAATGTAGAAGCCGTTAATGTCCTTCCACTTGGCGCACGGTGTGAATCCATTTCCCCTCCCTTCCCCCTGGAGGCCAGTGTTTTTATTATTGAGTGGAAAAAAAATTCTTGGCAAGATTTTCTGATTTAATAATTCGTGAACTCCCGGGAGGTAGTAAAAAAAAATAACCGCTAATATCACTTAATTCCTCGTAATGCATTAAAATAATTTTATAGCAGGCATTAATGTGTCTGAACATGTTGGGATTGAACCACTGATTATTTTGCAAACACTCGCGTGGAGCTGTGAGTACGGGGAGATCCCCAGTGGTTTGCGTGGCGCAAAGGGCGAGTGGATGCGATTAAATTGCGTCGAAGGAGTGAAGAAAGTAGTTTATGTACACAACTGGGCATACGCAAGTGTAATGCTCCGGAGGAAAAGACTTAACATCGCACGAGTAATTTTCTGGGGTCAAATATAGGGTCTGATGAGGACACATTGCTTGGGATGAGAATTGTGGAGAGTGAATGGGGAAGACTTGAACATACCGCGATTAACTGAGAAGTATGCAACTCAATTTTTCTTTTTTTATCTCGAGAAATGGGAAAATTATAATAAAATGTGGAGGCCTCGACTCTTGAACGAAATCGATAAATTGATCGGGCGTGAACTGATATAAAATATTAAAAAGTTATGAATCAAGAATTTTAATACAGAATAAATATAAAACTCAGGTGAAACATTTTGATATTTTTGGGATATAAACATAACGAACTCTGAATCGAAATTAATTAAAAAAAGGGGAGGAATATGATCTACTTGTTATAACGACCGATACATCAATTTGATACAAATCACATTGTGATTTCCTGCATTGTTTCACCTCTGATCTATTTTCACTCTTTTATCCCAATTTAAAATGGAGATGAAATTCACAATCAATTATCAACAACATCCACTCAGAATCTCCTGCAATAAATAAAAAATCTGTGAAATTTTATATCATGAATACCACCGACTATATTCACCCAGTTCATTAAATTTTAGACCCAGAAAATCAGGAACGCCAATTGATTGAATGTCACTCTATCTCCACCCAAAAACTGAATTTCTCCATATCACCCCTGTTTCTATCCCTCCCTCTACCCGCAAATTATGGCGTGCACGACATTCTCTGACATTTTAGTAATGTCAAAGCCCAACTTGGTCCCCCAACCGGCCGCCCTGGTATTCGATATCCAAAGTAGAATGACGAGATGAAGAGACTGCGGAGAGGGGCAGGGGGGAGAGGCGCAGAATGGCGAGGGGAAATCAGGGATGAGGATAAATGCGGGCGTGCTTCGGCCCCGGGGCCACATACAGAACACGTAGAATAGTTTGCCAGGTCGTTGGAACGATTACACAGTGGAAAGTTCCATCCTCCTTTTCCTCCGTAACCATCCAAGAACACCCCGGATGCCTAGTTAACACCCAGGGAATAAAGTGAGAGGAGGATAGAGTGAGAGAGATGTATTCCAGTTCTCTCGAATCGTATCAATGAAAATTTGTGGGACAGTGTATGCCGTAAACTTCATAGCTATGTTCACTACTCTCGAGGCTTTATCTTCCACTGGAGTCACTTCCCGGTCGTCCGTAATATCCACACATTGGATAAACTGTAACGTCCCCTCTATCGCTGTCCCTCGCGGGAACGCCCGAATATGCATCCAGAGATATATGAGATATCGATTACCATTTGGAGGTTCCGATATTACCTCCACGTACGTTCAAACCCTCTCCCCTCGGTCTACGTTTCACTCGTGCTTTAACCCCCTCTATCGGCCATCCCCTGGTGGTGGCGGTGGGGTAGGGGACTCGGAGGGGAGATCATCGCACCGTATGCGCTGAACATCGTTCTACAGGAATTTTCCTCTTTCTCCTGATGTTTTTTTTTTCTTTTTTATTCCACGGTTTTTCAATCTCGGCTCTCGGTAATCCTCCGGAAATCAAGATGTTGGATGCTCGATGTTCGATCTTCTGGGGGAGAAATGGAGGATCGAGGAGTTATTTGATGTACTGAGGGCACTGTGTACTCTGGTGGCATCTCTACCGAGTGAGTCACGCACGTTGTACGACAAGCGGAGAGCTTTAAAATCAATGATACGCGCGGGGCTTCGCTCCCGGGAAATAGAATTTCAACGGGAATAATGGTGGATGTGTGTGAGAAGTTTTTTTTAAGGTTTTTCGTGCAGAGAAAGAGTTTAGCGGCGCGCCGAGGGGGGTGGGGAAAGAAAAATAACGGAACAGTGAGATTTTAGGAGTTTTATCTGAAGAGTTGGGGTAAACATAAATTTTTAAATGGTCGCTGCAAATTAAATGGAAAATCTCCCGGGTGATTCTCTCAACATTCGGAAAATTCTGGCCCGAATTCACGTCCCTCACTGGTACAATTTCCGATTCGTTAAAAATTATTAAACTCTATTCAATCATGACATGATTGGCAATAGTTCAGTTGTCAAAGCTGAAGGGGAAGTGTATTTTCTGAAAGCACTGATTCTGACACGAATATTCTACTTTCCTACCCCAAAGGATTCGTTTTCTCCGATAAAACGGTGAAATTGTTCAAGAAAAATATAACCCTTGAGTTCCATTTTATTATCTCAGGGGATTGTTCGTGAGGTCTTGTAAAATGGTATTATAGTTGTCTGTGAATGGCAGTTGGATGAACGCAGATGGGAAATAAAAGGATGAGAGGGGGGGAGGAGGGCTCTACGGGTTGGAAAACTGCTTTCAAAAGTTCCTTTACGACAAACTTCCATCCCGCAGTGGAGATGAGAGGGACCAAAAGGACGGACTCGTGGATCCTCTCACTCTGAGTCTATAGAGTATTTTGTAGTACTGTTGGGGCTCCCACGAATATCTTTCATCACCTCTTGGGCTTTGAGCAGTTTGGCTTATTTTTTTTTTTGGGATGGCATGTCAGAAATACTCGTGACAGATGAACCCACCAGCTATTGAACTAAACTCACATGAACCATTTCTAGTGATTCTCCCTGACTCGAGATCATCAGATTAATATTCAAATTATTTGACAGGGCAACGAGAAAATCTTATCGCATCATTAAATATTCCGGATTAAAAAATATACCCGATATTTTTTTATTGAGATCTGTGAAAATCAATTCAATTTAAACTTTGCAGTGACACCTAAAGGCTCTATTGATTTCAATTTTTTTCATTAATCAGGGGATTAAGAGTTCCTTTAGATTAAAGTTTGCAGGCACTACTGATGAAACGCAAGAGATACTCCATGCAAGATTGAAAATGGATAACCTCTTGCTCCTGCAGTTTCCCTGAGTTCATCACGAAAATTAATTTCGCGAAGTACATTTTTTATATCGATAGAAGAGGTTGTTGCACCGACGGGATTCTTCCTTCTATTTTAACTAAACTCTTCTCGTGAATTATTGAAAAATCCGATGATTGGAAATGGCTGAGGTTACATTTTGGACTCGAATTTCTGTCATTGCATTTTCAGTTAATTAAAAATTCCGTGTAACACGATATTGAATATTTCTATTTTGAAGGGAGTCATATCGATGCTTATTTGCAAGCGAGGGAAAGTTTGATCTGCGAAATGCGAAGGAAAATCTGGTGGATAATAGACAACAAAAAAAAATAAAGGAAGACGTCTTTGACGCATTCTGAATGGATCGCAAATAATTGGCGAACTTGGATGAAACTCACGGATGGGCGGAAGGGGTGGGTTGGGATGGTACAGCAATGAGGAGAGGTAAGTAACAATAGACATGAGCGGCGACTCCAACAATGAATTTCTCGGGCATGGAAGATAAACATAAAGAGGTGAAGAAAAAAAAAATGGGAGCTAGAAATGTTGGAGGGGGTTGAATGCAAAAGTGACGCATAACTAGCACCATTCCTCATGACAAAGGAGAAATGCATCTTCACAATAAGGGCTCCCGTTCCTCTTTTCCCTTTTTGTTGACATTTTTTTCTTTTTTTTTTCCCTGATGAGGCACAGAACAGAATTGAAACGAACGGAACCGAATGGTGTCTGTCTCCCTCGGTATTATCGGGTCCACTTCGGCAACAAAAGTGCCAATGGACGACCAGCCTCTGTGAAGTAAATAATTTCTT
Source organism: Diachasmimorpha longicaudata (assembly GCF_034640455.1). Classification (NCBI taxonomy): domain Eukaryota; kingdom Metazoa; phylum Arthropoda; class Insecta; order Hymenoptera; family Braconidae; genus Diachasmimorpha; species Diachasmimorpha longicaudata. The sequence continues at coordinate 7,148,222 of NC_087229.1, read as the reverse complement.
TCTCCTCTATCTTCCCCCTTTCTTCAAAAAGTTTGGTCATTGTAGTCGAGTGTCACTGGCCCTCAAGTCCAGCCAATAAACCAGGGGGATGAATTTGCATGGGTTTGAGTTGGTCTCTGAGGTCACGAGGGGGTTGCCAACATCCTCCAACCGACGACTTTCCAACGACTTGAAAGAGCAATTAGATGACGTCTGAGAATTTATCCGAGCGTTCGAGATGACCCAAACCACTAATTTCTTTCTGGACATTCAACATCTCTATTCACTGGGTTGGAAACAATGAGACAACATTCTGCACGTGCGTCGAGAGTGATAGTCAATGCAGTTGCATTTAAGGACTATATCAGGGCCATGGGGAAATTAACATTCGCAGTTAATGAGGAATGTTACCTATTATCAAATGTTAGATTTGAATCCACCCCAAAATATATTATATTAAAAAATGTTGTCCTACCTCGATTATTCCCAATAAAATCCCGAAACCGATACATTTACCCTCAAAATTGTGAAATCATTCCAATAAATTTACCCACCACACAAAAGTTATTTCCTCCGAATCAACATGATCTGATAATCTCCACCCGCATAATTAATTCGAAAAACAAATGACCGATTTCACCGCTTTTTTTCTCACTCATTAGAGCGCTCTCCGCCCTCCCCCGTTTATATTGACGCCCAAGGCATTCCCCATCCCTTGATACCAATTAAAAACAAAGAGTACTGTAGGGATAAATAAAAAAAAAAACCTGCACACTTTCGCGTCACGTTCCCTCGTCAGAATACGCGCGTATGATTTCTCGATTGCGATGGGTTTCCTCACTTGAATGAGATGAGAGAGAAAGAGCTAGAGTACAAAAGTCTGATTGGAAAGCAAACGGAACCGGTTGTTTCCGTTATAGAAAGGGGTGAAGGGGGTTGGAGGGGAGGGGGAGAGAGGGAGATGGGGTCGAGGAGATGGAAAACGAAGCGATACGTGCAAAATACAGTAGCGAGTCAGCCTCGAGCCGTTCCTATCATTTATTAAAAGCCCGAAGCATCGCTCTTTATTTTCATTTTCCTTCTTTCTTTCGCCTCCTCCCTTCCCTCATTTCCCCTCTCAATCGCTCTATTTTTCGTGATTTTTTTTTTCACCTCCTTTGAGGGACAAAAAGTTCGCCCATTACCGACTAGTCGAGGCGAAAGAGTGAGGGAAAAAAGGTTTCGCTTTCAGAGTATTCAAAGATGTAGTGTATTGTTGGTTATCGGACTTGGAGGAGTTTCAGGAGAGAGGAAGAGAGGGTTTTAGTGTTCAGCCACGAGAGCGGGACACGGTGACGGTGATGAGGATAATAGAGGAGGAGGAGGAGGTGAGGTGCGTAAGGAATAGGGAGAAATTCAGCGGATTTCGGGGAAAGGGATGGATGGATCAGTTTTCAGTAGGGGAACGATTGTTGGGGGTGGGGGATATATTTTGAGGCACGGGAATGCATTGTTGTTGGGAGGTGAGGGGGAAAAGAGATGAGTTGAGTCCTAGATTTTTGGTGAAGGGGATTTATCTTCGTGGATAGTGGGTCTAGGGGGAATGGGGAGCGAGCCCATATGGAATATATTTTAGGTATCGAATTGGCGTGGTAGGTAAATATATACGATTTTAGAGGAAATAAAATACTCGATGAGAAATGTTTCTTGATATTGACAAGGGTGGATTTTTTGTATTAACCCCATTTAATGAATCACTTGAAAATCCACTGTCAGACAGTTTGAAACCCCAAACATCCGGAATTTACGCTTTTTTTCATGAATAATTTATAAAGAATCAATATCAGCCCAAAAAATACAGGTTTCGCAATTTTTACGAACTTCTGGGAGCGCGAGAGTTCGTTAGAAAAAATTCATTTCACGTAATTTTATCGACAAAATGATACGAAAATACTTGGAATTCGTCGGTCACATTCTGTCACTCAATTACGGAGTCATTAATTGAGATTATTGATTGAACAAATTAAGTTCACGAATCAATAGAAGAGAAGAGGGTGGTGGGCAACAACTCACGTCATCAGCAGAGCGAACATAAATGAATTCCCCTCCAGTTTACCTTGATCGATACAAATCGAATCGTACAGTTTGGTCTATGTCATCATGCCATAATAGAATGAATAAAGAAACCATTTTAATTTTGAGGCCAGACAATTATAACTGGCCCAATTTGAAAAGTCCCTGCAGTTCACACTTTGATCAAGAAAAAAGGTGTATAGGATAATTTCGTTATCTCTCGTTTTTCCACTCTTGGAGATGACATTATCTTAAATGTAATCGGACCGTAATTTTAAACTTAACTAAAAATCCAATAGAATTATAAATTTAAATGGATTCTTTTCCATTCTGCATTTACATACACCCAGATGATGCCAACATTGCGATAAGACAGGAAAACCGCCCATCGAATCGTGTTTGAGCATACGATTTGATACACAAACATGAATCGCATCAATGCCATAAGCAGAGCCAGCCTCCTTGTGTTTGTGAAGTTTGGATCTCTCTGATCGTGTGTTACAGACCACTACACACGAGCTCAGCGTGAATTATGCAAACGCGTGGAAGTCATTCTCTCATTGATGTCACATACGAGCGATTCACGATTGTCGAGTCACGTACTGTATTCATGCGAGTCTAACGTAATCCCTATGGACTTCCTCTATCAACGGATTGGCGTAGGGATCTGTAGGGAGCTGAATTTCGATTGTTGGAGTGACGGATATATGGACGAAATAACTAATGAAGTAAGTTTTATTGCCTCGATAGATAAGAAAATACCGATTCCCTCTTATTTAATCTCTTGCGCGTGATGGTGAATTTATTTTCAATTAATCAGACAGTGAGTTGGCATGAAAAATATTACGAAAATAATCGCCAATGTTTTTTCGACAAATTATCAGCCGCGAATAAAACATCCTCACGAGTAAATAATAAACGAGGATTTAACTGTTGCAATAATCCTCAACGATATCTCCGCTACTGATTTTTTAAGTACACGACAATAACATACAAATGACAGATTCATAGGTTGTTAAGAAATTGAAATATTTTCACTTGAAATTTCAGGAGTAATTTTCCAACAGTGTTATTGCTGGGAAAATTGTTCTCCATTTACTCTTTATTTGACAGCTTTGTCATGGAAATTTTGTTGCGGAAATATTGTCCGAGGATCATAAAGCGCGTTAGCATTTCTTTATCTGCATTTAAATTACTGACAAATTGTTCTCGAGACCCATTAACACAGAATTCATTTCGAGACTCAAAACCAAACGATAATTGAATAATCCATAACCCATGGTTCACCGCAATTAGTTGACTTCCCAATAATTGCTCGATTATTAAATTATATGCATCCCAGTGGCTTCTGGTCGCAAACATCATATCGAACAGCAGGAAATTGTACGATATGTCCAAATTATTAATCAATCGATAATCGAAAATAACTAGTATATCCCCACTTTATCTAATTAATAACAAAGAATTCATAGGTCTTCTACGGAAATATAATTACTTCTCAATATTAATTTCTCGCGTTCTTCCTCCCAATGTCAACATTTTTTATCCTATTTCGTTGCCCACCTCTTTATTGATTCAATGTACTTCGATTATTTCTATTTAAATTCCATCAAGTTATAACAGCATAAAATTACCCTATAAAATTAACTTCCTCTCTCAATACCATTTCGCCTCCTCACTTTTTCACCATGAGACTTCGCGCAGCATTGGAAGATCCACGGGAATGGGATTAAAGCACCAAAATTAATTAACCAGGCGCTCAGAAATAATAATTTCCCAAGGTTCAATTGCACTCCCCCTAGCTCCAACATCCCTCGTCAATTTTTTCATTTAACTTGCTGCTCTCTCATTAAAAAATCATTAAACTCTAATGCTAATGGAAATAGAAAATAAAATAAAAAATCGTTAGCAACCGAACGCACTAAAAACTTCCTTGACTTTTCAATCAGAGCACACAAAATGAATGAATTCTTCAAATTTCAACCTTTGCGAATTAATCATTATTCCCCATCTCCAGGTGCAAAAATGAATTCATTTAATTCTCAACAGCATGAAGAACTCAACAAAATTAATTTCATCGTTCAATGGAATTTCCTCTTCTCAATTTTACCCCGCGGTACCTCGACCAACACCGACGATCTACCAGAATGGGATTAAAACTCGGAATTAATTAACCGAACGGCCAGAAATAATGAAAAGACTCAAACGTACTTCTCCAAGGTTGAATCGTACTTGGCCTAGCTCTAAAATACCATACCAGTCTCTACTCTACCTTATTCCACTCAACACTGAAAGTAAAAGGAGACAGAGGCCATTCGATGGCAGCTGTTCCATATTTGAAGGATGGATTCTTACCTCGAGCCATTGTCGTTCTCATCGTGACAAAAGGGCATACATCTCTCTCACTCTAGCCTCAAATTTAACCCAGCAAAATATCTTCCTACTTCTCTCTTTCTCTCTCACTCCCCTGAACTGAGAAACCCCATTCAACTCTACACACCAATTCACTGGGTCTCTATCCCTCTCCTCTTTCTCCTGAGCCTCTTCGTCATCGGTTTGACAATCGGCCACCTATACACCTCACTGTATCTCAGGGCTTTCCACCATTCCCTTTCCCTAACTCGCCCCCCCCTCGTGAACCACCTTTTTACCACACAAAAGTTTGCCCGAGATTTATCCAGTTTACTTTTTTACTCACTGCACTTCCGCTGGGGGAATATATATTTACTTAGTTAAAGTATATAATAGAGAGGATACGAATTTGAATACCGGACGAGTTGTAATCATTTTAAATGGAATAAGCTGATGTGGTAAAGACTTACCTTCACTAGAAATTGTTTGTTCTTCTCCCACTGACTGGAACTGATAATGATTTTTCTTGGGATGACAGGGACGTGCGGATGACAGCGTACGAACATTCATTGATTTTTTTTTGGACATCCAGAGCAAAATTTGGTAGGAGAATTCTGAAATTCAAGAGTTTCATCATTAGTTTTGCGAATATGTCACGTTTTACTTTGAATAATTTTTTCAATAATTATTGGTTAGGAATGAGTAATTGTAATGATTTAAGGGATCGAAAAATGTCAATTGTGAGATTCGAAATCGATTTGGGGGAATTTATAAATCAATTCGTTATAAATCGCAGTCAATAATTTTTTTATTAACATTTTCTAGAAACCCGTTCTTTTGAATGGTTTTTATCAGTTATAAAAAAAATTATAAGATTATCGGCAACTCGAGATTAAATCGGCTCAACCGGAGGTTCTGATGTTAGACAACAAAGGGCGAAAATCTTTTTATTGTGGAAAAATAGCCCAAGTACTTGGGTATCCTCAACGGAGTGCCAGAACCGAAAATTCCCTAAATTTTTTTTGTCTCCACGTAATCCCTCAGGCTACCCTGACGATACATCGGATCAATTCCGAGACACCCTGTACTGTACTGTATTTCCCCACTCAACCCCATTTGTCCCCCTACATTGACCCAACCGGAAAAAGATTGCACCCAAGATTCTCCTCATAAACTCCTTACAACCTCTTCCATTTATGAAAAATTCTCGGCATTAAAATGTCTCCACATTTTCGTAATAAAAAAAGCCCCCAACCCCTGAAAATCCCCTCCCACTTTCTTACAGCGTCATTATCCCCCAGCAGTTTTCTCATAAAATGTCTTTTGATTATTCTCCAGCGATTCTGTTTTTCCAACAACTCAAAACACCGTAGAGTGTGCATTTACCCCTTGGAGAACCCTTTCCGCATTGTAACAACAGGGTGAATAAAACATAATGAAACACAATTCGTAAACTCTGGAGCGTTACAAGAGAAACGTTTGACGATTGGACAGAAACGACAAATGGCAACATCGCAATAAACATACAAAACCCACTGACGTACATGTATGACGTGTGTGGTAGAGAAGGGAGACGATAAAAATATGGTCTCTTTATCTCGTTTCTGTTCTGCTCTGTGTACTTAGTCACTCGGGGAATCTCAAACCGTCCGTGGTTATTCTCCACTCTCATTTTACTCGTTATATTAAACCGACGAGTAAATTGTCCAGAGTTTGTGAGTATCATGATTAATTAATCCCCCCGGGGTATATTATAAAGCAAGAGAGACAGTACGGGTAGCTTGGCATTGGTGAGTTTAGTGGTTAAGTGAAAATCTCGTCAACGGATTTTGTGGACAAAATGTTTGTCCCGTTGGTCCTCCTCACCAGCACTTGGGTGAGTTGGCAAATGGTTTCTTGCCTGTTTTCCTATCCTCTTCTGTACTATAGTAATGCCCGAGTTGACGGTGAATGGGGGGGTAGGTGTTAGGGGGTTGGACGATGAGGGGTTAAAAAAAAAAATGAAGGCAAGTCGACGTTAGTGATTAACTCCGGAGACTTCTTTTCCCATTCCATTCCACTTTCTCTTCTGTACGGTGTAAATCCAGGAGAGAGGGGTGAGGGGTTAGGGGGTAGAATCCAGTGAAAATCCTGTGGACCGTTTCTACCCAGCCGAGCAAAACTGGGAAATTTTCTCATTAGAGGGTTAATTCGAGAGCAATTCTCAACGGTGAGATTCCTTCGAGTGGCCGAGGAGGTTTTTACTCTTTTGCTCGGGAGAAAGATGAAGTGGAGAAGGTTGGAAAAATATGGAGATGAAAAAAAAAAATATCCACTTTTACTCGAGAAGCGTCGCGACGACGACATTGCACTCTCTTGGTTGAGAATGGGTGGAAGAATGAAGAGGGGGCGAGACTCCTCTTCGCCAAACACGAAAACCTCTCAGTGCGTTCCATTGCGGAAAGTTATCAGTTCATTGAGTTTCATTTATTAATTGACTTTCATTAAGGAAAAAAAATTCTGATCCCAGAAATCATTTTTCTCCTCTAGTAATTTTCGAAATTAGTTTGTTTTGAAGGCACCACTATCAAACGATAGTTTTTTTATAAATAACTATTTCCTTGCTGTAAATAAACACTGCGATCGCTGTTAATGAAATTCGCCGTGAGAGACCGATTCTCTTAACACGCGATCAGTCTTTATTTTAATGCGTCCCATCCCCGAGTGTATTGTGACTCAGATCCTTACTTACTTTCCTTTTAACCTTTCATCAAGAGAAGAATCGCGTGTGGTTGTAAGTCTACAGAGATAGACGACAATCTCTTGACGTGACGGACGCCCCAACGACAGAATTGCAAACTGTAAGGCGCGAATGAATGTAAGGATGCAGAGGAGACAAGGCCCCTCTTCGTCAATAACACAAATTTATTGTTGCTATTAAAATTCACGATCAACCCATTGACCTAAAATTGTTAATGGGCAATAGAAGATGAATTGAGGGAATCTCTTCTGTCATAAATATACTTCTGCCATTTTTTTTTGACATGCCAGCATCACCTCAATCCATATCCGTTCCTTTCAAACTTATTGATTGATTTTTATTTTCCACCTACGTCCAAATGGGGATTTCATTCCTTCAAAATGAAGTCATCGTTCTAACCACAAAGAGATTTCTCTCTTAAAACGTGTTAATCCTTTATTTGGATTCAAATGCGTCACATCCCTGAGTCTATCCTGACTCATAACCTCACTTATGTTGATTCACTTTCGCTTTAAGGCCGTTTCTTGCACGTGTCAGATATCAAAAAATATAAATAAATTTAAACGTACAATTTCTCGAGAAATTTTTATAACCAACGCATCAGCAATCGATTCGCTCTTTATCAACATCGATTTAAAAAATTGTAACCGGAAGAAAAAAAATATTTACATCAAGACCATCGCGATAACGACGCTCGATAGAGACGGAATAAAGCTGTGGGAGCTCTGTCTCCCTTTCCTCACCCCCAAAAGCGGAAACCCCTTGGTGGATACAATTCCAATGAATTGTCAGTTCATTGACTTGAAATTGTTAATTGACCACTTCGATCCCTCATTTTTCCCTTCATCAAAGAGGGTTTTTGTTGCTCACTTGTAGAACTTATTCCGTTCTTCTCTCTTCTCCTCGGGGGTTAGGATCGTCTGGTCTATTCACTCAGTGAGAGAACACTAGGGAGACATGAGACGACTCCATGAAGGAGTGAAGAACGAGGAAGAGGAAGAGATTCCCCACTTTTATCGATAAAATTTAATTCCCCGTGGGCGGTGGGGATGAGAGAGGGGTGGAAAAGACTTTGACTTGGTTTCATCTCGTACCTAATTCGCTACGACGGCCCAATCGCCTCCAGTCAAGTAATTAATGACTGAGTGTCTCGTGTCGTGTACCCTCTAGTAGCATCAATCTGAGATTCATGTTTAAAGGTCCTTTTTTCTCCTCCCGAGTTTAAGGGTTTTTTTTCAGGGATAATGGGATAATATTGCAAGGTCGGAAAAGTGTTGCTGGCTTTTTAGACGGGATAAGTATGGCGTCGACGAACTAGCGAGGGGGTGGGGGGGGGGGATAAAGAGTTGGCTTATCGTGGTAGTGTTATCTCGGGATTGCTGTCGTCGACGTTGTCTCGAATTCCAATGGGAGATCAGCGATAAACAGGGCTTGATAGAACCAAAATTCGCAGGATTGATTTTGTAGAAGTGATTGATGCTGCAGAAAATAGTTTCAAATGAAAATCTTTCAGCTTGATGGAAATTCTTATGAGTGAAGTCTGCTTTTACAAGATTATAGTTTAATTGGGGCACTTTGGAATTTTATTTTCATGACAGTATGTTGACGTAGTGAAGGGAAAAACTTTTACATGAACATGAGGCCCGGATGCTTCAATGGGGCAAACAAATTCCGAGGGGATTAATAAAGAATCTGTTCTCTGGAAGCTGGAAATTACCAGAGAATTTTCCTATGAAATTATAACTTTTTAATGACGGAATTCATTGAAATTTCAGTGGAAACACGAGGGGTCAGAGTTTTCCAAGTTTTTATAGAAAATTGTTGTCTATAATTCATAGCAATGTTCGTTAAAACGTTGCCTGAGTTGACGGACGTAAAACTGAATGGTTGAATAGTCATCAGAGTATATTTCCTTCATTTCTCTAAACGAGAGGAATAAGAATAATGAACAGTCGTATCCCGGTGAACCAGAAACGTCTCAAGGGCTGGGGCTGTTCTTTCGGCCTTTGGATTCCCTTTTGAGTTTGCTCAGTATTTTTTTTTTCTCAGTCATTCTGTTCACTTTGGAGTGAGCATTCATTTTGGGCAACTAAACCGGACGCAGCGTCAATAGGTTGGCTAATGTCCTTGACGATAAGAATGACACGTAGTTATGTGCGGGTACTGCTGGTTTTTTTTTATCGTTCGAGGCATGTATGCAGTGCTGCCCTGGTTCTCCGACACCCGACGAATTAAAAGATTGAACACAATTGGCCTCGTCCTGTCTATCGCGCTACATCCAAATGTTGTTTTGCATTGTCGAGAAAATTCCATTTTCCATTCGTTATTTCCGGACTACAATGGTCCGGGAGATGGGGCAGCAGTTGAAATTTGTTATCGATCATTTAATGACAATACAGCAGAATTATTTGATGAAAAATTCAGTGAAGATGAACTAGTTGGGAATTTTATTGGTCTCCATTACGGGACGATCAAATAGGAAATATTTTAAGTATGTGGGTACCATTCAGGGATTGCTGGGTTGAAGTCGTGAATAAAGAGAAGTTCATTCAATTAAAATTAAAAGAGACAGCCCTGTGCACGTCATCGCTGCTCATGATACAAATGAAAAACTTTGCGCTCAATGAAAATTCTTCAGCTCCCGTGAGTTGAATTTTTTCATCGCTCTCCTTGTTCCATTCGGGTTTCGATGAGGACGGGGATGAATTACAGCGAAAGTGAGAGCAATATATCTCTTACAGATGAACACGTGCTCATTTCGAAAATTTCATTTGGGAAGAGTGGAATTGAAACGAGGGAAACATCAAGACGGAAATCCCAGGTTTCACAAACAATTTCTAACACCTTTAAATTCAATATTTTCGCTTCTTTTTGATTTTTCCTTAACGATATGTGAATGTCAGATCATCTGAAAATACTTGTGAAGGTGGTAACCGACAAAACAAATTAAATCCAGAATATTGAGAGAATGGGTGACGAATGGATGGAATGGGAGGTTCTGGATGATGAATATCCTCGGCATTTCCTCTAAAATAAAAAAATTCCTCCGTTATCACTGAGTGAGCTACAGATAAGAAAAACTCGTCATTCAAACAACCCAGTTCTGACGGAATCCTAAAACAACAAAATCCCGATACTGGAAGAACACCCGAACTCCCTTCGATTTAATATTTTCACTCTCTCCTTTCACCTGCGCTGTGTAAATATCGTCTCAATTAGTATCACTATTGGGTTTGGAAACCAATAAATCGAAATCCAATCCACAGTATTCAAACAATATGAAAATGTAACAAACTATCTAACTCAAATTTTCTAGTCGACAAATTCCCTGCCATTTCCTCTCTAGAAAAGCCCAATCATAAGAAATCTCAGGGCGCACCCCCAATCCAAAAAAAAAACAAATTTCAGCGCGTTAAAATTCAATATTGTCCTCCTCTCCAATTCCGCCTAAACCGCGTGCAACCATCAGGTCAATTAGCGCTGCTCCTCAACGTGAGAACAAAAAAAAAATTCAAAAAAAGGTACGCCTCTCCCCCCTAGAGATTCGTCACTGGTGCACACGCAGAGTGAATTGCGGTTCAACTGAGTTTTTTTCCCAATTTTTTTTTCCACCCATATGTACACACATCTCTCCCCCTCGTCTCACTCAACTCACTCCCAATAAAAATGAAAACGTACCCCTTGCCCCCCCCTCCCCCCTCTACCCGACCAAATGCATATACATATAATTCTGTCTTTATCTGGCGTTTCTCTTGGGCTCTTGGCCGCCCCTATTTCATGCCGACTCCCTCGTCTCTCTTCTCTTGAACGTTGGCATAGCAACGGCTCACTTGCCCCGGCCAGACAACCGTCCCAAAAACATTGACCTTAGGCTTTCGCCCTGTATTCACCACGCGCAGGTTATCTGCCTCACTCGCGGTATGATAGTTCTCCCTGTTCCCCTTCAATTTCTCTCACACATTCTCCCCCTCCCCCATTGGCGGGTCAATCCAACGTCCGTCGCTATCAATCGTCAACGACTCGGACACTGTCCAGCACCCATTTGCCTGTTATCCGAGTCGGCTGTTGCGAGCGATCATCCGACGGGAGTAACAGAACAGAATGAAAAAAAAAAAAAGGGGCGAGGGAGAAAAAAAATGGAGAAAAATGCGAAAGTTTTATACACTTCAAACGCAGGGGAAAAAACGCGAGTGAAATTTTTTTTTTTAATTCTCTTTTGTCTCTCCTCATCGTTCTTTTGGTCCTTTTTTTTTGTTGACGTTTCCCTTCGCCCGTTCACTCGTCCATCTGGCGAGAGTGAAAATCATGAGGGCGAGAGGGGTGGAAAATTTTTGGGTAAAATTTTTACCGCACTCGCTGGGTTTTGGGAGACGTGAGAGGCCTCTCCTCTTGGTGTAGTGCCGCCTCTTCTGGATACCCTTGAAACACGAGGGGGGAGAAGAGCATAGACCTTCGTGTAATTCCTCTCTTCTTCCTACTCCCCGGAACGGTCCTTTTCACGTGTATGCACACTTTGCTTTCCATTTCCTGAGTTACGTCGGTTAGCTTTGGCGAAATCCGATGAGCCGGCCAGAGAACACGTTAACTCTTGGGTTTGCCGGAGGTGGAGGGGTTCAGAGGGCTTGGGAGTCGGTCGGGTGGTACTCACGGTGGCTTGTTTCTTTGGGGGATGAGGGAAGTGTTTTTTTTTGGATTCGTTATTCTTTGTGAAACAGCAATTGTACGGGCTTCAGTGGTGAACATTGTAGTATTCAATTTCACGTACAATTGTTTATTTTAGGTATTTGCGGGTTTTATGGATAGAGACCAATGTTCAATGGGCACTTGCAGAGAGATAAGTTGGAAGTCCCGGTGAATTTACACGTGCCATTATTCCCAGAATTCCTGAAAAATTACGTCAATAATTTTTTGAATTTTTAAGTCGCGCGGTAATTCAGCGAAAAATAATGAGAGGTGTTCAAGGTCCTGCGTAACACAATCGCCTCATAATTCTACATAATTACAATATCTGAAAACGCACATAGATCACGTGGGAATGACTTGCAGGAAGAAATACGCTCTGGAAAGGATAAATTCTTCTCCTAAGAAAATACCGCCTGCGGAAAAATATTTTTTCTTCTCAGTTTACGATCGACCGCGTAACTACGGAATTCTTCTTATTAATTTCACTCGTTTTGATGGGGAGCTGCCCTATTAGAGCATAACGTTAAACGTTGGAATGAAAAAGAATGACATCTAGTGATGCTTATTTTTCAAAAAGTTCCTAACGCTGTATCTAATTAATTTATTCGTTGGTATATTACGGGGGAGATTCACACCGCATGATTTTTATCAATTCATCACCTACGCCCAATTACTAACAACTCGCATTATCCTAATAATTCGTGGGTTTCATATTACGATGCGTCCTACATCCACACAATCGTTTTTAATAGGAATTATGATGTGTCTTGAAAAAGATGAACGTGGTATACTCCTCTCACTTGTGTGTCGTAAAACCTACCAATTAAATCCAATAGAGCGGAATGTAGGTTGGAAGAACCGGCGATTCTATTACACCAGCAATTCTTCAGTGTTATTTTTTATCTGGGATAACTGGATTCATAAAAGTACGGAAAATAGAGGGAAATTGTGGGTAAATACACTGCTGGGGGAATTAATTTCCGTATTTCAGGGAGGACCGTGAAAAGTTAATGGTGCATGGGGAATTGAATGGTGTTATTATTGAATAGAATTTTTCATAGTTGGAAAACCGAGGCCATGAATACACACTGATTCTCGTTCAGATTATGGTGGAAATATCTCAGATGATCATCGCCCAAGAATATAGAGTATAGTCATGAAAATCAATATATTGCGAGTGAAAGCGAAAATGCATAGACGATTTTATCGTCTCGCATGTCTTAATATCCAGCTGGAAAGTCTTTCAGAAGTTTGACGAATACTAAGATTTATGGTTTCCCTGCAACACACTAGGCTCAGTCCCTTGTCCTTGAATGTAGCCATTGAATTTGTTAAACTGGAAGAGAGATAAAACACAAAGAGAAAAGAAAACGATAGTTCCGTTCAGTATTACTGACAATTGGTAATGGGTTTTAAAAATCACTGAGATATTTTAGAAAATTCGTGACATGTTCCTGAAAAGCGAATGTTTTTTCCCTCCGATTTTCCATCACATTCCTTCCTACATTCAGCAAGTTTCGATTTGCGAACCAGTCATTGCGAAAATTCACGCAAAATAAACTGAACTGAAATGACTTTGTCGAAGCCATTCCACTCTTTGGCATCGGAATTCCATGAGCCTCCAAAATTGATTTTTGACATTGTTCTGAGGCTCGGGATTTTTGCAAAATAATCGTTACGAGCGCAGGTAATCCGAATTCCTGTGCTTAATGAATGCCTTAATGCTGATTGATAGAGCCGACTATCAATCGTTTCACCGGAAATTCCTGATCTCACGGAGCCATAAAAAGTAATGAAAATGTAAAAATAATGTCCCTGAGTGAAATCGTGATCTGAAAATGATCTTACCATGAGACAGCACATTTCCTTCTGTACTGGAACTCTATCGGCAACAAAGACAAACCTTCAAGATTATTCTGTGCTTGAGAATACTATATTCCAATACAAGTGGACACAAGTGGGTGTTGATGAGTGTGCGGATTACACGTTGAGCCGACTATACATTTATCAATACGTATTGCACATTGAACAGAGAGGTGATTAAGCTTCACCCTCGAAGAAGTGCTCTTTGTTTCACTTGTATCATAAATAATTTTTCCCGATGCAATTCCCCTTTCCAGAAGAAGCTCCAAAGTATCGAACTATCATTCAATCAATTAAAAAAAATCTCTTCATGTTTTCTCTTTCTTTTAATTTTCCTGCCTCAAAATACCATAAAAATTCGTAATGTCCACTGGGAAATCCAATTATCAAGCATTTTGGGCTGAAACCTCGGAATGTACAAATCCATAAAAAATAATGAGAATGCAAATGGTTTAATAAAATAGATAAAGGAAGTCGGTGAATTCGTTTGTGGACATATATTTTTTTTAGTTTTCCATCCCTGAGTGGTTTAACATTGTAGCCTAGGTGGGCATTATCCAAAGCGACGTGTTTAAGCCCGTGTATATCGGGCGATGCCCAACGAGGTCGTGGAACAAAGTTAGGGTCAAAACGTGGGATCCGAGGCGTTCAGCAACATTGAATTTGCATAGGTAATGGAATTCGGGGTCGCGCACGGTCGCCAAACGTCCACTCCTCTCTTCCTCTCTGTCTGCCTTCTTGTTATATTTATATTTACGATATCAAGAGGTGCAAGGAAAATGAGGGAAATTATAATGGCCGGTAGGGAGATGAGGGAGAGTAGGAGGAGCTCCAACGCTGCAAATGGAAATTGCATCAGTGCATCAAAAAACGAGGATTATTCCTTAAGTGATACCCTGGGAAATGTGAGAAACGACTTTTCCAACTGAATTCCTGTCTCCCTCCCTTCTCTTCTATGGGTGAACAGAGATTACAGATGGAGATAATCTCTCTTGACTCGCTGGAGTGTTTCGGATTCATTGATTTTGAGAATGGAGTTTATAAGCATTCGGTATCGCTGATGGCCCTCGATGCTAGACTGTTGACCCCTTGATCCTCTGACAGTTTATGAAAACAGGGGAATTTAGTTTGAATACAATGTGAGCCATTAGCATATTGAAGTGGAGGGTTGTCATGGTTAAATTAATTTCGAAATTTCCGCGTCTTTTTTCGTTATCTGGAGATGGGGATTATTGAAAAACGATTTTAAATTGAAAATATTAGTTTTGAGGCATTTAAAAGCGATTTTTGGTTGATAATAAAGGGTGGGCAGTAACTGTCATCAAAATTACAATCATTTTAGTAAAAGCTAGAATATCATAGTTGAAAAACTGACAATAAAACTTCCATCCCGTTTGTTGAAAAATAAACTCCGCATCATTGAACTCTGAAACCTCTGATGACCAATTAAATTATCAATTAAACTTTTCTTTTTAATTACCAGAAAAATAATTACTCGGGTTTTCGCAATGCATTCTGAACATTAGCTTACCAATTAAAATGTTATTTAAATAAGCGTTGAAAAAATACTTCTACACGGCCCACCCTATGCATTATACCCTGTCACATGCAGACGCCACTCCACCGACAAAATAAATTCCAATCATAAATGAAACGTGTCGCATATGGCATTAATGAACTTCCCCCATTATCAAAAATGGTATTAATGACCGGGCCCGCGGTAGTTCCATCGCTGAAGCAAAATGTTTCGTGAAATTGTTTCATACCAAAGCGTAACAGTGATCGTTGTTAAAATTGATATTCAAATTATATTTGGCATGTTATTATTTATTCCGCAGTATCTTCCCACAAAAACTGCAAAATTCATTCTCCGTTTGATGTAAAAAATTCAAATGTCTTTAAATCCGATAAAAACTTAATCGACTTCGATTTGTATTTGCAATAAAAATACGCTCCATTGATTATATCCAAGTTCTTCCATTAAAATTGTACATATAACCAAATAGATTTTGCCCAAACAAACTTCGCGATAGTTTCACTGAATTTCCAGCGCATTTTGGAGCGCAAATAGTCAAAGCACTAGCGCACCCTCAACACCTTGGAATTTGAATAATGAAAAAGTTCCTCCCAACTAAATGAGACAGTAGATCAGTCCGGGAATCTTGTCACCCTCAGAAATCAAATCAAAGAAACCCGATTATCCTCATCTCTCTCAAAAACTAATGATACCACACCATTTGTTTGCAGATCGTCGCTGGAACCCGACTCCATCAGTGACATCTCGCATCTCCTCAGCCATTAACGCCCCTCAGAGAGTATCCGAAAACCCGAGGGCAACAGTGACACACATACAACCCGACCACCACAAACAGCATAAAACAACCGCAAAAAGACCCCTCTCACTCCAACCATATTTCGCCCATAAAATATTCCGTACACCAGTCCCAGACACGTGTTCTACATAACTCCACGATGCGACGAAATCTAAAACCACGAAGAGAGCGGTCCAAGTCCCCTTCCAACCCCCTCAAAAAAGCTCGAACATCAAAATCGAAAGGTCAGAGAATAAAAGAGACTGCTCCCGTGGTAGATGGTACCTAATAAATCCCACGATTCCATTTCCCGTTTGAACTAAAAAGGCGAGAGAATGGATGGAGAATGAGGAATAAAAAAAAGGGCCCCACGTGAAGTGATTTTTTTTCCTTCGATTAGCGCTCCTGTATTTGAAGAGGGTGGAAAAATTTCACCCCCCGAAAAAACCTGGTACCTACTTTCCGTCAATTTCATTATCCCGAGGGCTAGTGGAAACAGGAAGAGCTCTAGGGGAGGTGGAGGAGGGAGGCAATGAATGTGCCAAGAAGATATCCCGGATCCTCAGAAGGAAACGAGAGAGAGAGAGAGAGAGAGGGAGAGGAGTAAAAAAAAACAGGCCAGAAGGGGAGAGGAAACTGTCGACATGGTCGTAGTGGCTACTGCGCGAGATTAAACGAGTCGCGCGAATTATCCCCACCTAGGGACTGAGCCGCACACAGGGTGGGGAAGGTTCACCGTCAACACGATGGAAATTTAGCAGCTCTGCCGGAGGTTAACGGCAGTTGGCCGCACGAGTGCTTGCGCAGAGCATCTTTTACGGTTCTTTCTCTCCAGCCCTTCATATATATCTGTATATCTATATATATATTTTTTTTTCCTCTGAAGAACCATCATCGAGCCTGTTTCCCGTTCTCACCTTAATCACATGGTTCGCGTGTCGGGGCTTTATCGTGAAAACAGTGGACGGGAGAAATAATGAAGTAACATCGTAAGAAAAATTGTTTCGACGGAAAGAGGCTGGGGCTACGGTGAAGATCATAATTTCGGGGGCAAGAATAACGTGCAAAGGGAAATGTATCGACGTGACTGTGCGAAAATGTGGTCTCCGTGAGATACTGTTCCGGGGGGTTGAAGGGCGGGAGGAAGAGGGGAGGGGAACGTGAGTGCACAGACCGGGGTGGCACAAGGGCGCAACGAAGATGGCGCCATTGTCGGTACTGTAACAGCGCGCGTGGAGAATAACTTCTCTCGCATATGGATGCGGTACAAAGGGGAATCCGGAGGCTCAGTTGTCGACCAACAGCCGGCCAACAGTTGTGGATATACATAACTTGAGTTATTATTCGTGAATGTTGGCGAGCCACCGGATACGGGATTAAGTTGTTCAGCGAGAATTCCAAGAGGATGACTAAACGGTGTGTCTTGTGGAGACGTATCGTTGGAGATTAATCGTTCAATTGAGAGGGTGAGAGGGGGAGAATTGTTGTGTTAAGTAACGCGAGTCATTTTGTTAATCAATTCGAGATTAACGGGGACATTTGTGCGTTGTAATGATACGATAAATGGCGAGGGTTTCGATTTTTTTTTTATCATCCGGGTGGGGGAAGTGATGAATTTCGATTTTTTTTTCTATCCGGGCGGGGGAAGTGATGAATTTCGTAACTCCGGGCTTTCTTGGGTGACTCTTGATTGGATGGTAAGTACGTGTGTATGTGATGTGAATAAATATTCGAGTTCTGGGTGTACGATAATGCGGCAACTTTGTACCTCGTGCGCGGGCGCGTTTAGTTGGCACGTGACCGATGTATTGTATGCGCCGTGTTTGCCGCGTGGTCGGAAGCGTGGTTTGGATTTTTTTTTGTGGGACTAGGTGTGAAACATTGCCGTGGATTTATTTGGATTCGAGGGAACAAGTTTTATCGGCAGTCCAAGAGTTGTGGAGTTTTTATTTCTTTGCAAGTTTATTCTTGGACTTCGAGGTTGAACGATTCCGGGGAACAATGGGATTCTTTATTGTTGGATGAACGCGCGGGAGTTATTCTAATTTTTCGTGATGATTGGGTGGTGAATGGAATCGTTTTTACGCGTGTCAGTGTGACGTTTAGTCAGTGATGAAGTTGTTTTGTGGGGGATGACGAAATGAGAGAGACAATTTTCATTATTTTTTCATGTTAGTAATGTAGTGACAATTTTATCGATTTAGACTGGAGGCAAAGAGACGTAAAAAGGTATAATTTCTTTTGAATTGTAATGATTGATGATGTTGAAGTTCTTTTATCTTAATTTGTTAACCGATAGAGACCAGTTATTATGAGGAAACGTTTGGAATTTTTATGGATCAATTATTGATAGATGGGGATTTTTTCGTTGAATTCATAAGCGATTATCCCATTCTAGGTCAATCTTTATTGCTTTCCTACGGAAATGTGCGATGCGATTTCATCAAAATGATTATTCATATTAAATTTCACTTGTGAAAATTGCTTCTTTATATTTTTCACCTCAAAAAAATGAGGTTGAGTACAAAGCTGTTTTTTCAATTTTAGAATGGACCTATTTTAATTACCATATGCACGTCATATGTTTCACTTCAATTCCAATTTTCAACATCTTTATTATTTCTATTTTAATACTCGACAATATTGGACTGTATTCACAATACACTGGAGGCCACCAG
This sequence comes from Diachasmimorpha longicaudata, assembly GCF_034640455.1. Taxonomy (NCBI): domain Eukaryota; kingdom Metazoa; phylum Arthropoda; class Insecta; order Hymenoptera; family Braconidae; genus Diachasmimorpha; species Diachasmimorpha longicaudata. Next base: position 7,129,563 of record NC_087229.1, on the reverse strand, counting down.
AACCGTCTAACATGTCATGAAAAAAAAAACCATTCAACTGTTCATAAATAAGTGATAAAGCCACGAAAAAGCCTATCATTTCAGTTTTCAATAGCCCTCCAGTTTGAACCATTCAATTTTTATCTCATTTTCAGTATAATGAAAAATATTTCAACTGAAACCTATGTTTCATCTTCCCTTCAAAACATACCAGACCTCTGTTTTTTTTATTCTGGAAACCCGTGCTGTTAAACTTCCAGAAACCTTAACATCACATTCCCCATTTTTTCAGTGTAGCCTCCCACTTTTTTTGCCCTAGTACCTCGTAATCTGGCCGGTTATTTGAGTTATTTATGATCAAGTCACATATGAGTAAACCAAGAGAATGCGAGTGTATTCGTTATTCCAAAAGTTTGGTACAACTGTTGAGAATGGGAGAGGGAATCAAGAGGCGTAAAAATAGTTCAGTCGTGTGAAACTTGGAAGAGCGATAGTTTAAACGAAATAATTTTTTGAATTGTGGGGGCAGAGAGGTACGCCAATGGTGTTTTTATCCTTATCGCTGGTGGCTCTTATCATCGCATAGGAAAACCGTTGTCGACGATATTTGTCGAGAAAGCAAACCCCGATAGTCCGCAATGGCCAGTGTATCCGTTCTATCTCGCTACAGTGAGTCAATTCTATTTCATACATTTTTTTTTCTCAATGTTTCGGGTGTTCTTTTATGCCTTGGAGACATGCCCGTGACGATTCAACGGAGTTATCTCGACGTTTCCGTCTCTGACAAATACACGGAATTTTCGTTTGAGTGTTTCATTTTTTTTTTTTCAGGAATGAGGAGAGAAAAATTGTGGGAATAGCTGCAGGTAGAAGTGTGGAGAATGTTCTTCGGAAGAAATTTACTCAGCGAGAGCATCGCACGTGCCTAAAGCCCCTTATCATTCTCTTGTCCGGTGTAAATGGTCGTCTCGACTGGACGGAGAACTGATAAGGGCCCGAGGGTTACATATACATCGGAAGACTTCGGAACGCGGGGAAAATAAATGTCATGTGAAGTGACCGTTAATCGGAGGAGAGTATCATCAGTGTTAATGGTTTATTAATTTTCCTTTGTTTTTGTGTGTCTCGGAGTTTAATTGAGGAGCTCACGTCACTGGGATGAACACGAGGTGTTACTCAATTCAATGAATAACGGGAGTGAGATAATCAACGTGTTTTAATGCTAGTTAATCGCCCAAATGACTGGTATTAATTTAGTATAGTATTGTGCTTCAGTGGGCTTGTATATGCCTATGGCTTCAATTCAATATGGGGTGTCTTTTGTTTTAAACTGTTCTCATGCTCAGCGCCATCGGCAATCGAAATACTTAGAGGTACACGAAAAGAAATTTGGTGTATTTTACCTCAATCACGACCGATTCATCATTCCTCATCACGGTGTTAATAATTATCACACCGTTCCATAAATTTTCTGCATTATAATTGCTGAGTAAACCGAATTTTGTGTCTCGTTTTTCTTCTACCTTTTTCTGTTTTGATAGCTTACTTCTGGATTAAATAAAAATGATATACCTACAATGAAAAACATGAGTTCAATTATTAAATACTGCGTCCCTTGTCGAATTGATTGTTGAATTGAATTAGGCTAAGAGGAACCGATGGTTCGAGGGGGAAAATTTGCAAAAAAAAGCATTTTTGGATTAAATAAAGAGATTGAGTCATGATTGTATTATCGCTCGTTCGGAAAACAAATCGTGAATCTTCTGGTAGAATCACTCGTGAGATAAAATAGATCGCCAAGGAAAAACGTCAGCATCATATTTGAATGGCCTTCCTCAATAACTATAATACAAGAAAATAATGAACTCGTAATGAACAATAAACAGTCTGGCATAAACAAGATCCTCATTAGAAAAAGCACTCGCCGATGCAATGAACATAAAAAAAATTGTACTAGGTAATGCGTAACATTTGTCAGGAAATTGTAATGCTCTAGCCAACTGAAATTAATGGCCACCGGCTATACTCTGTGTCGAGTACTGAGAAGTAATTTTTTGCGGGCAAATACTGGACTTCAACGGCGCTTATTTCTCGAGGTCACTCTGTCAAAAATAGAACAGAATAATCACCACTTGGTGTGGATTAATTGAATTAAATTAAATGTGAAAAATGATGTAGTTTCAGGGTTATTATCTCGACAACGAGTGATTTTAGAAAAAAAAATCTTTTCATTATATTTATCATATAAAAAATTATATAAAAAAAGTAATTCCTTCCTCAAACCAATCATTCCTGAGATAATATAACATACCAAACTGATTCCATCAACATTTTTATTAATTACTTCAATAACCGAAAAATATCGATTGGTAATGAACAATAAAAAGTCTGGCATAAATAACATATTTAATAGAACATGCACTCCCCGGTGCAATTAACATAGAAAATATAATGAACTAGAAAATACATAATACTTGGTGACAAATGACAACAAAGTTTTATCCAGCTGACAACGATGGATTTCACTCAGCGTCGTCCACTTTACGATGTATCTGCTTCTGGATAACTGTTTGACTTCAACGTATTTACGTCTCGAATAAAACAGAACAAAATAGTCAACTTTTCATGAGAATTCATTTTTACTCACAGAAAACACTTGTTGAAGTTGAAGCAGTGCAGTTAGTTTTTCTTGGAGAAGATAAGCTTCTTTAGAATTATGTTCCTGTGATCTTCGAAGCGACATTCATCAATTGCAGGCTCTGATCTACCTGGATAATCTGACGAGAGTTGACGGACTGAGCTTTTCGGAAGGAGGAATTCTGCAAAATGAGGATTGACTTGGGCCTCTTCTCATGGATCTGAGAAAACTCCATGACCTTCAGTGGCTCAGAGGGATTTCGTATAAGCTTCGTCACGCAGAATGGTAGATTTTTCTCGTCAACTTTTGGAAGGATAATCGATTGGTTCTGGTTGAGTTTTGATGGTTTTCGTTTTGCAGGTTTTGCAGGTTCGTTCGAGTTTTTTCGCTTTGCTGGAGGCCCTGGCGAGGTCAGAGGGATTGGAGATGCATGCAGGAAATGAGGAATTACTGAAATCACCTGGGGGTCTACAATGACGTCCGTGGCTGGAATTATGGAAATGTCATGAAATGTCAATTGAATAAATTTACTCGAGTTTCCTATTAAAATCTGCTAAAATATTGACTCGAATTATCCTAATTTCTATTCATTCCATTGGATATTTGAGACGTTAAATAATTTGTCAGTAATAATAAATGATAATCCCATGTTAATTACTCATTCAAAACTTTTCAATAAAAATTTCATGAATAATTTTTTCTGCGTCCAGGGATTGACTTGTGTCGACTAATTGGATTTACCTTTCTCCATAGCCTTCGTGATGGGACAGTCTTTGTGGCCTAAGAGGAGTGTCTTGAGATTCGCAACTTCAGAACGAAGGGATTTTATCTCTAACTGGAGAGCTCCATTCAACTCGTTGGCATTGTGTAAGGATTTCTGAAGCTGTTGGACCCACTGCTTTCGTTTCGCACGGGCTCGCATAGAACTGGCACGATTTCTAGCCAGTATGTCTTGTTTTTTGTGGAGATCTTGGGGTTTAGTTGTTCGAAGGGACTCTCCCAAATTTTGGTTTTCGTCCGGATTTTCCAGCAGGGAGGAAGACTCATTTTTCGAAAGTACCTGTTTCAATTTCTAAAAGGTTGACATCAACATTAGATATTAACATTTCACATAGAATGGCATTCAGCCCTGGTAGATATGACAGTTCCATGCACTTACCATTTTTGCCAGAGACAGTCTCCCCTTCTTCACATCTGCAGTTTGTGGGCATTTAACCGGAGAATTCGTTTTTATAACGATTGTCTGTGGTTTCATAGGCTGACTCGTAATCTCAGGGACACTGTTTGAACCACAAACAGGAATTGCTGACAGTGGCATCAATTTACCATCGTCCATTTTCAGTATAAGTTGAACTTGCTCACCGTTTATTGATCTGCATAAATGAGAGATTCAGTGGGTGAGTTATTCGAGTGAAAGCAAAGTAGTTGTTGAATTATTCTCTCAGGGGTTTCTTCAATGCTTCAAGAGTCCAATCGAACGGGCAACTCGTGAAATTTATCGCAAACTTTGAGAATCAGATGAAATCAAAGTGAGAAAAACCAGAGGAAAATTAATAGAAAAGAAATCATGAATTCGTTTATCTTCTGGAAATTAAATGGATCAAATATGAGTTCTGAGTTGAGTTGGGAATTATAAATTCCCCCGACGTTGCAGTTATATGCTTTCTCATTTGCTTGATATCCCTTCAATTGGACCGATAAAGTCAAACAGATCTATCAAATTTATCAACTAATTAAGAGAGTGAATCCTCATAATTCTGGTTGATATCTCATTAGAAATTTGATTATTCCAATGTTGAGATTCTAAAATATTATTGCCCCACTACATGTAGACTTCGTAAGAGCATAAAACGTAGTGATTTGTTTCTTCTCTGTCTACATCGGAATTTATAAAATATATAATCACAGCCGGATTATTCTATTCCATTTGGCTTGGAACCCGCAAAGAGACAAACTAATCAACTACCTAAACTATTTAAAATTGAATGTCTGGAGTGCTTCTCAAATGATAATATCCCAAACCACAAAGTTTCGCCACTAAAACCCAACTAATTCAAGAAACTTGATTAGTCAATTAAAACTCACAGACTGCTCGATGGCGCTGCTATGAGAGGTGGAACAGAGGTATCAGCCTCCTGGATGACAACAGTCTCAGTCGTTTTAGTAATCATGGTCGTGCTCGTGACATTTTTCGATATTTCACAAGGGTTATCAGGGGTGTCTGGAGGTATTTTCCTGTGTCCCGAGGAATCATCATTCTCGATGTGTGGGAAAACGTGAGGAGTGTGCAATGTATCGTCACTTTGAACAATCTGGGGAATTGATAAATGAATTGAATGAATGAATTTAAAATAAAATAGCGGATCACCCCCCCCCCCCCAGTGATAACATTCCCATCAAAAACATAATAAAATAGTGTCTTTCAAGTATTCGTTAATGATTCAGGGGATTGAGTCAGTTTTGTTCAGATGGAGATACGATTAGGCACTATCGGTAAACATTAATCACTTGCATTTGCTATGAAATGATTCACGAACCCCCTCACACGCATATACTTGATTAGCAGACAACAGCTATAATATGATAACGGTACCCGATTACCGACGATTTTGTACTGTTAATTGCAAAAAAAGATACCCAAAAAGAAATAAATAAATGAATATGAAGGAAGAATTGATGTGAAGATAATTACTCCCCGGGTTTGCATGCCAAATAAATCATTTATGATGACAAAAGTGCGAACCTCGGATTCTGGTAACGATCCAAGTTTCCCGGACTCTACAGCTCTTCTGAATGTCTCCTCGAACGGATTAACGTTCTGTAGATCTTGGAATAAACCCATTTCCTCACAGTTCCTGATGAATCGTGTTGGTGTGGGAGTTTGATCAGCTGAAACGATAACGAGTGATCGAAAATGCACATAAATGAAGAAGTGACGAGAGCGAGAAGCAATATTTATATATTTCATTTATTTATTCGTCTGACGTTCAATGGTGTAGCAAAATGTAGACTTTGACTTCTTGACACTTCACTACAAGTGAAACTTCAATGTGTGCTGAACAATCCCACTTATTTATCAATTATTGAGATTATATGAACAGAAGATTGAAAAAATTAAATTTTAGCCGAAAATTTCACATGTTCCAAAGGACATTTTTCTCAAAAACTAATTCTGAAGGAAATTGACTAATTAATGCATTTAATTATTCATACATACTTACCAACAAATACACCAGTTTTATTGCTGCCCAAATTCAATATCATATCGTGTTTTTTCCTGTGAACCACCAGATGATCCTCATTCGTAAAGCTCTGGACATCATAAAATTTAATTAAGCCCAGTAATTGGATTGAATGAGGTTATGTCCATGAAGTTGAAACTGATGGTAAAATATTTAACACAAACGTAAATGAATATTTACTCACCATGTTACAGCCTGGGGAGGGACAGGCGAATGGCTTCTCCGATTCTCCCATTTTCGAAACGATCGCAATGACAAACCACTAATGATCAAATTGACAGGCGATCGTTCTCCAATCGAATATAGGGCAATTGAAAATGCTATCACTTAACGATCATAATACACTACCCGAGGTATTCCGAGATATTCGCGTTAGTGATTAATTAATTGAACAGGTGATTCGGTTGTTGGGAATATATATCAAATGAAAATACTGTCAATTGTGCGGTGGCATAATCAAAAACACGGATGTGTCAGCACGCGCTCCGCCATCTTGCGGGACTGAATGAGAGTAGATTAGTTGAATATGTGGTGCGCCGGCGGCAGCACCGGACGGGGAAGTATTTCAAATTCCAATTAACAATGGCAACAATTGGAGCAAAGGAAGTGCGCATTTTGTTGCTAAACGGGCTTTGTTATCGCTCCAATTGAATTTTTCCGATTTCGACGTGGTAAAGGGGTTGGACTTTTGGCCGAAAATTTGGCACGATATTATCTGGGGATTTTTTTTTCAAATATTCGATGGTGCAGCGTAATTTTAATGCAGCAATTCCACACCGGAAATGGTGTAGACTTAATTGAATACCAAATAGTGTTAATTTACACCAATTATTCAGTAATATACCCCCTTAAATCTTACATCCGTAGTTTATCTACTGAATCCGGGGATTTTCATTTTTCATATTCAAACATCTTTGTGCTGATTAGTCATGGAACCGTATCAGATCCTAATATTCAGGATTAAAGTTATGCTCACAGCAGTGTAACTTCGTAAGAAGAGGTCTTATTGATGTATCCTATCTCCTTGAAATTCCAAAGTACCATCAAGACCCCTCATCTCATGAACAATGCGGAGCGATCCAGAACGAAGCAAATTAGAGGAACTGCATCGTGGATCTCCAGTCATGATTAAAAATTATAAATAATTTCGGAATTAATTACGCTCTCCACCCAGTCATCGTGATAACCGAATGATAAGATGACTGGTGAGATTGAGAAAGGGAAAAATGGAAGGAAAAAAAAAATGAAAGTGGAGGAGGTGAAGAGAGAAAGAAGAGAGCCAAGATTTCACTCACGGATGGCATTGGATACGCTGAAGGGGTCCCAATATCTACGGGTAAGAGAGTGAGGTAAGGAGGAGGCTGTTAAACGTGTTCGGAGTGTAGACTTGTTCGGAATGACGATATTTCTGTTCCTCATCAGTAGTCACCGGTGTTTCGTACTGTCCTAATCACTGGGACTTACCACCTTCCTGAAATTAAAAGCCAAACTGTTCATTAATCCGTCGATTAAGCAATTAATAACATTTTGCCGTACTGATCCATTAATTCTAATTACACAATCAACCAATAAATTGTGATTCAATGCATTACGCGCCAATTGATTGAGGTAAGTTACAAATAAAGTGACTTTAAACTCTGCCGTGAATTTATTATCCTGTACGTGAAGTGAAATTATCGAATTAATGAGTTCCACCGGTGATTTTCTTTTCTCTGACCAAACCGGATGTGAATATTAAAATAATTCAGTTAAAAAAATGAAACAAACGGGAAAGTTAATAGACCCAAAAACTTAAAAGTAAAAGTAAAAATCCTGTGAAATAATTCTAATTTCAACAAAACCCCAACTTAACACCGTCAATTTCATGGCTTGATTGTTGACAAAGTGAGCTGTCGTTTTCACCAGAATACCCCTCATTGTAACGAAGTAAAAGTTTTGAATTTCATAGCTTTCCTCGACTTCTTATGATTCAAACAAACGAGACGTAAAAACAGAGATAGCATATTGAGTTGTATCGTCGAAAGATATGCCGAGTCAAAATAATGAGAGGTGGGAAGGATAAGCTGTTGTACGTGGAGGTGGCCGAGGCGAAAGTGCCCTTGGACCCCGGCAATGTTAAGGCCCCAACCGGCATACTTACTTTCCTTCTTTCCCTCTCGTATCCGATAATTCTTTATCACACCGATCAAACGAGAGTAGAGAATCATCGTCATCCGGTTATTGTCGTAACGGAGAAGATAGAATTTACAAACAACAGATGATAATTATTTTTCATGTATATCTGTCAGTACTTGTCGGTGAACAGGATCATTCAATATCGCTCTTTGGTGGGAAAAAGGGGTTTAAAAATCATTGCGGTAATTTTTTACACTTTTGATAATCAAAAGTCGAAAGTTAGGGAAGAGACGAAAAAAAAAAACTTTCACTAATGACTTGTTCGGCGGTGTATCGTCATTGTATTTGAACACATGGTGAAGAAGTGGGGTTCCGCATGTGGAGCGCACAGTGAACGTCACCACTGGACTCCCCCAATGCCTACAAGCACTAAAAGCCGTTCCACTTGTTTCAGTGGCCTGCTTTCGTGTCCCACTTATTTGCACTATTCGGTGTGCGTACACGTTGAGGATCAAGATTGTACAAGTTGGAGGATTTTTCACGTGCACGTGAGGGATTGCTGTACCGTTCTTGGCTTTGGATGAGGATGATGGAGCCTGTTGGAGTGGAAATCAGGATCTCTATCTATCAGGGGGATTTTTAATGATGGAGAATGAGTGGATTTAGAATTTTAGAGGATTAACGTTCTGGAAGCTGGGGACTTTTGCGGAGAGATGAGGACTGTGCTTCTGCGTCTCACGGCTGGGATTATTCTTGCGATTCTGGACGTGAGGACGAGTGCTGAGGGGAGGAGGAATGATAAATATTTGTCGATTATTGGTGAGTTGCGACGCGGAGGAAGGGAGAAAGGGACCATAATATTTCGGAGGTTGACATCTTCGAAATTTCTAACCAGTTCTGTCATGAATATCATCACCTATTATCCCCAATAGGCTCGAGAATAATTAAGTCAATGAACTGGATTTATTTCAGACAAATTATTAAATTTAATAGACTAGAAATTTGATTTGATATCTTTCACAAAAATTAAACTTTCATCGTGATCGTTAGATGTATCCACTAGTTCTACTTTGTGATAAGACTATTTTGAATGCAATCAATAAATGCCACTTTGCGTTATGAGCGGTGAATAAAACCTCGAGCAGTAAAGTCCCAGAATTGAGTCGAAAAATCACAACCCTTGGTTGCGAAATAAGCAATATATGATACGGGAAAAATTCAAGTTTAATCCAATAAAATATCCTACTGCCGGCATCGGAATTTTTTCCAGACCACCACTTTGTCCCTCTTTTTCCGTGCTATCGCGAGAATTCTACTCAGAAGTTTCTCTCTGTGTAACCGACTTTCAATAAAAATCTCGAAATCAAAGAAAGATCGAAACATTTTCATCAACTTGAAAAAAAAAATATGATTCCATAGTAATCAAGTATTCCCCAACTTGTTCGGTGTTGTAAATAATCTCTTAATGAACAGAAGGAGTCCAGCATCTTGGAAACGTTTTTCCACTTCGCGTCTGAATTCATGAGAAATTGATCTCTCCCTCTTCACACTTCCCAATTATATCTAAACAATCTCTAATTCCACAAACCTTTTATTTTCAATTCAGACACACCCGAGAAGCATGTCACGAGTAATGAAATCCCCACCGAGCAATCACGTTTCTTCGACGAGCTGGGACGTAAGTAAATCCCCCTCTAATCCATATATTTACTTCTAATATCAATATCACGTGAACCAGTTTGCGAAGAAGTTTTCTCGTGAGGTGTCGCAATGCAATTCCCGGTGGGTAAAAAGGTAAAAAAGAGGGAAAAACAACTTGAAGAACCAGGTGTCTTCGTTACGCCCGAGTCGACATTCAAGTCACACGAACTGAAAAATCCACATGGTCACCATCACCATTAGCAAGCACTCTGCATGCTCCATAACATCGAGGACTATTTTGTCACGTTGCGGAAGAGACGGCATAAACTCATGAGTTATTTTTCACGCGTCAATTTTTAAAACACGATTGTGTTTGGCACGAAAGAGAAAGGGGACACTGTGTGCGAAGATTCATTCGCCCAAACGACAAAAGAGTTTCTTTAGGAAGACAAATATTGGCGAAGCGTGACGTACAGGCGACACGCGAGGCCTGCCTCAACCCCACAATTTAAATCCTCAAAGAAAAATTCACAGTGAAATTATGTCAAGAGTCCAAATGAAATTCAATCAAATGCAGATGAAATGAGAAACGAGGAGTGACTGAATATAAACGAATGAATCATGGGAATTAGCTGATGGTTTTGGAGATGAAAATAAGAAAATAGGAGAAAGGAAGAAGGCGAGGCAGCTGAAGACGCTGTTGGTCTTGATTGTTAGTACGATTCTGCACTGGTGGGGGACATTGAAGGAAGAAGAAGCGACATCGCCGTTGGTACGACGGGAAAGCCAAAGTCGGTGAAAGCAAGTAGAGGCGTTCGAAGACACTCCACCGATAGCCATTCGTGACAGACGTTGTTAGCAGTCGTGCGGTATCGTCCATGTGACATTACCCGAGGATTATCAGTATTCAGTTGATAACAGGGTGATTGAAAAATGTCTTGAAAGTATCCACTGACCCCTTACACTGTGACATTGGATGATGACTGATGGATTTGGGATAACAGACTGAGTGCACCGAGTGTAAATGATGCTGCCTCGACTAGGCCCCAGGCTCTGCAGTGTCTCATTGACTTGTCTCTTCATCATTCTCTTGAATAGTTCAGTGAATATCGAGGCGAGGGATGTGTACAGAAACAGTGATAACAGACTCGATAGATTTGCCTACTCGGGATGGAGTGCGCGGGGGAGTTTCTTTCCGATAGAGAGACGAGGAAGTTCTGCGACAGAAGAAATTACGGAGGCCTCTGCCGAGGCATTCAGACCTCGAAGGCTCGAGAAGAAGGAGATCCGCCATGACACTAGGACAAATCAGAAGTTAAGTCAGGGAAGTCAAACCTCCCGAAGTCACAGGAGGAGTCAGGAGATGCAAAGCAAGATGATGGACGGAGAGCTGACGGGCAGTGAACTGGTGGATCTCCAGTCATTCGATGTGGGGGATGTCGAGGGTGAGAAGAGCGAATTGCAAAAGCTTCTGGCCAATTTGAGAGGTCAGAGTCTTGACGAGTTTGAAGATGAGTATGGAACCGACGAGGGAAGAGGACGAAGAGGACGAAGGAGGAAGTTATCCAGTCATGAGCAGGGTCTCCTACTCGTTGAAACACTCAGGAAGAAACGTAATTATACTGGGATTGAGGACCACCGGGGCCATGCAACGCATCTTCATAGCGGGATCATGGATATGCTCGGCAGAAGTATGTCTTCAAAACATCAATGATGATTATGAGGGACCCGTTTGTCTCGCAGCTTGACTGCCAACCGGTGTCCACTGTGTTACACTTAGCAACAATAAAGCTAATGACGACGTCCGTCTCTTTATCGCGCGCTAAATCTCGGTTGAAAAAGCAGCAAATTTATTTTTTTTCTATTTCTAAAGAGCTGGGGAAACCGTTAGGTGGTTTCATTTGTGCAGAGGTTAATGAGGAATATTTGGCTTGATTGCAGTGATCCCACAGACGTGCAAGTATAAGGGAACTAGATTTGAGTGTGGCCTGAGCATCAGCTGTGTGCTAGGGGGCGGAAGACCTGTGGATTTATGCTCCGGGGGTCTCATCTGGAGCTGCTGCGTTGATGATGATGACATTCCGGAGAAGGAACCCGCGAGGCCTAGTGGAGTCGCACTTTTGCAAAATGCCAGTGAGTATTTTTCGTTATTTTTTTTATTATTCTTTTTTCGCGAACTTGAGGTCGATGGTGTGCCTCTCCTCATGGTTGTGCGAAGGGATGATTATTCTCAGCATCAGGATGTTATTTATTTGTTAATCAATGGTTACCAAGAATAAAGTACTGGATTTCAGGGGAATTGATGTGCTCGGTGGAGAAATATTTCTAGATCTCAAGAATTTTTACAAAACTCACCGCTTCCTCACAAATTGCTGAACCTCCTTCAAGTCTCAGTTGCGTGACAGAGAATTTTAATATTTACAACGGTTTATTTGAATTGCAGTACTGACCCAATATTCTGCTGAGATATTTTTTGTAGAATTTTCTGATGAATTCTCTTTTTTATCAACAACTGACAACTGACTTTAAAAATTATCCATGGTAAAAATTCCCAATTTTACTTGACTCATCAGAAGTCTATTGAAACCACTTTAAAAAGGGGGTGAATCAAAGTAAGGAGCAGTTCAACTTGAGAAAGATAACTTTTAGCATTCTTGAGCCTGTCGAATCGCCCTTACGTGGACGACGATATCCGGATCTACGGTAACCAGGGACGGCCCCAACGGCCAAATTACCATCAACATCATGACACAGCCATTAACGAGGATCCAGGAATTTACGAGCCAACGTATTCCGCTTGGGAGCAGGAGCGCCCAAACGAGGTGTCGTCATATGACAATCCATACCTGAATCGTCCAGAGGCCAGTCACCCCAACAACTACTATCCAGATGATGACTACGAGATTAATCGACCCTCACATCATGGTACAACCGCTGATTATCCGTCCTATTCCCAGGATCAGGACATGTACCGTGGTAATTTTAAAATCACGAGTGCAACAATTGAAAAAAACCATGTCGAAGGATCCTAGCACGAGCACCTTCTTCTCTGATTTTCTTTCACCCTTTTCACTGCAATCTTCGTGATTCGATCCTGACAAGCTTGAACGACCGTTACACGACTGGAGGACTGGAGACAGTGCACAGCACAGACTAGGGTTCCTCACTTATTCTATACTTCACTGGTGCCAAACTGCGATTCTGTTGAGCTTCTGGCGACTTGGAAGCAGTGATGTGATCATTAATAGGTGATTTTTGCTTTCAGGCTGTGGTGAACTGTACACCAGGAGCAATAGGATCGTAGGGGGACACAGCTCGAGCTTCGGCAGTCATCCGTGGCAGGTGAGAGTCCCTGACACGCTCGAGAATATCCAACTTTTTTTTATCCTTTCGCCTGACTATTATTCTCCACTATTTTCGACGATTCATTATTGTTATGGCTTGGTTTAATTTTCTCGCGGGCTGTTAATGGCGTCCGGGAACAGGGTGTGTTGTAACAGAACTCATTATTCCATAAACCTCTGACTGAAAAAGACATTTTCTCGTCTAATTTTCTGCTCGTGTTTCGGCTTTGGAATTGTTGATTATTTGTGTACTTTAAAGGGCGTTCCGGATGAAATTCTTCGGAATGAAAATTAGATTTGATAAATTGTTCAGTAGTCATTTTCAGGAAAGTGGCATTAAATTTAATTTAGCGGAATAATATAAACAGAATAAAATTTCACTGAAATATGAATGAAATTGTGAATTCTTGAGCAACAAGTTGAGCCAGGAAGTGGAGTATAGAATAAAGACATGAATATTTAAGCCTTTTCCATTGATTAAAAGTTTGGAAATAGATCTTGGGGTTTTCAAATTTTTGTTGTTCACGGTATAACCGAAATTTCAGTCAAAAATTATTGATAATGTTTTCACTTTCAGGCGGCGATAATCAAGAGCGGATTTTTGTCAAAGAAATTGTCCTGTGGAGGAGCCTTGCTCAATAATCGATGGGTCGTGACCGCTGCACATTGTGTCGCAACGTTAGTAATTGTCTCCCGCCCTGACGATTCATTTGTACTAATCTCCGTTGACATTTTTCAAGTCATTAATTTCATCTTTGCAGGACCCCGAACAATAATCTAAAAGTACGATTGGGCGAGTGGGATGTGCGGGACGCAGCCGAGAAGTATCTTCACGAAGAATACAACATTGAACGCAAAGAGGTAATAAAGACTGGTGTTATTGGGGTAATGAGTTCACTCGTGTCCTGGTCAGGTGTTTGATGCACATTGTTGGAAAAATGCGTGTCGTAATGATGAATAATAGGGTAATGGGTTTTGGGGAAAAAAAAAACAAGGTGCATCCGCAGTACTCACCGACAGACTTCCGGAATGACGTTGCGTTGGTCAAACTATCGAGAGCAGTGGCTTTCAAGCAACACATTGTACCAGTATGCCTTCCAGCGAGGAATTTGAAGATCCAGGGGAGGACGGCTACTGTTGCTGGATGGGGGAGAACGAGACATGGGCAGAGCTCCGCACCAACAGTTCTGCAAGAAGTTGATGTTGAGGTGATATTATTTTCTCTGTTGAGATCAATATGGATTTTAATTTCCACTAGAATTCGTCTGAATTCCCTTTATCTAAGTCGAATATATACTAATAATGAAAACACGTCGTGAATCTTAAAAACACACGCAATACCGCACGGTATTGACAAACACTTATATGTCTTAAATTAGATGGGGGCTCTGATAATTATCTCGTACTAACTATATTTCAAGGTGATACCTAACGAAAGATGTCAGAGGTGGTTTAGAGCAGCAGGAAGAAGGGAAACGATTCACGACGTTTTCCTCTGTGCTGGATACAAAGAAGGAGGGAGAGATTCCTGTCAAGTATGTAAAAAAATATTGGCACGGATTAAAAAAAAAATTTCTATCTATCGCGATATGAACTGATCGTAATTTGACCTATTTAATTACAGGGAGACTCTGGTGGACCCCTCACAATGGCAGTAGAAGGTAGACACGTTCTAATCGGCCTAGTGTCATGGGGCATTGGTTGTGGACGCGAACACCTACCTGGTGTTTACACGAATATTCAAAAATTCGTACCATGGATAGACAAAGTCATGAGCTGAAACCCTTTCCCTCTTATTTATTCCCTGAAATCGCCAGCCAACTTACCAAAGTCTATTCACCACTGAGACTTCTCAATCCACTCTTTGTGTAGATATATTTATACTTGTATAGTTATCCGTACTGTTAAATAGTCATAATAATGATATTAAGAAAATTCATATTTTATTTACGTGAAAGTATCAATAAACTAATGGACCACAACTCTTCGTATAAAATTCGTCACTCTGCAATGCCGTATCAGGTTAAAATTAATGTTTCCGAGGGTAATCTTGATTGGTCATCTAATCCTTTGAGCGATTGTCGACAGCATTCTTCGGTAGGTCATCTTTTTCTATCCGCAACTCTTCTACTGAACGCAGTGAGCATACTCCACTGAATACGTAGATTGGACGGAACAACTTCTCAGTCACATAGTCTTTTTAGAATGGGGTCTTGAAGGACTTGAAATCGAAGAAGTTGTCGAGTTCTATGAAGTCGTTGCACTGATCTAACTTAACATATTAATGTACGTATACTGATTCGCATTGGAAAATTGTTGTAAAAATAATTATATCCCGCAAATGCAGATATTTTAAAAATATAAACTTATCAATAAGTCAGTTAACTATAATTTTAATTATATGGTATTGATTGCCGATGGATTTTCCAAATGAACACTGCTTGAAGATCTGATACAAGTCCAAGCAGTCAGTGTCCATGGAGTCGTAGTATTTCTCTTCATTTTTTCCCACATCGATTATGGCTGTGAATGTCTATCACGTGTCTGCAGCAACATTCAAACATTTACACCATAACTAACCATAGTTATGAGCTAAAATTCTTTTCTTCTTACTTGGTCTCTCCAATCGCCCGCCAACTCAGCAAGAGGCCCACCCACCCCTGAATCTCCTTAGTCTATTTTTTGTATAGTTAATCCTACTAGCAAGTCATCCTAAAAATAATATTCCTAACATGCAGATAGTCTTCTTACACAACTGTATCAATAAGTCTATGAATTACAGCTTCCAATGCTCAATTAGCTTGTGGTGCAGACCGCGCGGTGCGGTACCATGGGAGCTTGTCTGGAGAGTAGCATTGACGCACGATATAATACGCGGGAAAATCATGGATACTTTCTCTTGGTAAGTCATAGTTGTGAAGTTTTTCACAAAAATTGCAGAGGGTCGCCTTTGTTGACTCTTCAATGCTGTAGTGTTTCTTCCACCAGAAATACGAACTATATCGCATTGGATCATCTGCTAATTTCAACAGGAAATTTGCCAGTTCAGATATAGAATTGAAGTCCAGTACGTTTATGTAGGAGTGGGGAGGGGCGAATTTGGTGTAATCAGCACCACCATACACCACTGGAATTACGTATTTGGACAGTGGGTGGAAGAACTTCTCGGTTACGTAGTCCTTGCAGAGGGTGTTCTCGAAGGAGAAGTAGAAATAATAATCGCTTTCGACCAGATCGTAACAGTCGTCAGAGTGTGCTCTGTCACATTTCAGATCACCGCATTCACCATAGATATCCACCTAAAATGACAAATAATTAGGGTACTTACAGGGGTAAGATACCGTCTTACCAATATTCCTCACCTTGTAGACAATTACAATTCACTCACTTTTGTTTGATTAATTTGAAGTGTAAAATTAACGCTCGTAGATGTTTATTCTGCACTGCCCTTTCCAAAAATTCGGAATTTATATTTGAATAAAATTTATTTTATTTGATATTTGAGTTGATATTTGATTTGATAGTCGAAGAAAATATTGATTGAGTAATGACAACATCAATAAACCGTCAACACTCTGCTAATCCGATAAATCACGCGCGTCAGCCAAATTTATTCTTCACACAAATAATAGTGATAAACAGCATGGGATGAATCGGTTTTCCGGTGATTTTTTTTTTGAGATAAAATTATTTACGATATACTTGCGGGATGAAGTATTTTATATTAGAATAAATTACCTCGAAGAATTTTGCAAGCTCTTCTGCTAGATATTCACGTTTTGAAGGGGTGTTGCAGTGAGAAACAAACCAAGCAGCAATCCGAGTCTTCCCCTTGATAAACTCCAATTCCGCAGGCATGACGTGGGTGAAAGTAAGCTCTTTCCAAGGAACGGCGTCCACTGAATTTTGGGGTGGAGCCACTATTTGATCTGTGTCAAGATCTCTAACTATACCGTAAGGGCGTATTATGTCGGAGTCTAGACGGTAAGACATCGTCCAGTTGTAAAAGTTTGGTGTTAAAACGAAATGCGGAACATGGATAACCCTGGAGTGGATTTAAAAAAATTAATAGTCCATAGTACTGCAAATTTTACGATGTTTTGTGCGAAATATCAGAATACCTCGAAGCTGGAGCCTCCCAGGAGAAGAAGATGTACCTCTGATGGTTAAAACGCTTCCTAGGTAAATCCCTAACATTGATCTCGGTGCCATGAAATAAAATAGCATCATAATCGTTCATAGTTTTCATCAACCTCCTCTCCGGTGTGGCGTAGCAATGTGGCACTGGACACCCTCGAAAAATATCTCCAGAACCAAACAGAAAGTCTTTGCGCTTTTCCGCGTACATTGTATTCCAGTAAAGAATCGTCTTCACTCCTAGGGTGCCATTCGGTGAACGCTCCCATCGCTCCTGCACTTTCTTCCTCTTCAACGATAAATTGAGATAATTGCACCGCGGTTCACAAATATTTTTACTCCTCAATTGCCAAAATTAATTCAATTGAAAAAAATATTAATGTACTTACCTCAAAATATGCGGGCGTTCGTTCCTGTGATACTTCACTCACGTAAAACCGATGCTGGTTTGGAGATCTTATACGATCAACCATGGTGACATAATCATCAAAACTTTGGAGGGATAAAAGCAGCCATACTATTGTCGCAATGATTACAATCAGGAAACACCTGCACAGCGGTCGCATGTCGTTGCCGAGGACGAGTCTGACTGACCACCAGTGACAATCGATCAAGTGGTCTCACAACTTAGCAAATGTACCCTAGATTCTAATTAATTTCCCGGTAGATGGTCTACGGTCTCTAACACAATGATATCACGATTATACACTGAGTAAGTGTAAATTTAATTCAACAGTTGATTCGCAATAGGAAGTACAAAATTAAGGGACTGAATCATTTCGTAATACGAAAAATTGTCTCTCCAGATTTGTTTGCGCTCGCATGTTTATTTTCTTGAGTATTTTAGTCACCAAATGTGCAATCAAATCATCGATGGATCGATGATATTTTGAGGTAGAATCCTTGACCGTTAGAAAAGTCGTTATACTTTTAATTCAACCGGTCGGCATTCGCTACCGATGAAAACCACGTTCCTCGTTTCCCACTCTTCATTTCAAAGACCACGAGCTCATCTATTTCTCGATGAAATTCAAACTTGTGAATTGACGTGAGATCGTTAGAAGGTGATCTCATACACCCGCGCACACGAGATGGAGCAAGCAAGTGCTGCCATCAAATTTTTTTTCCAAAGTCTGACATGAATGGGGGTTTATTCACTGAAGGCAACAGTATCCGCGCTCTTACAAAATAAGTCGCGCAATTTCAAGGAAAACGCAAAATTTTTAACAATAAGTTCAATGACATTTTGGCTATTTGAGCTTTCATTGAAAGATGAACAAACGTTCAATATGGATAATCCAAGTTTCTTGAAGTAAAATAAAAATAACATATTTCATCACTTTTATTAATTTGCAGTTTATTAATATTATTTTATGATGGAAGGAATCAATCCCACCAAAGTTTCGAAAATTTTCTAGTAATCACAATGTATCCCGATTGTAATTTGACGTTTCTAATTCGAGGAAGACTCAAGTGGACTCCTCTCAATAGCAGCAGAAGGCGACGTTCTGATCGCCCTAGTATCCTGGGACTAGAGTATAGTATCCACAGCTATAAGCTAAAATTTGTTCTTGTTTGTTTCGTCCCATCGCCAGCCGACTTACGAACATCAATTACCACTGAGATATCTTGATCTACTGCTTGTATAGTTACCCTTATTGTAAAATTGTAAATATAAAAAATTCAAAGAAATTGGAGTTCCTCCATAAACGTATCAAGAATATAATCAGTCTCAGCTCTCAATATGAAATTTTCACTAGACGATGATATAATAATTTCTGTAATCATCTACAGTTCCTTGGCGAGTCATCGGAGTGTAGCTTCCTGGACCAATCATAGTCTTAGCTTCCTCTTTCATTAAGTATTTTACAGGAACTTCTCAGCTGTACAATTCGAACCGAAGACAACTTTTTCACGAAAATCAATGACCTCCGACCCCCCACCCACTCATCGAAGTCTATTCACCACTGAATCTTTTTAATCTATTCCTTGTGTAATGAATCTTACGAGCGAATTCTCCTAAACAATAATATTCCTGATACACAGATATTTTTCTTAGACAAATGCATCGATAAGTCAATACACGACCGCTTCGAATGCACAATTAGTTTATGGTAAATAGCGCAATGTGTAATACCACGGGAGACTTTCCGGGGAGAAACATTGACCTACGATGTAATACTTCATGAAATTACGTAGCTGTTTGGCCGGTAAGTCATCGTCGTGAAGTTTTGCGCACAAATCGCAGAGGGTCGGCTTTGATGCGTCTTCAAGTCGGTAGTAGTTCTTCCACCAGAAGTATGAGTGATACCCCATTGGATCGTCTACTAATCTATACATGAACCTTGCCAGCTCAGCTGTAGAATTGAAGTCCATCACGTTTATGTAGGAGTGGGGAGGGGCAAATTTGGTGTAATCAGCACCACCATACACCACTGGAATGACGTTTCTGGATAATGGCTGGAACAAGATTTCGGTGACGTAGTCCTTGCAGAGGGTGTTCTCGAAGGAGAGGTAGAAATAATAATCACGTTCAACAATATCGTAACAATCTTCAAGGTTTTTTTGGTCACATTGGAGAGGGCCACAATCACCATAAATATCCACCTAGAATATATAATTAGGATAATTAAAGCAGTCAGGTGACGCACCAACAACCGTCTTCTCAATATTCTTCACTTAGTAAAGAATTAATATTCACTAGTTTTTATTTGATTGATGGCAAATCTAAACTTGAAGCTTGTAGATGAATTTATTCCAAACTGCTCTTTTCCAGCCAATTCATTTCAAAACAAAGTTATCCTTCGACAATTTAATCACAAACATCGAGTTCTAATGAAATTTTCTACGGTCACAATAATTCAGAGATAAGAATAATGACAACATCAGCAAAGTGTCAACACTGTGCTAATCCGATAAATCACGAGCTCCGGCCCAATTTATTCTGCACAAAATAGTGATAATAATAAGCAATCTGGGATGAACTGGCCTTCGGGTGAATTTCTTTTGAGATAAAATTGTTGGCAATATACTTGCGGCATGAATTATCCCATATTATTGATGTTATCAATCGATTAAATTACCTCGAAATGGGTTCTAAGCTCGTCAACCAGAATTTCACGCTTTGAATCGGAGATGCAGCGAGAAGCGAACCAAGCAGCCATTCGCTTTTTCTTCTTAATTAAGTTGAGTTCGGCAGTGTCGACTTCCAGAAGATATTCGGGGTATCTCCAAGTGACAGCGTCAGTTGGATTTCGGGGTGGAGCCACTATTTCATCTGTTAAAATATCTCTAACCATGCCGAAAGGACGTATTATGTCGGAGTCTAGGCGATAAGATATCGTCCAGTTGTAATAGTCCGGTTTTAAGACAAAATTAGCAGGTCGGATACGCCTAAGTGAATTCAAAAGCATTAATAATCCGTAGTGTTGCAAAACGTCATTATATTTTATGCAAAATATCGCAGTACCTCGACGATGGAGACTCCCAGGTGAAGAAGATGTACCTCTGATGTGGAGAACGACCCGCAGGCAAATCCCTAAAGCGTATCTCGATGCCATTAAATAAAATAGCATGAAAGTCTTTTATATCGTCCAGGTGTCTCTCCGTTGTGGCGTAGCAATGGGGCACTGGACATCCTTGAAAGATATCCCCAGTACCAAACATGAAGTCCTGTTCAACTTTCATTGTATTCCAGTAGAGAATTGTCTTCACTCCTTCGGTACCGTCCCCATACTTCCTCCATCGTTCAATCACCTGTTCTCTCTACAATGAAAACTCGAGATAGTTGTACTCCAATTAACAAATATTTTTTCAACATATTTGCCCGTTCATTATCAGAATTGAAGTCCCCTTTTTATAGTCACAATTGATATAAAAGATCTGCTCTGCGAAAAAAAAACTAGGAATGTTCTTACCTC
Organism: Diachasmimorpha longicaudata; assembly: GCF_034640455.1. NCBI lineage: Eukaryota > Metazoa > Arthropoda > Insecta > Hymenoptera > Braconidae > Diachasmimorpha > Diachasmimorpha longicaudata. Next base: position 7,108,547 of record NC_087229.1, on the reverse strand, counting down.
CTTCCGTGCGACTCTTTCTCCTCTTGTTTCTTCATAAACAAAATACTTATGCAAAGTGTTTCGCAATCTGTCCTGATCATAGAAGAATTCACCAACATGACCTTGATCCATATAACTTCTAATGATAAAAGCGATCACTATCATTATCACGGTGAAGAAGAGAAGGCTATAGGCACACCATATTGGACGCATATTGCTGGCGAATAAGAGCCTGACTGAGCACCGATGACAATCGATCAAGTGGTTTAACACCTTAGCAAATGTACCTTAAATTCTAATTTATTCCCCGGCAAATTGTCTACGTTCACTAACTCTGTGACACCATGATTAAACGCTGACTGAGTGTAAATTTAATTGAACAGTCGATTCGCATTGGGAGATAAAAAATTAAGCGGCTGAATCATTCCGTAATACGATTACTTTGGTCAACGAGCGTTCAATGAAATCAGTGGTGCATTGATTACATTAGAAGCTATGATCTTTGACCGTTAGGAAAGGTGTTACACTTTTAATTCAACTGGTCGGTATTAGGGGTCGATGGAAGCCACGTGGTTCGCTCCCACTCTGAATTTCACAAATCACGAGCTCAACTATTTCTCGATGAAATTCAAACTTCGGAATTGATGTGAGATCATTAGAAGGTGATCCCAAGAACCCGCGCACGCGAGACGGTACAGGCAAGTGCTGCCGTTATTACTGTTACCCGAAGTCTGACTCGGATGGGACTTTATCTACTGAAGGTAGTACTATCCGTGACTTTAGAAAATTTTCAATAATAAGTTATCCAAAATTTTGGTTATTTGAGCTTTCATTGGAAACTCACATAAACATAAAAAATTCAAGTTTCTTAAATTGTAAACAAAAAATAAATTTAATCAACTTTATTCGTTTTTTTTTTTATTTACATTATTCAATAAAAGAACAGAACTGTTTCTATTTTAAATTGAGTTAACACTTACCATATTGAGGATTCAGATTCCACTGCGATGTAATTTTTTTTTAAATCCAGCAATCTACACTTGATTCACACAAAAATACACGCAAATACAATACAGAAAAAATCTGGGTGCATGCCTCTTTTTAATTAACGCTTAATTTAATAATTATGAAGAATCAAAATGATTAATCATTCGTTATCGACCGCACCAGTGAATACCATCTTCATGACATTGTGCAAGCGTCAATCAAAGATTATAATCTCTGCTTCAATATTGCATTACCCTGACGGTACGTTGACTTCATCTACTGATGGTAATAGAGCCCAGTAGTTGGTCAAGAGTCTGACTATTTATGATTTGGAGGAAGATATTTTCAATGGCAATAAATTTATCGCTGCAGATATCACCTCATTAACTTATCCACACATCATTGTACTAATTCTCCGAATTTTATACCCGAAAACCGTATTTATTGTATTCGGACATCTTCTTCAGAGGGTTAACACAATTCATGTAATTCGTGATTGGATTTCTCGGCTGTTTTGAAAATGATATTCATGTATTTGCTTCGATCTGCAATCGCCACACTATCAAGACATTGAAACATTCAAAAATCCCTTCAATCGATTGATTCTTATATTATCAAAAGACATTTAAAAATTCCATCAATGAAAAAAATATTGATTCTCCTCAAAACTATCGCGAAAAAATATTTTATTCGGCGTTTATCGTTCGCATCGGTTCAATTCACCCCCCATTTATCCCTCCCTGGATCTCCACCCACCTAATATCCTCAAATGACAATTTCCAAAAGAAAAAACATCCCTAAAAAATGTTCCAAATACATCAACCCAACTCCAAAGTAGTATAAACCCAGAAAACAGAGTGAGAAGTTGAGAAGGCACTAGCGGGGTTGAAAGCGTATCGGGGAGAAGGGATGAGGGTAAGTCGCTAATTAGAGCCAGATTAAACGCTTGTCCTGGGAGCCATTTTCCTTGGCCCTCCCTACCTCCAAACGGCAACCACCACCCTCTGGGGCGCGAGAAAGAGGGGGATGAGGTGGACAGGGAGGGAGTAGATCGGATGGTGCAACGAGGAGACGCCAGGGTTCTCCTGGAACGATCCACGTGAATTGGGGTAGTATAAAAGAGACCGAGAGGGAGAGAGAGAAAGGGAGACAGGGGGATGTGCCAGGGAAATGGAGAAAAACCGGTTGAGTGGGGAATACTCGGTGGGTGGGGAGAGGCTGAGGGGGTGGGCTTAATGAAAAGTGTTTGCCCCGTAAAAGTTAAGATTAATTGGCGCTTGGGGGGTGGTTACCGCGGTAATCAGCCCTCTACAGTGGTTTTCATACTACGGCTTTTTCCACTTACACCCGGAGAATTTGGGATATTCTAAAAGTATCAGTACCAGAATCGCTCAATTAGCGTCAATAAATTTATATATTCATTTGTTTATTTAAAGTACTGTACTTACATCACTGCTCACGTCTCTCGATCTCCCCAAATAACCTTGAAAACAAAAAGGAAAAAAATTAGTCAAAATTAACTAATCGTGTGATCATCATTTTGTGTGTTTGTTATCCGGAAAAAATCCCCTATCACTCAGTTAAATTTGTCGTCTGCTCGATAAAATTCATGTACAGGAAGATAACATTTCCGTTCATAAATTTCGACGTCGAACAAATTGAAAACAATCCTCACCGAACAGGTTTTTAACAATTGAATTATATTTGGCTCCATTACCTTCCCTCTCAACAAATTCCCCCTTTTCCTCACCTCTTTTTATTCACAATGTCTCTCCGCATGTGCCTCAATCGCTAGAAAGCCCACTGAATCATTGACAATATCTACATAATGCTGTCGACTTAATAACAAATTGACAAAAGTACTTCACCCATCCCCATTGAGATTGAAAATCAGATGGAAAAAAAATTTACGTGATTATCATCTCAATTAAGATGAGTGACATGATGATATCGATAAGAAATGTATTCAATGAATTTCTATCAGAAGATAAAGACCGCTGTGCAAAGTTGAGCACTGCTGGAACGAGAGGTTAATTTGGCGACACCTAGTTTCATTAACAACGCCATTAAAAGTAATGGTCGGCTTGGGGTGGTGTGGAGGACGATAGTCGTACCCGAGTATATACAGTGATAGTGATGGAGGTAGTGAAGAGAGAGAGAGAGAGAGTGAGACTGGGGGAGGGGGATAACAGTGGATGACCTCCATGGGGAGAAACTGGGGAGATTCTAATTATGGAAGAGGTCCTTGATGGCGGATTGCTTAGGCTGCCTTGCGCTGTCTCACTCCTATTAACAGATCTGTTCTATGACCACTGTTACTCCGGGTGAATGTGGAAGCCTGGTTGGCCAGGAAGAGGGGGAGGAATAGATCTGAGGAAGCAGAACCAGAAACAGGACCGGAGACGAAGGATATTAACCATCGTCATATCTCACGGCGCTCAAGTTAAGCGGCATAATTGCACTCTTGGGGGCTCGTACTCAAGCACACTTGGGGTAATTTATTTGCAACGATGCATTGGAGACACTGGATCACGATTTCAATTCAACAGTCGTGATTATCTCTCGGGGCGATTTAATTGCTTTCTGATAGAGACACCAGGAAAAATAATGTTCGTTATCAGGTGATGATAATGTTGAGAAATTGGAGCTTTGTTGGGGAGATCGTTGAGTATTTTTTTGTCGTTGAATGACAGGAGAGGGAGGTTATCGGGATGATTATTTCTGATGATTCAACGATAGGGCCATTTCCTCGAGTTTTTTTTTTATTTTGGGGGATTGGTCATGTCCAGTTGTAGGTGAAGTCGAAGTTGAATTGGTGATTTTTTTTGACGTAAAAGATACTGATGTATTGATTGGTTGGGAATGGTAGGGGAATTTTGGATATAATGGCAAAGCTCTACTTGGAGCTTGACTTCGACGCAATCTGTTGGTAGAAAAAAGGTTGTGTGATTTTAGTATAAATTAAGGGGATTATTTGAAACAATTTTTTGAATGTATGAAACGAAAAGTGAATGATCATCACGGATGATTTATCTTACTTTGTTAACGGAGCAAAAAAATTGATTTCAGAGGACGTGTGACACCGAGACAATAGAAGGTTCTTCAGAAGTACATCTTTATTTTTATTAAGAGATTCAGAACTCGAAAAGTGACAGGAATGAAATACAGTGATAGAAAATTAGTCTTGAAATTCTGAGTGACTCATTCATTCAGGAAATTTTGATATTTTTTTCATTGAATAATCAATCAAGGTCTGAAGTATTTGATAAAATTACAATTGTCAGGTTTATATAATTATAGAATTTATTGAATAGTTTTAAAATTTTGAGCAAGAACTTTAGCTAATTTTTAAGATGATAAAAGTCTTCAGATTCATTCAAAAAATGGGGGGCCTATACTTTATTCTAAAAATGAGAACAATAAATCGCTCAACAGATTTAATTTTTTAGGAACAATAAAACAAAATCCATCACAGCTAGTAATTAAAGTTTAATCCCTACTGATTGATAAATTCTCGTATTTTCCGAGTTATCGTCGATAAAAATTCAAGCAATCAATTTCCCTCCACAAAACCCACCAAATGGTTATCGCAACAATCAGCGATATAAATGTGTTTGTCCGCACGCATTTCAAATCCCTCGATAAGAGGATATCTCGAATAATTAAAATTATATTGGTAAGGATTTACCGCTTGAATGGGTTCCACCTGCAGGACGAGTATTGTCCATTGCACACATATGTGCTGTGTAATCTAATAATCGTTAGGATTGTTAGCTGCTAGATACGGAATTAGCGCGATTAGATTTCGATTGTTGAAAAGTTGCAACGATGCTGATTAGATTTTTCTGCAGGAGACGGCCTTCTTTACTGCGGGAAATTTTTCAAAAAAATTATACTACGAGGACCAGAAAAATGACACCGGCTTCCAACAAATTCTGGTACTATTGCCCCTTAAATTTCCGGGCATTTCTGGAAACTTTCTGCGGAAACTCGCGAGAAATTCACCTCCACGCGAATAAAATTACCTGTGTCACCACTGGAAGTTTTTCCTGATCACCACTTTCCGATTTTCTTTCTGTATGTAAAAAGATTTTTCCTAATAGAAATTTATTCGCAGAATCGAGCAATGAACATACATGACAAACTGTACAAAAAACGTCGATTATCTCTTATCGACTGTACGAGCACGATTCTCTACACTTTTCAGAGGTAATCGATCATTAATGGTCAGTAAGAACCTGTTATCACTTGAAAAAAAAAAATGATGTGACCGACAATGGAGACCACGTAATCATCAGATCATTAATTACGCTTGTGCTATCGATCGATTAACCAATATATCCTGATCGTCGGATAAAATCGAGTGACAATGAAATCACACGATAAGTCTCCAGGAATCCCAGAGTATTCCCGTCATAGAAATGTTGAAGCAAACTCGAGCATCAGTAATTTAACATGAACATTCTATTTCTCATTTTGTCAATCACCCTTCTAAATACCATATGACAATGGAGCTACGCTCTATTCGCAAATACTCCCCCTAATATTTCGGAAAAAAAATGATCACTGCTGCTCCCTGAATCGAGATTGAACTAAATCTGGAGGCCCGTCACCTCCGATGATTACATACAACTTCCAAAGGAAAATATCAGCCTCAGAAAGAAATAAATAAAAAAAGAAATACTGGAGAAATATCCACGTACGGGTATCGGTGTTCCCCTCTTATCCAAACACTCTCGCGTGTATTTACCCTAGCGTTCCGTATTCTCTTATTTGGCTACATTATACGAAGGTTAATGCAGCTACCTCAGAGCCATGACTATGTGTCTCACAAGTCGTTAGCTGGTGATCCATCATATTACAAAGTATGACACGTTTCGTATCGTCAAGTGTCTCCCAAAGACCTACAGGGAACCAAAACCTGAAATAACGAGCGTTTAAAAACGTTTTAAAAAAATAATCCAACTAAAATTCCAAAGACCTGCTGCGTCAACATCACATCAATACACCTCAGCAATATTAAATAGAACAATACACCAATTCAGTTGATTTCCACGTCCCACTCTAACTCCCAAATTACCTGTTATCTAGTTCGAGTTCAATAGGAACTCTCTCTCCAGAGCCCTTTGCCCGTTAACGATTATTATTGTCAACAACACCGCATACTCAACACTGCACATGATCCCAAATCAATATTTCAGGTGATTGAACCGCAAAGTTACTACTGTATGAGTACTCAAACGGTTACAGGAAGACTATGAAATTCATGTGAACAGTTGCCGAATTTCGTGGAAAAATTAATCAGAACCGCGAACTGTGAATCTATCGTGATTTTTTCACCCCCAAATCGCGTTCGGGGTGACTACCGAAAATCGATAGTCGAGTCTCCATGAAACGACATTTTGTTAACAATAGACATTTTCTTCATGGACTGGAATAATTTGTAAAGAGTTTTTAAAGTTTTCTAACGTCTGCAAAATATCTAGAGAGAATCTGTGAGCTTCGGACATGTGTTTTTCCTCAACGCTTTTCCTCTTGATTCCAGATAAATCTGCAGTGAAGTGGTAAAACGAGGTAATTCGACTCAACTCTTAGCTGAGACTTGAGGGAATATCGCTGAATCTAGGGAATCTAGAGAAATTTTGATAACCTTTTTTATCCAGTGGGGAGACATTTATGCAAAAGGTTCTGCCATAAATTTCCCTACGTTCCTGGAATTCGGAGATTTTCCTTGAAAACTCAACTAAAAGTCAAGTTGACGTACCTGCTTTTACTCCATCATGACTACAGACATTTTTCCAGTTGATTGAGTCACACAGTTGGTGTACTACCATCTAATGTTGATCTAATTTTTCCGAATTGAATACGTCAGTTTTCAACATTTATTTTATGATTGGAATGAACGAAATAGACTCATCTGGATGAATCGACGAAATATACACCTCGAATGTCGGGGGAAATATGAGCTAAAGATTTTTGACGTCCGCTATAAAAGCGTCAACTGAAGCTCTGCTTTTACCATTTCTACGTTCATATTGAAACTTTCCAGGGAAGCCATGAAAATTTGGTGAAGACAACGCTGAAGTTGCAGATCGGAGAGAGGAAAATAATCGAATAGATCAAATAATCGTAGAACAGATTTCTAGTTATACGCGGAGTGAAAAGTTCTTTAAAAATTACGTACCAGTTCCCTAATTTGCAAGTCAAAACAATATTTGGCAAAAATTATGAAACAATTACGCACTTTTTCAGTGAACTTTCAGGAAAACGTCAAGCACGTTTACTGAAAGGCAAATTCCTCTAGTCCCATAATTCTATTCCTATTTTTTCAACTCAAAAATAGGGTTGGAGTGAAGCGAGGACACATTTAAACAATTTTCCCCCACGATTCTGCGTCGAAAAATGATTACTGATTAGCATAATGCGTATATTATCAGAGCGTGTTCGATCCCTCAATTCCAAAGTGGTTCAGATAATGATTGATTTTCTTTCATCAGCAATTCTATAATCGTGAACAGACAGAACTTCGGTTGTCCATTGTCTCGCTTAATGTACCTCTGAATTAACAATCGAAGTGGAAAAAATTGAGTGGAGTAAATAATCTAATGGCAACACACGCGAGAGAGAATCGCTGTGGGACTGTATTGACATCGCCGCTGTCATTGTATCGATAGTGAGATTAGGGGCGCCTATCGGTTTAGCACATAGACCAAAACAATAGATAGCAAAGGAATAGATGGTGTATTTTACGGAAAATTCAGCGCCGTGAGTCCTATTGATATTATGGACACAAGTGTTTTTTAAAATATCCACTTCTATCGAATTGAAAAATCCAAATCAAATTGGGGGACTGATAAGAAGGGAGAAATTACGCCGTGATAATCATCACAGTGGCGCCCATTAGCAGAATCGATTGTCATATGTTGAACCTATTCTCTCACCATCAGAGAATCTTATGATCGAATTTACCTTTCGAAGCTGTCGCTTCTCACCGAGCCCAAAAACGGGACTTTGACGGACGACGTAATATTTGACAGGCCCTAAATCTGGCTTATGATGTTCATCAACCAAGTAATTACCCCTACCTCATTCCCAAGCAATCGTCATCCACCGAGGATTTCTCCGAAAAACTTCAATTTTCCTCTCTCCTCAAACAATCCTACGACCAATCTCCCCTCGGCACTCTCTCCAGGACATCACCGACCCACCGAATCCTGGCAAAGTGCCCGATACACAGAAGTGCAGTGTACATTTCCTCCCAACTTTTCCATTTATCCATCCAAGTGTCGGCAAAAGAGACACCAGGATTGGCTGAGAAATCCGCAAAAGATCTTCCCACCCTCTCGCAATTCATAAAAATTCGTATATGAGAAAAGAGGGAAAACGTGCCGCAGCATCCGAGTTTCATCCGCGCGCCAGTTGTCTCTCATCCCTTCTCCACAGCACGAAAATTCTCCCCCCGGGTATGGGTGGATGGTTGGAGGGCGGAGCTCAGTTCTCTGAACGTCGATCGGTTGAGCGTGTGCTGGATGAGTCGGGGGCGGGGCACATACCCCCCCGATTAAATCGCCAAACGCCGCACCAGAGACCAGAAAACCAGATGGGGCTGTATACGTGTGTGTGTGTGTGTGATAAAGAGAAGGGGAAAATTTTTGGAACTAACGCACGCGGTGTTCCACACACGACCGTCGGATTCCACTTTGCGACGTAACGCAGTCGACTACACCGGGCTCAAGTCAACAAATTCCTCGTAGAGGTAGTGAGCTAAAATTGTCCGTTTTCGTGGACGATTGATACCTGCCGTTATCAATTCATAGCGAACATTGGACTTCAGTGAAGCAATAGAAGTTGAAAAAGTTCAAGTGTTATCTGATTTTCCTCGATGGAATGTTAAATAGTGATTACCATTAAGCTTGATGTGATTGGAGATGAGGTATTGAGGCTGATAGTGATTGAGACATGGCTGCGATGCATTACAACACGACAATGGTAGCCGAGGACATTCACCACCCGAGACACCCCAGGCACCCCTATCACCTGGATGAATCAGCCACATCGCCGAGTTCCGAAGAGGGCCGTTCACCAGACGCCGCCTCCCCCCTCAGTTCAGGTAACATAAACTATGTAACAAGTGGTGAATCCAGGAGAGACTCTTCAGACACTGACGTCAACTCTCGTCTCCTGAGTTACGAATCCAATCCCAAGTTATTATCGAGTGACGAAAGCCATCCATCCCCAGCGAAGCGTTTCCGTGAGGATTCTAATGACGATCGTTGCTACAGTGAAACCGGTATGTGCTCACCAGAAGGACCTGACACGAGGGAATCGTCCCCTGGACGACAACGTGCATCGGGAAAGTCATCCTTCTGTATTGATGCACTATTAGGAAGAGCGACAGCCAAACCTAAGCATGAAGATGATCATGGGGGTCCTCTTCCTCCACCGCCTCCCCGACGCAGCTCAGGATCTTTGGGGAACCCGCTGCATCCATTCGTACCAAGAAATGATCGCAATCTCCCGGGGCTCAGTAATAATCAAAATTCAAGGATGTTGCAGGCCATCAGAGAGTCCAGCGGAATCAGCTTATCGCATTACGGAAGCTTTAATCCAAATCCAGGTGATGGACTGTCCGATCCAGGCAGATTCGAACGAAATCCAGGGGAAAATACAGAGGACGAGGCTGGAACCGATGTTGATGTTGAGGAGATGAGAGAAGACGAAGCGGGAAGAAGAACCTCTAGTGCAAGTCCAGGTAGCAACGGCAGTCGGAGTCCAGTTTCCAGTCCTCCGATATCACCAGGATCTGAAGACTTAGCTTCTAATCCATTAGCTAACTCAGGCATGCAGGGTCTTGGTCATTCTGGTCACAGAACTGATGGACTGTCTTGTGTAGGACCTTATGGACTAGGTAACACTGGTGTCAACGTGGCCGTCGCAATGCGCCAGAATCAGCAGAGTCTTCTTCTACACTCAGGTGGACCTCTTCTTCACCCCTCAGGACTGTATTATCATCCCGGTGGCACTTCGAGTGCCTTTCACTCGATACACAAGGATGCTCAGCAGTTAGTGCAAGGACACCCTAGGACCAGTGGTGCTTCTGGAGGATCAGTACCTGGGCATCCACAGCAGCAAGCACAACAGCAACCTCATCATATTCACCCCTTACAGCTAGAGTGGCTTGCCAGAACGGGGATGCTGTATCCAAGACTGCCTGCTGACTTGGCCGGTGAGTCTCAGCATCTGTTGTACGTTTGCGAGGTTCGCGATGATTGTTCACGACTGTGAATGGAATGTCTGAACAGACAGGCGTTGGTCTTTTTAAAAGACGTGATTATTGTCAAATTATTGACAATCGGATACAAAATGGGGCTTGGCGAGTGACAAATAATGTCTCTAAAAGTTGAAATCGTCATGCTCAACTGATAACAAACCGCGTTACCACTGATATCGATCTCAAGAGTTATAAATCATTTCGCGTTTTAATGCCGTCGTAATTGGCATCACTCACACTCGATGCCGAGGGGCAATAACAATAACCGATCTGATATCAATTCGTGGGATCGATTATCGATGTTTTTTATGACACGAATTCACTACAATTAACGGATAAAGGTTGAAGCATTGCATAAGATTGTTTGCTATTTCATATAACTGTTGCTTCAACCCAATTTTCATTGCTATGAGTCTTTATTTGTTGAGTCATTATTCTCTATTTTGGACACTTGTCTTTGGTAATAGAATAAAGGTAAATTCCAATGGATAATCCTGGGCTAGTTATACGAGCAAACATGCTACCACATCTGTCCAAATTTTGAACACATCATTATTAGAATTTTTAATGTAAATGGGGATTGTTTCAAACATCTTTTGCCAGTTGTGTTTGATGATTCCTCGGGCCCTTTTCATTGTTTTATTAGCTCGTGACACCGATTACCCACTATTATCGCTTTTTCATTATGTATAAGGTGGTCTTACATGACACTGTCTCTCATGGTTAGGCACATTGTCAAAATGGTACAAGGTGGGACCATTGAAGTGGAAGTTTGAATGGATTGAAGCTTCCCGGGTCTCATTGGGTTTGATTTTACAACTTAAAATTTACCGCATTGTGAGGGGCTCCTCCAGACATTTTTATTTTCAAACCTCCATGAGTCACCTTTCCCTTATCTATTTACCGATGTGTTCATATAGATGTATCGCGATTATTGTGATTCACCACTGCCTTCCTACTAAACACCAAATCAATTTAATAATTAACCTGCCCTCATCAGCCCTTATCATATACCAGGCTTGATGCCCCGTGGCTTCAAATCCTATCACTAACACATCCATTAACGAATGAACCCAAAGGTAATATTGAAAATCAGCTCTAGAGTATTTACTAACAATGTCTGTCACTGCTCCCAGTTTTGTTCCATAATTTCTCCAACGGTTTTTCCTTATTTCATTAGCTCTTGACACCTATTCTGAACTATCGTTTCATTTTCATTATGGATTACAGCGCTTATGTGACTGATGGTGAAAGACAGATTGTCCAAGCGGTACAAGATAGAACATTGTTGACAAGCTTAATGGACTGTTATGTGAGTGCCTATCGAACCGGATATGCTACTCCACTTTTTTTTTTTTTTTTTCGTTTTTCTATGCTCGATCGTCTATCGACTGATAAGACTAATAACCAAAGACCCCGGACGGCAATCGCTCGTTGGGGAGAGGTGTCTTTAGCCGAAAGGTACACAGCTTATCTTGGGCCCAGTTGTCTCACACTGATTACTCGCATGCTGTATATCAGTTTTTTAGATTTACACGAAGGGGTGGGGAGGGGGTGTGTGTGGGGGAGGGGGACCATTTACCATAGGTCTTTGGTGGAATATATTTTTTTTTTTTGTGAAAAACTTTGCGGTGGTCACTCTGTCAGGGCAATCAGTCCAACGGTTTTATCGAACAAATTGGCTCGTTGATGGGCCGGGGAGGGTGGAGGGGGAGGGGGGGGGGGGGGAGAAGCGGTGCAGTTTCTGTCAGATGATCCTGATTGGTAGTTGCAGGACGAAAAAAAAAAAAAGATTTAAAAAAAAATACCGGATCGTTTCAGTTACGGGCACTCGGTCTCGCTCGCATGGGCAGTCAATTCCCAACGATGTGACAACGATGGTCAAGCGAATCGGTGAAAATTGGCGAATTTTTCCGGACGATGAATGCCGTTGCGTTTTATAAAAGCATAACAGGAGGGAGGGGTTTGAGGGGGTGCGGCTGGTGGACTGTGGATATTGTAAATAGCGATGTTGCGAGCGATTTTCATTCGAAAAATATTGGCATGAGGTTATGACATGGACAAGGGTTCGACAACATGTTTTAACACTGTCTATTCTCGGTTTTTATCCGGGTGAAACAATTTTTATGGGGGAGATAGGAGTGGATGACTATAGTGGTGAATTAGCAACCACTGTTCTATTAATATATGTTTTCTTTTGATGTTGAGAATTAATTGATATTAGGGGATGAATTTTGAAATTTTGGGTGGAGTGACTTGTAGTCAGTTTGATTGGGGTGGAGATGGACAATGATTTTATATGTTTTAACACAGCCTATTCCATTTTTATTCATGTGCACCCATTTGTTTGGGGGAGGGGGGAGGCAGAGTGAATTGTTGTAGTAATAGTGGCACCTGTGTTGTATTGATGTTAGAGAATTCATTGATATTTGAAGATAGTGATAGATCGGATGACTCTATAAATATTGTAGTTTGCTTATACAATAAACTGTCAGAGGCAGATAAATTTTGTGAACTTTGTAGAAGTCAGTTACCCATTCGCCAAATATTTTCACAAAGAGGAAGGGACATAATCCAACTATCAGAGGATAAATTAACCTTCCCAACCTCCCTTCTTCTGCCGATAGAAATTACAATATTTGATTTGAAATTTCTCGGGTAGAGAAATCCCCAATTACTTTGACAAACTATCTCGAACCTTTTGTACCTTCAACTTCCGAACAATTACAATTTTCGTTGGGTTTTCTTTTTCCTTTTCTCGCTATTCGGGACAAACGAGCGATCGTTGAGGGATATGAAGAGGTCCACCATTACTAATCGAAATGAAGAGAAAAAAGATAAAAGTGGGCAGATATAACGATGGCTGGAAATTAGAGGGATCGAAGAGACGGGGGCAAGGGATGATACTCCGGAGACGAGTGAGTGGAACTCGCGCAGAGTAGGGTCGACGGATGATTTAATTAGTTAATTGTGCGTCATTCATCCGTCTATTCATCCCCCTCAGCCTTCCACTCAATTCTCTCTCACTCGCCGTTCTACAACAAACCCGAGGGCTTCCCTCCCTCAATTTCACTCTCTCTTTAACCGACACGAATTCCCATAGTTTCTATGGCAACAGCTTCGGACTTGGGTAGACGCATTGGTACTCAGTTAAGAATAAAATTCAATTTATAGTAGAAAATAAGGAGAGAAAATTTTTTTGAAAAATTCACTTGGGGAATAATTCAATGATTCTTAATTAAAGGAAAATTCAAGAGTTTTTTCAACTCAAAATAATCAAAATAATCAAAATAAAATATATAGCTCTCCATGAACTGTACCAGATTTTTAGCCATTAATGAATTGATGAATTTTTCTGCAATTTCCCCATGATAATGAATAAATTTTCACCCTTATCAGACTATTCACTGACAGGGGCGTGTGATGGCGCGCGCACCATCAACAACATAAATACAAATCTATCTCATCCATAGGGCAATCCTCCAATACACTAGATATCCTCTCCCTGTATTTCAAATAGAGACGAATCCGTGAATGTTGTCCCGCGCAGTATCAACGAACATACACACACAGATAACCCCGGGGCCCTCTGGGTTGCCGATCGTTCGCGCGTATATCGGTGGTAATGGTGTTTCTGAATTAGCTGCCAGCTAGTTTGGCTGTCCGCGAGCAAACAGATCTTGGTTACCCGATGTGTAACGTTCGTGTCTGGCGTTTAACCGGCCTCTCGCACGCTTTCACGTACTGCCATCATTGAGTTGTGTGGGATATTACCGGCTGTATTGAGAGCTCTTTAGCCTAAATTTATGTACATTTTGGTTGACCACATGCGTTTGACGATGCGTGGGATTATTCGAAGTTGGAATTTAAGCTGGAAAATTTGATAAATCGATTCTCTCAGTCATAACGATTTTCTTCCACTGCTTAATAATTCTGAGTGCATTTATTCCCATTGTGCATTAATTGAAAAAAAATTCCTAGAATGGTAATTTGCCCTGGAAACTTTGGCCAAAAAATTTTCCCACTGTCATGCATAATTTCATCCCCAAAGCCACCGAGAAAATAAAAAAAAAAACTATTCACGAGGGGCTATTTTCCCTCATCACCAACCGCTGGAGCCCTGAAATAGTCGTCTCCTCCCAACTACTTAAATCTCTCCAACCCCCATTCCTCTGGAAAAAAATGAATAATACTGGGAAAAATCCCATGAATATCATAACACCACATTCCAAATGTTTACGACGTGATTTGTGGCTCCCCAAAAGAGCAGAAGAGTTTGGGATTAAATTTGGCCATTTCGAGGCTGAGGAAAATAGCCCGATAAAACTTGGCCAACTCTCCTAAATGCTATCCCTTCTTCGGTCAGGATTTTCGTTGGTTCGAGTGGATGGGGCGACCGGTGGATTGAGGTGGTTATACTATCTTCCCGTCTACCACCCTCCCTACCCACCCCTCTCCCTCGTCGTCATCCTATATCTGCATTTCTCGCGTTATAAAAGAAACCGAAGAATTCCCATCGCCAGAGCACTTAAGGTATTTTCACTTGGTGCTTCGAGGCGTTGGGGGTAGTGTAGGCGGAGCGTAGCGAGGGGTTGAGGGTGGAAGGGCGGGGCCTCCAGCACCCCTGGATGATGCCAACTGGGCACGGAGGCTGCTTCGAACTGGTGAAACAGACTTGTACCAACGAATTAATGTCCAGTCATTAGACCCCCCCTTCCCCCTCCCCCCCCTCCTCACTCACTCTCCTTAACGCTTCATGTGAGCAGTTGAAGGGCTAATCGACGGCATTTCAGGGCCAATTGGGGTGTTGATTACTCGGCTATTAATTATCAAATTGGTTTAATCAGAATGGCGAGTTAGGTGAGTGTTATTTTAGGTGGTTGAGTTAATTTGAATGGGGGTGAGGGGGAGTTGTTGGGTGGACAGGTGTACTGAGAGCGGTGGGAAGGACTGTTAGAGGTAATTAGTTTAAATCGGGGCACTGGATGTTTGGACACTTCGTTAGGAGTGGAGAGATGTTATTTTATTCAAAATTCTCGGTTTAGGAGGATTTGAGTGGAATTCACATCGAGTGGTGAATTTTTATTTGGAGGATTAATTTTGTCAGTTGGAATAATTAGTATTAGTATTTTTAATTATTCGGATTTAACACATTTTTCATTATCTATAATGTAAAGAAAAAATAATATCATATTTAAACGGTACAATTTGGTGAACGAATTAGTAGCTAATTATCTCTCAACTTGAAAACTGGAGAGTCAAAAATGATTTTTCATTTTTCATTTCACAAATTTTGACAGTAATTTAGTGTCACTTTGAGTGTACATAATAGCCCTGTTTACCACTGTGACCGTAGGTATTAGATTGATTATTGAGGGGTATGGGTGCTATTATAAATGGCATGAATCGGCCAATGTGACCCCCAAATAAATTAAATTATCATGATAAAAGGGGGAGAAGACCCCAACACATTTTCTCGAGTCTTGGCTCCCTCTCACTTAGGTGTTACACTGCATCTCTCTCTTTTCAGCCCCATAACTACGGATAAACACGAGAGTTCTCTCGACGAAATGCCGCAGGGTTAGAAAACGAGAGCGCGAATCGTGCCATTGTCCACTCGATAAAACTGCCACCCTCCTTGTTTACCGACATCTGTCACTGTTTATGAGCTGCACGCGCACGCGACACGAGTGATACCATGATTTTGTGTCAACCTGGATATTTATTGAAATTTCGTTTCTATTGAATCTAATTTTGAGGTGATTTTCAAAACTTTGCCTTTTTCCTTGAAGATTACAAGACTTGCGTGGGACAAACACCGGTACGAATATTATGTTTATATTATATTTCAGCTATAAATTGTTAAAAATCAAATTCCTAAAAATTTCACTACAAAAATTTTTAATAATGCACTATATATAGACTTGAAAAATCTTTCCCGTTTTTCGCTTTCAATGAAAATGTGCTGTAAATTTCAATATTTTTGCTTCTATTACACTCACTCCACCTGAATAAATTAATTGACTCCATCATGATCTCATAACTTTCACCACTTCGACTCCAACTAATTTAAACTCATTCATCTCAAAAATTGAAACTAAATGTCGTCCAATAAATATAAATCAGTAACGTCACATGGAATATTGGGGTAACCATTAAACTCTAGAGTGTTACAAAGGGAATGGGGAAATCACCCATCCAAATAATTGTCATAATGAGAAAGGGGGTAGGGGAGGTGATGAAAATACTCGAGGGTTATACGGTTAGAAAGGTAACCAGGGGATAAAGGCGACCCGTGGACAAATCGTCGGTGCCATATGGGGCCCACAGGGGGGGCGACCACCCCATGTTCCCTCAACGATAAATAGCCCGCTAAATGCTACATCCTAAATGCTAAGTGTCAACGGGACCAGATACTCGAGCATCTCCACTATTATGTGGATAAATATCATGGTTTTTTCCACCAGTTCTATCGTCCTTATGTCCACTGAACGCGTGTTGCATACGTTGATTTTTTTACGACACGTGCACCGAGTTAATGTACCATATGGAGCACTTAGTGATAGTTAATTCGTTCAGAATGCTAATGTTCTTTATCATTGTTGAATTGATAAAATTTTTTACGGTGATATTTCATGAATAATATAATTTTTTCACGCGAGAGTTAAATTCGTTTTTACTGAATGTCCATTAATTTGAAAAAAAAAACTCTAATTGAAAATTAATTTCTGCTAATGAAAAAATAGAACGATTCCCCCTGAAAAAAATCTCGTCCACTTCTAAACTACCTGTAAACATCATCTAAAAATGAATCAGCCACCGGTTTAATCCCCCACGAATCCTCGACTGCCATGTGTACAAACATTGACAGCCGGTCCATGCACCCGGGTGACGGCTTGTTAAGTCGCTTCAATCTCCTCGTCATCATCCTGGCTGATGTGACGTTGTCACGACTGAATCACCTTATTCCTCATTCACCCCTCCCCTCCCCAATCACATCCTATTGAATAGGTGGATTAAATATCTCCACACATGATCAATAAATCGAAGGAAAATAAAATTAAATGTGTGGAATTAATTAAGGAGAGATGACTAGTATTGAGGAGAAGTTCTCAAAAGCCAATCGCCTAGCGATCACCCCTCGATGAAGAGTCATTGGCTGGTCTAATTGGAGGGGCGGTACGCCACGCTTTTTTTTTTTCCCTTCTCCCCCATTTTAACCGTATTCTGACCCCTCGAACCATTCCTACATTCAAACAAATCCACCAGGGATCAGCGTTTGGTGCCCTATAATTAAATTAGCATGGGCTGATTTTTATTGGATGATCTTTTCGCGTAAATAATCATCGACACAAATATTCCAACCTACGATTTAAGGGTAACGACTCATGCGGAAATAATCGCTCACATGTTCCATATTTACTCACCAATTTATTGTTATTTTCAGGTTGCGCAGCACAACACGCCCTTCTGGGTAAAACTAGAAGACCCAGGACAGCTTTCACGTCTCAGCAGTTGTTAGAATTGGAGAAGCAATTTAGGCAGAATAAATATCTTAGTAGACCGAAGAGATTTGAGGTGGCTACGTCACTTATGCTGACTGAAACACAGGTAAAAATGATTTATTGATAATTTTTAATTGAGCGATTTTTAATGTTTCAATGTGGCGAATGACGATAATGAATAAAATGGTTAGCGTATCTATTTTACCCCACCTCCCTTTAATTTCATCTGATTTTGCATCCTCTAACAATCGAATAATCAAAAACGCGATGCAGATAAATAATCAAACTTCAGCAGACAATAAATTGCTATCGATCTCCAAACTAAAATAACTTCTCACAAATTTAATCTGATGCAAATGCCCCGTTCTTCCGGATTCATGAGTTATTTCTCATGTAATTATTGTCCATCACCTCCTCCCACTTTCATTCAATCAACTTAACAGCAACATCACTCTGATATCCTAAAACCCCATAAAATCATTCCAGCAAACGTCAACTTAAACGTAACTCGAGAGCTTTGTGCCCGCTCACTGACGGATCACAAGGCAAACATACCAAGGGGGAAAAGTCGGATTTACAACCCCGGCTCAGACTCTGATTTGTTTCGATAATTTACCGATTCCGTTCTCCTTCACACGTTTTATATCCCTGTATAAAACATCTCGAGTCCCTCACACGACTTGTGTAACTACATCTCCTCTTGAGGTTTTTATGGATTGGCGTAGGCCACCCCCACGAGTTTTAACACTCATATATGTGCGAAGGCGTTACTCTTTCCATTGATTTCCATTGGTATTCTCACGTATGTGAAAGAGTGAGGATATGAAAAAAATTCTGATAAAAACATATCTGCGAGAGGAATACTTCTAGAGGGTGGTAATATGGGGAGTACGGGGGAGTATACGAGAGGGATTGGACTGGGGCTTGCGTGGCTGACTCTCGCTCTGGTGCATGATATGTTGTCCGAGAGATTTACATGGTACTCCAGCGAATCGAGAAGGGCAAAATCGGGGTTTTCTCTCCCTCATTTCTGTCCCTCCCAGTTTTATATGTACGAGACTCTTTTCATCTCGCGAAAACAAATTTACTTTTGCAGAAATTGAGATATTCATGCAGTCGTAAATCCAAATTGGAATCATGAAGTAGTTCACATTATCAATGATAATATTCACTATTACAACTAGTTGTTTCCAGTCCTCCCAACGGTCCCCGAGGAAATTTCCCAAGTTACGAATAATGTTTTTGATGTACTCAATCAACTCGAATTTCCGAAATTGTCTGAAATGTCGTGAAATTTTTTTTTTAACTTGAAAATCTTCGAACTTTTTTCTTCCACTAACAAGTTATAACTTCCTTCATTCTCCAGGTGAAAATTTGGTTTCAAAATCGTCGGATGAAGTGGAAGCGCAGCAAAAAGGCCCAACAGGAGGCCCGATCGGGCAGCAATAAGAGCGAAGATTCAGCTTCAGGTGGGGGCTCAAGTGCGCGAGCAAATTCTAGCAGCGAGAGGGAAAATGTTGGTAGCAGTGAAGATCTCCGCACACCACCCAACGCTACTGCGACGGGTAATCCTCCGGGCGGCACCAACGTCACCGCCGAGGACAGAGGTACTTCCCACGAGCATCCCAGGCTCATCAACGAGCTTCGCGAACCATTGTACAGGCCCTACGTCGTTTGAGCCGTCATTCCCGACGTTCTCATGTAAATATATGATACGGGAAGTGAGACAAAACGGGAATCATTGGACGATCATCAGCTGTGCTCCTACCACGATTTGAATGATTTCATCTCATTGTCAACGTCAAAGAAAAACTCTAGATGAGATAATTTCCCAAACGCCCGCCCATTTTGCCCCATTCCCCCCCCCCCCACTTGGTTATATCCATTTTTAGATAAATTGTCAATCACACGAATGTTTCGACCGATTTGTGCGAGAGAAAATGACTTTGTTATCGTCTAGATATAGAACCATTAAATCTACATGTAATTGTGTAACATAATACAATTATAAATAATTAGATCCTAAGAAAGCGGAAAAAAAATTGTACATAGTAATCGTGCATCGATTTAAGATAGAATGAAATCAATTGTGATGATCGAAGAATCTAATATATTGCGACAAGTTCCTATAATAAATTATCGAGATAAAATATTAAACATGTTTGTGAATTTTATTGAATCGAAAAATTAATGTTTGAGTTAATCAGTTAATTAATCTCGGTGATAAGTGGTTGTATCTTACTGAGACAGTTGGGAAATACTTGGCGTTATTCCCGGAGTCTCTTTGGTAGTAGAGGGTCGCCAACTAGACACTGTCGCCATTTTACTACATCAGTATTTATGACATGCTAATTTCCAGTTACGAATTCCGTAACGTCGGTACGTGAATCTCGATTCGCAGATCGTTGCTGGCATGAAATGGAATTCACTCGTTTGGAAGGATGGGTATCTCACCGGTAAGACTCGTTTTGAGTATGTATAACTGGGGGAAATGTGTATTCAAGCAGTTTACGTATTACCATCGATTTTCTTCTGAATCGGTTAATCCAATGTGCAATAGTCGTGATAAAGGGAAGGGGGTGGGGGAGGAGAGAAGGAGGAGGGATAGTTTATCTTCGTTTTTCGGGGGAAAAATGGAATCACGGGGGGAGGAATGGTGATTACGATAATTCGGGAAGGAAAGACAATTTGGAAAATCACTGGAGTAGAATTGGAAAAGTTTTATTTTATTGCTGTATTTTAGTTTGGGGAGGGAGAGGGAGGGGGAGCAATTTGACTGAAGAAAGAAAATTGGGTTCTGCGAGAGAGTTACTATGTGAAAGAATATTTCCGGAATTCTTGTGGAGAGAAACTTGTATGTGATGCGAGGGATAGTATTATTAATTGAATTGGGGATTAGGATTCAATAATCTTTGTGGTTATTTATTGTGATGAATGGGGAGGAAGTATGAAGTTTTGAGATAGTTCGATGGAAGAGAAGTTCTCTAATTAAGCAGGGTACTTATTGTTCTTGGAGTGTGTTCCGGATTTCACAGAAGTTGCGATGAAATTAGCAATTTTCCGGGAACGGAGAGAGGATAGATGGGAACTCTTGTGAATTTTCAATGGAAACAGAGATATTTATATGTAAATGATTGTGGATTTTTAATTAGGTAACAGATTTGGTACATGGGAGGAAAATTCTTTGAAAATTATGTGGCTGTACCGTAATCTGCCAGTAAAAACAATATTCGATAAAAAACACGGAATAAGGAGGTGATTGTCAAGGAATTTTACTCTCCGGGTGCAATTTTTCTCAGATAATTTAATGACTGAATGGAATTATCGAAGATCTCTGACATTATACCCTCGTAAAAAATTCTAGGAAGTCCAGAATATCTTGTGAAATAGTTTCTAGGTCAGTGGCGATTTTAAGATTTCCAAAATCAGCAAAATGAAATCACAACCATAATATTCTCACTCCAATTCCCCACCAAATAGAATTTCTTCAATGGAAAGAAACTGTCATAAATATTCAGTTCACTACCCAAATTACAAAAATGTTGAACATAACATGGTCACCCCCTTCCCCCTGACACTTTCATTTAATTCCACTCAAAAAACTAAATTCCCCTAGCACCCACCCAATTTTCCCCCCAGATGACAACTTTTTCATTTTCATCACATCGAGTTATATATTTCATCATCCCAATTTGTCGAATTATAATTCCGGGTCGTCGAGGCGTGTGACGAGCAACCAATCCTGTGTCCACCCCCGTTCCCTCCTCACCACTCGAATCACATGCCATTAGATCAGAGTATATCGCATACCCACGCATCCCGAAAAAAGCCCTATCCACATACTCCACATCCCACCCGCCGTAATTTGACAAATTGCCGAGTGAAATATATACAGAAAAGAAGAGGGATGAAACGAGCAGGGGAAAATGTAACGGCCATTTTTCGTAATTGGCCGGGCGTGCAGTCTCGATATATTGTCAGTGGGGAAAAAAAAAACTTGAAAAAAAATCCCGGCATTTAGCCAATTCCCTCTATTCACCGAGCGTCAAGTTCCTCTCAACTGGAAAAACAAAACCAATAGAAAAAAAAATATTCGAGCGAAGCTCCTGCACTCCACCAATCGCCTGTCATCCATCGAATAATTCGTATTCACCTACACTCCACTACAACTAGTTTCCAAATGAGTATCAGCCATCATTTGAAGCTACAGAGGACTTCCAAGCATTATTCCGAAGAGCTTTTTGGCGGCGCAACAACATCAAAGGAAAATTCCTCCGGAGACTTTTAATTCCCCCAGCGGTCATGGAAAACTCCTCCGACGATTTCTCGAAGATGTTCCTCCCATATTTTTCAACGCGACCAAATACATTCGCCAAAGCATTGAAAAACTTTCCAATTCGGGAGCAGAAATCACCCGCTCGACAGCACTAATCCAAAGCCAAAACATGAAATTGGGGAAATCAAGTGCTTAGCCGACTGGTTTACCGATTTTCCAAGCGTTATACCCCAGTTAGATGGCATAACTCTCGAGAAAATTCAAGTGCTATCCAGTCCCAGCAACTAAACGACATAGCTTGACGACTTTTCCGCGCCGACGACTTGCGAGGTGGTTCAGCTTTTCTCCTCCTCGTGGCACTCATGTTTATATGCATTGTATTGCTAAAACCCTTTTAACCGAATTACATTTAGCGATTCCAACTGGTAAACGCTATGGGGTTCTCCTCCACCCGAGTGAAGGCAGTTTGTGTCTGTGTATACAAGTGCCTCGCGCTATATTCGAGAATTCAAGGGATCGTATAGATGCCGACTTTCGAGTCTAGTCGTACGATTTCTCCCAGTGACAACTGGAAATGCGAGGAAGAGGGAGGAATGGGAGTATTCGTCGTCATGTGGATGAGTGCAGAGGGTGAGACAGTGGTGGGGATAAAAAGCATTCACCATCCCTCATGGATTCTCAGAGGGAAACTCTGTGTGGGGGGTGAAGAAATGGGAGAAACGGCATCCCTGAATCCCTGATTCCCTTGGTAAACAAGCACTTGGGTGATTCACTGCTTGTTCGGTGCTATCGGGCGTCGTTTGTTGCTCCACCAAGTCTCTCCCAGTATTCTCTCCCTCGTATCAAGGATAACTGTAACCTCGCTATTTCATCGTAGGCAATTCAACAGTGATTTCAGACATCTTGGAATTCAAACATACCCAAATCTATTTGAGGTTTTCAGGATTTTCAGTCGTTTCCAAACGTTTTTTTTTCATGTTCAAGAAAAATTGTGTAATTTTTTAGCTGACAACGGAATGTTCTATTAAACAAAAATTCCGCTATCAAACAGAAGATGCGAGGAATCCTGTGAACTAGTATTTCATCTGAATTTATGAATGAGGAAGTTACTCTTTACATTCATAAACATAAAATATAGAAAATTATAATAAGTAATTTTTTTTGTACCTCGGATTAGAAGAGACCGTGTTAAATACTTTATGAATAATATAACGTATATTTGTAAAATTACCAGTTTACAACTGGGAAATGAGGGTAATTTGACCGTTTTATGTGCCTAATTTCAAATCAATAATAAAATGCGGTTATCGACTTCTTTTAATTGACTAAATGACCAAATTCATAGGATTTTGATGGAAAATCCTGACAGTAGCGGCCCAACCTGACGGTAACAAAAGCTTAATCCTTCGAAAAGCAATAATTGATAAAACCAATGAAGAAAAGAACCGCAAATAATATCACAAGAGAGCGATCCATGTTCGCAGTTGGCTTACGCGGTTTCCAAGAAAATAGGCGAACACAAGGGATGAGGCCGGAGCCCCGTCATTAGTGCTAACGAGGTTACCCTCGGGCTTCCAGCACACTCTTACCTCCTCACACACCCCAAATCATCTTACTCGCACACGTACAAATACCAGAAATCCCTCTGCCCCAGAGTTCTCCCTTCTCCTCACCATCGAGAGAGGGACTAAGAGGGGATAATAAGATCTGCGACAATCAACCCGACGACGAGAGAGTCGCGCGCGACGCGATGCGACCCCTCGGGCGAGCGAGCAAGCGCCGTTCGCCACGTTACGTTCACCCCCTCCTCCCTATTCGACGTACCTCCTTGCATCGTCGTTCATCCCTCGTTTCGGTCCCGTTTTCCGTCACTCTATCTCCTCAATTTCTCAATTCCCATTGGACGATAAACAAGTCAGGGAGAATGGGTAATTTTTCGTGTTAGTATGCTGGGCTTCATGCAATGCCATTCGATATTATTATTCAGACTTCACTGGAAATTCATTATTTCACTAATAATCACTATTAATTCAGAATGGGATTACGTTCGCAATGAATGAAATTACTGACATTACACGGAAAAAAATTTTTCTAAATTACAGTCCACACAATATTCGATAAAAATTATGGAACAGTTACGCACGTTCTGAACTTTTTCCTGAACGTTCAGTGAAAAAATGCCTAATTATTCCGTCACTTTTACTGAATATTGTTTTAACTGGCAGATTACGAAACAGATACATAATTATTAAAGAATTTTTCTCTTCGTGAACTTCTAGACAAAAGCGTAAAGTGCTTTCTCCAGACTGACGCCTGAAAAACACCCTCTTGTCTCGTGACAGATAAAGTACCCTCATGAGTACAGAACCGTATTTTACCTCATTTTGCGCATTCAGAGAACGCGGAAAAAATCACTTTACGCACAAGTGATTCAATAATCTTGGAAACAATAAGGAATTTACGGTTTCAATTATTTGAAACTTAGAATAAAAAAGGGTGTAGGGGAGGAAAATGGCAGAAGTAATTTCGTGATATAATGGATAAGTCTTGTGGAAGGTGAAGACGATGGAGATGACGTATTTATTGTCCTAGTGGGAACATTTCAGAAAATTTGATTCTATTCGATCTCTGATACGTGTAAGTGGTCACGAATTGTTGATGGTGTCTTGGGTGATAGATGTCGGGGGGTTGCGCCAGGCGTTTCTAACGCAGGGTCGTTGGCCAGAGGAGGTTTTCGCCTGGCTAGTGGGGAGAATTGTAACGCTCGTAGGAGGGGGTGGAGGACCCCGATGTGGATGGGTGGTGGCTACGAACCCCCGTTCATTCTCGGGAGTGCCAAGTACCAAATGGGAAGGAGAATGGCAAGGAGCTAACCGCATCGTAATCAACAGAAAATGGCGCCCGAGATGGAAGCGATTCGATTGCGATTTCCGGGGTGAGAATTTTGGTCTAATGGCTTTCGGGGTTTTGCTGAATGGAATCGAGAAAAATTTGTTGACTATTATTGATCTGGACTTTGAAAGTCGTACGTTGAGAGAAAAGTCAAATAAAAATTGCTATATTTTTCTCCTCGAAGGATAATGGTGGAGCGAAATATATTTCGGTGACGACTATTAGTCTTAACGAACTATTAACGAATGCTGTTAATAGCTGAAGAAGCTCCTCTGATGGCGACTAAATTTGTGGAGTACTGTGCACCTGTCAATTTATTAAATGATCAGCCAATAATTTTTCTCCCGATTCGAGTTTTTCGAGGGTTTTGAGAAGACGCAGTTAGAGACAATTTGTCTTTTTTCTAAGGAGTGGGCTATTATTCTCACTGATAGAGAGCACTTGCCCCGAGTTTTCTTTACCCCGAAACAAGCTCGTTGGCAGATGTACGTGGCCCGAATCAGAATCCAAGAGGACTGCGTCACGAAATTGCTATCACCACAAGTAAACCAGAATAACGAAACTTATCTATGATTTTGGATTAGCTGTGGGGAGGATTCTTGATGGAATTCTCAAGAGTACAGCAGTTCAAAAGAGGGCGGGGATCGATTTCATTATTTATAGATGACCAAGTGGTAATCGTCACCGTCAGGTGATCTTCTGACAACTTGATTTTAGATTATGTTGACAGATTCCGGGGCTTAACTTGATAACGATTGTGGAACTATTTCATTACTAGTGATTAAAAATGTGAAGAAGGGATACATTATCATGTCCATCTCGATATCAACGCCAAAGTCTAAATCATAATCTCGGAATTTTTAGAAGCGATGATTGAGAATGAATCAGTCTTCGGTTATTTATACACCGATTTTTTCACGTGATTAAATTTTTAATGATTGAAAAGCCGATATCCCCCATCATTCTGGGAATTATATATCTACCATTGACACCCTGCGAATTCATTACACCAAACAGAAGGATTAACAATAAAATTATCAAATAGTGATAGTACAAAATTGTTATCCAACTTTTCTAGCCCACAAATAACCACAGACCTACCCTAATCTTGTTAATTATTGAATCAATCATTAATTTAAATATTCACCGAACAATTTCCTCAATAAATAATATCGCTCCCAACTAAGTTGCGATTTTTTCGATATTCGAAAATCTTTTACCAAATTTAATTCATCACTAAACCAAATTCCATAAATTGAAAATCAATTCCATTTACATTTTTCCTCTCCTAAACAACAGACAGATCCTCAACTCACAGTTGGTAAGATACCGACACTTTGTTCTCCTCTTCGTGTGTCCCCAACGTCCCACAAGAGGTCACCAGAACTCCACAATATCGTGTTCTCTTCGTTCTGTTGACAGTTTACATCCCCCCTCCCCCCGAACTGTGCTCATTATTCCACCTTGTTCTGTCAATGATCGCAAGGTTACCATTACCACTGCGTCGGCATCAACAATGGAGCCGTGACTCTCCACATGTGGGGAGTACTGAGAGAAAAAGGGATTCCCTGACTGGAAAAGAGGATAACGACAAGGAAATAACTCCAGAGAGTCAGAGATTCGGATTCATAAAGGGACTATGTTAATTGACACTTCGAGGAAGAAATCATGAGAAATCTGGAGGGCAAAGTAGTTGTCCTGGGCTCGCAGGGTGAGTAAATAGCCATTCGTTAAATTTTTTTCCAGTCAATTCTATAAGTATTAAGTATCATAATAACGGTAATCAATGTTATTACATAACCTGTAACGAAATCCAACGTGAAACATTCAAAAGCAAAACGCTGGTGCTCGAGACGTTATCACATGGGGCCAGTGACTGTTGCGAGATAATCCTGGATCATCTTTCGAGACATTTGACAACAGTCATTGAATTAATCTTAGGATTCCTACGGAAGAGTCGATTTGACATAACGATTTATTAAAATACCGGTTATCTAATAGTGTAATTAAACATCAGAATTATCATTAACGATTGGCATTAGTTGTGCAGAGAAAAAAAAATTATTTCAGCGAAAGAAGTTCTATCTGGAGGTGTGCGTCAACTTGATATGGAGAAGTGAATTTTTCACATTCCTTTTCATTCAATAATAGCCGAAAGAAAATAAAAATTTTACTGTGACACGTAATCCGCAGTCGAACTCAAATTCAATGAAAAACGAATTGTATAAATCAGTCGTGTGATGACTCATCGTTGTGGATACAAAACATTTCATATGATTCAACAACGATTGGTAAATTTTATGGAACGATCCGTACAGCGAATTCATCCGCTTCATGAAAATTATTGTACGTTCAAAATTCATCCAAAAACGTCCTAGAATTTGATCTAGTCTGTAAACAGTCTTATCGAAAAATATCTCAACTTTTTGTTGAAACTCCGTTGTTTCTTAATTTTTTAAGGTGTCGGAAAAACAAGTATGATAACCAGGTACGCTGGAGACTTAACTCGACCCAGTCCCACGATAGGGGCGTCCTTCTTCACCTGTAAAATAAACCTCCAGGACGCAAGAGTAAAACTACAGGTATGGGATACGGCCGGACAGGAGAGATTCAGATCGATGGCGCCTATGTACTACAGAAATGCTAACGCAGCACTGCTAGTGTTCGATATCACACAGTATAAGACATTCACAGCGATAAAAGGTTGGGTGAATGAGTTGAAGAGGAATATCGAGGAGCCCCTGGTGCTTGTGGTTGTGGGGAATAAGTGCGATTTGGCTGACCAGAGGACTGTTGACCCCGAGGAGGGGAGAAAGTATGCGACAATTATTGGTGCTGCTTATCATGAAACTTCAGCGTTGCATGACGAGGGGATTGAGAAAGTCTTCTTGACTACTGCTTGTGAACTTTTGAGGTAAATAATCGATTTGAATTGAAGAGTACTAGAGCGTTCGGGGCAATTTTTTAGTGGGGAAATTCAAATTTCATTCACATGATAAATACTGAAAAAATCTCAAGTCTTCTAAAATCATTTTGGGCCACGTAGGTAAAATCCTGTCAGCGAACAATTTCATTTCATGTGTAAAATTATTGAATTTCTGTCTCCCCAGATTAAGTAACGGAAAAACTGACTCGCCACATCTGCGAGTTGAGGATTCCCCGAGTTCAGGCTTTGGGAGCTGGGACTCCGAGTACCCACTGACCCCATCAAGTGAGGAAAGCCTCGCCAACTCATCAATTGCACACGGAATCAATGAGAGACCGCCGGCTTGCTGTTGAACTTATTCCAAAAACTTAGGAGAGACTGTGGTTACTTGTATATTACTAGATTTAAATAGACCTAGACCTTGCGAATCCTCTGTTCATTGACCCTGAGAACGCATGATTTCATCGTACAATTTTTTTTGTATAAATCTGAAGTCATTATTTTTCTATTTAACTTGTGATTAAAATTGCATTTATAAAAACTAAACATCTTCTTTCTTTTCAACTCTACCATCTTTAATTCATTAAGTGCCCAATTGAATGAATTTCCAATTTAATAAATAAATTAATTGCATTGTTTCAAGATTACCTACATTTTTTTAAGTCGTTCAAAGTTGAAACGTTGAAATTAAGTTCATTAAATTCTTCAATGTGCAATAATTTTAAGAGTATGAACACACATTCAGTATAAATCGAGGCTGAGATAAAGATATTCATGAGGTCATCGTGCTCATACAATGTCCAAGGTGGCGTTGAAATGAATAAATAGGATCTCCCTGGGAAAAAAGCTACCGCCGACGCAATTGTCGAAGCGTTAAAAGGAATAAATCCTAAATTTCTGTTTCTCTCACGGCTGTGTCAGCCGAGGCCCTCTTCCCATATAATTTCACGTATACCTATCATCGCACGCTGACGTATTTAAAAATTCATTCCAGTCGGGTTGGTGTAGTCAGAGACTAGTAGAATGCGATTTGCACATGTGATATTCGGTTTCTTAGCGCAGTTAATCCTTCACCGGATGTCGATGGATGAAATCCACGGGGATGTAGTGTCTGTTGTGTTCACTGGGAGAGAGGATTATGAAGACTGAAATAACTTGGCAGATATTCAGTTCTGCTGAGTGTATATAAGTCTTCAATTTTTCTCATGAATAATTATTCTCTTTTTGCTGATTAGATCTCTCAACTCAGCGAAATTTATTCTCCATAAACGGGTTCCAAGGAGATTCACCGAAAAATGGGAATTGATCAGTCTACCACGAATTGTTTTAGCAGTAATAGCACTAGTAGCACTAATTAGCAGAATGAGAAAGGGTTAGCCATCACTATGGTGACAACAGAATTGTCGAATTTAATAAAAAGCCCCAAAAGTACGAATAATGAGCCTGAGCCTGATTCCTTCATGCGTAAACCGATAAAGAATAAAAACAATACGCGTATGGAGTTAAGGAGCGAGAAGAAAAACAGGAACGATGCGTCATTCTCCACAGTATCCCCGTGATACTTCAGGCATGACCAGCCCTCCACTTTGGATGTTCCTCCAATTTTCACTTATGAAGATCTGAGCCCCAGAGACGGGAGTATCCAAAGCGTCAGAAAAATCGTCTGCGAAACACCTGATTTATCCATCCACTAACTCTATCCCATCCGACCCCTGGTTCTGAATTCGATAATATTTTCCACTTTTCCTTTCGTTAGAGAATAATTATCATCCAGCTGCTATTGCGTGCGCCTAATGATCCAAATCACTTGATGCTCTTCCTCTCAAACGTTTGAAAAATACCCATTACCCGTACGTTTTCACAAAAGAAACAATGGACACTAAAACTCGACTTGAGCGTCATGAAGTCGCCATCATCTTGTCACACCTCCAGTTGCATCAAAGTGCAGCGATTAAACTCCTCGTAATTACGATATTACCCAAGAGGAAAGAATGCCAATGGGCATGACACTCCCTTTTCGTTTAATAAAAACTATATCCTCAATAGAATGAATTTCTTTCGAGCCCTACTATTAGTTCCTGGAAGTCTAGTGAAGCGCAGTGCATTTGCGACTCTCTAAAAGTGCACCTGGGACACTTTTCAGGTGCCCTAATGTCCGGATTTGAATTGACAGTAGGGGGTCATTAAAGGATGAACAATCACTCTTTTCGAATGGGTATAAAGGTTTGATACAATTGCCCGATGCTTTCAGTTCAGAGCACATTGTCGGGGCAATTGTTCTTACGAGAAAGTATAACAAAAGATTCCTGGGGAAATTGTGGCGGCTCATGTGAACTGGAGGTTTAATTGGGAGTATGTAATACGACTGGAAGATCATAGTGTGAATCCAGTTTGCCTGTTGCTGAGGACATTAGATGTTATAAGTGCAGTGGCAAAGTGGAATAAATCAATTGATTTGAGGAATTGGGGAGCTTTCACGATGGCATAAACCAAATCGGATTATAAAATCGAATTTTAATAAAGTGTTATAGTAACAATAAATCATCGTCACCTTAAGTATAAATTAATATCACAGATAAAAGTTTTGAGTTTCAAGGATTTGTAGACTAATTATTTGTCATATTAGATACTGAGTAAATTATCCTGGTGATCTGTAATTTCTATTATCGCAATTTGTTGCAGATAGATTCCAGGGCATGTGCGACATGTGCCGGCGAATTAAAACTTTTCTTTCTCTGTGATCATAATTTCAAGTATTTAATCGCGGAATAAAGCCTTTAAAAAATAGTGCATCGTAAAAGAATCAATTGAAGAATAAAGACAATAGTTTTCAACTGCCATGAGAGTGTCACAGTTTCCACTGGCCACTGGATATGAAGAATCACATGGATAGAACCCTGAACATTCCAGGAAACCGAGTTTATCTCATTTTCCTACTTTTATTATCAACTCTCTTGAATAATGCCCACAGCCTGGATCTCACAATTGACAACCGGCTTCTCGTCGTTCCTCCCGGTAAATTCTCGCAGATTCAATCGAAACTCCAATCATCGGATCTTTAATTATCCAATAATTGGAATGAAAAACATGAGTTGCAAAATATTCAAACCGGAAATTAATTATCGTTTTTTATTAGATTGTTACACTAGGGTATCAATTGGCTCTCGTCTCGTTGATTCCTTAGTTATTTCAACAATTCAAGCGAATGCTGCTGGGGATTGCGAAGCCGCTTGTTCGACCAACGGCACTTCCTGTGGCTCCTTTAGTTTCGGGTAAGTTGATGATGCTTTGAAGGCACAATGAGGTTTAACAATCTCAACGACCTTGTCGATGTACAAAACATTCGTGAAGGTTCAAAAATTGTTGATGTGAAGTTGATTTCAAGTTTCTTTGTTTTCATTTCTCATTAAAGCTGATTCTTCACTTATTCAACGTCAGAGTATTAAATTCATTTAATGAAATTTCCGGTGCGCTTCTTGGAAACTAATTAGTCCTTAAGTTTGAGCAATTTCATCACCGGAAATTGGAATTTCGATAGGAAAATTAATGAAAGCAATTAGTTTATGAAGAAGCGAATTCTTGTTGTAGAGTCGGAAATAGAGGGAATGGGTCCTGTGTCCTGGGAAGCCGATCACCTCAAGGCCCAATGGATATTCAACGAGACCCTAATTATGATGTTTATGGCAAAGGAAAAATTTCGCTGAGGGGGTGCCAAACGACAGTTGGCATGCCCACCACAACTCCAATTACTTCAGTACCTCCAATGGCCCAGAATGGTCCAGGAATGCCTGGAAATGGAGTTGGACAGCTCAACATTAATTCAGATAGAGCTCAGCGATTGTTCGGGAATAATAGTCTTTTGACTGCCTTTGAGAATTCCGTATTCAATCGAAACAGGAATAATCGCAGTGGAATCGTACGAATTATTAGCAGACCAACCGCCCCTTTTGATTTCATGAGTGACGATCAACTCAGAACTTCTGATATTCTTCATAACAAGAAGAATTATAGGAGTGATGGGCATGAGGAGAAATTAGATGAGGGAAAGACGAAATTCGAGACCTGGAGCAACGAAAAGTCGCATGAAAAATGGAAAAATAGGGTTCCATTCGACTGGCAAGAAGGGGTTTACAACTTGAAGCCCTATCCAATCGGTTCTCACAACCCCTTCCATCGCCCTTACTACAATAATTTTGAAGACCACAATGGTAACTCCGATTTATTCATAATTGAGGAGCAGAAATTCGGGGACACCTTCGGGAGAAGATTAATTCCTCAAAAAATTTTTGGGGAGTTCCCAGTGTCAACGGTTTTAAAAAAGGAAAAACCTCAAGATGATGATAATGATTACGTCAGTGCACTCGATGATACTTTGGGATTCGGCCAGAGGTTGACTGATGCCCATGATTTTTGGATTGATCCAAGGTAATTATGGGTATTTATGAGGGTCAGAAACGTTTGATTGAATTTTTTGCTTTGGAGACTGTCAAGTTCCAGTGGAGACGTTTGTAACATTTCAATTGATCAATGAAATTCCAGCCTTTTGCCACGTCATCCATTTCAATTAGAAATTTTGCTTATATTTTTTTACAATATTTTAAGCATTCCTTGTTGTTCCACTGATGTATTTAAGAGAATACAACGGAAATAATCAATTAACCTTCGACTTAACGAATTTTCCCAGTGCATCAATAAAACGTCCGTCAATCCATCAAAACGATGTACCTGATCCGAGCGCATACGAGCCGACAAATGAGGTAAAAGGTGAGTTACATCGAACGATTTAATTGGCGTGACTCGAGTAAGTGCAAATGGCCTGCACGCGCACATTGACTCGTATCCGCTGTTCATTTGCACTGGACTAATCGACGAATCGCAGATGGAAACGCCGGCATTGACACGGTTTCTAAACGCTTCCCCTCGCGCTTCGTGAATCTCTCCGCTGTCTCTCTTTCTCACTCTCTCGTCACTCTTCACCGGGGCGTTTCCGGTGTGCCGGCGTGAACAGAGAATAATACAGCACGACGTCATTACGTTGTTAATGAACAACGTAAATGTCTAGGTATTTTTCCTTTCTTATGATGGTTTGACGTCTTGTTCATGGTGGGATGGGTCAGGATGTCTCCGTCATTTATTTTCAATCGAGTAATTAGTTATGTAAAATTCTCGGTGGTATCTACATTTCTTTGTAATTAGAGATCTTCTCCATTGATTTAATTAATTTTCCGGCGAAAAAATCGAAATAAACAATTCGAGGAATCTTTTAATTTGAATCCTTGGAGGTACATTTGTCTCGATATCTCATCTCCAGGGGAGAACAAAGGGACACTGTCGGCTGAATGTAAGAGTTTTGACATGAGAGGTTTTCCTCATAAACATATTCCATAATTAAATTTCCGAGCTGGAGTCTCTCAAATTTAATTTTTAGGGGATTCATTGATCTTGTCATTCTGGAGAATTTTTCAATCCTTTGTTAACGAAAATTGTTGGTTTCTTTGTTTGGAACCTTATGATATCATGACAGGAAATAAGACAATTATTTTGGGGATGACCCTGCGATAGAAAAAAAAATATGAACGCAAAACCGATGTGTTTTTTTTCGTTTGGGAAGTCAAGATTTGATGTATTTTTTACGTGTGGATTTTCATGAATGAATCGCCCCCATATTTTCTTTATTGTTAGAGCTATCGTTGTCTAACGACTCAGGATATTATTGTGATTGTAATCCAGAACCAATTATGTGTATGTGACTCGGTTTCGCGGTGGCGAGAAAAATGTGGAAGTCAGAGTTTAAGAATGTAAAATACCTGCCTGAAATAATTGGAAGATTCAAGGAGCTTTCAAGGTTCAATTCCCTTCTAAAAATTATTATGTCATATTTCTTTTAAAAAAATCATCAGTTATTAGTGACTGGATTCAAAATCGTATCTTTGGAAATCTATCGAAATTTATAATTATTATCGCGCCGCAGAAATGATCTCAGCACTGGGACAAGTTGAAGAGAAGACAAGAGAATTCAATCGCGTGAACTTAAATCCCGGCCTGAAGTGGAAATCTCGCAAAAAAGGGTACTATATTTAACCAAAGCTTTTCCTCTGAGGATGGGATTTTTTCTTGGCTCCTGGGGTGTGTGGTAGATGGAATAAATGTTGAAGCATTAAAAATTGTCTCAAAAAATGGACTAATTAACACTAAGCATTCACTCCAATGCAATTTTTTCGTTTCATATTCACAAAGGAGGAACTAAAATTGCTACGAAATCATTTGAAACTGATTATGATACTGATTAGTTCTCGGGAGGTGACAATGAGATGATAAAATCACTGTTATTACGTGAACAGTAGAGACTGGGTTTGATGATCGTATGCTACTCCTCCCCTAGTTACTTGATCCTCCCACTATTCCCACGGAAACGTTCACTTTTCCATATAAAACGATGCGAACCTGTAATTTTGCTGTTATTTTTTCAATTTTCTTCGACTCACCCAATTGTACCGACATCCTTGGCGATGTCTTCGGATCGCTATTCACCAGATACTCGAATTTTACTCCCAGTTAATGTGCTCACCAATTACATTCGATGACGATCAACCGTGAGGAATTGATAATTTTGTGTACTATTTATTGGAAACATCTTTAGTGATTGGAAATCGGCAGAATGTGGTGGTTAATTTACTTTGTGACTTTATTCAGCGAATCATTGTGTTTGGGTACCGTTATTATCGTGCGCGATGCTGATTGTGATGATCGTAAGTTCATCAATCCAAAGCTCTACAATATTTTGTGTAAATGTCACTTGTTTTCAATGTAGTGATTATAATATCTCAAATTTATAGCATGTTTTCGACGATTGTTATCCGGCAAAAGAATCATCGATTCCTACGTAAAACGAGTGATGGAGTGCGAGAGGCTACTTGATTGTCACCGGATGTGCGAGTACGAGAGAGGATTCACATGTGAGGGTTTTAATTACCGGTAAGCAACAGCAGTTTGTTGTCGATTGACAAATGTACATCATTTTGCATGAGACTTGCAGACATTTCAACACGATATATTAATGTCTTCCAAAAGCACTCGCTAAAATTGTTAAAATCTTTCTGAATCGTTCCTGTTATCCCATTAAAAAATGAAAAAGCAAATAGCGCAACGAACTGTCAAATTACCAAATTTTGATTGGTAATAGTCAGTTCAATAGTAACAAACGAAATTTGTCCCAATAATCTACCTACAGTTCTCCTAATAGAATAAAACACGATAAAAGTTGGTTTAAAAATCAAATTAACCCTTCGCCAACATATGACAATTAAGATTCACGTTAACATCGTTTTGAAGTCGAGTGTTTATAAATAAAAAGGCAAGTAAAATAACCCTTACCTCCTCAGGTAAAGCCGCTAATGTTCTTTTTTTTGTGACGACTTTTATTGACTTTTTCGCTCTGCGCATTCTGATTATTTGAAAGTACCACTCAGCAACATACCTAAAAAAAAAACAAAAAGAAAAAATTAATTTTCATAAATCCAACAAAACCTCCCAAAGCCCCCATCACGGCTATTATCCACGGTTGGCATGTTTCTGCACTCGAAACGAGACGTATCTGGGTTATTCCATAATGACGTTTGCACGCATGTAGAGTATGCAATCGAGCATTGTTTATTTCCATTTCAATTGCATCACTGCGGATGTAATTTGACTGGTGTCATCAGTCCTCGCAAAAAACACTTCACTCGTATTGAATCAATGGTCAAATCATTTGATCTGTTACCAGACCTTACCCAGCCGCAAAGGGAATGTGCGAGTTGGTGTCGATGCCACCGAGCCGAGTGGACGTAAACCGAGACTTTATAACCGATCCCCGGTACGACTACTACGAGAGGGACTGGACGAGACGGAGATGTGAGTCCCGGAGGGACAAGCTAGGACCAGATGCCCCAGGAGCCCCCGAGAATTGGTGGGGAGGAGATACCGGGGGGCACAGGCCAGGCTGGACAGCTCCAAGAGATCCAGGAAGTCGCTACATCCCTCCAGGAATCACCCCGGCCCCACCAATGAGTCCTGGCTCCCCTCCTTATGGGGGCACCTTTGTGGGGCAGACGAAACTGACCTTCGACGTCCCCCGACCCACCGATCATGACCACAGACATCCCGATCCCTGGCTAAGACCTGGTCCCAATGATGTCATCAGACCCACACATCGTCCTCAGTTCCCTGCGAGACCCCTCGAGGACAACTGGAGGTCCTTTCCCCAGACGAGATCCAGACCCGATGACTTTCATCAGGATGAGGCCCGGCGATCCATGATGGGATTTCCTCGATATCTGCCTTCCAGACCCTCCGATGCTGGGTACAGTGGCAATGGGTACTCCTATGGAAGACCTGGAGATGGAATGTGGATGGATGCAGGGGGGAGATATGGACACAAGTATCCTATGAGGAGGATTGGATACACTCCCGATCCAGGTGATTAATAGTTGATTTTTTCTCATTATTAGTTTTTCATTACTTCGATAATTTTTGAATAATGTGTCATGATTGAATGGTCATTGACAGCCTTGTTCTGTATTAATCGTAGGATCATCTAAATTAGACGAATGTATAGAAATCATTATAAGAGTCGATTAGAGAAATAAAATGTGAGTTCTGAGTGTAAACATTGATGATTGAAGGATTTGTTAATCACCTATTCAAAGCCTATTTCAAAATAAGTCCTTGACCCACAATAGAAAACTAATGTTTCGCGACAAATATGTAAAATTTTATGTTGCCCTTATCTAGCTACGAACGAAGTTTCGCCCCATTACATCCCCGACCGGGCGAAACCACCGAAACCCGACTCCTCCGAGAGGTATGGCCCCTCTTACGGAAGGTACCCATATGACTCAGGACCCCCCAAGTCCCCGATAAGGCCGTTGAGCCCCGAACCGTCCTATCCAAAAACTCCTCTAGAGCAAGACTCGAATTATGGACCACTCTACAGTTATGGGGGTGCCTATGGGTACTCTGGAAGACCCGTAGCCCCCAAAATATCACCCGCAGCTCCTCGCAGGGACTGCTCAGTCAGATCTGCTGGAGGCTTTCGACTCGCAAGGGGCATTATCAGGAAGAGCTATCTCACCGCTAATTTAGGACAATGTGAGAGCTTGTGTCAGAGTCAAAAAGAATTTACTTGTTTGACATTTGCTTATAGGTAAGCACAATAAATATAATTATTATTAACTTCAATCTGAACGAATATGAATTATGAAAGTCCAGCAATCGTTAAATATCCTAATCCCATTGTAAAATCATAGTGATCAATGAATAATGCAATTCATAGTCATTTTTATTCATCCGCAATGAAGATATAATCTAGCCGCAACAGCACCCTCGGACAACTGCCTCCTCTCGGATGCGCCCTTCGAGAATCTAGTTTTCTACACTGACCTCGAGCCAGACCGAGATTACGACATCTACGCGATGGCAAAGGCAAAGTGGTGTGAGACCCACAGAAGTCTACCTTCCACTCCCAGACGACCGCGTCCACCGGATGGTATGACTTCATTAAAATTATTTCCCTCATATATTTTGTAACAATCGTAACCGCAACAGGAAACGTCCATCTCCATACGCTCAATCCAGTCATTAATAATTTTTTCGTTGTGGCCAGAGTGTTTTTGGAGGGTCAGAACTGGATTTGGAATGCCCCCCTCGGTGGTGAAGAAGCCTACGAGGGTGGAGGGAATGGGGAAGTGCCAAGTTGAGTGCGTTCGCGCGAGTGATTTCACTTGCAGAAGTTTTGTCTTCAGGTACATAACTAAGTCCATAAGCGAATCAATTGACTTGTCCGAGACACATTTGAATGATCAATTGATTCTTGATTCAAGATACGATTCTCACTCGGTGGATGGCCTCCCCAATTGCTACTTGAGTGACTGGCCAGCTGTCGAAATGGATCCCCACAAAATGCAGGACATGGATGGAGCCGAACTCTACGAAAGAGGTAGTTTTGGTCGTGGTTGTGAGCCACGTCCCCCTATTCACTCACCAGACCCGTCAGCACCAAATCGTCCACCCCTAGACTACAAACCCTCGCGCACCGATGAAGGTATGACACACACAATCATCAGAAATAATTTATTATCAACAAACAACAACATCATTGCCTTTACATGATGGCAGCCTGCTATGCTGGTTACGACAGACCCTGCAAACTAACACCTTACGCTATTATATTGACGGCTAAGGTGAGCTCAGAGGCTGATTGCCGGCGGAAATGCACTGTCATGAGGGAAAATACAGGAAGGGACTCACCACCCTGTATGTCCTTTAGTTATAAGTAAGTATAAACCCTCGAGAATCAAACAAAAGGCAAAAACTCCCGAAAGTAGAGACGAAATTTCAAATTAAATCCGGAAGCATCACAATCGTGACAATTTATTTTCCTCAATTCCCCAGAATTTCTGGTGACTTTGATGGAGACAACTGCCACATGAGTGATGTACCAACTCGAGACCTCCGTCCAGGTCTCGACTACACACACGATGAAAACTACTCCCTCTACGTCTTCAAAGAGCTCGAGCCCAAGTGTTCAGCCCTGGACGACTACGAAACTCCTAGCTATAGTCTACCAACCCCCGCAGACCTTCCATCTGCGTCACAAGATTCCAAACCCTACGATAAGCCAGTCGACCCTTATTACCACGAAATAAACGTTCCAGACCACAACAAACCAGGAGATTCAGACCTGGGATACCACTATCCCCCGCCCCATACCAAGCCGAGCTTCTCCCAGGACGAGAGGTTCTTCTTTCCCCCTGAGCTAACAGTCTTCAATCACTACACAGTAAACGGTCATCCCTGCAAAAGAGGGACGAAATGTGAGAGGCACCCGGAGGCTGGATTCTGGTCCTGTCAAACTGAGGACTCTGAACCAGACTCCTGGGACTACTGTTGCGAGCCCTCGCATCAGTGTGGTTTCTCCCAGGGGTTCAAGTACCCCTGGTGCTATGTGGGAGCCTCCACGGAACAGTGGAGACCATGCAGTGAGTGGTACTTCCCGTACTCTTCGAAACCGACGAGACCGAGGCCTTCTAGACCTATTTCTCCTAGACCTCATTTTGGAAAGTGCGAGTACGAGGTGGAATGCGGAGGGAGACATTGGCCAGTGGCTGTGCTTCATGGAGAAGCTCCACCAACCCATGGCTGGGTAATACACAATTTGAATTATTAAGTGCTATACTTGGTATCCAATTATTAAACGAGCTTCCTCAGGAGCCTTTACAAACATGAAAACCTATTCCCCTATCAGTCTAGTCTCCTCAACAAGGGCTTGAACGAATAATTCTAAAATATTCACTCTCTCTTTACTATTTTGCCAGGAAACATCACCCGGTCCTATCCCAAACGGCACAGACTCAGTGGCGCTAGCCAATAATCACGATCATCGCAAATCAAACGACTCTGCTGAAGTCCCACCTGCAGTGAAATCGATTGGAGAACCCAAAAATGGTACCAATTCGTCCACTACAAGTGTGAAGAAAAGGAGAACTGAAGAAGTTCACCTGCTGCCTTTGAAAATTTTCCCCGGCAGCAGGGCTAGTGAAATCGAGTACCAAAGAGCAAATTCCAGATTCAAACTCCTTCACACCTCCAACTCTTCGCTGACTCCGACCTCCAGGGATGCCGACAGCCCCCAGTTTTATATCACA
Source organism: Diachasmimorpha longicaudata (assembly GCF_034640455.1). NCBI lineage: Eukaryota > Metazoa > Arthropoda > Insecta > Hymenoptera > Braconidae > Diachasmimorpha > Diachasmimorpha longicaudata. The sequence continues at coordinate 7,069,027 of NC_087229.1, read as the reverse complement.
AAGAGGCTGAACGCAGCCCTGTCTACCCCGGAGATCGGTACACCAAAGACCAGAGGAGCAATTGGAAAAATCGAGAGGATAGAGAGACCCAAAGAAAAGAGGGAGGAGAATCAACGACTCGTCACAGTGACAAGCAGACCACAACAAGTTGAACCTGACGATGTGAAAATTCACGTTCCAATAATATCTGTTGTTGTGTCTAATGCCACATCCGTTATTCCCAATTCTACGAAGCACTGGGTGAGAATGGAAACTATTAGCAGTGAAACGGATCAGTCTAGGGCCGTGTGATGTGCGCTTTAATAATTATTATTTTAATTTAAACAGGCGGAAATTTTGTTAGAAATTGCATGAGAATTTCTGGACAACGAAACTACTTAGATTTTAGATTATTCGATAGTTTTTTTAATTGAGTGATGGATAGTTTTTCTGTAAGGGCAAGACAATTAAAACCGACAATTTTTCAACGTTGACAATCTTCTGATTATTAAGGAGATGGAGATATATATTTTTTTTCGTTGAAACCTCTGTTGACATTGAGTTAAGATCAATTAAAACTCAGATCTATTGTCATAATTTAATTATCTAAAAAGAATAACAGTCTGGGGAAAGTACATGGTTACTTCCTATAGGCAACGCATAAAGTCATAAAAAGTTACACTTTTGAGAGATTCAAACATTTTTCATGAATTATTCATTCATAGCTAATTTTTTGCAACTCCCTTGACTTTTCAAGCTTAATTAATCTTACTCAATGCGTTGTTATTCACTGTTCCACCAAAAATAGTAATTTCCTTGTGAAACATAATAATGTCGCTACTAAACCAAATTAAAGTGCCTGAAAGTTCAAACTATTCCCATAAATTCCTGTAAATCAAGGTATTGTTAAAAAGTCACATGGAAAAAAATAATAAGAACGTGGGTAGTTTTCCATTATTTTTTACAACTTTCGACAACATTCAATTGATGAATTTCATAATTGAAAGCGTAAAATATATTTGGAAATCGTCAATAACTTTTTCCCTTATGTTAAAAAAATGGACTTCATCAGGAGTTTTCCTGACGATGATTTAAATTGTTTTAATTAACTTTCTAAGCAAAAAAAAACAATCACAATTAAACTTCAGCATTTCTTATAATTAAGTGTTTAAGCAAAAAAACATTTCAGCCACCCTTCAGTGTTCTGTCATCTGGGGAGTTCTGAATAAGCAATTATGCAGTTCCCAACGACAATGAATACGACATGGTTTAATCAAGTGAAAAACGCCGATGAATACAGCATATTTTTGACAATAACTTTTATACATGTTTTTTAGGAATTTTCTCTCTGGGGCAGGTTAGTTAGGGTCTATAATCTTTAAATAAACTTGGAGAGAGAATGAGTACAATTAACTTTATTCTGTAGGCCTGACGTTACCCTAGAAATGCGATTGTCGACCTCTAACTATTGGGTCAATTACTTAGTGATTACAGGCAGTCCTTTAGTTCAGTCATTAAAGGCTATACTATCGCCAAGAAACACTTAGTCTCGCCTCAATTTTCTGAAAAAATAAAATGAGCAGGTGAATGTTCTCAATAAATGATAGATAAAAATACACTTTAAAGAGCTCTCACTTTCTCAATGAAGGTTCTGCAAAATTAACTGGTGCTCTCTGTCGCCGTGGACGACCATTACTACCAAAACTGGCATTACTGCTTTCTGAATCGCTGGCGAGGGAATTTGATGTTCTGTTCCTATAAATGAAGACATAAAATTAATTATTTTAAATTTATCAATCAAACAAAATGAATACACAAATTTTGTAAATTTTTTATACCTCGATTGAGAAAATTTCTTGGAACCATGTAAATTATTTCTTTACGGAGCCATAATTATCTGAAGGTCATATTAATTTCCTCAGAGAACTTTTAAGCACAAAAGCCCTCCCCTAAAACTTTCCAAAAAACATTCTTGAAATACTCACAAATACGTATCAATCGAGGGTGACCTGGGTACAGGTGATCCAGGTCTCTTCCTCTGCTGCGGCGTTTTGAGCTTCTCCAAGACAACCTTGGCGGAACCAGGATCTTTCCTCTTGCTTCCCTTAGATTTTCCGACTCTCTTGACAGTTTTCCTCGGAGGTGTCGATGTCTCAGACTCGCTGGACGACTCTGCAATAGGCAGAACCACTCTATCCCGCCTCCCATTAGGCAGCACCATTGTATCATCCTCAGACTCCCCTCCAGCGGTGTCCACAGGCATCGTCACACTCGTATTAAAAGTTACATTCGGTAGTAATTCCCCCGTGGCTCTAGACGACACCGCTGCCTGCTGATTGACCCCCTGAATCTGAATGGTCTTCGTGATCTCAGGTTCAGCCATCACCTCGGGGGCACTCACCAACGGCTCCTCCAATTCCTGAGGTGGAATGTCAGGCATCTCTAGTTCAGCCATAATGCAAGGCTTAAAAGGCGCAATTGGTCTCCTCATCATGGTAAACTCATCAGGATCAAAATCCGCAACTCGTCCCCTAGAGGTGCAGACATTCCTGGCAAAAAGAGCGGTGAAATTTGTCGTTTCTTCATCGCTGTTTGTCCTAGTTACTGCTGCATTTATAACTTGACATCTCTCCTCCTGATCATCAGACCCGTCCCACGTATTGTTAGCATTCACCATTGTCAGGGACATACGATTAGTCGTCGAGAATCCCGATGAATCCCTCAAAGCGCCATCCAACATCCTCGACGATATATCATTCATCCTGGACCCACCGGAGTTGTCCAGGCTCGTCTCACCAGTCCCATTACCCGTCCGATTATTCTCCTGGCCATTTCCATCGTCAAGCCCTTCCAGTTCATTACTGTACCTCCAACTCGTCCCCTCGAGGGGATCATCTTCAAGGGCTCTCTGCTGCCCTCGTCTGAACGCCGGTTTCTCCACCTTCGTTTCTCCCATTTTAGCCTTCTTTGCCATTCTCCTCTTGCGCTCCTTCCTTGCTCTATGGTCCAATTGATAAGTCGGAGAGGATGTCCTCGAGACTGGTGATGATGTTGGTGACTCTGATTCCACTGCCTCTGTTGAAGACACATCCTCGGAAATAGCCGGAACTGCGAATTCCTCACTTGGACGGCTGGTATCAGTTACACCAGAGCTCTGGAAGCCTGAGCCCTCCTCAATGTCCATCAGACTCCTCACATTGATGGTGTGAGAGTTCTGCATCAAGCTAGATACGTCCTCCAACGATACTCTAGGGGTTCTCATCGCAGTTTCAATCAGCGTAATACTGTCCCGGGGCTCTAGGTCAGAGTGTCTCGAGACCCTGGACTTTCGTTTTTGGTATCTACTGGAACGTCTACTGATGCTGGAGAGTCGTCTGTCGTCAGGAGGTAAAGAATCGTCTCTGGGTGAACTTACTCGGATTCTCTGAGGCATCAGTGACGGAATACCTCGATTCAGGGCTCTATTACGACTCGCTGGGATCCTCGTTACTGCCCTCGCTGGGGTGCTTGGAGATTCAGATCCCTCTTCAATGTCACTGATGGTTGGCGGCATTGACACTATTCTAATTCTACTCAGGGCAATTGCTGGCTGAGCTATGGCGTGACCACTGACCATTGGCTGGACAACGCCCCTTGCTGGGGACTTGTTAGGGGACTTTATGGAGACACGACGATTGGAATCTCTTGTACTTAAGGGTCGCGGAAGATTACCACTGTCTGGGTGGAGTAGTGTGTTGCAGGTGGATATAGCACTCACCACTTGCTCGGTCGCTTTTACCATCAGGTTCATGGCTTCTCGGGAGTTCTGGAGAATAAGCGAGAAGGCTTCTATGTGTCTTCTCGTCTTGTGATTTGCCTCATTCAGCTGGCGAGTGAGCTCCAGGTTGCTTAGAGTCAACTGCTGGGTCTCTTCTTTCTGTTTTGAGAGGGCCTGGGCCAGGGCTTTATTGTTGGTTTGTAATTTTTTACAGATCGGAGCACTTGAAGGCTTGTAGTCACGACGCTTCAGATTCCTCTTTGCAACTACTTTAGGGCGCTTGAGATTACGATATTTCGGATGAGTCGGCATCTTGAATTAGTGTTTCTCAAGTCCTGAAATTGTTTAATGCAAAGATATATAACGGGTTTTTCCAGAGGGAACAAATTATTGGGACTCATTAAATTACATTTTTCTACATTTCTCGATTAGGAGACATAAAAAACTCAACAGAAATGAAATCAGCGGAAATTACAGAGTTGATATTGCAACCAAAACAATAATTACTATTCTAAAAAACAATTGTGGTAATTTTTTTCGCTAAAAACGTGATAGTGACACTTACCTTGTACACAATATGCAAGCAATAAATCAATTTATGGCACACCAAATGAAATCAACGAATAGCACACACGAAAAACTTTGATGCAGGTTGTTGACTTCTCAACGGAGCGGGAGGTTAATCAAAAAATGTATAAAATTCCCAGTCTCATTGGCTTCTGTCGGGAACACATTCGCGGCCGTACATAGTTAATAAAAATCGCGATGAAAGAAATGTGGTTACCCCGTGTTTGCGTTCGATAATTGAGATATTAATTTCATAGAAGCCTTCGTAAACTGTCGCAGGAAGCCGTTAATCCTTTATTTTTTAAGGGTAAAAGGGCGCGACAGGCACACGCAATGTGTGATGTTTTGGGGGAACGCCATTTTGGTGACTGCAGGCTAGCACCTAGCAGCCGACGTTGCCGACCTTTGTAGCGCCACAGCAGTATGATTTTGAATTATTTGATTTTTGAATCATATTATCATTTTCAAAAATCCAACATGTTCAGTCCATGAATATTAGAAAAAATATAAATAATCAGATTCTTTGTTCATTAAATGCACGAATTTTTCGAGAGTCGTAAAGAACAGAGATATCAACAATAAATGCATAATATTCCCAAAAAATGAGTAGAAAATTAATTTTCCAATTTCCGCCGTGAATTATTCCGACCCATTGTTCCTCGTATCCTTAATAAAATATCAAGAACCCATGCACCTCAAAAAAAATTCGCAAACCGTCGGCCATTGCTAAATAATTTTCATCTACTTCGGCACAAAAGCTGTAAAATCATCGTTCCCAGTGCATTTATTATATATCACAAGCACTAAATATTCAAGATCATGCCCATCGACAGATGATTATTGAGAATAACTCTGAAAATACATTCCATCCCCCCACAAAGCAACGGCAAACGTGAATCTGCCGATTTCCAAAAACAAACAATCCAGAACAAAAGATTTAGCATTACCTGTGCCGGCTGCGACATTGAGATTCACCTCCCGCTTCTCTAAAACGATCTCATCCTTCTAATCTTCACTCACTCTTTCACTAAACCCACTATCACTTATCACACATCACTTTATCACATGCCACTCCATATTTTTCGAACAATTTCATTGTTTATACCGGTCTGAAACAACTATTGCAGTCTAACGCGCGCCAAATCGCCATTGTAACTCACTCCACAAAGGCCGTGCCCCCGCGCATTACTTCTGCGCCGCGTCCCTCTCCCCCCTTCGTCCCATTGTCACGCACTTTCGCGCATCTAGGGATATCTAGAGGAAACAATGGAGAAAAGCTTCCCACGCTCCCTCGTGGTGAATTTCAATTAAACTGCCGAATAATTTTTTACCTCAAGGAACACTTGATTTTCCTCGAATTCTAAGGGGAGACTTGACAAATTCCAGTTGAATAATCTCAAGTAAGTACTTCCATGTGTAATAAATAAATGAGGAAAATTGAAAATTCGAAAAGTGGTTTCAGAAAATGTGAGCCTGACGTCTGTCGGTGCATTTAACCTAGAATTCTTCTCACTAAAAACATTCGATTCTATTCAAACTGTTTATGAAAATTCAATACATTTCGCTCAAATAATCTGATAGGAATTTTTTGCGTTAATTCTTAAATAAAAATAGAGAGTTAAAAATACTACCCTAAAAAATTGGAATCTGACGTCTGTCTTTGTACCTAACCTACAATATCGTTGAACATAAAGAGATGCGCGTGTTCCTCGGCTACACGTGGGAATTATTGCAAAAAGAAATGTGGAATTTGTGTACCAACTAATTGGATGAGATAGAGGCTATTGTACAACTTCTGTTTAAGATCAATAATGATGAATAAAATATTTTCTTGCATTTAAAACTGAAAAATGAACAATTTTTCAGATTATCGCATCAATTGAGGAGCAAGACACTGCTCCTGAGTATTCATAACATTCCTAAATTATCACTCCATTTTTATCCAACTCTTTTTATACAGACGTGTCTAACCTAATGATAAAATGTTTTTTAGAATGTCAGGCCGTGAAGGTGGGAAAAAGAAGCCCCTGAAAGCCCCCAAGAAGGAATCAAAAGAACTCGACGAAGACGACCTGGCATTCAAACAAAAACAGAAGGAGGCACAGAAAGCCATGGCCGAGGCAGCCAAGAAAGCAGGTCAGAAGGGCCCGCTCGTCACTGGTGGAATTAAAAAATCTGGAAAGAAGTAATAATTTTACCACTTCCCCGATCTCTCAATTGACATACAAATTTTTTAACCAATATTTTTAAGCTCTTGCACTCAATGTAATTCTCAGATCGACACTTGATAATAAATCCACGCAAGTGTTCATTTGTAAATATATAATCAATTGGACAACTCTATGTTATCCTTAACTCCCATTCCCCTGGCTAAAAATTCATTTTGCCAAGTTCTAGATATAAATATTTGAAAATCAAAAAATCAACATGATCTTCCTAATTGTGCATAATGTTATTTCATTGTAAAGGAATGAAAAACACTTTGTACGAAATGTATATAAATATAATGTCCATTATATTCTATAACAATGAGAAAGAAATAAAAAGAAACTAAATGAAAACGAAAGAACCCAAATACTGACATAAACCCTCCCAGGATGGAAAAGTTTGGGGATGACCTGGCCAGCTATTCCTGCCCCTCCAAATCAAAACAAAGGCATTTGTTAACCTACAAAAATCGAAACAAGCATTGCCACTTAACGATAAAATCACACATGTGTTGCTATCCGGCCAGATAATCAATCCAACCCAAACATGGGCCCTTAATTATCCCTTCCCCTTTGAATCGCCAACATTTACGTTCATAATCGAAATTGATACGCAATTCATGTGTCCACCGTGGGCCAATGGCAACAGCCAGTCGCGAAATAGAACACAGCTGATTGCCGTATGATCGATGCCGCCGCCAATTCAGCGCCAGAAATCCCTAGATTAAAAAAAAAATCCTCCGAACCCAAATGAACATTAAATACCCCCCAAAACAACTGAATTGCCTCTCTTCGCCCTTCAATTCCAATAAAATCAAGGGTGTCAAGCTGTTGCGACCCTTTCAATAACCTTAAAATCCATCGGCCTCCGTAAAAATTCCCTTCCCTAGGGATATATATTCCCCAACAACTGGTAGAAATTCACCCGCAGAGAGCTGTCACAGCGGCTGGGTCAGTTGGCAACAGACCTTCATTGGTATCACAACGAAGGAGTGTTTCGTAGGTCGTGCTTTGTCCTCACTCACTCGACTTATCATTGAGTGCACCAAGTATGAGCCCTCGCCATTTGTGGTAACACCGCCGAATAATAAAAAGTGTAACCAAGAACAATTGTCAAAATTTCCACAAATAATTGTGTACTGACAGACGGTGAAATAATCGTGGGGCTATGGAGCCAACGGGGATCATTTGACCCAAGAGAATTGACTCCGGGCTCGGTGGAATCGTGCTTCTCTCGTCTGGTATTATTGAATCGGTGAGTTTATTATTTATACCCTCGACCTTCGTGTCTCATTTTGTCCATCAGAAATCAGCACCTCCCAGGGGGAGGGGATATTGGGGATATCGAGAAATGCTACGATAAAAATAGAATAAATAGAATAAGACAAGAAAAAGGGAATCCAACGTGAAAGTGCACAAACTCGATGGGGGACACCATATTGCCAGATGTATTTTACAATGAAAACTCATGGATTTTACTCAGAAATTATTACTCAGTCGGTACCACGTTCCTTTAGAGCCATTTGAGTGAATGTCTTGAGCATTATTCATCCCGGAATGAGGGAATTAGCCAGTCGAGGGGACAGGGTTTCAGGTAAATGAAGTTGTTAAATTTGGGATAATACCCAAGGACCGTGGGCCCTCTTCAGACATCACTTCCTCTGGTATTGTACATATGGTCAGGTCTTTCCTCTCGACCCGTCACCTCTCCTGGGTACTGTAGGTACTCGTGAAATTCGCGTGAGTTTGTGCAATATTGTACATGTATTTGCCCATCCTAATATCGGCTCGCAACGATCCCTTAGGTGCGCACACTCCCTTCCCAGTTTTATAAATATTGTACATTAGTGTCAGCGGAATTAATTCAGGGACTACACAGGTTTGAAAATGATGTAATGGAAATTGATTTCACGCTGTGAAATTTTTTAATTTTGTGATGATAAATTTAGATGTTATAGATAAAAGTCGGAAATAAGTTATGAACGGAAGTTGATATAAACAAAAACCTTGTGGCTAAGTTTGTGGTCTATTTGCAGTTCAGTATTGGTGGTGGTAGTTAATTTGAAAATCTTTAAATAATGTCTACAATTCAAATCTCCCTGTAACTCTTCGACCTGATTTTAAATTGTCTGAAATTTCGTGTTATTGTTATTTTATCGGAAACATTGAAGATCGAAACATTTCATCAAATGTTAGAAATTTAATTTTCGAATTTTTCCGGAAAATTTTTCGTGTCGGAATCATAAAAGATGGAGAAAAATATGAGGATTGCCACACCCAGTGGCATTCATCTCATGTGATATTTATTGAACAAATACGAGAAACGTTATTTTCATCCTGAAAATGCGAAAGGAGAGAATTTTTCCCATTTACTATCTGCAAAAATTGCAAAAATCTTGAGGAGTGATTTTGTTCCCATTTACTAGCTGCAAAAATTGCAAAAATCTTGTCGTTCAATGAAACTTCTGAGCTGACACAAAAATTTCTTACCTACAAAACCCCTGAAGATTATCTCTATGTTCCAAACGTTAATCTCCGAAGTTTCCTAATTACGTTCTAGGTAAATTCTGGCCGTTCAATTCCTTTCATTTTTCAAAAATTAATTTTGAAAATTTTTGTGGAACACCTTTCCTTTTTTATATCTCAGAAAAAAAAAATGAGGATTGTTGCACATGACCTGACCTACATTGATGGGAGAATCAACGGGCGTTCAATGCAACACGGTTTCGTACCTGAAACACGCCTCAAGCACATGTCGACACATGTGCCTCATGAAATATCATCCTTCATTTATATTTCTTCCATTGTGTGATCAGTCATTACGATAATCCGATGGGTGAAGGATCAAGTGTGCACACGAGAGTTTGCGATTTTTTTTTCCTTGTAATCGACAAGACCTATGTCAATGGTCGCTCTTATCGGGCAAAATAATTTCTTATCGCACTTTTGTCCACATCCCGAATGTATTTGTTTTGTGATTTCGGTTTGGGATGCTCGGGACGAGATTGTAAATACTTCCCTCTTCGACTAATGGTAATGACGGTAGAATGATTTTGCATTTTGACAAATTAGTATTGTACATCGTGAAACTACCCGGAACAAGGAACTACTTCGATTTCTTTCAATTTCTCCATTTCAGTTTCGAACAGTCTATTTTACCCCAGCCTCCTATATAAACGGGGACCGTAAGTCCCCGTCCAGCCTTATGGTCGAGGATAAGTCCCCGTCCAGCCTTACGGTCGGGGACCATAAATCCCCGTGTATATAGGAGGCTTATGGTACGGAGGGTTATAGAGGGTCTATAGGAGGCGTCTATATAGGAGGCTTATGGTCCCCGTCTATATAGGAGGGTTGCAACGTGACAGGCTGTAAAGGGTTGAAGAGAAAGGGTTGTAATAGACCTAAAAAATTAAAAAATCGTGTGACGTCATAACCAAATAACTCCAAAGTCTGAATGATCTATTGGATTGTGTAACACGCAATATCAATTGCTGTGTGTACTCAAGATTGAAATCTAAGCACACGTGTATTCAAATGTAACAACATTTCCGGGTTTTCTGTGGCGGAGGATAAAAAAACTAAAAATATCGTCTGTCACGTTTCGAAACGATGAAACAACCGTGGGCCATTGCCTTGAACGCTAATTCCACTGTCCACTGCCCCTTCGTATAGTCCATTTTGTCCTTTTGACTCGAGTCCAAAGAGCCTCTGGCGTTTATCAGCAATTAAGTGAAACGTAGTAGAATAAAATAAGCTGATTTTTCATGTGTTGAATTTTTTATTATGTTGATAAACTACGACTTCGAGGGGAAGATGAGAAAGGAAGTTTTGCCATTCAATATTTCAGTCGGAAATCGTGAAATCATCGTATAATTATGAAAATGGAAAATTTCCATGTTACTTAACAAGGGATTTAAGCGTGATGAATTTTCAGAGAAAATATGAATAAACATTTACTAGCAATTTTTCCAATGGCAACGAAGTTTCTTTGACTTTCCATCTAAAATGACCCATTGCTGAGATAATTATACCCTCAATTGGTCATAAAGTTCAATCCCATTCTAATAAAATAATCGTTTTTTGACGTCTTAATGAAGAGAAATTACGTCAATAACGAGTAATGCCAGTGGAAAATACCAAAAGACCTTTTCTGGAAATTCTATGAAGGCCATAAAAAACCTCTGAACGGTCCCTCGAAATCGTTATCATCATAAAAAATCTCCAATTGAATCTCCAACCCACGAAATGCAAAATCTACTCTCAATCCCATAAAATCTCACAACTTCTGGCGCGCCAAATGGTGCATGGCGTTTGTGGTTCAACTCCGATTATGCACTTGGATGTCAGTGTAGTGGGACACGCAGCACTTGCATAATATTCAGGTTAACCTAGATTGAACAAGCTCTAGAACTAGGCTTCTCTACCTTTCTCCCTTTACCACCCCTCTCGCCTTCCCCTAATCCTCACATTAAAAGAGAAAGACGAGGCAGGAAAAACCTGTGCACTACTACGAAAAAACGAGGCCAATTCCTCTCCATTCAATTCTATTTAAAAAAAAAATCACAATTAATGCACATTCATCGATACCGAACATAACTTCCTGCAGTTTCCATTCTCTATTAGTTACGTAAATAAAAGAAGAAAAAACGTTCAACCACGGCCACTGCCGCTGTTCACTATTTAACTCCATGAGCCTCTGAATAATGGAAATGAAACTGCAGTGAAAGCCAGAGGGAAAGAGAGAGGAGGTATGGAAAATTCTCGAGTGAAACCCAGCATTTTGCCACATAGTGAAAGGACACGTGCTTAAGTAACACGTGTCGAGGCCTATGATACAATTCAAACATCTAATAGAATTAATCAATCTTACCGAATCGATCCCAATCAACCACGAATATAAATTGATGGATTTATTAGCACGCGATGATTTTTCAATTAGGTTAGAGTGCATAAAAGCCATTACTTGAGCTTTTCGTGATTTTCATTGTGCAATTGCGTGGAAATTGAACACAAACATAACCAAAAACAGATAATACATGAATCTGCACTTTGCATTTATGTTAATTCATTTAATTTTCAATTAAATGAGAACTTTCTCCATGCAAAATAGACTCGCTTCTCTTTGGAATGAGCTCAGAGGCCTCAATCATTGAATATCCGTCTGACTGATACACAATCGAATAACCATAAAAAATCTCCATTTTGGATGACCCTCCCCTAAACCCCTCCTCACAATGTCATGGGGTAATTAGAAAAACTCACCAACAAAATCTCCGGTATCTTCAAACTTTCGCCCTCATTCAACAGTTCAAAGATTACCCAGTATTTTAGTCCATCTTAATCAGCTTTGGTTTCACTGAACAAATGAGTGAATCAAACCAAACTCATTCTGACCACAACAAAGCCAACGTTTCGCTCCATTCTGCCCTCTGTTTATTTTAGATTCGTTAACACCTAACAAGAGTAAAAGTAAAATAATGAGAAAAATACTTTCGCAACGAATAAACAGAAATAACGTTACGAAAATGACCCTCGACTTACCAAAGTAATAAGCCGTTCAACAGTGCATAAAAAATTAGGTAATAACGTAGCACGTGTCCCTCAACTGTGTCGATGAAAATCCACAAATAGTCTTCCCATATAAATGTGCATAGCAAGATATACCTGGTGAACACATGCGTGGATGCACTGCACGTGCAGAAGAGAGAGAGCGAGCTCTTCCGACGGAGATGGTTGTGTAAAGGATGGAAAAATAACAAAATAAAGCGTGCGCCTGCGCGACGCACTAAATCAGCTGTTGGCGGCCATCTTGCAGGGCTCGTCCCAGCTGTGCAGGCTCGACCGCTCAGCTGACCTCGTCGTTCCCCTCCACCATTCCCTTCCCCCACCATTACTACCAATCAAATCAAATGTATGTACAAAACTGAAGAGCCAGAGGTTTTGATTCATTTTTTGAAGTTCTTTCTCTTGATTGTTTCTTGTACGAAAACTTTCATTAAATTGCCATCTACTCGGCCAGTACGAACAGCTGCAGTGGTTCGTTTGTGCTTAATCGTGTCGAAAAAAAAAGAAATCCGTTACGAAAATAATCAAGAGCCTTTTGACTGGCTAAAGAAATGGTGATAGGTCTTGCTTCGGGGACCTGGTCGATAAGCCTTGACACGATAAGTCAAGCATTTTGTGAACGTTCATGTTCATCTCGCTCTTCTAATTCACATTTGGCTGGGTTTGACGTAGAGCAGGACAAGGAGGACTAGAACAAAGAGAATAATAACGTCCTTGCTCGTTCGGTAAGTCGTTAGTGAACGTGCGTAATCTGGGAACGAGTTGCGCAATGAGATATGTGTATTGAACTGAGATTTTACAGTGGATGTGAGGTGGTGATGAAGTGGAATATTACCTTGTTAATAATTATACATCACAGTATAGTGAAATGAGCGAGGTGAATTAATTGAATCACTTTGTGGTGATGGATATATTGCGATGTCGTGGACATCGGCTCTTGGGTTTGAGTCTCAGGTCCTGGGTATGGATTCCTGGAGTGATAGATAATATCAGAGTGGTGACATGATAAGCTCATATCAGGCTTTTTTCGTGACCTTGCTTGAAGAGGAAGGATATTGGATTTGTTCGAGTACTGAGGATAAAATAAAATCCGGGGATTCACTTCCTTTTTTTATGGTTGTGTCATCTTAAAAGGAACCAGAATTATTAGTCTTTCATTCTCTTGGTATTTCTTTCAACTACAGATGAATAAATTCAATTCATTATTGAATCTGCTTTGGTAACCAAGCGTGTTATGGTTGAATAATCATTTGAATAATTTGTTGGACGATTTTTCGTTGAGCAGGGAATTAGAATGCCAGTCTTTCTTGTATTTTTAAATAGAAAAATGTCAAGTTCTGGACATGGAATAAAATGTGGGGATTTTATTTTCTTTTCTAGTTCCGGTTTATTTTTTACAGTCAATATTATTGAGTTTATTCTATCGAAATGATTTATTTACTGTACATGAATGGATTAGATTTTATATTAGCTAGGCGTTGACGTTCAGGCATTCTTTCATTAGATTATTATTTCAACAATTTGGTATATCTTACGATTATTTCGATGCCAATGATGTCACGGCCATTACTAGTATCTTTGTCCATTAACCAGGTAATGATGAATCAATTGAGTTTCATCCTTGGTTACAAAGTAATTGAGTTTTCACTTTTCGTGAAAACTATCCCATTGATTGCATTTTTGCTCCTATCTGTGTACATGTTTGTTCATGTGTTATTGATATTAGTATTCAGCTTCGTATCGATTAAGTAATTGAAGCGATCGGATAGGGGAGGATTAATAAGAAATGTTATCAATTTCTCTACTAAATTTTTAAGAGACCAGCGTTTTATTGATCATGGAGAGCTGCCTTATTCTGTCAACGTAATCAACAATTTTCTTAACTCTACCTCACTCCATGCTTGTATTTTATAACTTGACATGCTGAATAATTCATTTTGTGAGATTAACCAAGTCCATTTGATGTCGTCTTTATTAGCCAACTTTTCCTTTACTTGAAATGGAAAATCTTATGTAAGGAATATCGTATTCTCGCATGAGAGTCTCAGAAAAGCTGATCCACAATGGCTCCATAAAACGACGTGGTTGATTACATAAAAATAATTATTAATATTAGGTATCTTACATGATACTTATACAGCTAGATAAATAGACTGAATTTCCTTAAAATTAAATGATTATTTTGTTCATTTCAATAATTTCACCCTGATTGATATCCAGGTGTCATAACAGGCTGACAATTATAATAATCTGTTTAATGGAGTTAATTGAATTTATTGAACAACAAAATCGGCAATGTGGTGACTGTTTTCTTCCCAGATATCTCGTGGTGATTGATAGGCGAGTGGAAAACATGGTCAGACTCACGTCCAGGAGAAGAACCGAGGGTGGGAGGAAGGAAGTCACTTGATGTTTACACATTGTCAAATTAAATCCCAATTAATTATAACGCCAGTTGCACATGGATTTTCCACCAACAACTTATATATCTCGAACGGCTAGTAGTTTTGTCCAAGAAGTACCTGATATCCAGGAATAAAAACCTGAAGAAGATATCTGTTCAAGCGACATTTTCAAGAAGTCTTGCAATGAGGAGAGCTAGTGGATAAAACACAAGTTTCTTTCTTTATTTAATCTGGAGAGGAGAGAATAGCTCATGCAAGCAGAAAGAATGAAGTGGCACGGCTTTCGGAGGAGGGATATTGAGTACGAGAGAGTGAGGGATTTAAATGGCCAGTGGGGTATCAAGTGGAACGCTGGTGACTGCAGGCCAACCACGTGAGGTGACTCGAGAGATACTGTTTAAATAAAAACACATTGGCTGGAGCGACGAATAAGAGGTGAAAGAGGGAAGCCCTGGCGAATCGGGTACGAAATATTTGTGACGGTTAGTATAAATAACGTCTCAACAAGTTACTATTTTGAGAGGGGAGAATTTGATAGGAAAATAATTCTCGCGATAATGCGGTTATTGATATTTATTTTTAATTAAGGAGTTTGGAGATGAGGGACATTCACGTAAAGAAGTCAAAGATTAGACTTTTGATTATGAAAGAAAAATGATTGCTTTCTATTT
Organism: Diachasmimorpha longicaudata; assembly: GCF_034640455.1. Classification (NCBI taxonomy): domain Eukaryota; kingdom Metazoa; phylum Arthropoda; class Insecta; order Hymenoptera; family Braconidae; genus Diachasmimorpha; species Diachasmimorpha longicaudata. The sequence goes on along the minus strand of NC_087229.1, from coordinate 7,053,876 downwards.
CAATAGAATTTATTTCGTTGAAGTATCAATGAGCTTTTACTAAGAATGATCAGAATGATCAAATTAGCACCAGAAGATGAAATGAATTCTGGGGGTAATTTGTGAATGATTCTTAATTTTTTAAATCGTGATTTGATGGAGCTCTCGTTGAAATCCCATTTTTTATTCCCATGAAGTAATTTTTCAACTACTCCTGGATTTTATTGAGTAAAATTGAAATTATTAACTTCTTGTGTTCGATGTTTCGACTATCTCGCCATTTTTTTACGAAAATTTTGCATTCACCGTCTTAGTCCTCCAATTAGGCTTCTTTTGAATGGTAACAAACTCGTATATTCACTATTCACACAGATGGATTTCAAATTCTAGATGAATGTTCTGATGAATAGAGGGGACGTTGTGGGGGATATACTGCGAAGCTTAATTGTAACGAAACGACATAAACGAGTGGATGAACTGCGTAGCACTTTGGAGCGAGGTGGGCTGTGGGGACGTTGAACTTGGTTCTCTTTGTGTCTGAGCCCCCGAGGTGAACGGATCGAGCAGCGAGAACCGTTGGCACGCCCTCGGGATACCCTCCAGCTATTTTTTTTTCAGGAGAAATAGGACCTTTGGCTGGGTTTAACGGTTCTACAAGGGTGAGGAATCGAGCTTGGATGGATTTTCGTTTGGGGAAGTGGTGGGTTTGAGGAAATTCTACACGTGTCACGTGTGGGCGAAGCACACGAGCCAATTTCAAACGGCCTTCAGCATTCTCGCTTTTGAAAAATCATATTTGATGGATAGTCTTTTCTTTATGGCTGCTTCTTCATTATTACCTCCCCCTTCTCTTTGGGGATTTCTCTGAGGAAGGCTGTTCAATACTCTTTCAGATCGAGTATTTTTAGCGAAAGGTTTCACTTTGTAGATTTTTTTTTTCATTTGCCTTTGCATTGGCAAAAATAAAATATTTTTCCGTAGTATTCCTTACTCTTCCTTAAATGGGAATTGGTATTTCAGTCTTCTCAAACTCATGACTGGCAAAATCACTGGCAACGAATTTTGTTCAGACTGTAGGTACGGGGTTTTCGAACTTGTGCGGTCGGCCGATGCTCGCCTTCCCCTCGGACGTCAACTCCACACATGTAGGGAGCTCTATACCAACAGCCTCGAAATATTGTATATCGAACAAGTCTTGTTTGAGGTGAAGCAATTGTAGCGTTAGAACCACAAAAAATCTAGTGCTCTCTATTGTCTTTTATTGGATAAGCTTTTATGGATGATAGGGGGGAGGGAAAACACTTAAACTGACTTAAAAATAATTTTTTTAACACCTTCGAGGAAAAAATATCACCTCCAACACCATTTCGTCATTCCTCGAGACTCTTAGGTGGACTTTACTCACTGAAGGCAGTTCCTTTTCCGGGAAGTCACATGAATGATGACAAATAAACAAATTTTTGAATGAAATAATACTCATGCTTATAATAAATATATTTCAGCCAAACACTTTTCTGTTGTTCAAAGCATATCCCTGCATTATTTCTGTTTGTTATTTTTATTTTCAAGGTGTTTTGTTAACTGTTAAGTTGCAGTTGTTTCGGTCCAAACAAGGCTTGTTTGAGTATCCGTTCGGTTTTTCCATCGGTGAGCTGTTTTTTAAAGCAATCCTCTGCAATCAGCAGCCAATAGTTTTATTGTTAGTGCTCATAAATTTCCTTGGAAAATAAACTGTCGAATGGTTTTCGAGGTAGTGGAGTTCGGGGAAGCCCTACAGTGGCTGTTTCTCCCGGTTGCAAACCCGGGAGTCTGTACCTTTTTCATTCCTAAATTGACCAATTACGTTGGCTATTGCTCCTACATGGGCCCCAACCCCTGCGATTAGAACGTCCGAATATAGTTTAGGAGAGAATGGAATATAATACAGGGAACGAGACAATGTACTGTAGATTTACGAGACTTTGTAACATATAGAAATCTTAATGTTATTCGTAGCTTATTGATCTGTACAAAAATAGCCCAACAAAAATTTCTCGATCTCATACAGCTGCAAAACCAAGGACGAGAGAGCCTAGGGAGAGGTTTCAATGCTCGAGGTGTAAATCTGATTGGGGAAAAATCCGATAATTCTCTCCGTGTAGAACTAAAAATTCAGGTCGTCCATCTTCTAGTGGATGTTTAATTACTGGTCTGGTTATCCTAGTTCTCTCTGCACTTGAAGTAAAAATTAATTGCTGAAGGAAAGTTTGCCAAATGTCAATTTGTTTGGCCCAGACCTATCCCTTTGTTTTCATCGTCCCCTCATCCCACCGTCACCTCTTTGTTTAGATACCTCGACAATGTTGCGCAGACTCCCAAGATTTTGGAGCCGAATTTTATCGTACACACAGGGAAAATTGACTTTGCGCATGGCACGCACCCGTACACTCACCCCTGAATCGCTCCCCTTCTCTCTTCCGTTCGGTTTATTTATTTTCCTTTTTTTATAGATAGAAAGAGAGAGAGAATGGAGAGGAGACCCTGTGAGCGGCTGAATGCCGCCGAGGGGTCTTTATTCAAATACAACTAAACCACCGTGCGCGATTACTCGTTCGAGGATGCTTATCTTCAGCATTGACCAGTATCTTTTTCATAGACATTTTCTGAAATAGACGATTATTTTCACATCATTGGGCGATAATGATGTTGGTGAGACGCTTCACCGAGTGCTGTCGCGGTAACTTTGAAGGTGACTCTCCGAATCACTGAATTTTGCAATGAACAATGAAGCCATTGATTAATTATCTGTGTAGTGAAGTGGCGCAACTAAAAATGTTGTTAATGCCATTCACGCAGGATCACAAATGTCGCGGAAAATGCTAGTCAAAGACACATGTGACGTTATGTTTTTAAATGTTAATAATTCAATGGATTTTATCAACCTCTTGAACCAATCACCAAACATTCCATAGACTCCACTCTATCCAACATCGCTGGGTCTATAACAGTCAGCAACTTTACATTTCGACCTCGATGGATCATAAAACCAGATCAACCCTTTCACTCTCCCTACCGACCCCATTAACGAAAATCATTCCCCTCTAACCCGCAATCCCCTTGTGTTTTTCAGAAATGCACTGCCTCGGAGCAATATCAGGTGCCCCGCCACCCAGCATGTCGTCCCCATCGCAGTCTGGAAATCGTGGATGTGTATTGAGTGTGATCCGAGCTCTAGGAGTCTTAGTATGTGAGGGAAGAATTCAGGGCCCTCCTCGTGGCTACAGAGAGGGTCCCCACTGTGCAGCACCCCTTCAAGCACCTCCCAATCAGCACACATGTGACAAGCAGCACTATCTGGTAACTACCACCATCATCCCATCCCCCCAAAACGCTGATCATAAGCCCTCATCACTGAAGATAAATCCCACAAACGATATCATCAATCCCCAATCATCCTCCAATCAATGCATGAAATAAAATTACAGTGCAACAGATATCTCGTCCTGATGAAGGAGATTGCTGAAAGGGTGTCCATTGGCTCCAGCTTGTGCATCGAAGTTGTGATGTGCAATGATTGCCCATGTGGATTATCAACAGCCACAAGCACTAATCCGGTGTCACCAATACCGTCCACTATAATTCATCAATGGCCAAACACTGAGTTGCTGCTGGAGTACTGGTGCATTGGCGTTGTAGCTAGTAAAAATTCTGAGATGATGAATTCTCAAGGCTTGTATCAGGCTGTACGTTCACGTCTTCATTTCAGTCAAGTGGCAGCTTGGTGGTCTAGGAGCAATGGCTCCAAGCCAAAGTACGTGGCCACCAGAGTCGTTCCCTACAATTCTGACAATCTTCGTAAATTTCGTGATACACCAATCGAACACACCTTCCCATTGGCTTCCATTGGCGATGGAAATTCAGTCAAAGTTTCTGTATGGGCTTTGCCACGAATGGAGGATATACCTGAGCTCAATTGTCCTATGCATCCATTAGTGGAGAACAAGGAGGACGAGTGTGCAAGGGCACTTACACCAACCAAAACAACACTGCCACATTCTGGTGAACAGACACTTGTTCTACCAGCTCTGGTGGATGATAGGTTACAAACACCCTGTAATACACCTGGGAAGCATCATTGTAGGTGCGAGGAGGAGGACGTTAGTCCACCGTCGCCATCTATTAAGAATGGGGAGAGAAAACGCAGAAGATCACTGCCCTGTGGCCCTCCGGATACTCAAGCCAGTGCACATCCAATGGCTTCGGTCAGTGAAGTTGCCACTGCGGGGGCTGGGGGTGATGGCCAGCGGGAGAGGATTGAGGGGGGATTTGAGAGGAGTACGTACATGGGGAATACAAACTTGGAGAGGTACTTTTGGACGCAGGTTAGCTTGGATGAGGCTGAGGGGAACACTGAGAAGAGATATAAACCGTCTTCTGAGGGGTGCGACATCGAGCCGAAGAGGGAGGCGAAGGCTGAGTTAGGTGAGATACTTTTACGGATATTTATACAAATGCGTGAGATTTTTTTTTTCAACTTTCTCATTGACAAATATTTTTAACATTATTAACTATGAAAAAAATATTGAGCTCTTTTCAACTGATAAGAATTGTTTTGGTTGGTATTTATTCCCGATAAATCATTATTTTTCAATCACATTCTCAAGTGTGATGCTCTCACAAATGAGTTCATTTACTGTTTCCATGATTTTCTTATCCACTTCCACCTCTCTGCAATACTCATTATATAACGCAGAGCGATAGTGATGAATGAGAATTTATCCGACATTCTCCGATTTGAGTCATTGAAAACAATTTACTTCCATCAAGTAAATATTAAAGAAACATTTCCTCCGAGGGGAATAGCAATCAGTTGCTGTAAGTCCCTTCCACAAACCAAGCCATACAAAATTTCAAAGTACATTTCCATCTACTATTATAGGAACCATCACCCACTTGCGAGTTAAGGAACCAAAGCCCCAATCATTCGTGCCTTTCGAGCCAAAAGAGCTCCACAAAAGTCCACCCCAGCGTTCTTCAATCGCCACGGCACCAAATCTAGTGATCAATCCATTCACAGAGCAAAGCTCGTTCCACGAACCGAATCCAGGACCATCGACGTTAAGAAAAGAGGTGACATCCCTCCCCTGCACAGTTCACATCAACTACTCTCTGTCCTCGCGAAAGGGCCCAAGCGAGCGGATCTATTACAGCCTGGACAAGCCCCTTGAAAAGCCCCCATCCGACCTGACCCAATTGATGTCAAAGCTCTCTTTCCCGAAGGACGTGAACAACACTCCTAAGGAAGACGGTGGTATCCTGAACTGGATCAGCCGAGTACCCGCTAGGGTTCTCAGCACCTCTCCAACACCTGAGGAATCCCAGGACCTGATCCCACAACCACAGGAACGTAATAATCATCAAATAAAAACTTGCAATGCTGTAAAACTGAAAAATTGCAATTTGGAGCTGAGCCAGCGTGAGTTTGACGAGGTACTCGCTGTATTGAGATCTAGAACCCCATCTGGTAGACGTCGCACCCCAGTAAAGACCCTTCGTCGTCGTGAAAGATCAGAAAGATCCCTCACCGACAGTTATTATGATAAGAGAGATTCATGTGTGTGTCCCATTCACCGAGAACTGGATGGCACCTCAAATGCTGTTGAAAATTACGGATGTCGGTCTTGTGGGAAATCAATGGAGAATGGGGACATGATCAAAGTCGAGAGAACGATTGAACCCTGTCTTCAAAGTGTCTCCAATAAAGCTGACGTTTTATTGGGGGCAATATTGAGGACCAGTGGGGATAGAAAGGGATTGATGGACATTTCAAATGGCACCAGACCACGTACAGTGTTGAATGGCAAAGAGGTGAAGGGTAATGGAGAGCACGTGATAACGACTGATGTGAGGACATCTAGGTCACGACAGCTAGAGGAGGATAAATTCTCTATGACGTTGAATAAACGACTACAAAGGATTCAGCAGCTGTTTAGAAAAGTCCAGGAGAAGAAGAACTCTGTTGAAATGGCAAATGGATTTCAGGAGATCATGAGCCAGGCGAAATTTGCACAGGTGGGAAATGAGACGAAAGACATTGACAGGGACAAGAGGATGATCGACTTGTCGGGGAAAATTGAGAATTATAAACCATTGGCTGATGACCCTGATTGTTCAGGGGATAGTTCATATTTGAATAGTACAAATTATAAGTTTAAAGACTTTAATAATCACCATGAAGCCTCAGAAACAGCTGTGTCTTCCACGACTGGTGAGGGGGAGGAGGATGACGATGTGGAGGAGGAGATCAGGAAGATTCAAGAGGTGACGGACGAGGAGACTAGTGATTGCAGGGTACCTTCTGCTATTGAGCAGGAGAGGTTCAGGAGGTCTTTGGAAAATGCTGCTTCAATGGTTTTCCATAGCAGGACAGGGCTACCTTTGACTTCGAGTCCTGCTCCGTTGAGGAGGGGGAGCTGTTGCTTTGATTATGACAGCAGTTTGAATACAGTTTCATCCAAGAGGAGTGCACTTTTTGAACTCAATACACCACCCAGTCCTGGGGCTGTCTCGCTGGAGGAAACTGACAGGGAGATTGATCAGTCTGGAGAGGGTTTTGAGCAGCCCAAGAGATCGTCATCTACCAGAAATAGACCCCAGAGCCATGCACTTTTGGGGAGCTTTGAGGAGTCGGCACTCAATGGAAGGTTGGAGCCTGTTTCCACTGTCCACGGATTTACTGCTGAGATTGGAGCCAGTGGATCATTCTGTCCCAAACATCGAAAACTTCCTGTTACAGTGTTTTTTTATACGCTTGGGGATAATGACAAAGTATCGAGCCCATATCTTGTAAGTTTAATTTTTTAACACAGCTACGATATTATGCGAGTTGTACCTCTCACTATTTAGTTGCAGGAATTTATTTCGACTGTCTTCGTGAAGTATCAATTGTTTTCTGGATTTTCAGGCTCATATTAACCTTGGAAAGAAGGGTTATCAGGTACCGAGGAGTGGTACAATCCAAGTGACGTTACTGAATCCCTTGGGCACTGTTGTTAAGATGTTTGTCGTTCTTTATGATTTGTCTGACATGCCACCACGATCTCACACTTTCTTGCGACAGAGGACTTTGAGGGACAAGACACTACGCTACCTCATTCATCTCAGGTAAATTATTATCAATTACACTTTGATATTTAGGCTGAAACTTCAAATAACAAATTCTAAATAATTCTAGATTTATGTCTGGCAAATCAGGGCGGATATATCTTCATACCGATATAAGAATGATAATCTGTCGTAAATCAGACGTGGACACTGCATCGGATTTTGGCTCAGAACCTCCGAAGGAGTTGAGGAGTTACATTCACGGTCCTACGAATCCAAAATTTTCACCAAGGTGCTGAGCCTCGTGGTTATTCCCGTGGGGTTGTTGCCAACCGTTTCGCCTATCTAGTCCTCCCCTTATCGTCGAAGTATGAAATGAGCTTTCGTCAACAAAACACACAAAGAAAATGAAAAAAAAAACCAAGCAGCTATGATTGAGTTGTCCCCGATGAGTCGATTGTAGTCAATAATAGCCATTGTCAATTGCAAGAGTTTCAAGAGAAAGAGAAATGCATTGGGGGTACTGGACTCTTGATGGAATCAGATATTAAATTGTGGGATTGCATTGTCAGGCGAGGTGTTACTGCCATGGGTGGTACTCAACGATTGAAGAAAGAAGAAAATTCAACACGTGATATAGAGTAATGGGAATCCAAAGAATGGCATCGAAATGATCAAAGGTGATTTTGATTCAGTTGTCGAGTGGTAAAATGTCATCACATCATCACTAATCGCATAATAACCTTTAGATGTCGAGAGGTTAATCAATAATTTTCGATGATCCCTCGTCGAGACTAAATGGGGAACAAAAAACTAAAAAAGCATGACATTTTGACACTCAATTCCTGAATTATCTCTAACATAAAATTATTTTCATTTACTCTGTGCAAAATGGAAAGGAGAACAGAAAAACCAAGTAGCAAATGGCGTGATATTTTGGAATACAACTATTTTTGGAAAAAAAAAAACGGAAAGTTAAAGCCAAAAAAATTGTGATGCATTCGTCGTGATTTCCCATGAGTAAAAACAGGTGGAACAGAGAATTATATTATTTACACGTTTAATGGTGAAAATGAAGAGAAATGAAAAATAAAAAGAACACAATTTTTGTGTCCGTAGCACTGTGATGAATATTATAGATTAAATAATAAATTATAAGGATAAAAAATATATTTGCGCTGTAGATATTTGGTAAGTTTAATCTTCTATTGTGCTAATTACTATGTCGATACTGAGTTGAATACCGTAATCGATGAGTTGGCGAATATTTTGACGGGTAGGAGATTTAATACCACTGATGTCATTTTTATTGCATTATCGATGATGGCAAAAATGGCGAGTGAAGTGGTAAAGGGTAGAATAATGATTACATTTTCCATACCTCATTGAACAGAAGACCGAAGGAACAAAATTGGAACTTTTGAATTTTTTGCCAAGGGTTAAAGCGTCATCCAATTATTCAATATGCAAAATTCTTGAAGAATTCAATTTTCTGCAATTTTTTCCGTGGATTTAACAACAGTAGAATGATTTCCTCACTTTTTACCACTTCACTTTCCTATTGGTAAAGTTTAAATTTCATTAAATTTCAATGTGGAACCGAACAAGATATTTCAACAATTGATTGATGAATTAGCAGTTGCATTGTTGCTCATGTACGTGAAAGAATTTCAGTATGCCTTAGAACATTACCGAAAAATTCAATATTTAAAATAATAATTGACTCCGGCTGCTGAAATAATAACTTTCACCATAAATTTATTTCTCTTGTTGGTTTGTAAATTTACGTGTAGATTGGGTTACTTCTGATAACTTAGGCATCAATGGCAGTGGAATAAACATCACCTGTAAAGTTGGTCGAGGTTTAAGGTAGATGAAACAGTGAAATTAAATAATGATTAAATGTAATTCATGGAGAAACTTTTTTGATTCTCAGTAGTTTCGTCGCTGTAATGGTGAGGAAAAATATAAGTGGAATGAATTAGTGTGCATAATCACTGCCATGCTGTACAATATTCTATAGCATAGGTCACACGTTCCAATTGAGGGGGGCAATGAAAAATGTGGAATGAAGTTTAGGGGTGAATAGCGAAATTTAATGACATGTCTCGTTAACGAACGCCTGGTCGAGGTCTCTAAATAGAAATAGGAGAATTCGATAAATATTTGTAACTAAATGGATACTGGAGAGCATTTTTGTTGCCAAGTGGGAAGCCGGTAGACAGTTCAAGAATTTCATTTTGACGTTCTTTAAAGTATCTCTTGAGCTGTTGCGTTGAGGGAACAATATTAATTTTTTTTTTCAACAAAAAAAATCATATCAAAAATATTATTTCATGAATGTTCCTGGGATTTATGGGAATCCTTTTTTTATTTTTATCGATAAACTTGGAGATTTCATTTAAAATATTCTGGTAATACCTCTGACCAATCAGTTTCAGGGATACCTACAAAAAACCTCCGGTTTCATCTTGATTAATTTAGGCAATTGAAAATATCACATAAAAACTGATAAAATTATCGTTGAACCTACTTGGTTTATTCTCAATGCGCAAATTAATCTGGAGGAATCCTTTGACTTCACCACTTTGGTACACATTTCATTCACTCCAGAAATTTCGATTGTAATTTCAGTCTCAACGATAATTTGAAGGTCATAATCAAGACCACGAATTCACAATCAAAAGAAGATGTAAGGGAACGAAACGTTGTATCTCAAACTGAAGAATTAATTAGATAGTCTTTCGGATCTCAATAGATATTGTGATAAAAAAAAAATCTTCGTGTCTGGCGTGATGTAGAAGTGTAGTTGATAATAATCGACTCCTTATTTTTTATTAAGAAATACATGATATATATTTTCGTGGAAGCATATATGTGGTGCCAAATTCGTCAATTTTTAATTTCTCTAAATTTTATTCTTTTTTTTCGTTTTGGGAGAAATCTGGAGTAAATGGGAAAAATGGGATTTAAAAAGTTTTTACGAATCACAAAACACAAGCAAATGAGGAACATAAAAACCGTTTAATGCAGCCACTTTAGTATTTTTATTTGACATTTCATTCAAAATCAAATTATCGGGTGAATGAACGATTTTATGAAAAATGTTTACGAATTAGTTTAATGGTTTTTCTTCTAAATCAAAATGAAGAATTTATGCAAAATTCAAAAGGTAAAATGTTTCTATTAAATCAATTTCGTCCAATACTTTTTTCCCCATTCTCTCTGTGGCGTCTGTCCCTCCCTTTCATGAATTTGATGAATAATTTGCTAAATCTGTAGTTAGTTACCACAAACGTGGTGAATCAGCTTTAAACGCAATCATATATCTCTCATTAATTACTAAAGTCGAATTCGTTTTTAAAATAAGTGATAATTTTCGGTAATCGAGATAAAAAGCAAATGTGAGTTGCGTATGAGTCGTAATAATGTAAAATCATGAATTTGTTATTCGTGTAAATGAAAAATTCACTTGCGAAGCAAAAAAAAAATGATGATCAACTCGAAGCAATAGGAAAAACGTCCAGATTCAGACGCAACGAACTGTTTATTAGTTGAATATATGTTTGTTCTGCTTTGTTGTGAATTTTTATCAACTTGCCGAATTCGTTCGATTTCAGTGTTCGAGACCAGGCATCTTGTACATAGAGCAGCATTATTTTATAAATAAAATATTGTTATCACAAATCCTCAGTCCTTATGTCGTTGAATCAACGATCATTAGCCATTCACACAAATTAAATTTTTTATTCATCGAACCCAACAAAACGTCTTCAAATAATGAACTTTATTTTGGCAATTTATTTATTAGACTGATGATTTGAGTTATTCAGTTTCTCAATAAATAATATAGGATGGAATTTTCGTCGTAACTGGGGAAAACAAGCCAAAAATAATTTCCAAATTGATATTTTTATTCATATTGATTGATAACGTTGCATCACTCGTGCTATCAACACTTTTTAATAACAAATATCACCGTACACTCGTCATCTCACAATCGCAATCTCTTCCTAACTTCAGTACAATTTTTCTATTCTCAATTCTGATATTAATTTCGACATTATGCCATTTTCAATTTTAACATTAAAGCTAAAAACCACCGTGGTCTATGTTCTCTTCTCTTTATCTTGATAGATAAAGTACAAAGACGTTGACATTTTAGTCACTGAGGATACATGGTGCAGTGAATCACTGACTCACGTGTCTCGTCCTTTGTCTCTCAACTACATACGATTTCTCATAATGTGCCGTACAATTAACAATAATTCAGCGCGTGGACTGAGTAATATGGATAAATAATCACAGTTTTTGATTTTTTTGGATCCTCTCGAGTTGGAGATTTTGCAAAAATAATTCAGAATATTTCAACATAAACTACGCATCAATGTAGGGAAAAATGCTCCATTATCGCGTAATAATTAGAATGACAGCATAAAAAACTGATTTAAAAATACGTACAAGAAAAAAATCTCGTAAGAGCAGTGATACGAATCGTCAGTAAATCACGATTGCATTGGCATGATTACACCAACTTCTGCTTGAAGCTGACAGTGAAACGAAAAATAAGATAAATGAGTAAATGATTACGTAGATGGGGTGAATTAATGTTGGTCCGGATCGTCTGGGCTCTGCTAGCAGGGCCTTGCCAGGGTTTTCACGTTGTTAGAACTCATACTCAGCTGTCTGGTTGCCATACCAGTTCCACAGGAGCTGCTCCAATCAGCGGTGGGTAGAGGGGTTCGATAAAATTTTGTTGATGTCTTGTTGAATATTGGCAGTAGCTCGTTTGCTTCATTGGAAAGTGCCTGAATGACAAGGAAATGAGGTTTTTTTTCTTCAGTTTTACTGGAAATATTCTGGTCATTAGATGACAATCATTTACAGAGTCATTCGCTTTCGATGATCAATCAATAATTCTGTATAGATTGTTTTACAAATATTTAGAAAATTAGGGACTCGAAAAAATATCAACAGAGAATTTTTCTAGCTCTTGAAATTCTCTATCAATAATTCTTCTTACATGTTTTTGATTAAAGTCATTTAAAGATATGCTTGCATGGAATAAGTTCGTATCCTTTATCATGTAATCATTAGAATAAACAGCATTACCTTCAGATAAATCACAGCATCAGTGCCATAGCCTTCACAACTGAGAACGACGAGATCTCCATGGAAATACCTCGCATATAATCTCGATAATGGAAGCCCATAACCATAGCCTGCAAGTGGCACAGTGTGTGCATCAGATTTGCTGGGTTGAGGAGCTGTGCTGTACATGTATTTGAACAAGTGGTCCATCTGAGACCGTGGAATGCCTCCTCCTCGGTCTGACATCTGAAATTTTAAATCGATGAGCTCGATAGCAATGAAGACGCGATCCCCACAATATTGTCCCTCTTCAGTAGAAGTTCGATTTCATATTCACCTTCAGACAAATGTCCTCTGTTCCCCTGACCACGGTCACTTCCACGGGCGGGTAATCCGCGTCTGATCCATGGTGTTCCATCACTGCTCGCATGCTGTTCTTGAAGAGCTCGAACAGCATATGGTAGAGGTGACTGGGCACGTAAACTATCCTGATCTCGCTGCCATGGTCAAGTTCTGCAGTAACAAAATTCAACCAAAAAAATTTCATTCTCCATTTCTCCCCAAAATTGTATATTTGTTAAAAGTTGGAATAAAAATAATAAAAAGCGTTTTCATAGTTGTCTACGAGGAACGTAGTTCCCAAGCCACTTGTAGGAAAATTTGTTAATTGATTTGTCCTTCAAGTCCTCCAACATATGGAAATTGACAAAGTTCATGAAAATTAACACATCATAAAAATTCGAGCTCACCATTATGCTGTTTAACAATCAACTCTGGACTGGCCAAATAATATTGATCACAGAGAAATCGCGCATTCTCATAGGCATCTTTAACTACTCCAATAACGTCACACCAAGGATCGATGCAGCCCACGTGTCTCTCATTGCCATTGAGTGCCCCGCCGAACAGTATTGCTGCGGAAAAAAGATAAGAACTCGCTTGACATCAATCCCCAACAGAAGACAATAGAACCTCTCGAGGTCTTTCCACTGGACTTACTGTGCTGATTTATCAGCATTCTGATCGACACTCTGGACATGAAAAATCTATCGAGAAAATATTGAATACTGTTTTCCATTTGTCCATCGACGTCGTGAGACTCTTTCAGCTCAAGAATACCCTTGGCCATAACTTCAACTACGTCAGTGTGACGATTGCGGATTTTAACGAGAGCTTGACAGAATCTGAAGTAGAAAAATTCAATGGATATTGATCAAACCGATATTTATCTTCACTTAAACAAAATATCACTCTCCATGCTAAATAGCACGACAATAGTATCGAGATATACCTAATAACACAAGTCAAAATCTCGTATTTACATAATAAATTCGTGCAATTAATGAAATTATTATCGGAGCCATTTCCTTGATGACTTTTTGTTGAGGGAAAGAGCTAGATTTTAATGAAAATTAAAAACACAATACTACTTACTTGTCCAATGTGTTCTCGTTGATATCAGACTTCTCAAAGTGAATAATCTCCTCGAAAGATGTGACATACAAATTGTTAACTACTCCAACACTGGGCATTCTCAGTAGATGCTCCGGTAGAAGATGAATTTCCTTCATGATATTCGCCAGTCTCACCGGCAGTTCCTTCCTCAAGAAGATGAAGGACTTCCTCTCGCAGGCGCTCATCCCTGAAATGACATCCCCGAAATATTATCAATCCTGAATTCGCCAAATGATGGTAGAGACTGGTATTAGAAGTCACCAGATTAATTCAAAATAATTTAAATTTCCGTTAAAAAATTCTCCATCGCACGAAGCGATAGAATTTTATTTCTAATTCGCTAGGTTTTTCCATGAATTATTTCATGTCTGTTCTCTCCTTTGTGATGTCATTTCTCAAATAGATGGTAATGGAAATCAAAATATTGAGGATAAGGTGGCATGACCGATAAACTTCTTATCGGCTTGTTTGTCTCCACTGAAAGCTTTGGAACAGACGGTGAATAAAAGATCCGCGAATATAGAATGTCAAACATATCAGATGCTTCACACACTCATAGCTAATACCATACCATATTGCATCATCCGATCCGCATCCACTGGATGGGGCAGGGGTAATGAAGGGGAAGAGGAATATTAGCAATTTAGTAATAAAACGTACTCAATGCCCGGATATCGTTATTACCACAAGTGCGATGCATTAGAGCAATTTTTTATTTTTTTAAGAGGAAAAAATATTCTTGAGTCTTACTGTTTCTTCTTTTTTCGTTTCACATGGATTTTTCATTATTTTATTAATTAAAAAAGTCGAGTATTGTATGGAGGACAGTTTATCGTCGTGTACATTCGCATTTTTTATCTTTCTGGACCCAAATCAGTAAGGGGAATCACGATAAGAATGTCCTACAAATAAATCAATGTTTACGATGTTATTTACACTTTTCTGTTCTAGACTTTACTCGAAAGTTTTTTTTAGTCCAGCATTAGACTGACGTTTGCATCTTCGGACAGAAACAAACGTTGAATTTTAAATAATTTTCAATATCTTAAGTCAAATATTCATAAATTTTAACAACAAATTGCTCACAACATTCACTCTGCCACGTCACACATCGTGAGTATAAAAACTAGCCGATAACGTTACTCAAGGTGAGACTGGAGTGATCAAGTGCCAAGTATTGATGGATTTTTTCCTATTGAGCAGCTGATTGAGGTGATACGACTGGTCACGAGATCAGTCTCGATGGTTTATTCCCGTGCATGAGTTATGTTTACATATTCATTTGATGCGTTAAAGTTACGTTTTGTGAACTCTGTTTATTATGAGTCAGACCGGATGTCCTTGGTAGAAGAAGGTCAGAGGGTTTAACGAGTTCATTGAGTACTCCTCTCGCCTTTTAATTTTTTATTCAGCTTTGTTTTTGTTTATCAAAAGAGGAATGGGCGGCATAATAATGCAGTTCATTTAAAGAAGTCAGGGTACGGTATAGTCTAGGCTGAGGGCCAATCGGAGACTTTTATCGGCGGGTGTGTCGGTGGAGACGGGCCTCTTGGACTTTGCCCTCTTGATTTTTTGTTTATCTAAAATCCAGATGTTTACGTCGGCTTACGTATGAAGACAGCTCGATTAATCAGTTATTTTCGAGCGTCGCTGACGCAGATGTTTTCAGAATTCTAATGAATTTTTCATGTTCCAGCGACAGGTTTTCAACTGAAATTCGAAAGCTCTTTTTTAGTTTTTGGCGTTGAGGATATTTAATTGACGGCTGAGCACGCGATTTTTTTGGAGTGAGAGTTGTTATTGTCAAATGGTAATCACGCACGTTTGACTTCTCATTAATACAACGAGTAACAGAATAATGTGTATGTAAAAAATTTAAAATATTTTTTCGTAGGAAATATATGGCCTTTCAAAGAGCTTGGTAATGATGAAAGACTTTTTAAAGGTTGCAATAACAATAAATTTTTCAGGTGAGTTGAGAAATTAATTCCTGCGTTAGGGAGAAATTATTTATGAACATAATCTTATCTATTTCGAGTATGTTTAAAGAGGAAGAGACAGACATCGCGTCAGAAATGACATTTACATGATTTTTTTCATAAATCATTTGTTCTTCGAGGAAGGTTTAAGAATAGTTAAAGTTTTATGCGTCGAGACTTGTTGCTCGTGTTTTCTTCTATGAAAAAAGCCATTAGAAATTTTTTTCTAATTATCCAATAAATAAATTCATATTGAATTATATTAATTCTATATTTACATGCATTTCCAATGGAAATTTCATAACTTCCAGTAGAAGGGAATATTCTCACGAATATTTCATACTTTAAAGGGCTTACGATATTATCACTGACAGTTCTGGACATTGTCTGCTCCCCCACAAGGATGGGTTTTACAGAAATATCTAACGAAGATACAGAAATATCCATGAAAGGTTCATGCAGGACGAGTTCATTTCATTCCTTAATGTAGTCCAAGAAACTTCTCACAATTCGAGAGAGATTATTACTTCCTCAGGGCGACATTCTCAATGCTTCTTTACTTTAAACTGATTTTTAAAAAATTGTCGGTAATTTACATTGAGGCATACATATTCAGCAAAGTCCTACCTTTAAGAAAAACAAATATCTGTCGTTCAGTACTTGACGATTTGCAATTCAAGCTAGTATTAAATGCTGAAGCTCATAGCAGACATGTTGCATATGCAATGAATATTTTTTTGCATGCAGAGGGCAGGGCAGGTCATCGTAATACAGTACAGCTGATTGTGAAGATCATTTCGCATCAATGGGAAACCCCTAGGCTCCATTGGCCAATGTTATCCTAACTCATATCACAACTCATGTAATCGTGATATTGAAAATGCTACATGGTGATCAATTTTGTGTGGGCCTTTTAATTAGATGAAGATAACATGAAATTTTTGTTCCTAAGTCTCTCGAAGGGGTAAAACGAGGTAAGTCAATTTATGTGAGGTTATTTTTCTCATGAATATCTGTAAAATGATGAGAAATGACGAAATGTCCATGACAACTTTATTTGAAGGGCAAAAAGTTCTACAAAAAAAACTTTATCCCCCAAACCTTTCGTAAATTCTCTCTCCTCGTTGAACTCCCAAACCCAACCTCAACCTGCTCCTTCCAGGTAACTCCCTGAATTATTCCAGGTGATTTCAGCACCTCAGAATCGATAAGACCCTAGAGGTCGCAACCTTGCGTCACATCACGTAGCCCAAGTCCATCTGTAGCAATTGGCTTCGTGGCTATCCACCCTAATTTCCTCAAAATCAAATAGTCAAACTCTTGGCAATTGTCCAGAGAACCCTGACCACCCCTGCCCGTCATTGAACCTCCCAGTCACCCACAAAATTCATCCACTCATTCAGCATAAATAACCCGTTTCATTGAGAGTATGCACTCCACATGCTGCCCTTCCCGCAGAAAACACTGATAGGATAATTTCAACAATTTATGCATCACCTCAGTCGCCCGAACCGAACCACGAAATGCTCGGAGCAAATAATTAAATCGAGAAGAAATTAAGTCATGACTAATGATGGACTAACACGTCTGAATTTACTTGTCATTGAGGGTAAAAATTTGTGAAAACTCACCGAAATCGATGAATTGTTTTATCGACAATGGCGAAGGGTTGAACTGCGAGTAGAAATCCAGCATCTTGGTGAAGTTTCCCAGACACCTGTGTGTGATCCTCATCTTCAAAGCTGTTAATCATCAGAAAACCTCGATGAAATGAACTCTCCAGCTCCACTGAACTGCAGTAGATCCCCCCCTTTATCCACAGACAACGACAACTGAATACCAGGTTATGAGAATCCGAGAGTTTGTAATGTTACTTGGAAGTGGTTACAGGAGATACTGCCGGTGGTGTCAACACTCCTCTCAGCTCCAACTTGGCTCCAAAACATAACTAAACCGAATGAAAAACGACAGAGACAACACAACAGTAGAGAGAGGCCTACGTGAGTCAGACCGACGCAAAGGGCTGAGTAGAAACAGGAACTGGGGACAACTGCGGTCAGACCGCGCCATCTGTAACTACTTGATGCAATCACAAGTGGATATGGACATTACCACGAGAGTCAGCCACAGTCACTTCGAGCCCAGCTAAGGTTGATGGTCTGTAAGTTTCGTTTCGATATTTATTAATCAATTTTTTATCGTAATTACTGTACAAATTTCCTCTTAAATAAGCGCATCATTGTGCCAATTGACCATCCGACAACTGATATGAATGGTTTGTAATTGTAATCATTCATTGCGTAATTTGTTTTACGTATTTGACATTTTAAAAAATTCAAGATAAAAATTGATGAAATTATATTTATAAATTGGGGGGTAAAGCGGGTACATATCAAACGAGAAAACTTCTCATAGCTTACCTACACCCCAACAGATGGTGCCAAGGTTTCGAATAATCCCACGAAGGTAATTTGTCCTGATTCCTGGTCGGCTCTGTCCCCCACGCGCTCTCACCAGCTCAATGACAGTTCCTCGCCAGGCACCTTGCGTATCAAAATGGCTCGGTCGCAGTCTCACTCCGGTCGTGTTTAGCAGTGAATCTACCTGAGTTTTTAATAAAAGTAACATTTCAAGAGTTTCCAAGGATCCTGAGATGATATCCTGGTGTGAATTGTGATTGCCAGTACAGGTGAGTCGATACTTTCATCCCTTTGAGAATAATCGACCACTTGATTCAACACTCCCTTGAGGGTTTGATACAGTGATAGTGCTATTGGCAAACTCAACCTGATTTTTGTTATTATCAGAAACCGTATGGATAGGCGGATTGTGACGTTGGATTATCGATGAGTTAGATAATAGGAAATTGAATCGAGTAGATGCGCTAGAACTAGGTCTCATAATTGTTCCTAGTTTTCCTTTTGGCGTAATTTTTTTTATTTGGTGGGATAATTGCGGAGGGTAATTCTGTTAAGGAGAAAGTCGCCCACGGGTGATACAGTATTCATCTAGCCGACGCTGATTGGCTGGACTATTTCATAAAGGGAGACTGTTGGGTGAAAGACGCGATTTTATAAGAACCCGCGACCTCGATACGAGATTGCTCGCGGTGGATTATTTATTTCACAGCTGCTGGGGGGCCTGTTCTAGTGGGTTTATGTGCCCTCGTTCTTTTGACTTGATCGTAATGATAAAAACACGGGGTTGGGGAGGGCAGGGGGCGGGGAGGAGAGCCACCGGGCGCAGGCGTGGTGCGCGAGGGGGATGAATGGAATTCAGGGAGTGAAGTAAAGGAAAGAGATGAAAGTTGTTCATTCTACGGAAGTGGACTTGTCGGTACAGGTAGGGGGAGTTTTGAGGGGTCGGTGACCTTCAGGGAATGTGGAAAAATTATTCGTGGAGTGGCAATTTTTTGTTTTTCTGCGGTACAGAACGCGTACAGTGTGAAGTGACAACTCTTGGTGAACGATACTTCATATGGTGAAGTTTATTTTCGGAGGTTTCGAAGTGGTTAAGGTACATGTCTATAGAAATACGCTGTTCTGAAGATTCTCTGCATATTTTGTTGTTCATCGATAAGTCGTAGTGATCAGCAACAAACAAAAATTTTGACTAGATGGATTGTACTGAAATAACAATAGTTTTTAAGGAATAGTTGAAGTAAAAGTTACTATGTCCTTTGATTTTTCCGTGAAGGTTGAAATTTTATTTGAAATACGACACTCACATGACCTAAATTCATCGATCCCGGAATTGAGAAAAAATGAAAAATGTAATTTACGCTAAACATTGTGTATTGCGATATTTCCGCTTATATGATTAATTCGTGTTTGATTACTTCAGTTCCGCACGGCCAAATTAATCGTTTGAAGACGTTGGGAAAATATTGAAGTGGTTTATTTAATTAATTAGCACGAAGCAGGAACTCATTCCACTGTTCTTGATTTTGTAATATTTTTTCCTCAGTCTGATCGTTTCCCGCCCGTTTCTACTGCCCCGGGTGTCGACATACGGGTATACAAAACTGCAGCCCCACGTGACGCGTCTTAATTATCTGCACGGGAGAGCTATAGTCGCGATAAAAATAATAGATTGTAGTTATCAAATCGGCTTTTTGACTGGCCAAACCGGAAATTTATCTCTACATCTTCAATATTGGACGAGGTACCCTCTGATTTGCAGAAATTCCTCGCGAAGATGGTCCATTTTGTCATGATTACCTCCCTATTAATCGCGGCCTTAAATAGAACCCACGGTTTTCAGGCAATTTGCAGTATGTGACGCAACGGATTTCAGTAAAATACTTGTACGTAATAGTTTAATCGAGTTGAAATTTTACACGGGATAAATATAAAAAAAATTACGGTAGGGGCACGATAAAATGTGTATTCTAGCAAACTCGGAAAACTTCGCGTACCAGCCTCGCGAATTTTCCTCTGTCCTGTATGAATTTTCCTGAGACTTGTCGAGAAAACTTTCTATATTTCATAGCAAAATTGGTGATGCTGGTACGTGAAGTTTTCCGAGCTCGTCAAAATAAATCCTTATTCGTGCTACGTCGTAACTTTCTCAAATTGTTTTCCGTCTTCAGCAATATATCTTTACTATTTGGGAAATAAACAGCTTAGAT
Organism: Diachasmimorpha longicaudata; assembly: GCF_034640455.1. Classification (NCBI taxonomy): domain Eukaryota; kingdom Metazoa; phylum Arthropoda; class Insecta; order Hymenoptera; family Braconidae; genus Diachasmimorpha; species Diachasmimorpha longicaudata. Next base: position 7,033,659 of record NC_087229.1, on the reverse strand, counting down.
AATTCGAGTAGGCTAGCATTATACTTCCTGTAAGTCGTATGCCCTTTCACGTTTTTCTGATCGTGTCAAATGTAGACATTTTTCTTTCCTGATTTCTCGTAAATTTCTAAACTATTAAAATACGGGTGGTATGTAATACCACAACGAATCAATTGAAGACGTCAATTCAATTCCAGTCTAGCCAAATGCATTTCGCCCGTTGGGCCTCGGTTGACTCACTGGACCGTTTACCCATTAATTTGTCCAGTTCTCTCGTATTGGCATTTCCATGTGGCAAGTCTAGTGAACTTTCAAATAAATGGTCGTGTGTCTTAGTGAAAGGCGGGGCAAAATGAATTGCGCATAGAGATGTGATATCGAATATTTGATCAGATGTATAGTTTCGGTCGATTTGAATTCTAGCTTTTTTGACGAATTCTCCACTTGAAAAAATAGAGAACTAAAAACAATTGAGGATTTTTTCAAAGGCACAGAGATAATTCTCAGGGACTCTATAAAACATTGAGGTGTTTTTTAATACCCCAAATTCTGGAAATTGTGACATTTCATTTTATGTTGTTTTGCCAGGCCGAAACCGGGTCACGCAACTAGTAAAAAAATAACTATAAAGCTCAGATAAAAAATGGCCAGAGCACATATACATGTACATGTATAATTCATCGGATTCGAAGGCTACTCCTGGCGTTGTCCCCTTGGACATCCTCACACTCATTAATTAGTTGATTAAAAAAAATTCTCATTACACCACTCGTTTTGGTTTGACGGTCAAACTGAACTGGACAAGACAGAAAATTACATTGGCGTCACGTTTTACGCACCCACCGATCTGGGACACGGGGACGAGTAGCGGAAGCACGGCCAGCTAACCAGGGTTCTCTTATGGGAATAAGAAAAAAAAACGAGAAAAATAGCAATAACAATTTCACAGACACATGATCGGTAAGACAATGAACACGTCGAGGCAGATCGATTTCGTGACAGGGGGCAACTCCTGGGCTTCATTCATTATTCTCGACGCGGGTTAGAAAGCAGAGAAAACACTGGGTTAGTTGAAACGGTATTTGTACGAGGTTTTTTTGTTTATGTTTTTCTCACGGTTCGTTTCACTTGCGGCGCTTGGAAAAAAAATCATCCATGGAAATTCCTGGGAGAACAGTACTTATTTGGGGTGGTAATGAAAGTTATTTGAAAAGCGCAAGTCTTGGGTAATTGCCCAATCTCACGGAATGAATTAATTTATTGCTCATCAGATTGTTCGGAATTTAAAGTGATTTTTCTCCTACGGCCATTTATTTCATTGATATCCAGATATTTTACAATTATTATATCTTCGGAATTCGAAGGTTTAGATGATTTAGAAAGTCATTTTAAAATGAGAATTTCGAAAATGTACACGATTTCAATTATTCATTTCTAAGAATGGAATGTCTTGAGTAATTACGCAATGCAACGGAATGAATGAATTCTTTGTTCGTGAGTTTATACCGCATTTAGAGGGATTTAAGTGCCCAGATCATTTTTGCTGTGAAATCTCAGCATCTCCTAGTTTATCATTTTATTATTTTCAGAATCTAATGGAAAGTCGAATAGAAATCCAGTTATATCGGACCCATTAATTTCCATCTTCTCCGAATCCGTTACTGCCCATCGAGATCGAGAACCCGAAAAAAAAAATTGGAAATTCGGTCGGAACTTTTTCGTACCTCTATAAATCCATTTTCCATTAAATGCACTCGATTTTTGCGGAGTTGACGCTAAATTCTATATGAAACTGCTCCAGTTGCCTCCGCACCTGCAATAACTCTGGATTTAATGAGAAAACCCCTTAAAAACAGACTACGCCGTAGTTAGATATTTTTATCCCACGGAAGAGGAGCGGCACGGACAAACCGACGCACCTCTCCTGAGTGTTCCTCTCCCTCACCAGCGCACCTACACACCGACAAAATGACTATAAACGCGTATGATAGTGGACTACCATTGCGAGATGACACCGCTCGCTCGCGACACGCGAAAGGTGGTAGAGGAGTCCTTGGACCGCTAGTTGTGATGGCTAAATCATACTATTCGGTTCGTTAAGCCACGTTCTCCAGCCGAACAACTCACGAGTCTCTAATGCGCTTTAATTAACGAATACTAGGAGAAACTCACCTCGCTTTTCTGCTGATAATTATCCCTCTGTTATTTACGGTTTCAGATTGAATTCTAGACGGATGTCGCGATGACACTGCACTGGTGGATGCACTGGTTCTGGGTGACCGCACAATTTGCTGGTGAGTCATCAAATCCTTTTCATTTCTCTTGAAATACCGAAGTGGAGGATAAAAATTCACTGTGGAAACGATAAAACAAGATAAGTCAAGTTTACGATGGACGTAATGCTCTTGATGAATATCTAGGAATTTGTTAAAGAGTGAGAACTATTGGAATATTATTTTACTGTTGGTTAGTAAATAACGTTTTTGACGAGTGTGATTACAACCCTCATTGATTACAGACCCCCATTCTCTCCATCTAGCAAGTTCCTAGCAAATATCAACGAGATCGAAAAGAAAAAAGAATTTCGAAGCAATTTGCATTTTCACTCAGTAATTTTAAATTATGAAATTGGTCAAGGCCAATCTCAGGGTTCGATAATTCTAAAATAATTTATAAAATAAATTTATACGTTTTAACGATGCAAGAATGAGATGGTAGAATGGATATCTGGTAATTGTATCAGTCACTCGCTAATAGGATTCAATTGAATCATTTTTAATTGGAGCATTTTCTTTTTTTCTGTGATTTGACAAAGTCGAGTGCTGTATTAGTTATATCAGACAGGAAAGAGTGACCTTAAATTTCTCTGTGGTATATCATGAAATATTCATAAAATATAGATCTTGATATAAAATTTATTCATCTTCGTGCTCTATCCTTTAGGCTTATTAATTAGCATTTTTTACTAGAAACACATAATGTAATATGGAATATATTCAACTAATTTAATTCAGCCAAAGAAATTTTGTTGTTATTATCATAACTAATTTTTCACAACAGTCATTCTTGGCGTTCCTCTTCCATCAACAACTGAAGAACCTCACCTCGAGCGGGACTCGAGCTTGTCATGGAGGGCAATAACAGTGCGAATGACCTCAGAACCACCGGTCCGATCAAGCATGAGGATTGCCAAGGCGATAAGTTCCTACGAGCCGTCCATTAAAGTCAACTCCGTGGGCCTGGCTGGTCCAGTGCTCCGCCGGCAGTCATTCAATGCTTCCAAGCTTATTAAAAAAATACAGATGATGCCTGTATCACCACCCCCCATGAGCACCCACTTCCCCATCCCCGAGGTCCAGCGCCCGAGCTTCAACCTCGTGAAAAATCTCCAGCAGGATTTTGGAGACGGCGGATTTCGAGGGAACGATGAGATTTTCCCCAAAAGAAAGGATCAGAGCTGGGTAAGTGTTATTTAAATTAATACTTGATGTATATAAGAGTCATTCCTGTTTCATGTGCTATGATCTTCAAAAATACATTCCATGAATGCCAAAATTAATTAAATATTTCTTTACGTGTTTGCAATAACATTCAGAGAACATTTGGCTTGGCTCAAAATTTACATCACTCGTCTCCGTATTACAATAACCAAATCGTTCTCTCTAACCGTGGAAAATTTCTTTTCTCGATTTCCTTAAACCTTTCTCTGATTACATTAGAATATATTTATTTTTATTCACTTCCGGACTTTTCCCGTTCCTTCTTTCCATTGAAAACAACAAGATCTACAAGTTTAGCCATTCTTTTCTTTTTCGAACCCGATAAAACGGCTTAACTGAAGACAAGTTTTTAGTCTTTGATAAAAATTCAGTTGATGGATTGTACGTGTTAGCGTACTGACTTTCTACAACGGACACTCTTCCCATTCGGTATCCATTGAAACAAAAAAAAGAGATAGGCAGTGTAGGTACTGTTTCATTGTCAACTCTGTACCAAGAATCGAACCACTTTATTCAATTCTATGTTTTGGAAAAAATAAACTAAACTAAAAATTTTCATTTGGTCCGTAGGAAATTTTACCCAGTTCTGTCAAGAATACCAGAATCACTTGGCTACTGACCACCCTGCGGCCTGTCCGAAGGCGAACCGAAGAGCTAGAGGAGGAGGAAATTGAGGAAAAATTCAGCAATCTGAGTACAGTTGAGGAGAGAGATCTAACGGTTCTGCCACTTAGACTCGAAGAGACTCGTTTCAAACTGGTTGTTAACAGAAGTCGAACTATAAACGGAGATACGGACACTGTATCTTTTAGTAGTCGAACGTTTAATGGCTCCGAGGACATTGAGATTGATCAGGAGTTGGCGGAACCGAGAATAGCCTCGGCAACGGCATCACCAGTTGTGCAATCTGGTTTGGCAGAGTCTACGAGGCTGAGTAGAGCCAGGAGTGCATTCACTAATGACTTCCACAGGGACAGGGCACAGGACAGATCTTCCCAGGATGATGATGACGATGTGATTGACGGCAATGGGATTTCTGCGGGGGTCACTGCTGAGAGTGCTACAACGTCTTCGGTGGACATTCCTGCTATCACAGTAAGCTGCCTCTCTATGGTTCTTCTGTTGAGCACCATGGGGAGCATTGGGTTTGTTATGTACAGGAAAAAGTACTTGAATCCGCCTCAGACGTTGAACAGTGACAAGTGCAGTAATCCTGACAGCTCTGGGTACATCGATGATTCCACTATTCGTGTAAGTGATCTTTATAAATTGGCATGGCACTCTCATTGATTTTTTTGACCAGGTATATTATAAAGATATACCGGCATTAGTCGAAGGACAATTAGGAATACGGAAAACATATCTCGGGAAATTATGTTTCAGTAAAAGCTAAGTATTTATGGGCAACCTTGATGGTCTCGTTTCAGGGCCTGTTCTTTCCTTTCACTTTTTAATTCACCAGAAATGATTCAGTCCACTTTATACTTTCCTTTGAATTTTGGAGGTTCTGCGTTGATCAAACGTCGTCAACAACCTAAGCCCTTAGAAAAGAAATCATCTAGATTTAAAAATCACTTCTTTTGTGCCGTTGACTATTACACTTTTTTCCTGCGTTACAAATCTCATAAATCGACTGTTATCATGTTTCCCCAATGGTAAATCTGTGGTATTCGTGAACGAATCTATTGTCCTTTAAATTTTGAATGCAAAGAAAAAATAATGGAACATTGAAAACAGAGATTCAGAGATTGAAAATAAAAGTTCGGCTTTTGATGGCTGTCGCTATATTTCCATCAATCATTATTTCTCTGCAGGACAATTCCGAGGAAATGTACAGCCTGGACAACGATTCATTCCTCAACTCTCTCGAGGCGATGACAATACAAAATTACTGGACAGACAGCGTCAAGCATACCAAGCTGTGACGCCAATGGTAAAAGTGAGCTAAGAATTGCATATCTGGGAGAAATTGACTTGAAATTTTTGCGGAGAATTTCCAAAACTTAAACAAAATTACAAAAGAGTAATACTAACTTTGGCTCGTTAACGAAACGCTAGTATTAGCCGAATAGTGCAATAAATTTTCGTGTACTTAAATGTATCATGTAGGTGAAACGATAAGGGAAGTTTTTTTCTGTGTGTGTGCAGAGGAAAGTGGAAATGATGTAGTTTAAGTACAAATAAGACTTTTAGGAACGACGTAGATATTTTTCTCGATGAAAAAATAATTGAGAAAAATGAAATTGTAAACATTGTGTACATAACAAACCATTTATGGTTTCAATTATTCTTTAAAATATGATGGCACTGCGTTCTCTATTCCACCTTGTAATTCGTCTGCTTTTTTATGTTATCGAATCAATTTTGCCTAATAGGTTTTAATAATTTTCAAACAAACAATTGTTACATTCGTTGATTTATGAGTTGATAATTACTAACGAAAGATCGGACCAAGATGTACGTAGTTGATAGTCAATTTGCCTTTATAACATATCCACTAACCGACTAATTGATTCCATGTTTACTCTTGATCCGTGTCAGCAATTGAAAATACGTATGAAAGAAATTTGAGAAAAAATAATGAACATTCAATGCACTGTTTAATTTTAAATGATCCTAGGATTATTTAAGAATTATATTTATATACGAATTTTTCCCCCAATTTCATGAATAATGAATAAATGATATATATTACATTAACAGTTGTTCGGTGATGTGATAGAAGTAGTCATTGGAATTTACCTTTTATTATCACGGTTATGAATAAATACACACATTTAAACATGACAGTTTTTTAGGTTACTATTTGTCAGTTTTGTCCTACGCATTTTCATTCACATGATCTTTATGATCATAAGTAGATTGGAAAAATATCGAGATATGATTCCGGTGGAACAAAACATATTTGATTATATTTTTCAATACTTTATTAAATTGTATGCTTTATTAAATAGTTTGTATAAATACCTAAAACCTTAAAGTGAACAGAGGTATTCCCATAGGGCTCCGGTGTCTTGCCTAATTCTGAAGATTCCACGAAGATATGAAACCAAGGCTTGTTATCGTTTCCTCGTACGAGTTTTATTGTTTTTTTCAGGTGAGTATTTCTAATGTGAGAACGTTTGCATTCATAGAAAGATTAGATTTAACTTTATGACAATTATGAACCTTTCCGATTGTTCGTACATAGGGATTCATTGTTGTACCATAAAATAATTTCCTCGGAACGGTTAGACTTAAGTGTTAGTAATATTTAAGTAACAAAACATTTTAAAAAATGTATAATCCCACCCAATTGTAGGTTATGAACTAATGGGAAATATTTACGCTCTTTATCAATCCTTCTAAAGTAATTTCATTGACTAATTTGAACTGATCGACGTTTGTAATGTATTCGAAAAAAACTCGGTCGGTTTATCGTGAGAATCTGCACTCACTGTCCCCTCGTGATAGCATCACGAACTATACTCCCACCTTGCTCCTCTCACTGTCAAATTCTGTACTCCACATATGTGTTATGTCAAAGTGTTTACAAGCAACACCGCCAACCATTTCCACTTTATACACTTTATTCAGTTAAATCAATTAGATTCATTACGCTCCATGTGACATAGAAAGCTACATGACACTCGTGAAACTGTGAATGTAACTGAATATCAACACGTGATTGTGTGAATATCGGTTATAATAGAGCGATGGCAACATTGGAGGACAAGATTTTGGGGGAGAAAAATGAGTATTATTGTAGTTCAAGTGAAGAAGAGGGTAATGAGTCTGGGGATTCTGATAAGGAGGAAGAGTCTGTTTGTACCAAGGAGGAACCCAGTCGGACTGTGGAATTGGATCAATGGGACGGTACCTCCAGCAATACTGGACCTAAGGGGGTTATTAGGGTATGTACTCCATTGTTACGAAATTTTTATTAAAACAATGAAAACCTGTTGTTCACTTATCCATTTTTTACGTCCACATTTTACCCTTTGTACATTGATGTTTAATGAATCTGTAATGAGAGGTATACAAATGATTCATCCAATCCAATTCGATAATTACTAGTCAGTATTTAATCCGACAGGATTGGCAAAGGTTCAAACAGCTTGAAGCTGAAAAACGTAAAGAGCAGGAGCGAGAGCGTGTGGAATTGATGAAAAAACTGACCCTCACCTGCAGAAGTAATTTAGACGACGATAAAGATAAACTCCAGGAGAATGACCCAGAGTTAGCTGAACTCTTAGAGGACGACTTCCTTCTGGAGTATCAACGACAGAGGATGAAAGAAATGCTAGCTCAAGCCACGAAGCTCCGATTCGGAGAACTAATAAATCTAGCGAATGGGGATGACTTTCTAAAAGCAATCGACGATGAGGATAAGGCAGTCACTGTTGTAGTTCACATCTATGAAAAAAAGGTCCCTGGGTGTGAGGCCATGAATGGATGCCTGATAACCTTAGCCGAGGAATACTCTTACGTCAAATTTTGTAAAATTCTTGGTAAGATTCATTGACAAAAGGATTTGTTTGTAAGATCGCTGACGTGCTAGAAGTGCTTCGTTCGTAAGAAATGGAGATATATTGAACGTCTCCAGTTTATTATTCAGGAGACAACTTAGATTGATAATTATAATTATCATTCACAGGTTCTGCAGCCGGCCTCAGTAAACACTTCAAAAAATCTGGAGTGCCAGCTCTCCTGATTTACAAGAATGGTCAAGTAATCGGCAACTTTGTCCGTGTGACTGAAAATCTGGGAACTGATTTCTATGCATCGGACGTTGAGGGCTTTCTCCTCGAACATGGAATAATAAACGATAAGAATAACGTTCCGAAAATCATTGCCAACTCCAACGACAAGGACGACAGTGATTAACTCGACAATACTCAAATATTTCGATCTCATGGGGTAACTCGATTCATTATTCACAACAAAATATCAAAAGAGAAATATAGCTTCCGTTGATTTTTCCATGACGTTGAGAACTTTCAACGAAAAAATTCCACGGAATTTTGGTAACAGTAAAGAGAGGGATTGGAAGTAACGGCATTGAAAATTTCAACCTACACAACTCAACCGATTTTATTTCTGCTGCAATGTTCTGAGTTCTCTTAAATAGTTGATTTTTTCTCACAGTAGTTGGACACAGATATTTTTGAGAAGATATTTTATCAAGGATAATAAATGGGGCCACCTCTCAAAGTAGTGAATATGTATCATCAATTTAATCCATTCACAGCACAATTCATATGAATACTTTACACACTCTCTCATAACATCTCCAACAAACGCTCCTCCTTTTTTATCGTCGCACAGAGGTCCAGGTATCTCTTCAGCACTTCGTCGTATTCAGTTCCCTGGAGGTCCTCATACTGCTTCTTCAACAGTTTTTTCTTCTTTATTTCCCCCTCGACCTGGGCGATTTTATCGTCCAATTCGTGGCTGATCGTCTTGAAGGCAGTGATCGTCGTCGGCGTCTCTTTGAACATCTTTATCGTGCACGAGATTTTAGTCAGCCTCGCCTGGATCTCTGCTATTTGCGACTGGAGCAGCTTAGTCTCTGCCTTCTTCATGTTTATCTCTTCTACATCATCGTATTTTAATTTCTTCCAGTCTTCCAACAACTCTGCCAACTTCACCACGTCCCTCTGGTACTCATTACATACTTCTTCTAGTTTTTCCTTCCAGTTACTTAAGAGGGACTCGTTCATTCGAGATAAGTCGAGTCTAGCTCGTGACTTGTTGGTGTCCATTGCCTCTCTGATATTCCCACCTAACTTCTCATATCTAGAGATAAATAAAAATATCAATTCAATTCTCATCCTCTCAATCATCTTCTCCACCTCTTTATTAAGAAATAAAAAATTAATTGAAATAAGGAAAAAGCATTTTCTGTAAAAAAACGATGGAATAAAACAAGGAAAGTACGAACTTTGTGATGAATTTCTGGCACTTGTCTCGAATTTTTCTTTCAACCTCAGCCTTCACTAGTTTCCTCTCATCAGCACTTAGTTCTGGCTTCGAGACATCGGTGATTCCCAACAACTGAGTCTGAATGCCATTCCCGAGATCCACCGGAACTTTGAGATACTTATCGACACTTTGCGCTTGGATAATTTGCCTCAACTTGCAGCAGGTCTCCGGGGAGAGCAGTCCCCCATCATTCGCCACTTCCTCGAGACACTCCTGGATTAATTGAACCCTTGCAACTTCAGTAATCGTCTCTTCACAGTCAGCAATATCATTAAGCAGCCTTTCAGAATCTCCGTATTTTGATGGTAGGGTGGTATCATGGGGCTGTGGACTCGAACTGCGAATGATCGATACCCCGGACAAACCTTAAAAAATACCTCGACACCATTAACTATATAATTTGTCTAATATACATGGGCAAGTAATGAAGGAATAGCTCTCGTAGACGAGATGTCAGGTGAGTACAGTTAACAAAATCATATGTTACAATTCCCTAAAACTCTCACAGCTTTAAGGCTTCTGCTTTTTCAAGTACCTCTACACCATTTCAAAATAACCCTTTAGCCCTAGCATCCTCTCGTCCCTAGTCTACATGATTAGGACATGACCTGTATACGAACCCTAACCCGAATTCCGAGATAACTATCCTATTCCCCCTCGATCTCTTCCTTATTTCACTTCCAAATGCATCGAATCCACAAAATGAATCGAAATTGCCAAAAAACATACCTGACAGCTGACTCGGCTGATCTCCCTTCTGGCTCATAATGAATTATCAACAAATAACAACTTATTGATAATCAACCGGTGCATTTCAAAACACCAAAAACAGTCGCGTCAATGCTCGCCCAGATGGCGCCCCTTGGTTCTCCGCCCCTCTATTCACGACAAACAAACTGCATCTGCAGTTCGCAGAGTCGACCATCCATGAAGAGAGAGTGTTGATTACCGTTTTATTTGCACCACTTCTCCAGCATCAACTAAACAAACAGCATCAATTGACACTAGTGATATTCCCGTTGTCGACAATGACACAACTCAGACAATGTGACAGGAGATAAACACTGAGATTCGCTGGATTGCTGAATGGTGAATGCCAACGTCAGTCTGTCCAGTGGAGCTGCGCTGAGATAAACATAAAGGTGTGTTAGATACGCGAGTGCCTGGAGAACGTCATTTTTTTCGCTCGCAATTGCCTGAATACGTTGTTGTTTCTCGATACCCAACAATCATCAACTTCAAAGTGTTTTACATTGCAACGACTATTCGAGAAATTTCTTATTCCCACGTGTCATGTGACACCAAATTGTATTAATTATGTCACCCGTAGCTTCCCCTCCACCGAATAAACACAGTTGCACTAATAATGAATTTGATAATGTTTTCTTGCAGGGTTATTGCGTAGAGTTCAAATGGAGCGTGTTTTGAAAGCTGTCCCAGTGGATCTGCGAGTTAAAATGGAGGCACTGGTGCACGATTTGTCATTGGCACTGGAGGAGAGCAGTAAATCGACGAATGTGAAACGAAGATGGGGGCTGAGGAGGCGTACCAGGTCCACGGGGAACATTCGTAAGTGTAAGGACTAGCAAAACATTGTTAACATTTTTTTGGACTTTTGATGCTTTTTGGATGGATGACGCGATTTGAATGACTGGGGGTCTGTTTTGTTATTCTCATTGTAGTATACTACAATAGATCCATCCTGTATTGAAAAATTAGCTGTCATGTTTACTATAAAGACGTATCGGTAAATTATATCTTTTAGTTGTAGCTTCGACTAATCTAGACATCTGACTTTGAAAGAAATAAGTAGAATGGCTCGTTGTTATTCTTTCAGCATCCCTGAATGCAAACAAACACTCGGAAGACAGTTCCTCCTCCATCTGTGACATTCGCATTCCGAAAACCTCTTCAGCCACAAAATACCAGTCTGACAGTGATGACACTGACAGGCGCGAGTCTTTCGCTCGTTTCTGGAACTTAAACACAATAAGCAATGTCGAGTCTGATTCTGTGAATGAGTACTTCGTTCCTAGGATAAACACAAAACGCAAGCGAAAATTTAAACGAATGGCTGTGGATTCCTCCAACCCCTCGACCTCTCAAGCAATCACCCAGAAAAAAAGATTGTTCAGAAACAACTGCGAGAACAGGTACAGTACAATTTGGTGTGGGAAGCGCAAGCGGTCTTGTCGAGAGCGTTCGATAGACTGTGAAATGCGGTCACCAAAGCCCACGAGGAACTCCAAATCGAAGAGCCACAGAGGAAAAATCCGAAGTGAGAATGCCATGGATTGTTCGAGAATATCAAGCTCGAGCATATCCTCCAGTGACTCAGAGGCGGGAATCAGGGCGAACGAAGGGGACGACGAGCAGTCGGATTGGATCGGCGAGTCCAGTTGGTGGGACGATGAGAGCACAACTGAGGAAAAGGTCGTGTCCTCGGACCCAGCCCTCCAGACACTGATTAACTATCGGCAGAGGGTTTTGAATGGCAGGGAAATTCGAGCTGGGAGACGTCACGTGGACAACAAGCCCGGATACTCTATCATCACGTCGGCGAATGAGAAGGTATCGAGGTTCCTCCAAGATCCTTCACAGAGTGAACTTAGGCTGCACGCGATGAGGCAGCCTGAGAGGGAGAAACTACGAAGACTTGCGAATTTGTACAGTCTCTCCTTGAAGGGGGACCTCAGTTGTCCTATACTCTATAAAACCAGACATACCACGCAGGCGATATGCGTTGATCAGGTATCCTTCAACAGATTCTCTGATTATAAGAGACTGAGGAAGACACCCCCGCAATCACCGAACCCTGAGGTGGTTGTGAATAATCCAGAGGTGCAAGTGTTCAATGGAAACTTCGCGGTTCCTCTTGGCAATCACTCGCAGAATAATACGGAGTCAATGAGCTTCGACTGGGGGGCGGAAAGTATGGAGACTGAGATCGGGAGTACTCCTACGTTTGATACCCAGTTTGGACACTCTAAGTCTAGTTGAAGGAATAACGCTGGTGGGGAAGTGGTGCGTGAATTTTAGTTGATATATTTTTTTTTTTGTTTTGAAGTATTTTTCGAGATGGTCTGTAGAAAATTCGCAATTTTGCAAGTATCTTTCGAAGAAAGGACAACGGAAAAAAATTACAAAAAAAAATTTTCGGGGATCTTTAAAGCTGACCAAATCGTCGTCTGACTTTTATGTCTAAGTCAAATAATTCTGAAAATTTTTCATCGTCACGTCAGCGAACTAAAACCCCTTCAAGATCATTGTCACTTCAACATCCAAAGGTACAAAGGTACTCACTGCAAACTTCCCTGTCATCGCTGGTAATTATTCACAGAACAACTTGGAATCCACGAGCTTTGAATGGAGAAGATAATATTGAAACTGACAACGGGAACACTCGAAAGTGTGATACCCAATATAGACATTCTAAGTTTATTGGAAAGGATGAGGTTGGTGGGGAATTTTGGTTGAAATATTGTTCGTCACTTTGAAATAATTTTCGAGATGACTTGTCGAACATTGGAAGCACACTTGTATGCCCAAGACATGTTAAACGGTAGTGTTGATAATTCTGGTAGTTTCGAGGGAAATGTCTTCTCCGAGCTAACAGAAAAAATTGGTTCTGTATAAAATTTCCAATCAAGTCCCTCTCACCACTTCGTATAGAATAATCCATCAATGTTCATAATCTTCCCATAATTCCATAAACAGAACTGGTTTCAAATCTTTTGTTTTCATTGTCAGAAAGCACTATTCTTAAACGAATAAGAGAGGCTGGGATAAAATGGACGTATTATTTATTGAGGAATATTACTGACTCCTTTTCAATTAATGTCTTGTCAACATCCGCTCTAGTTGACAGAGTTTATCGACAAGGAAGAGTCACATAAACATTTCTTTCAGTATCGAACCTACCAAGAGTCCTTCGATACAATTCACTCAGTCCAAAACCAACTTATGAATTTTGGAACTGAAAATCTTGCCTGAGTATAAAATTGACGACAAATATACCAAATACCAAAAATTAGTTCCTCAAAAAAAAGTTCAATTTTACCTCTCGACATGGCACGATTGATCGATTTAATCAAACGATATAAAAAGGCAAAGATTAAGTGTCCATTTTACGCCACCCTCTTCTGAATACGAGAGTAAATATACAATTGCTAGGGTAAAGGTAGTACAGGAAGAATTTCTTAACGATGTAAACGTAGATCGATCTAATGAGAATTATATAAAAATACAACGAAAACTTTATTCAATTATTTCAATAATCCTGAATTGCAAACAAATATCTAGTCATAATTATTGTTACATCTGTTCCATTTTCTTGGCATTGGCCATTGCATTCTCGTTCATGAGCATCTGGTACTCTTGGAATCGCTGGGAGACCCTTTGGTTCATCTTGAGGAACTTTTCCATGCAGTTCAAGGCACATTTCTCCTCTTTATCTCGAATGTCCCTTGTTGTGAAGTCAGATATGCAGTCGATGAAGCAAATCTCTGACAATTTGTTATATGACGTCAAGAAATCTTTGAACTAAATGGAAAAATAATTCTGTTATTCCTCCCTAATCTACACAATTTTTAAATTCTTTATGTGCCTCTCAAATTTTCCTGACTGAATGCAGGCAAAGGAGAACGTGGGGTGATTGTTAGACGGATACTTGGGGGAATTTTACGTAATTAATCAATGAAAAAACTTACGGATTTGATCTGCTCGGCCTCGACGTCGACAGGCACCCCAGGAACAGCTGTTGCCATTGTCAGAAAAACCCTAATTAATTCACAAGCAACCCAATAACCGTTCCTCAGTGGTAGCCTCGGTCTTTAATGATTGAGGTTAGGGTCTACAAGGCTCATACCTCCAAACGTACTCGCACCAACTGGACAGAACAATCGCACGCGCAGTTGAGCCCCGGTGTCCTCAAAACGATTGTCTCGAGGTTTCAAACGTAATCGAAATTGTGGACAAACTGCCCTTTGTCGTGAAAGACGTGGAGAAACCAGAGTTTAATGGTAATTTTCATCGATTTTTTCATACTCTTAACATCTGCAGGTGCAAGACGCATTATTAACGGTCAAAATCGAACAGATGTCCGGTGGGGTCCGTTATAAACAACAGACGACAGTTAGGGGCCCCACAAGTTTCGTGAACAATTGAATCAGTGAAGTGGAGTTTTCACTGTCAATTACAATTAACATAATGAGTTAGTGCTTCGACTTTCAGACTATCAGGGAAAAATGTAAATAGTTTCTCAAGAGTTCAACAGGTATTCTTGAATCGATCTTGACTATTAATCAGTTTTTAATGAATATCTTGGAACATCAGTGATGTAAGAACGCTTTTGTCTCTTTTGACTCGATTTACTGTATGAGAAAGGTTATTACAGAAATGTCGATATTCAGAAAATCGACAGGCTTATACAGAGATCAACTATCGAATAGAAAAATAATTATTTCCAAATTGCCCCCTTTTGTAAATATAACTGTGAATTTTCTCCAGGAAAGAACAGGAAAAAAAACAGAAAATGGAAATAATATTTAAAATCTCGCGGGCTTCATAAACGCGTTCAGCGCTCCCTACCAAAGCGTCCCAGTATGCGCAGCGATGCGAGAGATGTCGTTAGTTGTGCCTCAAACTCTCGAGCGTCGGTTGCTTTGTCTCAACGCAGCTCAGCATTTATTGCAATAAAAATGCAATAAAACGTTATAAATGTGCCTGATTGCCACGAAAATGGTCATCAACTGCACGGGAACATCCTCACATTCGAAAATCTCAAGATCATGCAGTCAAAAGTCCCGAAATCCCGACATACGGAAATCCGCCAAAAACGCGGGAAACCATCATCGCAACGCCAAAACACAACAGTGGACCTGGCACCGATAACTCCCCGAGTTTCTTTCCATAAAAATAAACTGCGAGACTCTCCGAGGGGACATTCACCTCTGAAAAAGAGTTACGAGCCATTTGATTTCACTGAGAATAATGATACTGCTGGATTTCTAGAAAATATTGGCGAGATTGACGACCCCCTGCAGTCGTTGAGGCGTGAAATCAATGAATGGAAACGACAAGAGATGATGAGTGATAAAGTCAAGAGAAAACTCCAAACATTGACGATTCCAGAGCCTCCCAAATTGTTCGGTAAGTCCTACTACTGTACCCTACTGTTCAGTTATTGTCCTACTTATATCGATCTCGAGTTTGGACGATTTTTTTTCATCTTTTGAAGACATTTTCAACTCGAAAAAAACATGTAAACAAATTACTTCTTTACAGATGCAGATGAATTTTCATCAACTTCACTACCCACGAATTGTGCTGTTGGTGAGAGAGAGCCAGTGGGGTAAGTCATACTTATTTAATATGCGTTAAGCTAATAACATCGATTACGGGATGCGAATTCAATATGGACATCCATTAAAAATGGTACCATTGGATATATCATAGTGACATTTAATTAATCGATGTCGACACTAGAATTAACTTTTGCAACAATCAGAAGGGGTCTGCAGAAATGTTTAGAACAAATTATCTAATTGCAATTTTTTATCCATTTATTCTTCATTTATCGCATTACCGATTAAGAAATGGGCCATTCAACACTGGCAACCACAACTTCCTTAATTATAAATCGCCTACGTGTTGCCTATTACTCGCAACTAAAACACTAGAACAACTTTCTGGCTAATTTAACGCCCAAGTCTCCCCCATTCTCGATCATTACATCTCTACACTTCATTCGAACTTAATAAGCCGCATAAACCGGCCTACACATGGTATAATGACAAAAATACTCAAATTACGAGGTATCTCACTGAAGTCTATAATTGCAAATGGCAATGTTAACCACGGTTCATGTTTCTTTCAAACCGGCTAGGCTTTAGCTGTCCACTAATGCACCCACCAACACTCAATTGAATAATCGTCAACGATAACCATTTCGTCATAAGGTGTGAGGGTTTCAGATCCAGGTGTAAGCCACAGAATGCAATTGTACTTTCGTTGCTTTCATGCCCATCAAACGCTGTCTTCCGGGCAATATAATAGTGGAATAATTTCGTTATATCTAAGCACTATCGGTCAATAAAATTTAAAGTTTTTTCAAAACTATCATTCGACGGATATTAAAAAAATAAAATGAGACGTGTGACGATTCCCTCGTCTACTGACCAATTTAGGGTTCAATTAACTATAAATATCACTTGCGCTCTATCTATCGTTTCGAGACTGAACGCTCCCACCACGTTCTGACTAATTTAACACCCCCAGCCGTCCGCCCGCCCCGTCCACTGATCCTCAAAACACCTCTACACCTCATTCACCCATTATAAACCTCATAGGCCGACATAACAATTCCCCCGATTATAATCTCTCCCATAATCATGACACAATGGTGAACTACCTCCCCTCACGAAACAATTCACGGTCACAAGATGTATAAGATTCGACGAAACGAATGAATTATCGTCGGAGTGACATAACTGTTTTCTCCTATTTGCACGTTTTACACTGAATAAACATAAGAAGGTTGTAGCCTTAGGGGGAGGAGAATGAGGAGGAGGAACAGCTTATCCGTGAAAGGTCTGGTATGGCTACGACGTCATCTCTTCAGGAATTTTCGAAAGTCACTCGAGACGCCCGAAAACCAACCGGTTTCGTGTGTACGAGGAAAAAAAGAATAACAACCTCGTGACCCGCATTTTTTTTTCTCAATCCTCCAACTGTAAATTCTCGAGTCCAAACGGTGATGCGTAACCAAAACCTTATGGATTATTCAGATGAATTTTTTTGACGTGAGAATGATGGATTGGATGCTGAGGTGTTTCCTGAATATTTTATGAGGTATTTACTCGTGATTCGAGCTCTCAATAGTGTAATCAGATAACTACACTGGTATTGTCTTTGGATGAAGGGTAACCGTAGGGCCCTCAGCTCCCAAATAGTCCAGAGGCGAAGGGACAACAAAAGCTCTGTGTCATCTCCTTGAATGATCTCCCAAACAATTTAACTGGGGCAGTATCATTCGATTATCAGCGATTAGATTTCTTCAATTATCTTGAACAATGGTTCACCCCCAGGTTGGAAGAACGAGGTAATAGACATTGAAATGACAGTCACGATTGAAAAATGGTAATGAGCCAGTGCTCTAGGTTAGTGAGAATAAAAAACGATTGCTAATAGCCCTCGGTCCGTTCTCCAAATAAAACAGTCAAACGAATTCTCGTCACGTAGACGTAGTAAAAATATTTTTGGCTATGTCAGGAGCGGCACCAATGTGTTTTACCTCTTTAGGGGAGGCACCCTACACTCATGTTATATTTACAAAAATAATTCATTCCTCTGGTGAATTTATTTTCAAATTCTCGAGACGAGTCTCCCTCGTAAATTCATCATCGTCGCTTTGGAGTTTCCCTTTTTGTCCCTCCTATTCGTCGATAACGACCTGGTCGTGTGGCTCGGCTATTCATCCAGCATCATCTCGGGGTATCCGCAGCGTGATAATAATGTAGGTTAGGTTCCCAGCGGTAACACGAGGCAAAAATCAACATTCCAGGCTGTCCGTGTGCGAGAGAACACCGCGCGCGGCTATCGCTGTGTGGGTTTTTTTTATTCCTTTTTGCGAAAAAAAAAAAATCGCGGCGTCTTGAGAACCGGTTTTCTGCAGAGTCGTAAAATGGCGTAGACAGTGACCGAAGATTTTTCATGTCTCATTGGGTGGATTTTTAAAAGATTTAACCGGGCACTGAGCGAACGATTCATTCATCGATAACGAGGTTTATTAGGAATATCTGGATTTAGGTACTTTTTTGGCATAAAATGGTTTTATACATTCGTATGCGATTATCGGAGTTTTAGGTGACTCTCATGTGACCACACCTTTGAGAATATTTTACAATGAAATTATTGGTTTCATGGGTAACATTAATCGCAATCTTCAGCGAATTAAGCTCTCCATGTTTTGATAATTTAACAAACTGACAATTTTTCAATTCATTTATCTTCATTATTGAAGTCTTCCCCTCAACTTCAGTCTGAAGCTTTCGAAAGCCCATGAGCAGAAAAAAAATAATCATTTTTTAAAAAACCTGTGTCACTGAATCCATCTCAATCAAAAATTTATTCGATGTCTGTCGATGATCCGAGGAATCATCAATTTTCATGGTATTACATTCTAAACTGACACCATCCTCCCTTCACAACAAGCCCTCACTCAAAATCAAGGGGTGTATTGAGTTTTCAATCGATATAATCATCACCCCGGTTTTATATTCCTTTTATTTCTTTTTGTGAAACTGGGCCAACCGATCGCAACGGACTTTCTCCCCTTTTTCCGCTCCAGTGTCTTTTCGCTGCTCCCCTCGATTCTTTTTTCTCATTTTTTTTAACGCAATGTTGTTTCTGTGACGTTGTCGGGAGATTCTAGACCCTCTGAGAATAAACCCCCGGTCTGGTGCAACTGCGTTGACGTTGCGTGTAGGGAATACATTCTCCATGGGCTTCAGTTATTTAAATTCCGCTATTTGCACATACCTTATGATTTGCGGAACTATGTTAAAGTATAAATATAGGGAACAGATGTGAACAACAATTAAAAAGCCCTAAATATTACCATTTAAAATTGATACGACGTCACCAGTAATCAACTTCTGAACCTAATTTCTTCCATCATGACGTCACAGGATCACATTCAAAGTTCTCCACTGCAGGGCATAGATCGGATTTTATCCAATTGATGGAACCTAACTCCAGCATAACATCATCATCAATGAGCTCGACCACTAGTCACCGAGGAATTTTCCAAACGTCTCATCCAGCTCATGAACTTGAACAATAAATTGAAAGGAGAAAATAATGCGGGTTCCTCCATTGTGTTCGTTTGTCTCCTTTATCCACTCGTATAAAGAAGACTTGGCTGTACCTATGTAGTATATGAAAATTCTTGGGATGAAAGCACGGCATAGTTGGGAGAGTCGGCAACGTCGCGAACGTCTGGTAGGTTCAAGGGTACGAGAGCGGAGGTCGGTCCCACGGCGAGAGGAGAGGAACCGAAAGAAAGAAAACGGTCGGTGCGGAACCGGCGGAGGTGAGGGGGGGGGGAGGGGGCATGATGGGAAAGCCAGGGGGGGCCGAGGGGTGAGGTGAGTGGAAAGAAAGAGGTCGATGGGGAGTTGTATGGGCGCAAGTCCGTGTACCGAGGCTCAACCGGTAGGAAATATCCGGAGTACAAGTTCGAGTTACTGTTCTCCCACGAGAAATAGGGGCATGAGTCCTTGAATTGAAGGACAATTTTTCGGATAAATCCAGTGAATTGATGGGGAGACGAGGGAATTTTTTTTTCCATTGAATCGTGAATGTTGCGAATCAGACATTGTTAACAATCGCCATTTTCATTGCGTATTCAGGGGTATCAGCAGCTGCTTAAACTCAACAATGGTATTAGCGCCTCGATTTTTTTTAAGGAAGTAGAAGGGGAAGTCGTTTGAATGGGATAGGGATCCCTCTAGTCAGCTTCTTTAAGGTCCGGACATCTGTCCTTTCTCCTTTCTTTTAATTTTTTTTTTGGAAGTCTTTCTTCATCCATTTCCTCGATATGATGAAGGACGTGGGGGGAAGGTATTGTGGCACGTGCCTACGCGAACCGGGAAGTGACGACTGACATCTGCCTTACGTCACTGGGACGGGATTTATGGGACAATTGAAGTATTTTCGGGTTCGTCGAATGGGGAAATTCGGGTGATGTCTGGGGGCATTTGGAGATGGATAACAGGCGGGGTATGGGAGAAAATAGGATTGTTTGTTTGGGGTGGAGGCGAGGACTGGGGGTATTTTTTATTGAGATTAGAATTTTGTATTCATTCGCTGAATAATTCAATAATCTTGTTGGTGCACATCCTTCAAACTTATCGGTGCCATTAATTCGCGATAGAAACATGAAAGCCTCTATTCATTCCGATGGTGCCGAGTCTTAAGGAGATCTGAACATGATTTACAGTTCTGTTCAGATTTCACTACAGATTAAACCGTTTTCAATCATCAAATTGATCAAATGTTGAGGAGGAAGACATGATATCCTTTCTCGTGCTCTTCCTCCTCAGTTTACATGCACTCGGCGATCTTCTGGCCGATGGCTTCATGATCTATTTATTATTTACCAAACTCATCTACCAATATTACGTTTCATTAGATTCACCGTAAATTTTAATTATCCTTCATTATCGGCAGAGCAACCGCTGGATAAAATGAACAAAATCGTCCTGTATGCCGTCTGAGCCTCTTTAGCTCAGTGGTAGAGCACTGGTCTCGTAAACCAGGGGTCGTGAGTTCAAACCTCACAGGAGGCATTATTTTTTTTTTCAACTCTCAATGGAATTCGAATCTCATAGTAATCCACCTTTCATGAGTACTCCAATCTGTGGTTTCTTTTGGTAGAAAAACTCGCGAACCAAAAGATTCGGAAATTATCTATCAATTTCATAAGCACGAATCAACAATTCATTTCAACGGGAATTCAATGCTCCCTAAAGCCCATGAAAAAATTCTACAAAAATTACAAAGTTAGGGAACATGATTTGAAAAGAAAATTTAGAGTGTCGCCATTTGCGATTCAGTCGGCGTTCATTGGCGTATTCCGTGAATGCACTTCACGTAGAAAAGAACCGAGTAGAAAGAAGAAAACCGTCTCTCATGCTCCCTCGGTATTCCAAGTAAGATCCGCGTACAGTTTCTGTAAAATATTTTTCCGCGAATAAAATAAGTTCAAAAAATAGGGTCCCATAAAAACCGACAAACAAAGGATTTCTCCCTTCCTCTTTCTGTCCTTTGTCGCCGAACAATTCGTGAAAAAAAAAAAGTCATGTAAAAATATGAAAAGGGGTCGAGTGACTAATAAACGTCACCATAAACGTCACACTCGATAGTTTGATTTAACCTCAAAACCACGGTATCTGAACGGTGGAATATGTCCCCGGGTAATTGGCAAAAGAGTCTGGCATCAATTGCTGAGGAAGACTGTACCCCCCTTTTTCTTGCAGACCGGTTTATGGGTCTGTACCAGAAGCGTCAAGGGGGGGAAACAAGTATTATACATATACCGTCTGTGTCACGGTTCCACCGGGCGAGATAGGCCTTGCGGCACGTAGAGCACGTAGCCGAGGTGATGGTCTACAGCCCGATGAACGCGACAAAAATATTTACGTTTAGAAAACGGTATACTATAGGCCTGTATTATCCAAGGTGTATCAAGAGAGAATAAAAAAAACACTCTGACTACTCGAATGATAAATTAAATCTTCAAGGCGGAGAAGGAACAGTGAACTGAGCGTCGTCGTTTCTGTAATTTGAGGCGTCAATTGAATTCATTAAAATTTACTGATAAAAATTAAATGCTTTGAAATCTTCAATGGACAACTCGGGGTGTAATTCAATGTCAGGTCTGTAGAGGAACATCCTTGAACTTCAGAATTTCAGGAGATGTAGGTTCATCAAGTCCACTTAGTCTAATTTAACCCTAAATTGGTGACGACGAGATGAAAATGCCGCGAAGTATTTTTTCTCTGTTCACCAAAACGTTTGAGTCTCTCAATCGAAATATTAAAACATTCTAATATGAAAAAATCTAATCAATACCAGAATGTTAGTAAAAAAATGTTTTCCAAATGTTGAAAACTTTTTTCTTCCCTTAAACGAAGAATTTATGAATGGATAACAACGGATTATACGCTTTCACGTAATCTCTCCAAAATACATCTCCGAATTCCGGAATTACCGTGCCACAGGGCCATTAATTCCACTTGATCCAATTAACAAAACCGAAGCTAAATGAATATTTCGTGGAACACGTTTAACGAATTGAATCTCCGGGGATGAAGAATATTGAAGCAAGCGCCGGTCTCCACTTCAGTCTGATTCATGAAGGTCTTGCGCAGAAAAGAACTGATTCGAAATTTATCAGTGGACACAACTGTCTTAGACACTGATATGATCCTCAAAAAAAAAATACCCGTCAATTTGAGAGGCACGAAAAACGCCTTGAAAATTAGTTGATCGAATGGAATCTCCAGGTTGACGAAGGACTATCTAACTAGGAGTAGGACTCCTAGTCTCTCGAATATCAGTTGGTTCTATCATTCCAAGATTTCGTTCTGAGGTCGAATTAACGACATAACTCGGGGAATACGTTCCTAATGCTCTCTAATAATTAGAAAATCTAAGTATTGAGACAACCATCTGACCATCTGAGTCTCCCTAATTCAGGTTTTTATTCCAATCAGTCGAGGAGGTTCCTCATACCCAATTCATTCATCGATACTTGACGTGTTCCGGAAATCTCCTGGTGTGTGGGGCTTATCCCCTAGAAATTAGAGAGACAAAGCCCCATTAATTCCACTTACTCCATAAAAAATCGAAATTTGACGGCATCTCACGTTCACCGAGGTTATCCTCCACCGAAAAACCTATGCCCTCCCCCTATTTTACTGTATTCCCATCGCATTCTCACTGTCTCCCATCGTCTCTGGTATTCCACTGGGCTACACCACGTCCACCCCTTTGGAACTAAAACCCACTAGAAAGAGGAGGGAAGACAGGGTGGTACAATACGTGATGTGCATAAGGGCACTGCTACACTCTCCACCATTCTCCTTATATCCAATGGCGGAAGACCCTCCACGAATCACAAAATATTCCGCAATTACGGGTCCCGGTTTGTACGCGCGCCGATTTCAAAATGTATCCCACACGAAACGTGGCATTTTTCCGTTCCCCCTTCTCCAATTTCTGCCCTGATAACATGGGATATATTTTCCGGTTTGAGTGCTATTGGAAAATTATCAATGTAAATATATTCCATCCTCTTCTTTTATAACCTACCAAGTAATGACAATAAGTCATCTGCGAGAGGAGAACCGATTGTAATTATTGGGAGAATTGGGGGTTGTTCTTGTGGACAGCCGAGGGGAGTTGCATTTAGGGTGGTTAGTGATGTCTTAAGACCTTCTCCAGCGTCTGAAAAATATTTTCAAAATTTGTGCAAACATATGTCCTCCATATTTGCCCTCAGAACCTACAGATAACCTTCATGGGACCTTCACACAACCTTTATGATATCATAAACCTCAAATTTAAGTATCTGATCATCAAGAAAAGACCATGAAAGAAAATTTTGACGCTCACATGTTGATTTAATCATTGCACTATCCGCAGGTACCGCACGGAAAATTTATACGCGTGACCTCATGACGTCATACGCCCAATGTCTCCGGTTCCCCTATAACTAGTTACGTATTCGTTATTTTTTAGTCAAGATAAAAACTCACGTATCCAATATTTTCCATTCTATTTTAATTTTCGACAATGACGAAATAACACGCGATACACCAATCAAGTGACACTGCCTAGGGGTTGGAATGTACCACCGTGGTTCTGCATTTCTTGCGTTCAACAATCGCCTCGATAGGCCAGGCGTTCCATCGACGATAATGCTGGGGCACCCGGGTAAATTATCAGTATCGACACGCGAGCTTTACGTGACGCTTTTTTTTTTTCGCTAAACGAGAATGGCTCGATCGATAACGACTTACTTCCCCGGTGAGCGTGTCTCGAGTACGTGATACACACTCTCTCACTATCCAACGTCTCTGTCCACCCTTTGTCTTCCTTTACCCTGGCTTTTTTTTTCTGCTGTTTATTCATAATGCAATAGGTAAGCGACACGACCGACGTATATCGACAAAGTTGATGGTTTTTGTCCTAGAGCAGTAGTTATTGTGAAATATTAATCAGCATTGTTTTGATTACATAGAGAGAGAGAAAGACAATGTGGGGGACATGTCACTAGTTGTCACTAAAGTAAAGATGTAGAGGAATTTATTATGTGGAATTTTGACATAATTAAATAGAAGTTCGTTAATTGTGCTAATCAGCAACACTTCCAAATTTCTGGGTTAAGCTGCGGTATTAATCGAGTAAACTTTTTGAAAATTTTGATTAACGAACAGTTGCAGTAGTTACAAGTAGTTGATGATTGAAAATCGAAAATTTATTGGGAAATGAAGGTGAACATATTTCTGAATTTACAATTAATTGATAAATCTAATGAGCCTCCGTGAAATTTCATAAATTGCAATTTTAGTTCAACATATTTTGAAAAATTACTGAATCAATCAGTAATGAATAAGAAGAAAAAAACGCTCATATGTAAAAAAGAAAAGAAAATCCCGGCAGACTGGCATTTTTTTCAATTACATGACCAACGTGTTCAATCGAGGACATGACGGAGGAATCAGAGTGAAGAAGCCGTTCGCGAATATGATGAAGAAGATGACCTTGACGATTCAAGCGCATCGGTTAGCAAGCCTCAAGGATTCAACGATTCTCCCGTTCTCCCACCCCTCTCCCCTCATCCTGCCAATCGTGACATTTGTTCCAACCTCCACTTAAGACAAAGGGGAGGACATCTTGCGTCCAGCCGGAAACAGCTGTGATTTGGTGGGCCGATAGCAATCGTATTCTTCGACTCCAGCGTATATCGATCTGAGTGCCAGCTGCCTTGGTCGAGGCTCGTGCGCTCATTTTCTTCGACAGCTGTTTTTCCATGGAAATACACATTATGGATTCGAACTGTTTTCGGTGATATGCGCAGAAACAAGGGATGAATAGAGGGGGGCCGCAAATTTTCAGGTGTCTTTGATACCAGGAACGTTATTTGAAACATCGCAGATGGCTTCGATCCGTTAATATCTCGCAATCAAACCGTTTTGTTTGAAAATTACGAATATTTATTTGTCTGAAGCATTTATTGTCGGTTCTAAAAGTCAATGAAGAACATTGGGCCCGCATTTTCCTATTTTAATCACTAAGGAATAATTCATGAGTGTTAATGTTGTCCAGATAAAAATTTTCTGCAAGCGTCTGCTATCAAGCTTTTCCCGCAGAAAAAAAATTCATTAAAAACAAATGCTATTCATTGATTTCTCTCATTTTATCCGCAAAACAACCACTGATTGTCTGCCCTCTGTAGCGACTAATTGATCAGTCTTTATTTACTCACAAAGTGGAGCATTAGAGATAATTGAAAAACGCGATGGCGTGAAGTCTCTCTACCTCGGGTGACTCGTGATGATGAATGCCGCGGGGGCAGCCCACCCAAGGACGATCACTGGGCGATTGTATATCTAGACTGCAGTTCAGTTATGGAGTCAACGACCTCAGGTCACTTTCGCTCATCTAATTGTCCTCTCTGTGCGCCCGAAGGGATAAGAATAACCATGACGGGGATATTATTATTTTTTTTTTCATGAAAAGAAGTGAATAATGAATAATGAAAAATAACGAGGCGAAGAGGGGTGGAGTGGGTTGAATAAAACCAGAGGAAACGAGTAAAATATAACGAGCGAATGCAACTCCCATTAACTTTAATGAAATTACCGTAAATTTCGTAACAAAGGGAAGAAGGCCTTGGTAACCCACATTTACGATAGACCGTTTTATAACGCATTTTGAGGAGACTGAGTGAGACAGCTAGATGCATCTGTTATGGGTAGGCACCTGAGCTGGATTCACCTGTCTGTGTGCCGTCAGGTGTTGCACGAAAAATACAGGCTCGTCGCATAACGGATGATCCCTGTTGAGTGGTTGGAACAAAGAAAAGTGAAATTACGAGGTAGTCAGACATGGGCCCTGTGCAGTGGAAATTTTTACAGGTTTTTTTTTTTGTGGCTCATCATCTGCCCTTGGTTTTAGTTGGGGTCAGGTTGAATTGCACCTGTCGAGAATTGTACTTTTTATTGTTTAGAAATCTAGACAGTTTGAGTGCTAAAGTTTTTATCCTTTCAAATGAATGGTAAATTATGAGGGAAAATTCATGGCTGACGGATTTATTTTGCACATTCGTTAACTCTGGTAGATGGGAAATTAAAATTTTAGCGACACTTTTGAGGGGGGGGGGAGGAGGGTTTTTGAGGCGATTTGGGGAACAAAAAGGGTTAAATCTCGCATAGACGGAAAATAGATGGAATGAAGATAAAATATTGTGAGATGGGGACGGAAAATAACATCATTTTATTGTGCAAGTTTTTTAATCTCAAGTTTCACTCTTAAGGATTTCTAAATAGTTGGGACATTTTTTTCAGTGAAAGTTCTCTGCCGAGTTTATGAAATAGACCAGGAGTATCTGTTAATCGCGTTAATTTCGCAGCAATTGTCAGAGAAACGTTTTTTGAACCGGTGAAATTTCCACAATTGCTTTTATGATAGTCGTATACTTCCACCTCGACGATTTTTTGCGACGTTAAAAAATATAAATTTTCCGGACAACTGGACAATTGCAATCAAATTAAAAGCGTCCGGATTGCAACGACGGATGTATTGAATGATTTGAATCCGCGCCTTCTTGACGTCTCATGTTGGTCCTGCCACGTGACTATTTAAATCGAATTTGCCAGGTTACATGGAGCACAAGTGCGCTGTTGGTGTAAGATCATTTGAAGTTTTCCGAACACGACTCAGGTGTGAAATTAAATAGAATTGAAAATTTTAGTGACGGCTTTACGTCCTCGCTGGAACCGTCGCTAAAAGCAAATGTGAAAAATTGACAGAGGAAAAAAAAATCAACGTCGAAAAAAGCACACCCAGGAACACTCGGTAAACTCGCGTGTGTATTCTGGTGATACGACATGCTCCTTTTACCATCCAACAAATACAAATTCTCAGGTTTATACACTCTCAGTCATGCAAATACACTCCAAGGATTCGTCTGGGACACGCGAGATTGCGTTTGAACACGCGTTTCGTCACACCCCGTGGCGGGAAAGAGGTTTTTTGCGAGCGGCGATTTTTCTTTTTCATTCGATAAAGACGAGAGAAGTTGGGGATCGTCACGCTATCAGGCCATTAAAGCCCCGGTGCAATATACCCCTCTAGTACAACCGTTTTTCTGAAGACAGAAAGCCAAAAAAAAATCTTATGAGACAAAGACCTGAAGGGAAAAGGCAAAAAATATCGCCTGAAGAGTCCTTCTGCGAAAACTTAACTGATAGGAACATGAAAAGTTTCTATTTGGAAAAACACATTGTAGCAGACGGAGTGTCAACAATTATGTTTACAGCGAATAAAATTTTCAAATTGTTTGATATCGAAAATTTATTGCTAGCGCTTGCTCATTGATTTTCAATCCTGGTTAGTCAATGAGTCGCGTGAAGTTAGTGGCTAAGAAAACACGCGTTCTTTGGAAAATTTTCACTCACAAATTATTCTCCGTGAATTTTTTTATGTTAATGAGCCGTGAAAGGAGGTCTTTCTAATCGGATTTTCTCGTTAATTTCGATACCTTCCAGTTTTCTCTCTCATGAACGCTGTAAATTTAATTCTCGTTTATTTTTCCGTTTATGGAACGCCGAGGGGTGTCCTACAGTGTTTTAAAAACTCTGACAAAATTATTCAATTTTCCAGATTATTTTACAAAGTCCATTCACAACATTCCCCCTTTTTTCAAATCCCGGGTCTTGATCAAGTCACTCACAAACATGCATCAGTGATATCATCAACTAATAATGACTAAAATGACGTCAGATCCCCAGCCATTAAAAAATGATCACTCGTTTTTGAATTCCCGTTCATTATCCACGTCACGTAAACAATTCTTAAAAAATTCTAGATCGGCACGAGTTTACCCTGAACAAACCGTTGCATAAATTTCCCTCAATGAAATCCCACAATTTCCAAAAGAATTCCGCAACTAATTGAACTTAAACCTCACGATCATCGACATAAGACCCCCATCAATATTTCAAAAAGCCTCAACCACCCAAATTTTCCAAACTACATCCAACCCACAAGACAAAATATCCTTCAAAAACTCCAAAACATCCCTTCAACTGTTACCCCCAGCATCGCAGCCCCCCCAACCATGAAGACTCGAGCCTCGGAGAGCCATCTAGAATCGCCCAGAATCACCCAGACCACCGCACATCTAGCGCCGTCGGGGGGTATGGGGCTCACGAAACTTGATGGTTTGCACGTTTGAAAAGCTGCATAAACCGGTCTCGCGCAGAAGCGAAACGGAAGCGCGCGGGCCACAGGCCGCGGGGGGACACATGGGGGTCTCGAATAGCAGGCCGCAGCCGTTGCTGTGCACGCCATCCCGTTCACACAGATACACTAATACTTATTCACCATCGGTTTCATGACGACGACCTGACCTCTGTGTGCGTGGTCATAATCTCCTCTACCCCACCCGCCCGGTTTCCGTGCAGGTCCCACCAATTCTGCTTGCGCAGCCTCATCTCCCCCCTGACCCTCTTCCCCCTCTCGCAGCTCTGCCACCGCCCCTCCACCCTTCACCTCCCTTCCTCCACCCCCCTCCTCGCCGCCCCCTTATCTTAATCATACGACGTAGTCGCTCCGGCAAGGCTGCAGCGTGACGTCACGCGCGTTTGTACGAGAAAAGGGCGTGCAATGGCCGCGGCATGCAAGCAGTTTCTCACACACATGTACCGACACAAATCCCTGAGAATTGCAGGAGCGGTGCAATGGCGGAAAGTGGCGAGGGGGGGCTGGAGGAGGGGAGGAGGGCGGTATTTCAAGGAGCATTTAGATTTTCTCTTCTCGGTATAGCTCTGTGTATTTTTCCCGTGTTTACAAACACAATCGCCATGTTTCTTGGAATGTTACAATGAGTTATTAAATATTAAAATATTCAATGGAATGATTTTACTCATTGATGGGAGAATTAATAGTCGAACTGGACTGGTACTGGGTGTCTGAAATGGAACGAATAATCACAATCTATATGTATATGTTTTTTTTTTATTCATTCTCGGTGAGAATGGGGGTCGACCACGTGACTCTGTTCGATTTCCCAGTCACGTACTCGTTGGGTGACTACAAACTGGTGATGACGTCATCGTCATCGCGACACGCACATTTTAACATACGTATTATTGTGATTGTCGGGGTGGGTGATGGTAACCATGGTCCGGGTGGGGCTTTTCAGTCATTCATGGTAAGGTTCAGGTAGATTGTTTTTTTTTTTTGCGAAATTCAGATGGGTTTTATGGGTGATTGTGTAGAGGTGTAATTGTGGACGGATATTTTTGTCTGACAACGTGGGCTTATACGCACATGTTGAGGCACTCTTGTGCGATAATGCTGTTGGCAGAGTTGGCGAGATTAGCGCGATGGTGGGTGAGATTATGGTGCGGGTTGATTCGATTATTTAAATGGCAGTTTTTTTTTAGAGCTGAATTATCGCGGGTGTGACGTTCTAATGCGTTGATAGCACCTCTGCGAGGAGATGTTTTCAATGAGATATTCGAGATTTTATTGAGTTTGGGAAATTTAATTCCCAATTGCGAAGTAGAAAATTATGATGTAGTTTCGTTCACATATTGATGAGGTAGTAGAAGGGCATTTGTGGGTGTGTAGAATGCACAAAATTACATTTTATAATGATATGTGCAGGCTCCATTAACATTGATCACGACATTAAATTATTATTTACGAAGAGAATTCAGAAATGATTGAGCTCATGATGTAATTCCATGAACAAATTAATGAAGTTATAAACATCTGGTTGCATGAGCTCTTGTTGGATTCTCTTTTTGCACAACATTTTAATCCATCGATTGCAGTCTTAAACCGCAGCAAGGATAATTAAATATTTTTAATTATCCTTACTGGGGTTTATTCAATGAAAATCATACGCAGACGATTGCAGTGGTGACGTAATTTTGTGTACATATTGATGAAATTATGAGGATTTATTTGAATGGATGATTGTACAGGTGAAAACTAAATAATGTTATAGAATGCTTCGGAATTACAGACCATTCACTGGCGTTGAAAATTGATGAGCTATTACATAATTTTATTTGCCGACGTAGTTACATCCTCTATGAATAGTTTTTTTAATAAAAAAGACGCGTTAAAAAATTGAGTAATTTTTCCCCGCTTAGTAGAATATAATCGATAGCTCTTCACATAAAAACCAACATTAGCCGTTGAAGAGAGCAATTAAAATAATAACAATATCAATGCTGCAATGAATTCTTGTGTTTCTTTATTGGGCGTTTTTTTTTTATTTTATCTAATTTTGATTAGATATCAATGAAAGTATGGAAATTGGAAGGTCGACATGTGAAGCCCCAAAAACGGTTATGATGGATAAATTTTTATCCATTGAGGTTCGACTTCGTACGGAAAAATATATAATAATGTCATAATGCACAAGGTCTTTTTAGAGGCTAAACAAATTGACAGAATAGAATATTTCAGTGGTAATGGGAAAGGTAAACACTTTATAGTGGAGTTACTACAATAATTGTATCGTGATTATCTTAAATAGCAGGGAAAAACGTATTAAATTGTCAGCTATTCACATGCCCATTTATATGTCTCCTTTTATTTGTTTAATTTCACTTAATGATATACATACAAAAATGGTAGGATCCATGATGTCAATGCGTCTGCATATCAATGAGATTATCAGAAAATTAATGATGGGTACTCCACATGAAAGCCAAATAGTTTTAATGATGGAAAAAATTAATTTCAATTTTAAAAATATTAAAAACCAATTTATTCATTCCAGGGAAAAAAAATTCAAATGAGCCAATTAACACATTTGGAAATGGAATTCTCATTGCATCCATTCGTCAGTTTTCCTCTTCCATTCAGTTATTAAATTTAAATTCAGACAAAATAGAATAAAAACGACTGCATGACATCATTCCATCTCCATATGAATGAACCTATGGAAATTCTTTCCAATAGAGTGTTTCACATGCGAATCCCTCGCCGAAAAAAAAAAACGTTAATGATGAAAAAAAGGTACAAGAACCTCTCGCAGAAATAACCTAAGCCAACCTTTCCTCGGGTCAATATCGCAACGGATTCTCGTGGTGTGCGAGAAGGAGAGAATAAAGACCGGAAAAACAGAAAGAGACACCAACTCCTGGTGTACAGGGGGTGAAGGGGGAAGGGGGGTGTTCGAGGAAAGTAGTCGATGTTTCGCATGGAGGTTAGTACCGTCTCGGTGACGCTTTTTCGTCGGAAGGTTAGTAGATGATGAACCGGATTGATTTTCTCTCTGGGGCGAGAGCTCTCCTGCGACGCTACCGGTTGCATTTTTTTTTTCACCACCCCAGTGACGTCACGCGAAAATATATCACTACAAAATCAGCAACAAAAAAATCAACATTCGGGGATGAATAAACCAATCTATCGGTATTTATTCAAATAAACGGTAAAAAATGAGGAGACGACTTCTTGCTCCAGTAGAATAAATCGACAGAATTATCGCACTTTCGGTGCAGATCTGGAGTCCAGGGATTGGCTCAAGCAAATATTCGATGGTGCGTTATATACGTTGACTGGAAAAATCGCAATTGATGGATGTTGAACGGTGGAAGTGACTCGGCAACGTCGGAGAGAATCGTCGGTACTTCCAACGTTGCCAGACACAACTACATAGCGCATTGGAGTATTATACCAACTAGTGTAAAATCGTCGTCTCCTCTCCCCGATGACGTCACAGGCCGCACGATAAACCGAGGCACGTAGCCACTGCCAGCCCGGTTTCCATCGCCAGAGCGTGACTTACACTCGAAAAAAAAAATATATATAACTTCTATAACTCAACTCTTTCTCGGGGCTGATTAAAAAAAATTTTTTTTCACACGATTTTTCATTGTGTGAATTCTTGGGATTACGTTATCACTTTGTAAATGAGCATTCCGTCGCTTTCCTTGTAGTGATAAGAAATATTTAATAACACAAATATTTATGCAATCAAGTTATTAATGGGAATGCAGTAGTTCTCAATGGACCGATAAAATGCAGTGGTTTTGCTATTAATACATTCTAAATTTTCCACTTGGGATTTTTTTTTCATTCTTTTCTTTGGAGTTTTTATATCCACTTAATCACCGCATATCTCGCTGAGTTGCGTGTTAGGCAGTTGGGGACGGGTGAGAGGGAGAAAAAGAGGGGGAGAGAGAGACAGAGATGGAAAAACTTGACGGGCCGTTACGTCACTTTTAATTATCGCTTTGATGCGCGCTATATCGGTTTAAGGAAAACTGGTACGACGGAGGGGGGAGGGAATGAGTGGAAAAATTATCTCACTTGATTGTGGCAGTAGCAAACAAGTTTGCCGTTGAGGCATCTCGAATTTCGCGAAATTGCGAATTGCTGGTGTATTGTCAATGTCAATTTTTTTCTGATATTCTGGTGACTAAGGGGGCTATCGGGGGAAAATGTCGGAATTTGGCGGTTTGGGTGGAAGGGGCATTGCAATCAGTTGAGACAATTGTTTTAAATATCGTACCAACGTAATGGGTTCAAGGTCGTGCAGATTTATCTGCTCTAGACGGAAATAAATGGGGACAGATGAATATTTTAATGTTTTGAATGAAGAATGGAAATTACAGGAGTTCGATCGATATTTGGGGAGACGAATTTAATGGGAATTAGTTGGGAAATTGATGAGGGGAAATACTTGATGTTTTTTGTCATTTTAAAGTTGATGGGAGGTAACTTGAATTTTAACGAGTAAGAAAGTTGAAAAAATGTATTACTAGAAAAATGATGGAGTGTGGAGAGAAAAATACATTAAAATCTAGAAAATATCGAGATAAAATAAACATTAGGGCAACACTAGGAGAAAAAGGACATTTAAAATTTTCTTGAAGATTAGATGTTTTTCTAGAATCCAGTAAAAATTTAAAGAACTGCACTGAAAATGCCTCTCAAAATTTATCAAAACTACAACTGTACACACCATGGAACACAGGGCTCCAGTGTTGATTAACGTCAGAACTGCGACGTTTACGATTTATTTATGTCTGGCCGAGTCAATAAATTGTTGAACGAAAAATGACTCCCAGAGAGGGAGTTATCACATCCTCGCCTGTCTCGCTTATCGGGAATAATCTCACTTTTCGTAAATAGAGAGTCACGTTACCAACTCATGTTGGCGATGATGTCAGATCGTTAATGTCATTTCGTCTCGAGTACATTTAACATGGTAAAATTAATAACTAAGGTGAAGAATCATCTCGCCGGAACGAAAGAAAAGGCGTGAATGAGTAAAGAAAATTCATCGTGGTGTAAGGCGGTCAACGACTGGGGGAATGGGTTGTAAATAAATTGCGTAACGCGTTTTAAAATCATACGAGAGACCGAGCACGGTGAAATCGAGCCGGTGAGGTACAAAGTGTCTCTTGTTGTCTTCTGATGCTGATGTTTGTAATAATAGTAACGAGGGGTATGGAGCGTGAAGGCACCTGGTGAGATAAAAATCCGATACGTCAATGCTTGGGGGAATTTATCGGGACATTATCACGCGTGTTAAACCTCGACTGTGATAAGGCTCTTCCCATTCGTTTTATTTATTAAATAAATTCCCAGGTGCATATCGCACGACAGAGTGCAGATAAGGAGTACGATTATCATAATTTGTCTTATTTAATTTTAATTTTTATTTATCAACGATTGGGGTACAATGAGCCTTTTTAAGGATCAGTATCTTTGACAAAATGGTGTCATTGTTGGTAATTATATCTCACGATGAACTCTGAAAAAATATCTTTGAAGGGAAACAAAAATAGTTGGACTTTCGTCTGTTGATTTCGAGTGATCAATTATTCAAAATAGCCGGTTTTACCCCGTTCATTTGGAATTTCCATATTCATGGGTTCCTCTGAAAGGATTATTACGACGATTATTAACGATGAATGTATAATAATGAATTTTGT
The DNA here is from genome assembly GCF_034640455.1 of Diachasmimorpha longicaudata. Lineage (NCBI taxonomy): Eukaryota > Metazoa > Arthropoda > Insecta > Hymenoptera > Braconidae > Diachasmimorpha > Diachasmimorpha longicaudata. The sequence goes on along the minus strand of NC_087229.1, from coordinate 6,999,455 downwards.
GAAGAAGTTTTGCTGGGTTTCGAATTTAATACGTGGAGATTGAAAAATATATTTTTACATCCTTTCTGTGGCTCTCATTTTCTACAGAAAACATTTTGAAAAATATGTGGAATGGAATTTATCGGATCTAGAAATACGTCACAAGTCCGGAAGGGTGACTCCAATGGACAATTGATGCGCACGCATGCATCTGAAAAAAAATAAAGAGAAATCCACGAACTCATTTAAATCTAAAATATTTTCTAGTCATGAATTATAACGATCCCAGGTACATCACATATAAAACACGGCTCGTTCAGTGCATAAATTCAAATTATAACCGCCCAAAAGTCAATTCCTGGTTGTTGCGCGCGCACGAACTAGGTTAGTTTAGTCCAAAACCCCTTCTGGTTGGTGCATATCATCAGATAACCCCCTATCACTTATAAAAAAAATTATTTCCAACTAAATGAAGCACCAGTAAATTGTTTATAATTATTAAAAAATCTAAAATATTTTTCTGTCATAACAAACGACAAAATTCCACCTGTAACAAAAATAATGTCCCCTCATTGAATTTCCAAACTCAACCAAAATCCAAAAATCTGCAAATTCCGTATAAAACCAGGTCGTCACCGCGCAAAATAAAATTTTCCCAGTGTAAATCGTACTTTTCAGTTGGCACATTCGCGATCCCGGTCCAACCGGCTTTACAATCTCCCTCCTCTTTCCCCTCCTCCCCCCTCTCACCGTATGTAAACCTCGCCCAACTGAGCCAACACCATAATACCCTTCTCGCTCCCTCATCACCCAGTGGATGTGCGGGGGCAGGCGGAACGCGGAGCCTGTTTTTTTCATGAGTAACTTGCACGCGGAGTAAAGGGAGACAGACCACCTATATCCACATACTGGTTCTTCCATTTCTCGCGCATGCGCCCCGAGAAATGTGACGTCGCACATTGTGACGCCACGCTCGCCCATTGGCCCCTCAGTTTGCTGAACGTTATACTCCGCGTTACGAGGGGGGAAAAAATTGTGCTGGGGCGCGCGGGGAGAGGGCGCAAGCGAGCGCAAAAGGGCGGTGGATGGGGATGGGGAAGGGGGGGGGGTGAGAAGGAGGGGGGTCCCACGGATACCCCGTAAGCGAGCCTTACCGCCGCATTCTCGAGCGTTCCGCGTTCGTCATCGCTCGTGTTTCCATTCCCCCTTTCACGTTAAAACAGCATTCAAAACTGGTCAAACATTGGCCCATCGGTCTGAAGTTGCAACGAACCCACCCGCTCAATGAGTAGGTGGATGTGTAAAAGACGCAATAGTGTTTACGAAACAAAGAAGTGAACCTGAGTTTATTTATTATTGTGAATTTGGATTAATAATAGTCACCTCCATTGATTCGTTGAAAATTTTTCACCATTTCGCAGTGACCCCACCCTTGGTCGTACCGCCTCCAGCGGGAAACGGATATATATTATTATTATATTTTTCTACCTCGTTCTGGGGTGTCGTGTTGGCGGACAAAATAGTGCGTCTTTTGTTCGCGTTACGATCGTCAATTCGATCTTGTTTTACTGTGATGCAGCGATAGAGGATTAATCGTGCCTGTGTTTGTGATTGATAAACGCATTGCTCTTGTGATTAGTGTGGTGAACAGTGAGAAAAGAAAAATATTTTTTTTTTTTTCGTGTGTGCATCTGAAAAATCATTATCAAGATGATGGGAAAACGCACCCACTGTTATTTATGCGATTTACCACGAATGCCATGGGCCATTATAATGGATTTTTCGGAGCCCGTTTGCCGTGGTTGTGTTAATTATGAAGGCGCTGATAGGATTGATCTTGTTCTTGAATCAGCTAAACAGCTGAAGAAAGCTCATGGCTTTCAGGATACACGTCCATCAGCTACCAAGAGTTACAGAGCAACGGGACATGCTGAACACAATGGTGGAACAAATATCGATGTATTGCCCATACAAAATGCCAGTCAGGCTCACTCTAGACATCACAATATCGCTAATTATTCACAATTGCATCATCGTAACTCGATAACAGAGTTCAATTCATCGACAAGACAGCAACAGCAACAACAGGCACAGCAACAATTGGCGGCTGCTGCTAGACAACACGAGGAATCACACGATATTGTTAAACATGACATGGTTAAGCATGATATGGTCAAGCATGATATTCATAATGGAATTAGAAATACCAATGTTAGAATAACAAATGCACATCTTGCTGCTGCACATCATGTGGGAATCAATCACACGAGGGGAACACAACTCAAGAGGGGTATATCCACTATTGATGAGGATGAACATCCGGAGAAAAAGTTCTCCATGGATGAACAGCATCCTAGTAGGCCACCGTTGACGAGGGGCGACTCGTTACCCGCTGTTAGTCTTGCTGTCAGTTATGTACAGGACAGGAGCAAGGAGAAACATCCTGTCAGGGCACCCAGTTTCGAGACTGCAACTACTTTCAAACCAAATGGTGAGTGGAATTTGCTTTTTTCTTTTTTATGTTTGGAAAGGAAGAATTTATCGGGGTCAAACGGTATTTTCTTGCGAGATAAATTTGTTTTGTTTTTCATAGATATTTCTATTAAATGACAAACTGTGAAGGTCAAAATTTCATGAAATTTTAGTGACACCAATCAGACGAGGAAGGTTCTACGCGAAAAAAATTTAACAGTAATCGTAAAGCCTTTAATTACCTGACGTTATCTTTTAGTTTATCCGAATTCCCAAGTTTATTACGTAAAATAATTTGGAATAATTGTAGCTGTCAGTCAAGTCAATTCAAGGTCATGTGTAACGTAATCATTTTGTCATTCGGCATTACTGCAATATTTAGAAATGGATTTGCATCAGTTGGGAATTATTAGTAGGGAAGAATGAGCTTGTAAAAAAATTTATTTTTCCCAGAAGATTATGCCTTGATACCAGAAATATATATTTTTTTCTTCCTGTAGCTTTAGTTCATTTTGTCGGGGGAATTCTAGGTGAGTGGGGTTGAGGTAGGTCAGTTAGAGGCAATAGACTGAGAATTATTGTTGACACTCTGGGATAGAGGGCTTTGGAAGGCTTTAGAAGAATTTTTGGTTGAGTTCAATGGAACTCTTGGATTACATTTTCAATGAATGCGTGGCCCAATAGAATTTTATTAAATTTTTATACTGATTATTTTTTTCATCCCAATTTCAACCAATCAAATGGTGGCATTTCCCGTCACGTGGTACAAGTAAGAGAGTTTTACTTCGGATATTTTTCGGATATTTCCCTGTTTGTTGCTAAGCAATGAAAATATCCGATAAACAATTTGTACGCGTTTCAAACCCCAAAACTGTCATTACAAAAAATCAAGTTCAAAGACTTTACCTCGACATGAGCAGATTTGGACGGGAATCCTTGGAGATTATTGATCAAAAAATTTAAAAAAAAGTTCCTAATAATACAGTGAAGACAAAAGCCACAATTTGGAAATAATTCTCGGCATTTTGTGCAGACAAAAATATACGCTGGAGAATACTATATGACATACTATATGACGTGAAATGCCACACATTTAATTGTTTGCAATTGGAATGAAAAAAATAATCCAGCCAAATACCCCTCGACCTTCAAAATTAATCGGATATTTCCCTCCAGTTTCCCTGCGTAGCACCGATCGGGATAAGATTCGCAGAAAAACCCTCGCGCTTCGCGCTCGGGTTTTTTAACCTGCGAACCTTATCCCTCTCGTTGCTACGCAACGAAACTCTCGGGAAATATCCGATAATTTTGAAGGTCTTGGGGTATTACCACTGAAAATTCACGATTTAACGGATGACTTCAGAGAAACACAACATTATTTCAATTTCATTCAACGTGAAATGAAAAAAATTACAGAATTTTAGATGATTATTTTTCCCACCCAAATTTCAGCCAATAGAATTGCACCATTTGTTGATATTTTGTATAGCCTACCTCGAATATCAGCGATTATTTTTCCCATCCAAATCTTGGCCAATAGGATTGCACCATTCGACGTTATTTTATATAGTCAACACGGTATTTCAGCGGATATTCTTGGAAATTTCACTGGAAATTTTGCATGTTGATATATATAAAAAAAAACAAATGTTGAAGTAACCCTCAATTGTATCTGACAGATTAAATGGCAATTCGTTGAAAATTATGTCTCATGGTGCAATTCTATCGGCCAAGATTTGGATGCAAAAAATAATCCCCCGAATACCACTCGAACTTCGAGATTATCTGATATTTCCCTCAAGGTTCCCTGCAAACAAATAAGCTCGTCAAGTTTTCCAGAAAAATCACTCGCGCTTCGCGCTCGTGATTTTTAAACTGGAAAACTTGACACGTTCATTTGTTTGCAACGAACCTATCGGGAAATATCCGATAATTTCGGAGCTCTTGTGGTATTACATGCGATAATTTTTTGAATATTTTGGTAAACAAACGACACTTAACCAAATAAACCTCTTTTCATGTCATGGCACAATTCTCTTGGCCGAAATTTGGATAGGAAAAATAATCACATATAATACCACAAGTGGTTCAAAATTATCGAATATTTCCCGATAGATTCGTTGCAAACAAATGAAGGAGTCAAGTTTTTCAGGCTAAAAAATCACGAGTGCGAAGCACGAGTGATTTTTCCTGAAAAACTTGACGACTTCATTTGTATGCAGGGAACCTAGAGGGAAATATTCTATAATTTTGAAGCTCGAGTGGTATTCAGGGGATTATTTTTCCTATCCAAATTTCGGCCAAGAGAATTGTGCCATGACATGAAAAGAGGTTTATTTGGTTAAGTGTCGTTTGTTTACCAAAATATTCAAAAAATTATCGCTGATATTCGAGGTAGGCTATACAAAATATCAACAAATGGTGCAATTCTATTGGCTGAAATTTGGGTGGGAAAAATAATCCCCTGAATACCACTCGAGCTTCAAAATTATAGAATATTTCCCTCTAGGTTCCCTGCATACAAATGAAGTCGTCAAGTTTTTCAGGAAAAATCACTCGTGCTTCGCACTCGTGATTTTTTAGCCTGAAAAACTTGACTCCTTCATTTGTTTGCAACGAATCTATCGGGAAATATTCGATAATTTTGAACCACTTGTGGTATTATATGTGAATAAACGAAGTCAGATTTATTATTCTATAAAAATTAATAGAAATCAGGGAAATTGCAGTGAAGATATTTTTGATATTTTTAAACGAATAATGAATTAGTAGTGCAGATTCAATTTTTCCTAAAATATAAGAGAATCACGACCCCGAGATGATTTTATTCAGTTGTCAGTGCCGCTAATGGAAACCAGAAGAGAAAAAAAACAACGTGTGACGTTTTGTCGTGACGTCACGAGGCGACGTTATATTTAGAGCAATGAATGAGTTCCGTTGTCTTCTCGATATGAATCTCTTGGAATTCGTCTCGGTCTCTCCTCTCACGCACATCTACTCTCAGATATTCAACTCGACCGTCAATAGTACGACATTTATTTTTTTATCTTTCCCCCCGCCGACACCAGCCTCTGGGGTTATTATAAATTGTCGATAAGTTGAATAGATTCGGCATTTCGGTGTCTCGTTATTCTATTCACTGTATTTAATACTCGTATTTTTCCAGCACCTGTAGTTAGGTATAATTCATCGAGTTCTACATATTTCTAAATATACACAAGTGTTGGATATATTTTTTCATTGTACATTTTCCATTCATTTCCCAATATCGGCGCTTTCTTCTGTATTGACACGTGGAAAGCCCGACTATTGTTCAAGTTGTCCCGCAGTTATTTCTCATTCAAACGTCTCGATTCCTCGGTTTCCTGTGTTTATCAATACAATTTCGATGTTGTTATCAAACAGTGCTGAGAATAATCGAGATATCGTTCGTTGTAAGAGCATTCTATTTCGAACTATTTATGTCTATATGAAACTAACGAGATGGTCGGTTTAGGCAGATGTACACAAGTAAATTGAAAATTTTAGTTTCACCTAATAGTTATAATCGTAATGAATTAAGTATCTTTTATTGCTTAAATTCCAGTGTCATATTTTGATAGCGTAGTAAAAATTACTACACCATATACGTAAATGTCAGTCATCAATTTTTTAACAATCGACTGTCTCATCCATTCTGCCTGAGTAATTGAAAAATTTCATTGCCTTCAATATATTTTACAATGCATCGTGTAAAATACAACGGAGGGTTAAAATGCCACTTAAGGAAGAACCCGTTAATCCTCGGAAAGGACTAGGCAGCCACAAAGGGATAAAACTTGTCGACCCAAAGGGCAGGGTTTCCAGGTCGATTGTTCATCAACCGTTACCTTCCATTAGTACCGGATTTTTCTCGTTCTTTACATCCCAAAAATAAATCATTCAGTTACCTCAAGATCTTAACAGCGGATGCCATTCCCTTCCTCTGACTTTTTGATTAGTTTATGCCAATTGGTTTATGATCATTGCGGGCTGTTTGGAGAAAGGGAGATTTTGGTCGAAGTAAGAGAGAAAGAGAGAGACGTTTGAAAATGAAATAGTGGTGGGTTCTGCGTTGGCTTTTCGGCGGGGCATGTGTTTCCGGTCGAAAATAGACTCCTTGAGAAACTGGCAAGGATTCTACGCTTGAAATAAAACACTTGGGGGAAAAAAAAAATACACGACCCGAGTGAAAATTCACATCTCAATTTTTTTTTTCTAACATCACTCGTCGATTTATCATTTCTCCACTACGCAGAAACCGTATTTCCTCTCATTCCTCATGCATTCTCCCTCTTTTTATTCGTCATCCAAGTTCTCTCGGTCGAGATTATGCAGAAACGTTCATGGAATTTATAATGAAGTGTCTCTCCGCGAATGTTTCAAACAAATACAGATGCAGTATGTTATGTACTTATACATGTGCGAGAGAGATAACGGTAAAAACGACAGACACGAGACAAAAAGACCACTCGAGATATATTATTCACGGGCATTGCACGTGGTTGTCTCTTCGTATCTTGCAAGCATCGAGTTATTAGCATATCTGTGTGCTTCTTTGCATGCAGCTGTGACGTAATAATTATGAATATTTACCCCTCAAAGCCCCGTAAAATCGTTTGAAAAAAAATACAAAAAAATACATACAACACCAGTTACGAAATATTTGTTTTGCTCGCAACTGGTTAGTAAAAGCCAACCAAAAAAAAAATGTAGAGAAATGTCATCGTGGTGAAAAAATATGTTAAGAGTGGCACTGTGTAACGTGTCTTGTAATTTATTTTCTCAAGAATGACTCAACTCTGAGGTCTTGAATCAACAAGTCTCCGTTAGTGCTCCCTCTCACAAGTTGTTTCGCGTATTTCTGATCCATTAGTTATCGTGTGTTGTAAGAGAACGCGGAAAGATTGTCGATCATTCAGGAGTGATTTTTGATTGAGAGAATTGAGGGTCGATACTGGGAAATAATTATTCAATACGTATTTCTCGCACACAACGAGAAATAGTTCAATGAAAATTACGTCAATGGCATCGTATTATTTACGGAGTGTTTCGTACTTTTTTTACTGGACCTTCCGTAATTTTTTATTATATTTATATCTCCTCATGCAACGAAGTGGGAGGGAAATGTGTACATTACATCCGCCGGGTGGAAAATATGACTTTCAACACTTGGGCCACATTTTATATCTTTCAATTTGTCTTTTCATTAATTTGTTAAGTACGTGCTCATTTTTTCACATGCTATGAACATTAAATGAGCAACTGGGACCACTCAAAGGTTAACATTGAAGTTGAAAATCTCTCTCGTATCTCTGATCGAATGCATATCAGGCCATTCATTATCTACATTTCATATCTTCGTCCATTGATACCTCAGGATTAACTCCCATCGATACGAAAAAAAAAATTGTGAAATACGCGATAATCGTCGTGATTGCACCGATTGGCGGTTCGTTCGTCCAGTCAAAATGGCGCCTGTCGGGCTCTCGCAATTGCGTCGCTAGGTGTCGGGTTGTGTTGAAAATACTTGAGACATAAACGACGCTTTATCGTGCAAGCACGTATATCATCATATACTATTTATGTATAAACTCAGTGTCCCCCTCCCCCAGCCCCTCTCTGTCTCTCTATCTCTCTCCCCCCTCGTCATCTGAGTTGCTACTGGGCTACGTCACCGGTACGAGCTGTACGTACTCACTCGGTACTTTCGAAACAAGGCCACAAGTCGGGAGACGCAACGGCCGGTGACTAAGCCCGTTCTGGTGTATCCCCTCTTCTTACCCAATCCCACCACCTCGTCGCGGTTTCCCCTCGTCGTGCATCCCCCTGGGTACAATGTTTCTCTGTCTTCCTCTGGTATCGGGACTACTCGCCCTGGTGGCCAGTGTCTTCCGACGTTTCAGCGCCACGGAGCGGTTCGAAGTTTGTACACGCGAGGGAAAGGTATCTGTAGCGCGAACCGGCTGGTCACGGAAAAGTACTGGTCACATGTCCCAACAGATTGCGTGTCTGCATACTTTATCTTTATGATGTTTTACATTATTTTTTTTCCCCAATGTTTGCTAACTGGACTACTGACTGACTGACATTCGACCGGTTCTTAGGATTTGATTGGTTATTAGTTGAATGAAGATTTCTTAGTTTTTCTAGTCATTTTTTTTTTGCAGCTGATCGAGGCCAGAGGAATGTCACTGGTTTATGCGATTTTTTTTTTCAATCTTGAATTTTTATTGCTTGCGGTTTTATCAGCATTTTTCAGAAGTTATCTATCCAATTTAATGTTATGAGGGTTTCCATGGTTGTTGTCTAATTTAATTTTTTTTCATAGTTGAGAATAATTTGGTTGCTTGTTTGATTCTGTAAACAAAAATTGAAAAACTCGAAATGAAAAATGGTATCGTTCTGAAGATAACTCTTTGGAATTTTTATCAACTTGCAGATAATTTTATCAGTTGAAAAATAAATGAAATATTTTGCTGAATGCTTCCAGTTTTGTGAAACAAGCTGCAATCTTCCAGTGTCATTTGAAATAATAAATTCTCATGAATTATCTATCACTAATCAGCATTATAATTGGTACGGAAAACCACTGTAATATTTTTACAGATTAATTGCTTCTATAATAAATACATCAATTGATTCGGCCCCTGAGTTCAACTACTAGACAATTTACCCTGACCCCTCGATAAGTTCATCAATATTTTATTTATCTGTGATAATGAATTGATGGATAGCTTCATTTATACACAAATGACCGGCTTTCTCTGGATTACCAACGGCTTCCTTTATGATTACGTCAATTTTTGAGACCTTTAAAAGGTGATTAATGTTTTATTGCCGTGCTATTCTGCTCTGGTGATTTGTTAATACTTTATTTGGGAAGGAAATGTCAAACGAATTTCTTTTTCATCATCTTTTTTGGAAGTAATCTGTTATCCATTTCATGGGAATAATTTCAGTTGTGGTAGATGATTTTTAAAATTTCTTCCAAAAATAGGATATTCCGACGATTCCTTTGCAGCTATTTGTTTAATGAAATAAGTACCATTACAAAGAATCAAATTTTTATCTATTCATTCAATTCATAGCTTTATTCGGTTTTGTTCAGTAAAATACACCCAAAAAATCCTCAAAGAATATTTCAATTATTACTCCTCAAACTACTTTTTTTATGGAAGAAATTTTAGTTATGAGCCATTACATTAAGAATATCAAGAAAAGTTAATCTTTAAATTCATCAAAGTTCACCTATCTTCATTGCAAATTTCAAGATAATAAAATAATTGATAGTCTAAATTTTAACGACAATGTTTACGCCTCAAATGTCAATAGCTACGTAATTTTTCAAAATTCCCCTGGGCCTTGGAACGCAGGAAAATTCTCCCCAATCGATCAATAAGTTGATTAATATTTGATTTTTGTCCTCTTCTGCTGGTTTGTTAACGGTCGAACCATCACGATATAACGTGAATGCCGAATGTGGCAGTAGTCGACCTTCGATCACTAAAGCCACGTGGAGAATAGATAAAAAGGTTTTGGGATGGTTAATGCATTGTTTAGTTCTCAAGAATGCCAGGAAAACGTGACTTACGCACTTATGGGGAGGGAGTATGCACAACTACGTAAATATTATAGCTTTGAGTCGTGTATATCCATGCGTTAGGATATTAAACCGGATATTTAGCATTCCCTTATGAACCTAGCTTACACGCATGAAATCATTAAGTGTCCACACGCCTGGAATTCATGTTATGAATTTTTATTAGGCTCGTGGGGCACGTTTCAGTCGTTGATTGAGTGATTCATGATTTAGACTTTCACTTATTGTTGGGAATTGTTAAATAATTCATTTTTCTTTCAATTTACGGGTAATTTGGAGAAAAAAGTGATAGAATTGAAGCAAATTCGAAATAGTTCGCTTGATTACAGTTTAAGTATTTTTTCAATTATAACACTCCTTGAAATATCGTTTCACTCGTTGATTGCGTGATTTATCATTTCGGTTTCCACTTATTGTTGAGAGGTTGTTAAATAATTGATGGGTTTTTCATTAAAGGTGGTTATGTGGGACCTTCAATTCCACTGGCACCGACCAGTGTGGCTACCAATGGCGGAGGTTCACCACTGCGTCCGAGGACTAGTCCTCCTCCACCCCCTCCACCGCCACAAGAGGCAGGCGGTGGAACACAGCAAGGATCTCATCATCAGGGAGGGACTGGTGGACCTTCGCCAATGGCAGCACTTATGTCTGTAGCTGATACATTGACATCTCCCGAGCCTGTGTCACAGCCACCTAATAATCCTAGTCCGACTAGTAGGAGTCCTCCTACTACTACTGCTACAGGACCACAGAGAAGTGTATCCAGGGGCTCACAACATAGTCCCAATGGTTCTGGTAAGTGTTCAGGTGATAATTCATTTTGCTCGTACTGCTTCGATGTTTTGCATAGGATTTCCTGGGCTACAAGTTTTTTTATCACATAACTATAGACGACGAGCAATATTTTTAATAATTATAAAAAATTGTTTTCCAGGCTCTGGCAGAAGACCGAGCGGTGGTGCAAGACAGCACGTATCATCGACAACAGTGATGACGTCCTCAGAAGGTGCGACGGGAGCTCAACCAGCTGGTGCGGAGCCCGTTTCCAACGCGCCTGCACTCAAGTGCACCCTCTGTCAAGGTCGCCTCGAGGATACTCACTTCGTTCAGTGTCCCAGTGTTCCTCATCACAAATTCTGCTTCCCCTGCAGTCGAGACAGTATTAAGAGGCAGGGAGCTGGTTCAGAGGTACGGAAATCCTTCAATTATATCTGTGTAAATGTATTCGTCAGTGAATACAGATTTTTTTTCAATTTTTTTTCTTGAGACTAATGGGCCTTGGTCTGAAAGAATTATAACAAAGTGTAGGGAGTATCTGAAAAGATGTCAAGGGCTCAGAGAAGATATTCATTTTTGCAATAATATGATCATAATGACTCAAGGGATATGTGATCTCAATAATGTGAGAAACAATTATTATTTCCATCGCACAAACGTTTACCAGTATTTATGGAATTAATAATTTATGGATTCAATGGCGTAATTCACATGATCCTCAGATTCCATTTATGACAATTATATTTATCTATTCGATCACCTGAGGCACAATTAGCAATGAATCCTCTCGATAATAATTATCAATGTTACAAAATCTGTCCATTGTATGTCTATTAATGGATTCATAATTAAAAACAGTGCTTAGTGGCATTTAATAATGTTGAACATATAATAATTCATGGCAAGTCTCGGAAATAAGTTAGACTTTACTTGTAGATCTGAGCGAAAGAAGGAAAGAGATAATGAAAAATTGCAGTTAATTCACATTTAATACAGATTGTGGACTACCATTAAATATAAAGACTCAGAGTTTCTGGCCCAATTAGTCCAATGAATGAAATAAAACAAAATAATAACAGTGAATCATAAAATCGGTGCAATCAAATAATTCCGTTTTTCTCCTTCCAGGTTTATTGTCCAAGCGGTGAAAAATGCCCTCTGGCTGATAGCCAGGTACCCTGGGCCTTCATGCAGAACGAAATAGCCACAATCCTTGCCGAGGACACAGCAACTGGTCTCAAGGTCAAGAAGGAGCGCGAGACTTAAGGGAATATGTGCTTGTACAATTTGGTTGAGGCTCAAGCTAAGAATATATATATAAATATGTATATCACACATACAATTGTGACATGAAACTTGTCCATGATCGAGGGAAAATAAATCGACATGTGAACAAGGGAAGGCCTCTGTTTTGGTGGAATAACCGTGAAGGACCACCGAGACATGTCTTTGGAAGATATAAAATATTTAAAATGGAAAATTAAACGTAGAGGACATCCTGTGGGAATAGCACCGAAGACGTGATATTGATTTTGGAGGTGTTTCGTTGATGAAAATTTTTGTGGAGCTTGAGGAGGGGGGCGGTTGTTTGTAGCAGGTTTTGAGCAGTAGTCTTCGGTAATTTTGACATGAAGGCACTTCTACACGACTCGTAATATCGTAGAGTCGATGAAATGAAAAAAAAAACGTTGTTGACGAAGCAAAATCTTTATTTGTTTGTTTTTGTTATTTGCATTTTGAGTTACATCTACAATTTGCAGTTGTCAGACTGCATATTTTCCGTAATTTCTTAATGATTGTGATGATGATGATAATGGAGGGATTATTTTTCACATGGCTTGATCGCCTGTACTTTGCATCCGTCTCATTATATATTTTTTTTGTATTTTTGGAATGCCTCCTGACTGGTGGTAATTTGTAAAAAAAAAAAACACGCGAAAATGTATCTTATAACTGTGAGGACGTTCGTATTTTACTGGTCCCGATGGCGGGCAACTGGAGTAATGTCCATTATTTTCACCACTTTTTTTTCTACATACGCCTGATTAATGGCTAAGTTTATAATTTCAACTCGATTAAAATACGAGAGAAATTCACTGGGAAAAGTCCCAGATTTTTTTGTACATTGTGTATATGTGTACATATATTTGACATTTATTGAAACAAAATGAAGCAATTTCTATGAGCAATGGAGTAATTCGACATTGTGAATGTACAAAATTCATTGCTTTGGTCTTTCATTTACCTCCATTAATTGACGTGTGATGGAAAATTTTTAACACTAGTTATAACTTTACAATTGCATGAGGATAAATTTCACTTTGACGAAGCACTTGTCAGAGCTATTTGACCGAGTGCCTCTGCACTCTTGCATTATTTTACAATAAAAACTGAATTGTTAACGAGCGTTTCTACGGTGGGAAATAGCGTCGTTTAATTGTCAATCTGGCATGGAAATGAAAGACGACACAGCAGAAGGAAATGCAGATTTTCATTTGGTAATAAGAAAAATCAACCAAGTGAGAGAATTTTTTCGCTGCCGCCCAGGGTTTGCTATTTCAATGCTGTCGTGAAGAGTGAATGTGTGCGACTAATGATAGGACGAGTGATAAAAAAAAATTGTAACTGGACGAAGCGTAAGAGTGATTGCAGTTAACGATAAGTCGGTGATAAATGACTGTGCGATAAACCCTGGCATGAAGGGGGGTGAGCCCATCTTTTCTTTTGTATATATTTGTACAAAAAATAAATCGAAAAAATACACACGTTTAGATATATATCGATAATGTAAGTGACATCACACTAGAATGTTTCAGCAATTGTACTGCTATGAAAGTGAGGAGAGTTTACACTTCGAGTTTTCTCACGTCGATTTTCAAAAATGTCAATTTTTTTTCTGTATTCTTGCGAAAGACTCATCGCATTCTGATTGGAATGAATAGTTATTCGATTGTTGTACATTTGTCTTTTTTTTTCTCAATCAAAGAAGTTTGAAAACGTTACATCTGCGATAGTTATCAGATCATTATTTCGTTCCTCAGAGTTTCGTTGAGTTGGAGATAATTACGAAGAAAAATAATTGCCAATTACATTTGTCTGCTCCCAATTTCAATAATAAAAGAATAACTAAAATACGAATTTTAAATCTATTAAAAGATAAAGGATATTCTCATAGAACAATGCAAGGGGTTTTCTATAAACTTTAATAAACAAAAACATGCAGAAGAGGGTTGACAATTAGAGCTCGAAAATAAGACAAATCGAGACGAGAAAAACTTGTCCACCAAAAATTGTAATAGCGCATAAAAAACATTTTTTTTTCTAGTGTATCATATCTTGGAACGTGTAACAATGTACTGTTTATCGTATGTATGCAACAAACAAAAAAAGTAAAAACGAAAATATATGTGTTGATGTGCAATCATTGTGGTTTTTTCTCTGAAATGTTTTTTACTGATACTGACACTAACCGCGATTTTGTCGCGAATGGTCATAAAATTTGTAATCTCTTAGTAAATTCTATGAAGGTCGGAATTCTTAGAATTTTCCAAGAGATCTCCGAATTTGACGAATTATTTGAAGTGAAGTTTACGGATCATCAATTCCTCCCTAAAATTCTTCATTTTTAATGAAGCAATTCCTTGGCATTTTAATCGAACATTTCCAACAAATTACTTGACAAAAAACCAACTAATTCTTCATATTTTCTAGTACATTTTGCATCATAAAATTGGCCAATAGTGAGCATAATTCAGATAATCAAAATTCATGGAATAAATTTTTCCAACTTCTGATACAAGACTTAGTTTTAACTTTCATCCAACAATAATGAAAAATGTATATTTGCTCGTCCTCAGGACCATGCATTTCTCTCAGAATAATTTCCATGCGCTGATGCCTATCTTTTACACGAGACGTTTGTTAAATTCCGGGTGAGAAAAATTATGAAGCTAAAAATTCGGAACATCATGTTTTACACGGTTAGACGGGGTAAAACCGATCCCGAAAGACTTCAATCAGGTGTTAATGGATTTTAAAAATGCATTTGCTCTCATTACGACGCGTTCATTCTGCACGTTCTCTTCTGAGAATACGTCGAACGATCGATTGGCGGGAGATAGACCTTCTCTCGACGGTGTAACCCGAGTAAGAGGGACGAGGTGTAAAAAAAATCAATGTCAGCCCGATCTGGCCAACTGGGGAAAGAGTGGTGGGGAATCCCACTGGCAATATTGATCCGTTGGGGTCCAGACGGCTCGAAAACACGCGGATGCTGCTACTGGGGACCCTGATGGAAAATTTAAACGACCTCTGATATTTTACCAGTCAATTCGAATTGCCTGCAGGCGGGAAAATTATGATGAAACAACTCTCAATGGAGTTTACATTAAATTTCGATAAGTCGGGGTCATGAATAGAGGAGGAATAGCCGCGAGTCGAGGCCAGTGGAATAATGAACTCTCACCTATTAATGCACAATGATCATTGCTGTTGTATACGGTAGGAGGCGACATTAATAATAACTACATTCGGTTGGTGGAAGGGGGGGGGGATTGGCAGTTGTCCAGTGAATAGGTGCATTTTAACTTTTGAGGTCGATGAACTCACTTTGTGTTCTGCGAGTGGGGGCGGTGATCAGATGGGATCCAGGGGGTGGCGAAAGAGGAGGAGAAGGACGTGAAAAATATTTTCATGGAAATTTATGGGGGTTGATGAAGGTGAACATAAATAATGTGTTGTTTTACTGAGAATGGGAAAGACGATTCACGTTCAGATCAATTTTAATGAATTTTAAATACAACAATAACTTATCGGGGTGTTATGTTTTTCCAATAATATTAAATGCGGTCATAAAAATTAAAATTGCAAAAAGTAGACGTACAAGAAATCAACATTTCCATAATTCACCATTCAAACATTTTCATTCATGAATTCCTAAAAATACTCCATACATCTCTCCATTCTCCTGATAGTTCCTGTGGAATTAAACTGACGGGGAGATTGAGTTACATCATACGAGCGAATGAAGATCGAAACGAGCGCGAGATACGTCACGAGGTCCCCTTTAAATCGTTGAGAAATTTGACGGTGAGGTAGGCGGCCCTCGTTAAAGTGACGAGTATCGATTTTCACATGCATTCTCCGTATATTTTCCCTTCACGACCTCGGCCATACGACTTCCCGTCCACCCCTCGTATGCCATCGGATAACATCCCTGAATTATCGATCACTGGTTGGGGTAAATAGTGAGGGTTATTGATCGGGACTCGATGGGTTTTCGAAAGCTGCGGTAACAGCTGTCTATCCTCTTTAAGAATCGATATAGCCAGCGTGTTGTACGACACACGGTACTGTCGGGGGTCAAGCGTGACGTAACACGCCATACGAAACTGTTTAGTATCCGGCAACTGCCAACCACGCGACAGGGTTGTCGACATCATGACCTGATATTTTCTTTCCTTACGTTTCACGATTTTGTGTCATTATTTTATCGTTTTTGCAAGAGTTCGAAGGACAATAATTACGGAAACTACTCGTTTTTTTGTCATTTTCACCGTAAGACAGTATTTTACGACCGCTTAATCTATAAATATTTATTTTTATGATTTCAGAGATAAAATGGAACTGGGTAAAACTGACTGTGGAGTGAATACGCAGGAGAATATTAAAAGTATTGAAGATTATTTAGAAAATCATTCGCGAATGTCTCTGGAAATGCTGAGGAAGGATTCCATGGGCTCGGATACTCTAGAGGCTATACTAAATGCGGAGAGACTCGTCCAGGAAGCCAAGAGGGTCATTGCTGAGACTCGCAGGAGGGCTATTCACAGCAAAACTGTCTCTGAGTATGTACATTTCTTCATAATTTAAGAGTTGACGAGGATTTCCTCCGGCATCGGAGTTGAACGTCAAAGTTGATATTCACCGCAATTTATGAATTTGCAAATTTTGAAAATTTACAGACGTCACTTGTATATGATGAAAAAAAAGCATGAAAAAATCCTGTGATCATAAAAAAACAATTTCTTGCAACCGCGGGGATTTCTCATAAAAATATATGACAGAACATGAATTATTTTTCAAAAGGCAGAACATCTTCCTCATAATACCGGACACATTTTTGCATGGAAACCGCCCATGAAGGAAATCATAAAAATATTTATGACATAACAATAAAATCTACAAAAAATCCTGAAATCTAAGAAAATAAATTCTCTTATCTACAGAGGCTGTCCAATAATGCACCTGACCGAGGAAGAACTAGAGATAAAATCCTTGGTATTCGCCAAATTCGACGAAGCCAACGGAAGAACATTGCGAACTAAATTAGGGTCCCTCCCTCCAAATCCGCCCCACCACCCCCAAGAAGTCAATCCTCCCCCCAAAACACTCTCCATCAGGACCAAGACCCCCTCCATAAAGACGCCCACGACTCCCCGTTTACTGCCCTCAGGCTCTCAGCCACCCTCTAGCATTGAAATTCAGAGAGGGCCACGGGTCGACATAAGGAACAACCTCTCCTTCACAAAAATGTCACCCCTCGATATCCACCCCTGCAGCCTGCCCTCTAGACCCAACACAGGCACTTTCCAGCTGCGCCATGTAGCATCCAAACGTGTCACAATCGATGAGCCCACGAGTTTGATCGATGCTGGCGTGCAAACGAGCCTGCGTGACTCATCGAAAATCCCCATGTTTGAAGAGCGAGATGCACCTTCGAGGTCAGGTCCCTCTGACCTCGACCAAAATAAAATTGATGGATCGAACGAGGTGCGCCACGCTCAAGTCACCGGAGATAATTTTGGTGGGGGGAAAATCGATGGTGAAGGTCTTAGAGCTGGAGCTGGAGTTACCCATTCACCAACGAGCAAAAACGAACCTAAAAGACTTGGCGCTAACACATTCATCGATTTTTTATTCGGGATGAATGCCTTAGATGCTAAAAAATCGGAGAAAGAAACGCCTGGAGATTGTGAAAATTCTCCCTCATCCCCTATGAGCTTAACAGCCCCTGACACAAGTACAGTCGACAGATTACTTGACAAAGTCGACGAGAAATTAAAGACAATAACAAGAAAAACGAAGACGCTAGATCAATTAGGCGCTGAAAGAGATAGAAATAAAAATCTTGAAGTTGCTGATGGACTGATCAAGGAAAAGAATAGTGAGTGCGAAGTGGAGGTGCTGCTGAAGCCCAGATTTAGGTTCTCCAGCTCCTCCAGTGTAGCATCAACGGAGACCTTGCCATCCGCGAGGCTCTCAACGCCCCTGAACAACACGATGGATGCATCGATCGTGCATATTCGATCACGAATGGATCAAAGGGCAAGGGCAGTGGTCACGTCTGCTGCTGTGTCAGACTCTGATAACGTTGGATCCTATGTTATTGATGGAATTGTACCTATGACAAGGAATGAATTATTGTACGATAAAAATAATAAAGCCTTTGGTGATGATAAACCTTCACCCTCCGAGGAATCTGCGACGAATGGAACAGACGAGACTGTATCGTTATTTCCGACGTATTCGAGTGACAAATCAGCGGATTGTGGGGTCCAGAGGTCAGAAAGATCACTGAGAATGAATCGAGACTCTGTAAATCATGAGATAAAAATAATGAATGTTGAGAGCTTCAGGATTGATAACGATATAACTGGGGGTCTTCGGGTACTTCCGGGAGATGAGGATAATAAAGGAAATGAAGGACATTCCGAGCAATTAGGTGAGATTTCTGGAGACGTTGAGAATGAAGAACACCAGGTGTGTGGGTCATCCGTTCGTGAGGGAACTTCCCAGGATATCTCAAAGCTTTCTTCGGAGATTGTGGGAGGCTCCGGTGATGAGAGGAGACATTCGTCACGGATATTGGAAGGAAATGGTGGTGGAGGTAAGAATGGAGGGGATGAAGATGAATGTTCTCAGGAGGGACGATTGAGACTACCTGCAGGATATTCAGAGAAAGATTTGGTCGAGAAATCCTCGAAGAGTTCTATTAGTCATGAAGGAATTTCTTCGGTTTTGTTGGGACACGCACAGAAGGATTCTGGAGTTGAGAAAAAAGGTCTGGAAAGGGATGGAGATGATGGATGTCAGAAGGCAGCTTCGGAGAAATCTGGAGAAGATTTTAGAAAGAACTCAGGGGAGGGCAGTTCCCCTACGAGTTCCGTTAGTAATGAAGACATATCTTCCGCTTTGACAAGACATTCATTGAGCTCTGATAGTTCTGGTGGAAGAAGGAAGGGTTCTAAAAGTGAGAAAGAAGGTCCTGAAGGGACTGGAGAAGGTTGTGAGAAGACTCTGGGGAAGAGAAACTTCTTCAGGAGGTCTATTAGTCATAAAGGAATATCTTCGACGTCGTCGAGGCACTCGTCTACCTGCGGCAGTTCTGATGGCACTAGGAAGAGCTCAATGACTGATTGCTATTCGGAGGGAGAGCTTTTCGTCTCCAGCTCCTGTGGGCACTCCCTTGGAGAAGTCGTGGGGTCCAGTAGGAGTGGAGGGGTTGTCAACAAGATACGCGTTAATTTGCTGGCGAGTCGAACGTCGTTGATGACTCAGGTGAGGATTTTCTTTATCATTATGTCTTCATTTAATATTTAATAAGCTATAATATATATTTAAATAAGGTAATATACATAATGGGGTCCGTATATTATGGCGTTGAAGGGAGAGTGCATTTATGCAGAAATGACATTCAAGGGAAAATGCGGTAGGATGATGAGTAACCTCAACGGCCCCCTAGAGGGTTAAAATTATAAAGTTTCAAGCGAGTTTCTACTTTCTCGATATATTGCCCAGCTTTTGTGTTTTGCATGTCTCATTATTCATCACAAAATTTCCAAGTGGAATGTGTCATAAAAGTTTCTTAATTTAATGACTTGAAAAAAAAGGGGGACCACGAACATGTTAATGAATGGTGTCTTGTATTTTTCGCCGTCACAACATTGATGACTGGCTTCCGAAGGGGCTGAAACATCATGAAAGTTTATTACTCTACAACACTAACTAGCAGCGGAAATTACAGATATTTACTGCCATCTCCACGAGTGCTATAAAAATGTCATATGAAATGAGAGCACAATTTCTCGATTTACTGAGAACCTAATGTTTCGGAAAATTATTAAAAAAATCCCATAATCCAGAAGCTTCTAGAGTTCTCTATGATTTATTGCCGTCAACTTATTTCCGCATAATAACAATTTACACCAAATACAAGCGAACTAGTATTTTTAACATCCCGCTCGCAATAAATATTACTCGAAGTGAAAATATCACGTTGTTAATTACAAAGTGGAGTAATGTATTGAATATTCTGTGGCAGGGTTCAGCTGAAAGCCCTGGCGAGCTCTTGGACACCGACATTGACTCGAATTCCAGTGAGTACACCTCGTAAATCTAGGCATGAAAAAAGTCTGGCTAATAAAAATGCATTATCCGTTTCAAGGTTTCACATCTCGAGGTTGGATTGCATGACTAAGAGTGTACAGAGTCTCACCAATTGCATAAAGATACTCATTTATTAGTCATCATTAACATGAATGTGTTGGGTCTCCAAACACTCGAAATAGAAAAACAGAAATGACGTAGGAGACAATGTCCACTTGTTAAAATTTTCGTTTTTCCTTATTAATTACTAAATCATATTTCAATATTATTATCGTCTGATTATTATCTGTTATCTGTCGTCATTATCGGTAATTATGGCAAAAAAGTTTTCCACTGTGAACTAATAAATCCGCAATCAAAGACGACTAATTGGGAGACTAATCAGTTAATCAACTCAACGCCTATAATTAATTATAAACATCCAGAAACTTCATAATGATACGGTCTATTAGTACTGTTGTTACTTATGAATTCATTTTAATTTTTTTTTCTATGACAGCAATCGTTAAAAAAAAAACTCGTCTTTAAAATCTGACGACTGTCTGCTCGGCAGTTTGCAGATTACGATCCTATGACAGTATGCCCAAGTGAATCTTTATCAGTCGGTACTCGTACATGATAGTTGACACATATATCACCAAGTCTTTTGTGACTCTTCCAGTTCAGTCTGAGTGAATCTGTCAAGAATTCATGAGGAGGTTTTGTTTCTGTCAGTTCCGCTCGTAGGATTCAAAGAAATAAATACAATTGGAGAAGTGCATGCCTTCTGTAATGAAGAAATAAATAGTGCAACAATTGGCAAAGGAAATACTAATAATTTTATCATGGAATTTTATACTACTTTCAATTCCATTTGAAAGCTTAAACTTTTTATTTTAAAAATCACTTGACTTGGTTCGAGAACTCGCCTATTTTTTTAAGAACCGTTTGTTCATCATATTTCAGACAATTATAAAATATGTTGACAAAACGCTGCACAAAATTATTACCTTGCCAATTTTTTATCCATGAGGTTCTTGACAGAAAACCACATGCACTTCTCCGAACAATTGATTTTGACTAGTGTACAACAGTGTTGTTAAATTCAATCGTTTATTAACTGTTTCGTCGTATCCTCTTTCTAACTGATAACAACAATTCTAGAAGTGTAATCAGTCCTCGGTGACTAGATAAAACGACCAACCCATCTCCAATGACTAACCACACCAACGGATATTCAATACCCATCCGAAGCCTTAAAAACTGCCAACTGACAACAATCATAATTCTTCCTAGAATTTCCATAGAATTTAAGGCCCAGAAGACCTAGATCCTACATTGATCACGCTTTTCCTTATTTTTTGAGCAATGCTTGAGTTTCATGGCCGACTTAAATGTTTTTTCCGTATTTCATGTGTCAAACTCTCTTTATCAAACACTTAAGACAATATAAAATATTATTGGCAGCTGAAAAGTTTAAACGAAATAATAAAAAATAATATTAAACAACAACAATACAGCAGTCTGCTTTCTGCAATAACACTGATTAATTTAATAAATGTCATCACGTGACTTCACTCCCTAGCAAAAAAAATCATAATCATTACTGGATAAGTAGATGAAACCCCTGGAGTAACTGTAGACACACCCACAAATATTTAATACCTACCTAAAGCCTCAAAAACAAACAATAACCTCCTTCTCCCTCACCCAAGTGAGTGCCCAAGCAGTTGTCCTTGAACGTATCAGAACGTAATTCGAAGCTCGAAAGACATAACCTGCATTCGGTAAGCTACGTCAAAGGCAGTTGGTGTGTTTACACTATCGTCGGTAGCAGACAGTTTAACATGTGTTTTTCTCTGTGCATTGATAATACACACAGTTAGTAGGATTTTTTAATTACACTGGAGCAATGTTCACCAGCTGACTCAGTTGATGAAAAATGTGCGAGGAGGATTGTCACATGGGAGAGATGAAAGAGAGAGTTGTGGTGGGTTATTGGTTATCAGAGAAGAAGAGATCGAAATTTAATTGGAATGATTGGCAGAATGTCTGTGCCAAAGAGGGATTCGTCTTTAAACTGGTAAGGATTGTTTTTTATTTCAATCTTTGGAGGCCTGGGGGTAACGAGGTTATTCATAGGGTTGTGATCTAGGTGGATCTCAACTCAAGTCTTGACGCTCAGGGACCATTCGATGTTTTTCTTCACAAGCTGACAGATACACTGGCGCTTGCCGAGATGGGAGATCCACAGGTAATCGCAGAATTCATTTCCATTATTCAGGAAACTAAAATGTGCATTTTATTTGCGGACAAATTAAATCTATGATTTTTTTATACGATTAATTGATTGAGTTATTTTGCAGGCGATAGCGATTGTTAGTAGAGTAGAGAGTTATATTCGTAGAAATCCCCAGATGATAGTGGTGGATCCACTGGACAATGTCAAGAAGCTGCGAGATCGTCAGAACTCTTATGAAATTTTGAGAGAAGGAATGCAGTTCAATGGTGATGAATTATGAATTTTTATGTATCTCCGTGTTGAGAAAGACTTGCTGATTTCTCGCCTACCAAGGCTGCTTTTTGCATTTGACTGAATTTTGATTTGTTTTTTCAGATGTTTTTACACCTGATTTCATCGAATTGAAGTCAAGAAATGCGTCAGAAAACCTCAGCCACCTGCATCAACACAATATCAAGTTTCCATTTATTTGTAAGCCACTGTCGGCCCAAGGTTGCAGCAATGCTCATGAGGTAATTACAATAATGCTTTAATACTCATTACTTCATGGTCATTTGGATTTTTATTCTCATTATTATTTACCAAGGAATATTGAAAAGCAGTAAAGAAAAAAATGGTTCAAATACTTGATAAACATCCCATCACAACAACCCATGAATATAAATTTGAATAATAGCATGAGTTCGTTTGTTGCTTTATTTCTTTCCAAGATGATGGTGATATTCAACGAGGCAGGTGTGAAGGACTGTCAGCCCCCCTGCGTAGCCCAAAATTTCGTAAATCACAACGCGATATTGTACAAAGTATATATAGTTGGTAGTCACTTCCACATAGTAGAACGTCCTAGTCTCAAGAACTTCTACCCGAAGGACTGCGAGTCCTCAGGGACATTATTCTTCAGCTCCCACGACGTCTCCAAGAGTGGATGTACCTCTGAGTGGTCCGTAATATCGAAGGAGGACGAGCCCTTAGCAGTCAAGCCCAACTACGATATTTTCCAGAAGATTGTTGGCCAAACCACAAAATTATTTGGACTTGTTCTTGTGGGAGTCGATGTTGTGATTGAAAATCACACTGGGAGATATGCCATAATCGATGTGAATGCCTTTCCAGGGTACGATGGTTACCCCCACTTTTTGAAACATTTTGCCGAGACCATTAAACTCTTGTTATCAGAACAAAAAGCCAGATTGAATTACCGTCGAACATCGATCCTCAACAAGTGCATGAGCACTGATTCAGAGTCGGGCTTTGAGAGTGACGAGAAGAAGAAACAATCGATGAAGTAAACAGCATTTTTCCCTTTTATACTTTGTAAGATAAAGTAAATTATTACATTGTAAAACTTATTACGGATATAGCTAGTCAAGGGGATAATATTGTCCAACAAACTCATTCCAAGTGGATTATTGCAGCGACTGCCAGGAATTAAGCGTTTTATGCTCTTGAAAGTTTTTGTTTTTTTAATGGAAAACCGTCTGGAGGAGTCATGTACGACGATGCCATGAGAAGAAAGGGAATTTCTATGTACAAATGAATTGTTTTATTGTCAGAATATTTTATACGTTGATGTATATTTCTTACGATCAATAATTAAAAAATAATTCTTTGAACAATATGCTCCAGTAATTTTTGAAAAATATATTTACCTGATCACCTATTACACGGAAATTTATTCATATATACTCTATTTCACTGCATATATGGAAAAATATGGGAACTTCTATTTGTTCGTCACTCAGATAGAGAAAAAGGTCTTGAGTTTGCATTTTTTTAGCTCGACAGTTATCGGCCGTTGCCACTGCAAAGTAGCAACAAAGATTCATCCTCATGGGAAAAAAGTCGAAGTCCTCCCATACCTCAGAATGTCTATTTACAAATGGACTGTTGCATCATCAGAATATTTTATACATTGCTGCATATTTCTAACGATCGATGAATAAAAAAGTAATTGATTTTTTGAAGAATACCGTTAAATATTTGTTTAAAAAAAATCCATTCGATCGTTTATTAAGTAATGATGATCCATAATTTACAAGGCTCCATTGCCACCTCAGAAATCATTATCTCAGGTAAAAAACCCAAGTGATTTAAATTCAAATAATTAATTCTACATTCCCCCTTTGAATCTCCTCATTAATTATCCCCTTTGCTCCCTCCAGTCGAGACCCCAGCCATCTGTTGCTGCCACTGGAGAGCAGCAGCAAGGATCTTCAAATTAGGTTTCTGTGACTCGTCCTCAGGGAAGATAAAATCGAAGACTTCCTCCCAGCCGTCCTCAGAGCCATCCTCCCCCATAACACGTCTCCTCTTTTTAACCCTCCTGGGCATCTTCTCGATGATCTTGGCGACACTCTCATCGTCTCCCTTCTCCTCCTCGAATGCTTTCCAGGCCTCCAGGAGAAGTGCTCTACTCTGTTTTTCTCCGCTGGCTCTCAGCGCTGAATTTCCCCTCTCGAAGATTCTCCTGGCTAATGTTACACTGTCAATTCCCTCCTCAACCACAGGATTCGCCAGCTCGAACTTAGAATATGTCATCCAGACTTTGACGTGTGAAGTTCTCTCCAGTAGTCGCTCGAATAAATTCCTGGCATTTTGAGGCTCATCCTGGGATATCTCAAAGTCTATGTATGCCTTCCAGAGGACCTCAGGCATGTCCAGGGTTTGCTGGGATATGGCGAGCTCATAAATTCCCCGAGCACGATCAATATCTCCCAGCAGTGTCTCCAACTCTGCATACTTCATCCATGTTGTGCAATTCTCTGGGCCAAACTCGAGAAATTTTTCATATAGCTTTCTACATCTGTCGAATTCCCTCAACTGAATCTCCAAATCAATATACCCCCGATAGAGTTTATCCCTCGGGCAAATTCCGAGAGCCATTCCCAGGGTCTTCCTCGCAAGCCCCAAGTTCTTCTGTCGAATCTCAAACTTGGCATAAAGCAACCAGATCTTCGAGAAGGTGAAATGCTTATGGGGAATGAGGTCCAAGCATGCCTTGTAAACCTCCCTACACCTCTCCACATTCTCCGTCTCGAGTTCCTCATAAAGAGCATAATTAATCCACAGATAGATGTACCTCCTCCAGAATTCCTTATTCTTAGTCGGAGGAACGTTGGCAATGGCCCTCTCGAAGATCTCCCTGATCTCCTCATGATTCTGTGAGTTTTCAGATTCCAGGAGTTTCAAGTAATCAAACCAGGCGTCGTAGTTGGATGGATTTTCCCTGACTTCCTGCTCGTACTGATGCTTCCTTTTACTCAAAATGACATCCTCAATCCCCGATCGATCACCATATTTTTTCTCGTGGATCGTGTACGCCTTGTATATCTCCTGAGTCTTATCCTTGGGGAGTCTATCAAGAGCATATTTGTAGATGACTCTCGTTCTTTCGTGCTCTTTTTGTCCTTCCTCGAACTTGGCAAATGCTATGAACAGCTTCTCATCGATGTTCTCGTCCCCATAGAACCAGACAGCCCTCTCGTACACCTTCCTGGCGCCATTAATGAACCCATGAGACTCCTCGAACCTCGCGTACTTGATCCAGTGCTTCACCTCGGGATGAACAGTTACAAATTTCTCGTAGATGCTTCTGGCTCGATCTATTTCCTTGTACCTAAGCTCGAAGTTTATATACGTTTGCCAGGCCTGCTCATCAGGCTCCCACTCCATCCACCTCTCGAACACCTGCCTTGCACCCGCAATATTCTCCAGCATCTCCTCCATGTATGTGTACTTGTACCAGAACTGATTGGCTCGAGGGAGAAAAGTCACTGCCCGATCCCACAAATTCCTCGCGTGATTCACTTGGCGATTCCTCATCTCCATTTCCGCGTATTTCAGCCATAGTGTGATGTTCCTGTGGTCCACGTCCAGGGCACGTTCGTAGATCGATCTCGCTCGGTCTATCTGCTTCTGAGTTTCTTCCCAGTGAGCGTACTTGAACCAGTTCGAGAGGACCATTCGGTTCTTTCTGATATTATCCTCGAAGGCTTTGCGCTTTCGCTGCTGGTAATCTGCTAGCTCGTGAGGGTCTGAGATCTTCTGCTTTGGAGGAGGTGGCAGAATCTCGAGGTCTCGCTCTTTGGCTTCGCGGAGGAGCTGCTCCGCGGTTATTTGAATCTCCGCTGGAGCTTTGTTTTTTACCTGGAATTTTTTAGAATCCATGGTTATTGATGAGAGGATAAGAAAATTGATAAATTCATTGAGCGGAGGTGACGTCAGCACAGGCTCATTACAAAGAGAAAACATTCAATTTCAAAGGGAAAAATGGATTTCAGCAGTCAATGCACCTAGTTACTGAGGTTTAAAAACCTCAAAAGTGCCTTGTTTTCCTACTAGCCCACATAACCTCAAATTATTCAGTCACCACCATATTTTGTCAAACGTTAAATATAAGACTCAGTATTGTTATTTAAATAATATCCACGTACCTTCGCCACTTTGGGCATTTTTTGCGGTTTCTCCATAATTATTTTCCAAAACTTTCCCCTAAAAGCAATGAAAAACGTCCCGTTTTCGTTGACAAACACCACTACACTCTCAACAACGAGCGCACCGCAACGAATCACTGCGCATTTCTCCACGCGCACATGAGTCGCGCGCGTGTATTCAATTTTCCATTCAATGTAAATGGGTGTGCGACGGGAATTTCGACGCCTGCGTGTTATCAGTGGTGACCATGAACGCCAGTGGATTTCCCTCAGGTCCCTAATATTTTTATTTCCCAGTGAAAAAAAATGTTCGAATTGTATGGAGTCAATCGAGAGGGGACGATTTACCATTCGCCAACTGGACGACGCAAGCAGGTGGACATTCTCGAGGTAAATGCATCCTCCGATGATGGCCCAATACTGGATAATGATTTTTTTTTGTTGACAACTGTTGCAGACATGTCTTCAGCTATCGTCGCCGGAGTTGATGAGAAAATTGCCGAATGGAGGGACTCTGCACCATTTCAAGGAGCGTAATATGTCCCCGACGAAGAACCTGGACAGAGGTTCTTTGGGCGGGGAGAGAAGGAGCGGCTGCAGGAAATGGCTGGTGACCTGCGGAGTTCTACTCCTGGGGTGCGCTCTCATCACTGCTGTGGGCTTGCCAATAGCTCTGGAGCTGAGGGGCTCCCATCTCCTGGAGGCACGGCTACAGGTAAACGGAGAGGGATAAAGGGGGCCATCATACCCGAAAAAAATTAATTAAAGAAGAAGGAATATTGTAAAAAAATCCATTGGACTTAGTGGACTATTTATTAGTTTTCGGATGTTAACAAAAAACTATATTTTTCTATACAACTTCTATTCCATTTACATTTTTTCTACAGAATTTTCTTGACTCACATTTGAAAAAAATTGAATGGAAAATTACAAGTCAATGTAATCAGCAGAAAATATCTCAGTAGAACAAGTCATGTGAAGGAAATTATTGTATAATAAGTGGAGATAAAATTCTACAGGTCGTCAGGAGAATTCTCTCGGAGACACCTCTCATCGACGGCCACAACGAGTTTCTATGGAACTTGCGGCAGAATCGGGGTCTGCACCTGGACAACTTCCCCTTCGACGAAGATCTGTCTCAAAATACAACATTGGGGCCCCACTGGCAGACTGACCTCGCGAGACTCCATCAGGGTAACATTGGTGCCCAGTTCTGGTCAGCTTATGTTCCTTGTGAGGCGCAGTTCCTGGATGCAGTGCAGCTGACTCTCGAGCAAATTGACATTGTCCGGAGATTGAGTGCCAAGTATCCGAAGAGAATGAGATTTGTCACTTCCAGCGAGGAGCTCAAACAGGCGCACAAGGATGGGGTTCTCGCGAGTCTCTTTGGAATCGAAGGGGGACACAGCATTGGGGCTTCCATGGCGGTTCTCAGGAGCTTTCATCTGCTTGGAGCTAGATACATGACGCTGACACATAAATGCAGTACTCCCTGGTATTTAGCGAGATTTTTATGTTCCCGATTGGGATGATTGTGTGGGATTTTTTCGAACTTCCTGCGCCGACTCGAGAAATTTTCAATGAAAGTTGGGGGAAAGGGGTTTATGGTTATGCACTCCAGCTCAATGACAAAGGACTGATTAGTGTTTATTGCTCGTTCATCTGGAAAACCAATAGAAAACGGAAGAGCGGGATTTGTTGGTATTGTCAATGTTTCTATTTTCAGGGCTGATTCCTCATCCGCGGAGGATCCGAGTGAGTACGCCCCAATGGATTTTCACAGTGATGGGCTGTCTGCCTTTGGCAAATCAGTCGTAAAGGAGTTAAATCGATTAGGAATGCTGATTGATTTGTCCCACGTTTCTACTCGCACTATGAGAGATACCTTGGCCATCAGCAAAGCACCGGTTATATTTTCCCACAGTGCTGCACGAGCACTCTGCAACTCTTCCAGCAATGTTCCCGATGACGTTCTCCGAAATTTGGTACATAAATTTACCATTTGCGTAGACGAGCGAAATCAATATAGTTCAAATAATTTTAGTTTCTGTCTTGAGACCACCATCTGGTACTCGAGAAAAACAAATCCATTTAATAAGTTCTCTTTTCATGATCCTCAACCATTTAATCTGTATTCTTATCTCTTTTATAGTCAGTAAATGGTGGTCTGGTCATGATCAGTTTTGACAGCGCCCATCTCAGTTGCGGCAATAGTGCATCCATGTACGATATTATAGGTAAACAACTCCGAAAATATTCACTCAATGTTTCGAAAGAGAAAAATCTTTGAGTTTTATGGATTTGTACTAATAAACTCGGTTTCTAGCGCACATAAATCACATAAGGAAGAACGCAGGGGTAAATCACGTGGGTCTGGGTGCTGGATATGATGGAATTATGACCCCCCCGACGGAGCTCCCTGATGTCTCCGGGTACCCTCTCCTCCTGGCCGAGTTGACTCGTGATCGCAGGTAAGAATGGAATAAAGAGAAATAAATGACCAATTTGTCTTTCTTTAACGCATGAGTTACACTTCATTTTACCGTCGATTAATCGCTCATTTTACGGGTCCGAAAAAATGACAAAATTGCAATCAGTACATTGTGAGTGAAGAAACGCTGTAGAGAGGAGAATTTGCACGCGACAAATTTCGAAAATTTTGCATTTTCAATGGCAGGTGGTCATCCACGGACATTAAGAAACTCGTCGGGGGAAATCTCATTAGAGTGATGAAGGAAGTCGAGGATCATGCCACATCCATCTCCAATCAATCACCCAACGAGGAGTGGATACCTCAAGAAGTCATCGAGGACACGTCGTACTGTCGGTACCACGATGAGTGAGATTATCGTCATTCATTATAATTAGCATTCCATTGCGTCATTCATATCGTACATTTATATGAAACAAATTTTTATCATCTGACATCCCGTACACAATCTGTATATATCCAATGGTACAACTTGTGAATATCTTGTGATATTTTCGGTTCATGTCGCGATTTGTGGCTTTTGCTCCGGCTCAGAAATTCCGTGGGAGTTGAGTACAACAGAATGTGTTGGGTTGGACCTTTTGGAGAGAGAGAATTGAATTCCAAAAGGGGAGATTCGAAAAAAAACTCTTAATTTTATTGTTGGTCTAAACGAAAGTCGAATCATTTCGATGGTGAGTGAGTCTATGAGATAAGGCCAAGAGATTCTTCCTATTGAGAAGTTAATTCTACAGTAAACTAGTTCTCTCCAGTATATTCCTCCTTATTCATAAATTGTCGACGAATGTGTTGATTAATTTGTAAGAAATTATTTTTATTATTTGTCTGACAGTTTACAAAGTGTTTGATTTGTGTTAAGAACAATCATTAGATTATTTTATTGAATTATTAAAGTAACTATTAGATGATGATCCAGAGGCACTTTTTGTCCGAAATCGAATATTTAAATAAAATCGAATAAAACTCCTCTGACACTGCCCTCTAGAAAGACTCTTCATTGAGAAAATTACGCAATGAAGAACCGAGAATTCGAAGTAGTCGTTTTACTCACCATCCGAGGTTCGTGTCGTTCCACTGATAAATGAATGGCCACAATTGCCGATCACTTGACGGTAATTACTCGCCATAGTTTCTCACTGAAATAACTGTATAACTCGATATTAATTTTCTTTTATATGGCGATAAAATACACGAGAAACGCAATTGTTATTAAAACCTTGAGTTTTATTGAATTCCTGCCTTGAATAGATTTACCGTAAATCTCCAAATACTATTGGACACTGGATGGCAGGCTAAAAGATAACTTTGTACAACTTCTGCAGGCCCTTCGTACTCAAGATATTTTGATGATTCACAGAGTCTGTGATACCAAGCTCTGACGTCAGAATGTAAATTTTCCAATACCAATACCAAATTTTCTTTAGTAAAACAAAAACAGCTATAGATAATGTCTCGTAGAACGTTGTCATTCAGGCGTTCGACAGTAAATACTTCCTGAATATTTAATCTTCTGTGTTATTAGTGGAAAATCGTGGGATTCGTCGATGGACCATGTTTGTTTTGGTAAAATACTTTCCATGAACTTTGGAGAGAAATTTCCACAAGGCTAAATAATTCACGTGTTATTTCGTATTTTTTCCTAATTCTAGAAAAAAATGTAGTTGTAGGAAATCTTCGGGCATTGCCGCGCAATGGGGCCCGTTTTCTGAAATTTTCATCTGAGCCACAGGTGACAAATTGTGATACCGTCGCGTAAATCCTCCAAGTGGATTCCGCAAACGATGAGCCAACCACGAGTTCTGTAAATTTTATTGAATATTTCTAACCCAGAGTTCTCTCAATAAAAATGGTTCTCAATTGGAATATTCACGGAGATTAGAATTTTCGACTAATAGAAAAGAAAATACTAGGGTGAGAAAGTTTCCATCAACGAAGATGAAGGGGGGAGGAGGGGATGAATCCGATAGGAGGCAAAGGAGGGGCATTAAGAGATTACCACTGACCGAGACTCGACTCCTCCGCACAAACTTTTATTACAGTTGACAACCGGCCCATCGTCGAGCACGTGCGCGTCTGTTGTTGTCCCTCGACTAGATCTAAAATGATCGTAATTAAGTCATAGAGTGAATCTAGTTCAACAAGATCAAGTGTTTAATCAGCAAAAAGGAAAAGAAGTAAAACACGAGTGCGAAAGTGTAAGTCAACATTTCACCATTTGTTCCACTTAAACCGCTTTTCCTCCCATTGTTTATCATCAAATTGAATCATTACTTGAGTTAAAATAACAGCTTTCGATGATGAATGGCGATTAAGTCAATGCAGTTCTTCACTTTTGCAACTTAAAATGATAATTTCACACTCGGAAACTGTTTACCACGCGGTTTACCTTAGCCATGCGGTACTGATTCACCCATATTCAGTCTTAATTAGACCCGCGATACACATGGTAGATTGAATGTGGCCTCGTCATGTTTCACTCGTCCATAATTCTCGATAATCTTCTCCGATGCATGAACTTTTCTCAAATTATTTCGAGAGCCTTCGGTAATTTGCGCATCGCTGATCATGACTGATCTCACGAGGGAAAATCCGTTATGATTGAGCCTTTATTTTTCCTCAATTCATTGAACAAAGCCCTCTTATCTCCAGAAATTTCCAATTCTTTTTTTTCCTTAGGAGAAAAGGTCTCAACCTTCCGGTGGTTATCGTCATTAATCACTCACTCTTATTTCCTTCGAGGAATTTTTTTTTCCGGTACGATAATCTTCTCTCTGAACCTCTAATCGTGTGAGTCGATAGTGACTGTTTTTTTTTGGCAAAATGGATCCCTCGAGGGAAAGCCTTCTGACATTTGGATTGATTCGAACGAGACTGTAGCGATAAAAATAAGCTTCATATCCCTTTTGTGGATTCAGCTCCAACCTCTACTTGTTTTTTAATGAATTCTATATTTTTCGAAGTCGGTATATGATTTATATTCATGTTTTAAACAATTACATAACTGTTCACGACAAAAAAGTTTACACATGCAACTGATAATAGTATGTTTCGATACAGGTGCGACGGGGTGGTATCGTGTGGGGAGACAGTAGATCAATTTCAATCTTTAACATTTGCATTTAACATTTGCATGACTTTTTCAAAGTTTTCTTAGGCAAATCAGAACTGGTCAATAATGTAATTTAAAAAATGGTCATCGTATCCTCATTCGTCACTGCCTTCTTTCGCAGATCCCTTGGCTGTCCAATTCAGAACTTATTATGCGGTATAAGGTAAGTCAGCAAATATAAATCAACATCGTTAACAATTCCCTGCAGTATCTATCACGGTAAATCGATCCCAGATGGTTATGAAGTTAAAAATAAATACTTGAAGAAAAAAAAGAATCGTGAATAAAACATACGGATTTCCCACAAAGAACACCTCCACAATATCGATTGATTTGAATAATTACCGAGTTGCAAGATCATTATCGTCATTATCAGCACCTGTTTATCATCTTAAATTTCCTGCAAAAAAACGCGAGTTTTTCTTGGCAATTTCAAACGAAAATTATCCCGCCGTAAAATGGAATTATTCTCGACGGAGGCTACAATTAAGACTTGAATATTTTATTGAATTTTCGTCTCAGGCGTGTGTCGAACAATATGATCCATTGACTGGCGAAACTTTAATGAAGGTCTTTGGACATTTTCAATTAACTCCAAGTAAATGAAAATTAAAAATCTTAAAACCCCGAAATTAACGCGTGTCACCGCACGTGTATCATTAAGCAATTATCTTCATGACAAGTACCATAGTCAATGAAATAATTTACCAGATATTTCGTCCCCAAGCCCGGAAGAAATCTCTGTTTGTCAGCTTATCTCGCATCGCGCCCGTTGACCTCTAACTATTCACCAAGAGATGCTTTGTCGAATAGCGTTGGTCAAGCGATTGAACCACTCGATCGTTCCCAATGATCGAACACGACAGCCCATACAGTGACACACATAATAGCATTGTTGTATGCAATAACGAATGAGTTAATATGTACATCAACGATCGTTATATTTATAAACCGAAGAAGACGGAAGTATTCGCTGTCAGTTGCTGAAGAGGTATGAATAGTAGATGCGTTTAGAAGCCCCAATATAATGTACATAACACCTCACTTTAGAGTCAAGTGATGATACATAGGTGAACGGTGGAGTATATAACGAGAATTGAGCTCAGTATATTGGGCATTATCAGAGGCATTCAATGTAATGATCCTCGTCTGCTCTGATTATATCACTTTTTTTTTTCACTCGTCATTTCCTCCCGGATTTTTAAACGGATTTTCGGTCCACGCGACGGCCAAATCTCTTTCATTCGGGAATTTATTTTGCAGGGAGCGTTACGACACAGGGTCGTGATGATAAGACTTGTTGCAACTAGCTCAGAATTCATATGTGAATAATTTCGTGTGATAGTGCGACGCAGTTATCGTGTGATTAGAGAAATATGTGAAGTTACTCGAACCCTGTGATGCTGTCTTTGTCTGAGATGGTTTTTGCATTCGATGCACAGCTGTATGAGAAGTTGGACAAGATTAAGAATTTCCTGTTGAGTCGTTCATCACGAGCCTAAAATGCCTTAAATCATTTCAAAAACTTCATTCAACAAACGTAAATTTGTGAATTAATCCCCAGCCCCGATTCGTCAATGCCCCAGTGTCAAGAGTAATATCCCACACATTGCAGAGGCTAAGCAATTAAAATTTGCAGCATTAATTAGACAATTGAGTGTAGAATTGATTTGCTATGACTAGGTGATTATACGATGAATGATTATGTAAGCTATGGCCATGTAAATTTGTACGTTGAACATTGGTAGGTAAACGATCCGGAGAATAATGACAGAGGCTCGACGATCATGGAGCAGGATAAGTCCAGTTGGTAGGTGACAATAGGACACATTGCTGTGGACTTTATGGGAATTGTTTGAATTTTTATTTCTATTCTGGCTGTCCAGGTTCGATCGTGAGTGTGGTGAGGAAAAAACATATAAGGAAAGGCGACTGGTGATTGTAGTTGTGTTGTTGACGGTGGCTGTGATTGCTCTTGTGGCAACGCTTTGTCTGCAGATGACGTTTTTTAACTCCAGAGGAGAGGAGAGAGAAATGTGCCAAACTGATGAGTGTATAAAAACAGGTAGTTTTTGGATAACATTACTCGTACCTAAATATACTATTCTTGATACAAGATTCAGTTCTCAAAGGAGTCAGTAATGTTGGGAGCTCCAAACGTTTCTTTACCTCAGACTTTACTGAA
Organism: Diachasmimorpha longicaudata; assembly: GCF_034640455.1. NCBI lineage: Eukaryota > Metazoa > Arthropoda > Insecta > Hymenoptera > Braconidae > Diachasmimorpha > Diachasmimorpha longicaudata. The sequence goes on along the minus strand of NC_087229.1, from coordinate 6,964,780 downwards.
TATTATCATGACAGTAATTATTCCTGTGGTATCCTTCAGCTGCGAGAATGATTGAAGGCATGAACAGGACAGTAGCTCCTTGTGAGGATTTTTACAAATTCGCCTGCTCCGGCTGGATCGCTAGGCATCCAATACCGCAGAGCCAATCCTCCTGGGATCAATTGAGTCTCTTGAAAGAAGAGTTGTTACAAAATCTTAGAACTTTGCTTGAAGAACCCGATCGCGATGATGATTTACGCCCTGTTAAGCTGGCGAGGGCTCTCTACAGAACGTGTATGGATACTGGTAATTCAAAATCTCACGATACGATCACTAGAATTAAATTGTTTTGTGTACCCACGCGACATAGAGCATGATTGGGATTTATATCTCATCTCATGTTTAAAATATCGTCTGAATACTTTCGGTATTTAAATCACAGTTTTTTCGCATTTATATTTGCATATTTAATTTAGTTTGTAGGGTGGGGCAGAATAGAGTTTTTTGTGGGATTTCGTTCCATCTATATGATTCAGGAAAGCATTAATCAACAGTCTATTGGATAGAATTTTCTCTCGGGGCTCTCGTCATATGATATATTTTATTTCTCCAACAGAAAGTGTTGAAAAAATGGGACTGAAGCCAATATTCGAGATTCTCTCTCTAGTAGGTCTACCTCGCGACCCTCAATCGTTAAATGCTCTGGAAAATGATACTGAGATTGACCTAGATGTAGCAAGAATAGCGGGAGTGGCCCAGAGACACTTGGGCCTCAATCTTTTCGTGAATTTTTACATTAGCGAAGACCTTCGTGACACAACTAAAAATCGGATGATGGTAAGTCTTTCATTCCCCTCATTATATCGTATATCATTGATCATAGGCCCAGAAATTTTACCAGAGATCCCGAAAAATGTTATCTCGAGAGCACTAGGTTTTTTTCACAACCGAGGAATTATGATTTTCTCCAGTACTCATCGTAGAATGTTTATGGAAAATTTTGTGTTCGTACAGATGGACCAGGTTTCCCCAGGATTTAGTGAACGATATCTCACTAATCCTGATCGATTTAAATCAGAACTTATGGAGTACAAGCGTTACATCAAAGAGATGGTGGAATTAGCAGGCATGACTCCTGAAAATAGTACACTATTCGCCGATGAGATACTCGATTTTAGTACGAAAATAGCAAAGGTAATGAGAGATAAGTATGGAACAAATAAAATACTACCGAGAATTATGGAATTTAAAGATGATTGTTTTGGAACTACTGACAGATAATGGCAACAACGGAGGAGAGAAGAAGCTCCAATCATTTTCTGCATGACGTGACTGTCAGTGACCTTCAAGCATTGACTGATGCACTTACATTGAGAGTAAGTAAATATAAAAATATACTTTTTGCGATATTTTATTTATCGTCATTAGCCTTGACTTAAGGATCATGGAGAGCTATTAGTTTATGATTGTTTTATATCCTCTGTACAATACCTCGTTCATTAATTAATTGAAGTGGAACTGGACGGAGTATCTCGAGGCCGTCTTTGACAATACAGACGTTGTTTTGGATACTGGTGTGGATGGGATTATCGTCATGGATTTGGACTATTTCCAGAAGCTACCCCGGCTTTTGAGCAATACGTCCTCTGCCACTGTCGGTAGGTTTTTTCAATTGACTTGGGCGCGTCAATCCTTTTTCTTGTGACTAGACGTAGAGAATAATGTCAGGAAGGAAAATTTTCTTAGCCAGATTCGTTCACCGTTTTATAATTTAATGACATTTTGATAGATATAGATTGACCCGGGCGATCGACAACACTTCTGAGATGAGTCATTCTTCTACTAGATTAATTAATCATCTTAAAGGCGTTGACAGCGTAGACCAATCGAATTCGATAGAATTATTAAGAGTTTACTCTTGACAGTTGTTTTTTGTCTCATTAATCATAATTAAAAATGAATTTATGTAGAACTAAAATATGAACATATGTTAAGTTTTGTCTTGTTATAGATTAATTGTTATTATGTCTGTCAACAGCTCGATTCGTCTGGTGGAGCGTGTACTCGACAGTCGCCCCCCTGACACTTCAAAAATTCCGAGATTTGGGATTTCAGTTTTCTCAAAAGGTCTTTGGACTCAAGGCGAAGACGCCGAGGTGGAAGGGTTGTACTGGTAACGCTAATTCGAACTTTGGAATGGCCCTAACGAATCTTTATGTGCAGAGATATTTCAATGAGGAGTCAAGGGAAAAGGTTTCTATTGTTGTTGATGAATTGCTGCTAGTGCTCACAGAGCCAGACAAATTATTACTATTTTCCTCTTCTAAAGGCCCTGGAGATGTTCCTCGACATCAGAGCAGCATTCGATGAGATGGTATCGGAATTGAAATGGATGGACGCAGGAACGCGAGCCAAAGCCCATAGGAAATTGTACGCAATGCGACCATTCGTAGGTTTCCCCCAATGGATAAATGACCCCGAGAAATTGAACAAATTCTACGAGGGAGCTGAAGTAATCCCTGGCCAGCTCTTCGAAACCTTCTTAAGGCTGACTGACGTGGGAGCGAAAAAGACATTGAACAGTTTGCGGGAAAAACCAGACAAGGACAGATGGATCACCACAGGAACCACAGTTAATGCCTTTTACAGTGCAATTTTAAATTCCGTCAGTAAGTACCTATTGTTTTGTCCATCTTATAGGGCCACTTTCTCTGATTATAATTACACTGCACGTGAATGTTTTAGCCTTTCCAGCGGGCATCCTACACCCTCCATTCTACGGTAATGGTCTCGAGTGAGTATCTATGCTTTTGAATAAATGATGAAGAGCTGAGTGAATAATTAATGAATCAATCCCTTGGATAGATCGATAAATTACGGAGCCATGGGCGCGATAATGGGACATGAACTCACTCATGGATTTGATGATCAAGGTAAGTGAAGAGGATTTTACAAATTTATTCGATTGAGAACTTCATAAAGACGTCGACATTTGGCTTGTGATGATTATGCGAGCATTCACTATTTATTATTTATTGTCAAATAACACAGTGAATCTATCTACGAATTGATATGGCTTTCATCTGGAAGCGATAAACAGTGTATTAATTTAGCACTGGAAATTTATAGGGCGTAGATACGATGAGAACGGTAATCTTCGTCAATGGTGGAGCAATGAGACATTGCGGCATTACTATGAGAAAGTTGAGTGTATCATCAACCAATACAGTAGCTATCATTTACCGGAACTGAGTAACAATTTCACAGTGAGTAAAATGTCCTCCGTCAAATGTGTCAAGGTACGTTTTTAATTCCATCTATGTACTGATTGCACCTTCATTTGCTTCAGATTAATGGAATCAATACCCAGAGCGAGAATATTGCGGATAATGGGGGGATACGAGAGGCCTACAGGGCTTATCAGAGGTTGAAGTCGAGGGGTTTGAAGAAACAGGCATTGCCTGGGTTATCTGACTACTCTCAGGATCAGCTCTTTTTTCTGGGATTCGCTCAAGTCTGGTGTGGCAATTATACGAATGGGGCTTTAAAGTCTAAGATCATTGAGGGAGTACATTCACCTAATCATTTCAGGGTCATTGGGACATTATCTAATAATGAACAGTTCGCGAAGGCTTGGAATTGCCCGGTTGGGAGTCCTATGAATCCACCACATAAATGTATACTTTGGTAAATAAAGACATCTCATAAATGAGAGAAAAGTCTGAGTGTAGCGCTTTAAAAAAATACTTTTATGCATTTATATCAACGGTGGTTATTATCACCTGTGTGTAAAGCCATATTTTAATAGAGCTCCATAAAATCCATACATTTTAGATTCTAATTGCACCAGAGTTAGATTCTGATGCGATACAATTATCTCTTCACTGAATACGCATGATCCTGGCCTTGTGTGTATTTTTTTCAAGGACGACTGACTTGTCCTCAACATTGTAAATCGTCAGTCTCTTATTCTTATGGCCCAGAATCGTGAGCTCATTATTTTCTTGATGATAGATGGAGATGAATCAAATTAAATAATTGCATAATACTAGACTGTCCTAGAATGGTTAGATTGACCACAAAAAAATTCAAAGGTGGTAAACTTCGTGGGGAAAATATCAACACCCCAGGGAAAAATAAATCTTCAACACTTCATCGAAAAAATATGAAGGGCTATATATTATCATCTTACAAGTTATCGTCGCATCAAGCAATTCTTCTAGACTAAGTTTCATAAATTTGCACAGGTCAAGTTTACCAGAACTAGACGCTGAAACGAGATAATTATCTCTACCCTAAATACACATGATCCTGGCCTCGTATTCATGTGGTTCAAGGACGAGTGATTTGTCGCCAACACGGTAAATCCTCAATTTTATATCGTTACGCCCCAGAACCATGAGCTCATTATTTGTCTCGCTGGAAAAATCTATAGATTCCATTGGGGATCGAATATTCACTTTCCGAGACAAGGAAATTGGATTCCCCTCCTGATATTTACTTACAAACTAAAGACGTATTCGGATCTGGTAGACCTATTGTAACCATCAGAGGATCAAACCAGGTTTAGATTTTCTCAGCAAAAGAAAAAAATCGTTCGTAACCTCTGTTTCAACAGAAGAAAATTTTTGTAAATTATATTATCGTCATACACGTTATCCTTGCATCGCAATTGGCACTCCCCAATTTTTTCAAATTACCCTTAACAAATTTCCACAATTTAAGTTCACCAGAACTAGATGCTGAAACAATGTAGTTATCTCTACACTGAATACACTTGATCCTAGTCTCGTGTGCATCTGTTTCAAGGACGAGTGATTTATCTTCAATATTGTAAATCCTCAATTTTCCATCTTCATGCCCCAGAACCACAAGTTCATTATTTTCCTGATTGAGAAAATCAACGGATACGATTTTCGACGGGAAATTCTCCTCGGCTGAAATGCCAGCTGTTTCTACCGAATATACATCGAGTTTGGTATTGCAAGCGATGAGATACTTCGTACCGTCTGGGCTCCAGAGGACGATGTTCACATATTTCGCGTCATATTTGAACCGAGAGATCAGGTTGGTGGCATAGGCCTGTCGTCCTTTCACTAGGTTCCAAGTCCTGAGGACACCATCGGCGCCTATTGAGAGGGCGAGTTTACCTGTTGGATGGACTGATAGTGTGTTGACTGCTGATCCTTTGTGGGGGGCCTTCCAGTGCTTCTCCAGCTGCCAATTTCCACAGCGCACGATGCCGATGCTACCGTCATTACCACATGATAGGAGGTGAGTCGCGTCGGGGGTGAATGCCACACAATTTACTGTACCTGAAATTCATTGATTGATTAATTATAATTGATTCTGGAGAGCAATAAACGAAGATTAATTTCTCCTTACGCTCGTGAATACAAAAAAACCATTACCATCATGATGCATAAGTTTTCCCGTCTCAGTCCTCTGTTTCATGTCGTACAGATAAATCGAATCATCAGCACCACCAGATGCTAGATAATGTTTCCTGGCCGTCACAGTTCGCACACTGGCCAGATGGCTGTGGGTAGCAAAACTCCTCTCCAATTTGCATTTCTGTAACAAATTTGAAAACAAAATATAACCTCAACGTTGCCGGGGGAAGTTTTCCTCAATTTAGGTATATTTCATCTCGAGACCTACCTTCTCCACTTTCTCAACTTTGTATCCCAGCAAGAACTGTTCGTAAGTACCAACAATCACTTCAAACAACGTCATAATAATTCAGAATTTCGTAACAATAAGAAAAATAGTTCACAACAATACGAGACACGTGTTTATATCAGAGATCACAGGAGAGATTGCTGACGCTTATAGAGCGGTTTCAATAACAAAATTTCGTAGCGGCGGCGCATGAGCTGCGATGGTGAACGTGTCTGTCGGTAAGGTAGTAGAGACGCCGTGCGTGGCGTTGTGTACCGGGGTGAAGGGTCAAAGTGACCGCCGCGCTTCCTCGTGGCGCCTGCGAAAAGTTATCCCCTGTCTTTGGCTTCGCATTACCTCTCTATGTGTCATACCTTAATCGCGTTTTCTCGGTGATGCACTGAATTCTCACTGATTTCCGGTCTAAACAATTTGTGTAGCCGAGAGAAATATCGTAGACAAGTGACTACATCGTCGTTGGACCATCCCTGTCCGAATAATTTCAATTGGGTAATTGAACTACTGAGTTGTGTATAACCCCCACCACGTTGCGGTAGGCCACTAAATCCTTACGAGTGATCATTCATTGTCCCCGTGAATTGCGTATTGACACGGCAAGCGAATCATTCATCCTATCATTCGGTGACTGCAGCAATGGCCGCCTGTGCTCCCCACATGTCGATCACAAGTGTGAAGTCCCCAATAGTAAACATATCAATCCATCCACCGGTTCATTTTACCCCGTCCATGCGCTTAATTTCCCCAGCCTCATAATCTTTGACAATCGATTATTGTCCATTCGAGGGGACACGTCCATTTTCCACTGCACCCAGACCTTGGAAAACCTGATTATCAACAGATAACTGATAATTTACAGAAGTTGCAACTCGTCAAGGCCTTCCAGTGAGTGCTATAACCCTAAATGGATCAGGAAACCAGAAGGAAGGGGCCTCGCAGTCCCAGTGCTGACTCCGACGACTCTTCACATCGAAGGAGATCGAGGAAGTACGACCGAGACCGATCACCATCACCCAGGAGAAGCAGGTACAGGCGATCTAGATCGAGAGAGCGGAGGTCTGGCTCCAGGGAGAGGAGACGAAAAGAGTCCAGATCTCAGGATTGGAATAAATCTAATCCTCAGACAACTGCTCCACCGACTACGACAGCCCCTGGCAATGCATATGTTCCACCGGTTCTTAATCAGTATCAGGTAAATTATTTTTTGACACCAGTTCGTGTATTTTTCAATAATAAATCAACAAATAATTATTCAATTTCACTCAAACACGGCTTGATAGATTCGGTTTAGTGTTCCCTTGACCCAGATCTAAAATAAGGACGATTACGTTATTCGTTTTCTGAAAATTCGCTGCGGCGTTGATATCGGTCATTAATGTTTCTGTTTAAGGCTCCGCCGCCACCGAATGCAGCCCAGCCCCCGCCGCAGCCCATTCCACCTTACAACCAAGGCTATGGAAATTATAACTACACCTATAATCAGGGATATGACTACACCTATCAGCAAGCGCCTGGCTATCGTAGTGTAAGTCTAAAAGAATACTTAACACCGTTTCTTTAAACAATTACAATGTACGTGGCACCAGGTAATGCTACATTACGACCGTTCAACTCACGTTTCCGATCATAAGCCATACTGTGTACCTCTTTTTAAAAACATTTTATTGTTGTATGGTAACAATCGATCACCATTAAAAAAGTGACGACGACTTGACAAATAGAACATACACAATATGCATTTGAATATTGCCCGAGTGTTGCCGTAAGTATTTACTGAGAGATTTTCATGATGTTATGAATTTGTTTTGGATATTTCCCGGTGAAATGTACAAAAAGGTAAGGACACTGTTCACTCGATTTACAACATAGATGTCTGATTTACCTCTTTTATTATAGGATTATCCACCCCCTAATTGGCAAGGGGGGCAGGTGGCTTACAATAATCAACCAGCGCCTTCTGCGCCGCTACCACCCAGTGACGCATCAAGGCCTGTAGAGCCAGTACCTCCAGGACTTACGGCACCTTTACAAAGACCTGATGATGCCAAGAAAGAAGGTAAGCTGATGATTTTTCCTGTTCAAATAGTATTTTCAGAGCAGGGCACTTGAGCGTTTGCAGATGATAGTGGCGTTGACTTAAAGATAGTTTTAATTAACAAAAATATTTAATTAACACAAATTTTGATTGTGACAATTATCAACTTGATTATGAAAATTTATAAGTTTAATTGATCCTTTGAAGTTGTCAATAGGATTGTTCTATCATAATTTTTAATCTCGTTGGAATCGATTATTTTCTAGCAAGAGTATTGTTATCGACAAAATAATTGCAATACCAGTTCAATTAATATTTTGAATATTTATGTTTATTAAGCTGTTCAAGCTGAAGTTAAGCAACAGAGAGCAACATTGGTGAAACAACGTGACGGTTACGTGAAGAAATCGACGACTCTTCAAAGGGAATTGGAAATTCTCCGTCAGCAGTGTAATGAGATTGGAAAAGAGAGCGGACGTGAGAATAACAGAATCGTCAAAGAGAATCAAAAGCTACAGGTTAATATACTTACACTCCCTTGTAACCAATGGGCAGTGATTTTTCTAAAACTCTCTCTATTGATTTTAGGTGGAGATTCAGAATAAAATGAGATCGATTCACAATGTGATCGACATGTTGACTGGAATAATTGGAGATGAGGCAACTATTGATGATCTCAAAACCAAATTTAAGGTTGAGGCATCAAAAAAACGCTCTCGCAGCCCTAAAGAGGATTTCCCAAAGCCCAATCCACCTGATACACCTGAAAAATCATCAGCTTCGGAAAATGAGAAAGAAATCAAGAGTGATAGGGATAGAAAGATCGCGAGGAATGTCGAGGAGGATTCTAAACCCATGTACAATTTTGTTCACTATGATCCGGAAATGCATTGGTGCAAGATCTGCAATATTTTTCCAAAGACAGCTAAGGAGTATTTGAATCATCTCCATTCAGCTGAACACAAGGAGACTTGTTTGGTAAGTGGAAATTGCGATAATTGAAAGTCTTTGGAATTTTTGAAAGTGAATCATTTTTCGGGCAAGAGAGAAATATTACAACTTTATAATTACGATTGCGGAAAAATTACTTCGAGTCTTTGAATCGAGACTTATTTGTTGTACCATAAAATTCTATAACCTCTCGCTGTTTAGCTGTAGAAATTTGACATTGATTCTCAATTTTAATAATAATTATTGTGAATATTTTTTTTTAATTTAGGAACGTAAAATCGTCGATATGCCATGGCATGAGAAGAATGGAGAGGGAACTGAAAAGGAAGTGCCGTATTATACTGGTCTACCTACTAAAAGGACACCAATCAAAGGTACAATCATAATTTCAATGGACATTTACTAATTAGTATACAATTCCGTAGCTTGTGCACTGATACACTGTTGTTTAACCGGTATGTATTGAAGAAAAAAAAAGCAAATGATTTTTGTTTGATATTGCTCAAAAATCCCCCCAATCGAGCTTTCATGAACAACCGTTGAATGTCACGTTATTCTCTGAATGATTATTGGTGTGGGCAAATTTTTGAGCAATATCTCCATCAACAATCAGAGGAAACTGTGAATGGATCTACATCTGCACAGGATACATCTTCATCACTAATCAAAATACGATTCTTATATATCGTCCCAGTGAAATATCACATTTTTTCAGTTGAAAATCGGGATTGAGTGATAACAAGTGCAGTGAAAATGTAATTGTGGAATCGTTATTTAGAAAAACGAAAAGTGCTGAAAAAAAATACATGAGGTGCGATGTGTTGCAAACCTGCCAACAGATTTTAGAAGTGCAAACTACAACATTTTATTTTAACCTAAAATTATAAGATACTCATCATACCTCACGTTAAATTACTTGTAATTACCCATGTACCTGATTGTAAAGTTTATGTTGCTAAATAAAATGAGCAAATAAACCTTTCCACCGCCCCATTTCAGGGTGTCATCAGAGGTCGCACGTGGATGGAGGAAACTCAGAATTTTGATACTCAACGAAAAAAAAAGAAACATAATCTGAAAAATCATCCCTTTAACTTATCTATCTTTGTTTTTCAGTGACTTGAGTGTTTCGAGGCTGAGCACAAGGTCATTGTTTATGAACTTATGAAAGTTTATGACGTAAATAAATATTAATTTCACTCATGTTCTTTTATATTTGATTATAGGACTTCAATTCTTCAGTGCCGCAACAGCCTGGTATTGCAAACTCTGTGACTCATGGATTGGTGATCTTCACTGCGCCAGTCTTCACTTGAAGTCCAAACGACACTCCGAGACTTATTCGGTAAGCCATGAAAATCATTTTTGACTGTTAGTTACGCGACTGAGGGATTAAGGATTGAGCTTGTCCAGAATTAGCCTTCGAATAGTGTTTCTTATAGATCTTTAAAAAAGTATAAAAGTGAGGGGGACATAAAATGTTTCAATTGTTACTAATTCCAGCGATTCGTTGAGCAAAGTCCTCACTGGGAGACAGACTGGATGGCTGACCGTGAGAAGGCGTTTTCGGATGAGCGCCAGAAGCAGATGCAGCTCGAGCTCCAAAAGCAAAAGGAGGACGAGCCACCATCTTTGCCTCCGCCAAAGTCCAAAAAATCAAAGAAATCAAAGAAGAATAAAAAAAAATCCAAAAAACGAAAAAATAAAAGTAGCAACAGCGAGAGTTCCAGTGATTCTGAGAACACGGACAGCGATTCCGATCAAGACATGTCCAAAAGCATTCGCGTGGCAATGCGAAACAAGATGAAAGCTTCGACTCAGGCTATTCTCAACGAAGAAATAGACTACCACGGAATTAAACTGAAGGGACATTGGAGTCACGTACCCGAGAGTAAAATGGACAATCATCACTCCCAAGAGAACGATGACCGTCAGCTTCTGAATTCAATTCGTGAAAAACTAAAAGCAAAACAAGAGGAAGAGATGAAGCAGAAAAATGAAAGACGTTCCAGTCAGGAGCAGTTGGTCCAGCAAATTGAGCCCGAGAAGGTATACCCTCCAAAGCCAGAACCGCCCCTGGAGGCGTGGGGACCAAAAGAACCTCCTAAGCCCTTTTGGATAAAAAAGGACGAGGAGAAATCTTCGAAATCTACGGACATACCAAAATCTGAGGATCTGCCAAAGCCTCACATGGGTTTTTGGACGAAACAACAAGTAAATATGCCAGTAAAACCACCGGAGAAATTCGAAAAGGAGGAAGAGAGAGATAGAGATCGTTATCGCGATGATCGCGATAGAAAATACGACAGACGTGACGATAAGTACCACAGCAGGTACGACAGATACGATAGGCGACGAGACAGAGATCGTGATTACTACGACGACAGAAGAAAGGACAGACGAAGTGACGACAGCCCAAGGCGAGACAGAAACTGGCGAGAGAGTCCAAAACGTGGATATGACAAGTACAAAGATCGAAGGGAAGACGAGTCGACAGAGGAGTCAAAATTTGAGAAAAAAACAAATGAATCTGCGAAGCAGAAAAAAAGTTCAGCACCTTTGAAGAAAACTCCAGCTCCAGCCCCAAGCAAGGGAAAGCTTCCATTTATTGGTAGACTTCCACTGTTTAAAAAGAAGAATGAAGAAGTCAAAACAACGGAGAGAGACATTGCACCGTTGCCCTATGTGCAGAGTAAATTTGAGGACACACCGCAGGTGCCTTCTGAGATAATAAATCCACCAGGTGTTGTACACATAACAAAATTAGCAACACCTGTTGCCTTGAATAACATTCCTCCTAAAAATCAGTCGATGAAAATTTTGGTAGCCCCACCACCGCCAGTATTAAATACCTCAACAACACCAAAGAGTTCAGCGACTGTTGTGACACAAGTGGTGGATATGGAAATCGAGGATCAGTCTGAGGAAACGATAATCGAGGAGCCCATTGTGGAGAATTCCAAGAGTAGTGGACAGTCGCATCATGAGAAATCATTTACTGCGGAGCAGAATGATGTGACCACTCCTGTTGTCTTCAGCACAACACAACCACCCCCTTTCATCCCAACAAATTCATCTCATTTTACTCAAAGTGACCCTCGGTTTCCCGTGAGACCTCCAACTGTTACGTACACACATCCACCACCTGTTCAGACCCCCTATGCACCGATGGCCATGCCCACGGTGGAGACTGCTCATCCGGAAGCTGTGGAGACACCGGAAGTTGGCAAAGCCGCTGCTGATCCCAGTCAACCACTTCCACAAGATCTACAAGAAGCCCTCAACATTATTTTCCCGAAGGACAATGCTGACGCCAAGAATGAAAATCAGATTGAGCATAATGTTATGTATGGGTCTATGTACGACAGCATGCTGGGCTGTGTGGGATACGGACCGGAGTATATGGATCAACCACCACCGGAGATAACTCAAGCGGAAGTCGAACCTGACGGGCAACCTGGACCTGACGATCTCCGAATGCTCGGCATTGACGAGGGTGATACTATTCTGTAATTAATTGTTTGAATGGAAGAGGGGGGAGGGGGTAGCGCAGGGAGATCAATTGTGAAATAGTTTTTACATGATTATTGAGTTTCAAGGTGAAATTTATGGTTTTATCTTGTGCTGTGTGTGTCTCTGTTCGTGAGGGAGCTTTTATTTGTTACATTTTAATGTTTACTCTGGAGGTAATTATAGGTAATAAAGAGAGTCGAGGCAAGACGTTTGATCTGGTTTTCATTCAGTCTCCATTTGCGATAATAAATGCTATGCAAGACACCAATTCAATAAGAAAATTCAAAACAGGAGTGTAATGCTGGATTGAATCATTAGTTATAAGTTTTTCATTTACTTTGCAGTGTTGCTACATAATTATGGAATATTTATTCAGCGCGATTGCAATCCTCGTTTGCAAACTCATTTTTTTTTCATTAAATTTTTAAGTTACTACAGTCGAACACTATAGGTGATTAAAAAAATTGATACAAGAGAATAATGGTTGTATACTGTTTTATTGAAGGTCCATTTTTTCTGTTCGATCGTGTTACAAAATGTTGCTGTACAACATTCGTTAATTTCTAGGCAAGTTCGTTTCTTTGATTAGGTCATCAGGTTAAATGCATGAATTTCCCTTTAAAAGTGGGGATTTCATGTTTTGGAAATATTGAAAATGTTTTTTTTTTGCCTCGGAAGATAACATCAATAAATGGCTTTGTATTTTTTATCGTTTGCAGTTAAATGAAACGGCGTCCAACATTCTTCACTCTATCTTGGTTTATGTTATTCGAAAAAAAAAACAGGAATTTAATACCGGAATGACTTGATTATCAGCTATATTGCAGTGGTTTTAGGCAGCATTGCCACATAATTGTGCAGCATTTATTCGTTCAATTAAATTTGTTTCCTTATTTTATATCACAATGCAAGTTCGTTTAATCTTCGATTGATTCAGTATTCGATAAAAAAATTTCCCTTAAATATCATGAGAACACGAACTCTATGGCACAAACACACTTCTTCAAACTGATAAAAGCTACGTATCAAGATCGAGCAATATGGAATTGAATTTTTTACAAAAAATTTTCGCTGGAATGATTCACTACTTAATTCTTTCGTGAGATTTTGGTGACGTAGGAATGCAAGATTAATATAATAACAATTGGAAACAATGTCAATAGACTTAACTAAATACGGGAACATTATTCAAATTGACGTGTCATAATACATATCAAAAATCATGGTTCTCTTTTCCCGAGTATTCGACTTCAAATCTGCAGAACCAGTCCAGCGCTGGAGATGTTGTCGCCACCTCCAGCGGTTTGACTAGCTTCAGTACATACTAGAACCGGTGCTACACACAGTTCAACTGCAACATCACGATTGCTTATTTTTATGACTTCGTCCCAGCATGAAACTGGTTTCTCGGTGTTCATTGGTATTCTCGTGCCCGATACTTTCGAGGTGGAGAAACTGTCGTCCATTATCAAAGTCGCTTTGGCGACGTCAATCTGGAAAGAGTAGATATTCTTGTTCGACGTGCACAAAAAAATTGCAGAAAACCCTGGCAAAGTGTCTAGAGAATTCTGTCATCTACAATTCTATTGAAAATCTCAATACTAAAGATATTAAAAAATATTAATAGGGAAGATAAATCCAATAATGGTGTGATAGGTGTATCGACTGCATTATTTGTTCTTCGTTCATTTGCTCGAAATGAATAAATAATTACGAAACTTGTAATAATAATTTATCCTGGTACTTACAGTACTAGTTCCGCACACGTGACGATGAGCCACGAGGGAAGCCTTAGCAGCAGCAGCCATAGTATTCTTCCAGGCTGATTTCTTCACCGTCAAAATAGCCTGATAAGCTAACGTGTGCACATGAATCCTAGTCAGTATTCTAGAATTTGCAATCACTTCTCCCCTTTGCCTTATTAATTTAAACAAAACCCTCATGTAGTCGAGGATTGTGGCAACCCTGGGAGTTGAGTCAGCCACGAGTGAAACATTTCCATAGTACATGGAGTTGTACAAATTGGCAACCTCTTGTTCATTCATTCCTAAACTATCGACATAAGGGATCACCACGTCTTGTAGTTCTACCATCAAACTCTTCTCGACAAATGAGGCCATCTCGAAGTGTACTTTTGTGGATGGGAGTTGCTTTATCATTTGGTGTTTTATCTTATTCAGTCTTTGAGAGCGAACGTCTGATGATCAAATAAAAATCCGTTAGAATTTTTTTCATTTCGTGGCAATCATTATTCGCTATACAGCTGCATTAAATGCTATTGGCAAATAAAAATAATTTTTTACCCTTTTCGAACGGATAATTATCCATCATTTGCAGTCCACTGACAACGAACAGGTCTGGTCGGAACTCCGGTAAAAGTTCATCGAAATCTTCAAGGGAACTGATCATAGGATTATTCGCGTCATTATGCAGAATGTATCTATTGGCCCGTGAGCTCGTAAAGGGTCCCCAGACCTCGCCATATTTGTATTCAAGAATTAAATGCACATCATCGCGCTCTACCTCACCCCCAACGACCTGGATTCCCTCAGGAATCATCAGCTTTAGTGATCGAGTCATTTTGGCAGCTAACAAAACGTCACAGCCCTCTTTGCTGAACCTCATTGCCATCACCGGGGCATTACCACCAATGGCTGAGTATGAGGACGGAAATGACTTGGACCTTTCCACCAGCTCGTCGAATAAATTCGCATCAGTCATGTAACGTCTGCAGAAATATTGTTATTCGGGTGAAAAAACGTTTTATTGAATACACAAATGACTTGACAAATTTTGAAAACTCTGACCCATTAAAAAAATTAATTCCAAGAACTCAACTTCTTGTGCATTAAAAGATAGATTGGGTTTTCATTCAACAAGTGGTTAAAAATCCAAATTTGAAGAATTTGTCGTGATTGATAATTAAAAAATTATCTCTACTCACTCGGCAGCTGCGCCATGTCTAAAGTAATACGCGAAACTCTTGAGTAACTCCTCCTCAGTACTAATCTCATCAAAGTGCTTTGGTTCTCCAACTTTTGGAGAATAATGCAGTAAATATTTTGTGTCTATGAATATATCAGTGCAGGCGCCGTAACCTATGGCAACCCGTGGTCTCGCTGACATTCCATGCTTTGTTTCAAGTCTTTCAAGCCCATGAAGAACAGCTCTCAATCTACTTTGTAGCTCTTCATCCTGAGTTCTGAAGTAAATAGCCACTAGTACAACGATAACCGTTAAAAATGTTCCACAGGTTAATTTTTTTGACAACATTGTTTTTTCACGAGATTTGACTGTTGAGAGTAGTCAGAAGAGAGAACTGAACCCAACTGAAGTGATCTGGATTACTGGTACCTGTCAAAACTGTATGAACATGTCACGTAGTCCGGATGGCGCAATGCGCATGACCAGTCTGATCATGTGAGTTCGCCTTAAACATTACGAATGAATCTTTAAAATTATAAAATGTGAAAGTGTAAGGCGTCTGTTGCGTATATTTTTTTTTCTTTTGAAAAACGGTACGAGAAGAATTAATTAGTCATAACTTGTTTTTAATTCTTGTTCTTCGCAAATAAAATGGAACCGTGTTCAATCTTCTTCATTTTATCTTCACTTCGTGACAGTAAAAAATGACCACGTCAGACGATAATTCAATATGATAAATTAAAACAAGAGCGGAAGACTGGAATTATTTATTATAGACATTGCAGGGTTTTTTGAGGCTGAATTTTTACTAATTTTTTAATCTGCGAAATTTGAGGCTTACAGAAGATGTCCTCCAATAAATGTATTGATATCGGTTTGATCTTCGAATTGAATTATTGTTTAAATAACGACACAATGATTTGTACAAAATTCCTGTACCCAGGTAAAAATTTATTAATTTGCAAAAATATGATTACATAATACTCAAGTTATGAAAATAATGATTAACTAATCTAAGCGAAACAAAGGAGAATGAAATATGGATCTGGAGGAATCAGATGAGGTTGTCTATTTCATTACTTTTGGCATATGAATCTGGTGTAAAAAAAAGGCAAAAATGTCTGGAATCATTGGAACTATGGTAACTGCACAGTTTATCTTCTCCTTATGAAATCTATTATTTAAGGCACTGAGTCGATTATAATAAAAAAATAGATATAAATGGATATTAAATACGTTGACGTTATTTAACTAGGGTCTCATCATCTCCTTGGCCATTTGGTGGCAAATCCTCATATCGTCACAGTCGTGGATCATCGTCTCCATTTTATCAGCAAACATTTGTAATGTCGAATTGACAAAATTCCCGTTCAGTAAGGCATCTCTGCAGATTTGTGTTAAACTCTGAAAACACTTCTGGGGTGTGTTGTCGATGGGTGGACACTCGGGCAAATCTTTTGTGATGGGCCATGCCAGGAACACGTACTGCATCGCCGCGGTCCAGTGTTCGGAGTCGATTAATTTGCATCCTTGTTCAACCAATGTTTTCTGAATACAAGAGAAATAATTATGGATTTAAAATTAATCGCTATGATATTAATGTTAAGAAATATTCGATTTATTCCCTTGTCCTCGAATAATTACCTGAAAAGTTTCAAGATGAATGAAAGCGTGATTGTAAGAGAACTCGTCCATCCTCTCAAAGGACATCAAGCTCGCCGAGACATTCTGTCTGAGAGCGCTCAACCTCTCCCTCAACGGCTGTACATCAGCCACAGGCATCCTCTTTATGACAATGTCCCGCAGTTTATCATTCAAGGACAGTGCTCCGTCCTCCTGCATCGACACAATATCCATGATCACTTTAACCAGCTGTTCATTGCTAAGACCTCGCAATCCGTTCATCAGATTCCCAGTGAATTGTCTCTGGCCATCTCTCTCGACCTTGGACTTGTCCGGGGTCACGTCGTCATTGTCATCGAGTAGAAGTCGCTTCCTTGGAGTGTTCTTCATGTGTGATGACGCTTTCGTAGGACTCTTCACGGGGGTTCGGTCACGAAATGATAGACTCAGGAGATTATCTCGTTTTGCATCAGCTTCTGGAGACCAAACGATGCTTTTGCTCCTGCGTCCGCGCTTTTGGATTACCAATTCGTCCGGACTTGGCGCTGGACTCCATGAATCTCGGCTGTACCTGTTGTTGATGGTATTGACATCGGATGGAAGGGGAGAACCTGGGGAAGAGGAAAATGATAATGTCTACGTGCAATTTTGAAGGGTAAAGAACGTGACGAAGGACATATGCTTCGCGAAATATAACCAACAATTAATGTCTCGGAGAAAAGAATACTTTATTTATAAAAATGTTATCGAATAAAACCGCAAAAGACGCAAATATAACTGACTAATTTTCAATAAAATAGAACATGACAAGATGTTAAATTTTCTCAGGAATTCTCAGATAATTGTCATAATTATCAATA
This sequence comes from Diachasmimorpha longicaudata, assembly GCF_034640455.1. NCBI lineage: Eukaryota > Metazoa > Arthropoda > Insecta > Hymenoptera > Braconidae > Diachasmimorpha > Diachasmimorpha longicaudata. The sequence goes on along the minus strand of NC_087229.1, from coordinate 6,947,215 downwards.
CAAACCAACACATGCTTAAAATTTGGAATTATTTTCCATTCGGATTTCCCATTTTTAGAACCTGAGCATTCACTGGGGATTAAGACAATGCAATTTTTCTTACCTGGCGACACAGTAAGACTGGTTATATCTGGTATCACAGCCAGAGCTTGTCTCAGGGACCTCCGGCGTCGATGTAAAAAATCTCTGGTTGGTGTTGTCATCATCTGAATTGAGTCAACCTAATGTTATTCCCGAACAATCATATGTCAATGTTTTCTCTCAACTTTTTACTGCACAATGAAAGGGTGTGTTTGTTGACTGTTTATAACCTACGCAGTAGGATAAATGAACGCATGCCAAGTGGCGTCTTACTCCACAATTTTCCACTGCCCACTTGGGTATCAATATTGCAGATGAATACTATTTAAAGCAAATTACTGCTTTAAAATAACCCGACAACAGAAAAGATGAACGCATTTCAGACGTAAGTAGCACTAGACGCGCGGGAAAACCGTTAATAAGAGTCCGTGGCTCATTGTTTCGCGCAAAATCGACGTTTACTTTTTTGTGAGCATTAAGGCTGAGTCTTCAATGGGCGGCAAGCGACTAATGGCGTGAACGGCGGAAAATTTGAATTATTTTTGGGTTTCTGGGACGACGGATCAAATCAATAATTATCCGTATATAAGACAATATGCATTGTTTTTTTGTAAAAATTTCGTTAATTTGGTGTTCAGTTATTCACTAATTTTTTTAATTAAAAAAAAAGTTCTAAATTGAAAAATTCTAAGAATGAGCTTTCCAAGGAGTCATTGTAAAAAAAGCCACATATACCATTTCACCGTGGCCCCGATTACATTTTAATGTTCCAAATTTCACATATACAATAATAAGAAAGATCATCAAAGACGAAAAATATGTTTGTATAATAATATATCCATATATCACAAGGTTTTGTAATTGGAGAAAGAAAAAAAGGCCAGTCCACTGAGACTAGGCTAACAATTACATCAACATTTGACATTTATTTCACTATGACACCGTAGAAGAATTACTTGATTTCACATATATATCCCACACGGTGCAGCACATAAATTCATTCTCGATAATTCTATACACGTCTCTATGTTTCACATGATCGGGTCCTATAAATACTCGTTAAATCATCTTCAGTAATAAGTCGATATACCACCGCTGAAAAATAAACACACAACTCGATATACATAATTTACAATCATCTAGAGATATCAACTGCAAAATTATGAAGAAACACCTCGTTCACGAAAAATCCAAAATATCCCCATCAAAAATGTAATTATTTTCGCTAAATTATCGTTCGGTTTCAATATTCAGTAATCATCTCCACAAAATCCCCGAGAATTGTAGATATTTTAATGGCACAGTCTTGAATGATTTACTGTCAGAACAATGACAGTTGATAAACTGCTGATGAAAAAGATAAATTGTAACACATTGTGTTTTTGTTTGATGGGCTCAATTAGCTAAGTTCAAATCCAGCGCCAGCTTGAATCGCATAGAGCAGTTTTTCACGTAGTGTTGATTCATCTAGAAATTCTGGCAGTTTTAGAAGATTCATACAGGTACTGGATGTTGGTAGACGATCGATTGTGCCGGCGTGTTGTATGCAAAAGGGTGGATCAAGTTCCTGATACAGAGAATTCATTAATATTGTTTGCCAGTGTTAGTTCAAATAAAAAAGAATGTTAACAATCGCTATGATAATTAATAATAATCCCTCTCCCCGGCCCTGGTTACCTTAAAGCCTAGAAGAGGCGGTCTGCTGCAGCTAGTAACAAATTTGAGAAGCTGTCCTTTCTGCTTATTAGTAAAACTCTCCACAACCTTCCAGAACGTGACAATAGTACGATGATCAGGAGCATATCCCCCTGTGTAATTAGTGTGCATCTTCAAGTCGTCCACATCTACAGGAATCTGTGCCCCAGAAATAAGGACCTGCATCTCCTTATTATTGAACATCTGCAGCCACTCCAGAGGGATGACATTAGCGATGCCCTGCTTAAAGGCATAGCACTGAGGTCTGATCTCCTTATTAAGTTTATAATCTGCCATCAGATGAATGTACTCAATTCTGTTGTCATTGGTCACTGGGATCTGTGAGCCCTTGGGCTTCAGTTCATCGATCCTTCTCTCGCCAAGTTCATCAGAGAGAACAGTGAAGTCTAGGCCAAGATCAGAAACATCCCCTTTGTAGCTCTTCAAGTACAAAAGATTTCGGTACATGACGGGATCCAAGGACGCTAGATGATGCACATCAACGTCCGATTGTCTTCCCACAATTTTTGAGAGGAAGAACTCAGCGAAGGGCAGCTCCACAAGAAGATTCTCATAAATCGCCTTTCCCATCATTCTCCCAATGAAGTAGTAATGCTTTGGAAAATCGTCGACAAGCAGATGAACCGTTGGGTTGGGGTACAACATGTTGTCCTTGGTGAGCCTGAAGAAGCCCCTGTTGGGATCAAAGCTGGTCTTTAACAGTTCAGAAAGAAACTCCCTGATGAGTCCCCCACCGTCAACTCCAGCCTCTTCAACCCCAGCAGTATTAACCAACTGGACCCTCATCTTGAGCCTCAACTCAGGTTCATTCTCAGGAGATAGCTTGTCAAGAGCATCCTCATACAGATAGTTCCTTCTGACCGATATCTGAATAGAGGGGCCCTGCATGAAGTGGGTGAGCTCCCCCTGATGCTCCATTTTGTCCCGATAAATTAATGACTGAAGAACCATGACTCGATCATTGAAAGGAACGATGAAGGGAACTTCTCTGAGAAGTGTCAGCATCCTGATCTCCTTGGTGGACAGCGGTGGGCCCTGTTCACTCTTCTCTTGATCCTGAGATAGACTCCTCAAGCCCTGAAACGGTGACTGAGTCGTACGATTGGTTCTCCTTCTCCAGGTGATGTCCTGGGGTTTGTCCAAGGGAATAGGAATGTTCGAGGTGATCCAGTGGCCATCAGGACAAAATTGCCTCCTCAGATCTCTCGTGTGTAGCTGTCTGAGGAGTCCAGAGGTTGCTTTGAACAGATGAACCCACATCTGTGTATCTTGTTTGTTCTGAATGCCCTTCGCCGAAGGGCCCAGGACAGCTCGTTTGTAGTCATCCCTGACGGTAGGTCGACAATCAGGGAAGGCCAGTTCCACCAGACCAAGGCAAACACCTTTCAGATAATCACTGAGAGGCACCAACTCTCCAGTTGTGAAGGGCATTGCTGTCCGCTCGTCGTCAGACTCCTGCTCCTCCATAGAATTCTCCTTTGACTCAGCAAAAAACTCGGAGTCGTGTAAAGTGGCTATCAGCAGACTGAACAGCGAACAGAAGACAGCCATCAACGATGCTATGTTCTTCGAGTCCTCAGCAGTGGGGGCTATCCCTCTGGACATTATCTGCACCAGTGGTGTCGATCCTCCACCGAATATCGAAGTCTGTTTAGTCGTTATCAGTGCAGTCCACAGTTTTCTCACAAATTCTGGTTTGAACGCCAGCATGTAGAGGAGTTTGTACTTGTGAGAAGCTAGCTTATCAGTTCTAAGTAGGTTATGACAGAGTTGGCAGAGGGACTGGAGAACAGCAGGCTCCTCGGTCTTATCCAAGGACGTCAAAATCCTGCTGACCCTGTCGTCTTCATTCAGCATCTTGATACACTGGAGCATTATCTCCACTTGGCTCTGGTCCACCATGACTACGTCAGTATCAGAGATGCTCATGTCATCGTTGTCATCGACCATGTTGTCGTTGGTAGGGGATTCCGAGGGCAGAGGGCTCAGTGTTGTTGATGTCAAAGAAGCAAGAACCTGCACGTAGTTCAGTAGAACAGTGTCTGATGTGGAGGGATTGAAATCCTTGGGCTCCAGAGAGAGGACAGCGTACAGAAGACTTTTTGTTGGAACAATCTCCAGTCTGTTGATACAGCATATCAGCTCTGCATAGGGAAAACTCGACAGTTCTGATAGTGCGGGTATTAGGAATAATCTGACTGGATCCGACATCCTCGGTACCAAGATTGTATTCACAAACTCTTTGATCACTATCAGGGCAAAGTCATTATCGTATTTTGTGTCTGTGGACAGTATCAGCGGTTGTTTTATCAAGTCAAAGTAGCATTTTATCCTCGGAGTTGGAGGAATTGACGTGGATTGGTCGAGCGGGGGAATGTTCTCTTCGAGGAGTTTTTTCACATTTGCAAAGTATGAGTTCTGGACTAGGTATTTCAGGATGTCCCTGAGGTGATTCCTATAATTTTCGTTAGAGTCCTTCTGATCCTGACTTTTTTCAGACGTTATAAAGCTCTCAAGGACTCGCAGGGGTGGAGCTGTTGAAATTTGTCGGTTTATGCTGCTTATCTCCAGAATAAACTGCAGACACAGTTTTAAGATCCATCGCAATCGCCACAGCCAGTCACTATTGCTGTACCTGTTCAGAATGTCATTTTTGTTCGCGAGAATGTGCTCCAGCAACCAGATCAATCTCTCGTAGTCGGTCTTTGTGTCATAGAAAAATAGGAGGGTTCTTATGTAGGGAATTAGCTCGGTTGTTTGCAGTTTACCTCGGACTTGGGATTTTGCTCTATCAAATTCTACTCGACAATTTCGTTTCACGGATTGACGGATCAGGTAGCTTCGGGTTTGAGCATGAATTTTCAATGCTGCATTTTGACGTTTACGTTGCTGTTCACGTTTGTTTCGCTCCAGCTGTGCATGCTGAAGAAGGGCAGCTTTCTCGTCACGACGACTGGCTCCAGCCAAATTTTGCTGGGGCCTTCGACGATAATCACCCTCGAAACTGTACATTTTGCATCACCAGGAGACTCTATAGACGTTTTTAGAGGCTTTCGACACTACGAGGAGATTAATTGAGGGACGGAGGTGACTTCGTTGACATTGCAGGACAGTCACACTGTCTCAGTATTTGTTTTTGTCCAGTGACATTTAATCGTACGTTTGGAGGGCTCACAAGACCTGATGGTATTTAATTAAGAGTATTGGCACTTGTTCGCGTTGGTTGGGTTCGCACAAGGACTTTTTGGGGTTCGCACTAGAGTTAGGTTAAAGTACACGAGACTGGGGATAGTGGAGTCATGGCAATCGTCGAATTTTTCGGGCGTAAATGACGGAGACGTTTTTTTAATGATGGTTAACGCGGCACTGTAGATGTGTACTCCCAGACTTGTCATTGATATAGTGCAGTATGGCCTCGGCAGGTACTGCGGCGGTGTGGGTGAGGGTTATGTTGGTGACTTGTTTAGTCGAGTGATTTTTGTAATAGTCGTGTGCAGAGGGCAGCCGTGAGCGAGTCTCCTTTTTTTACTATGAATGGTGACCGTAGATTAGGATTTTTTCGAATTGTTTTGTAGTGATTCGAGATATGGTGATTGCTTTTTCTGTCTCATTTTACGGATCCAAATAATTAGTGCAAAAAAATTTACGAAGCTGTTTGACTCAAAATGTTGGAGGTTAATATTAAGGTTTGTTCATATTGTTGACTCTCCTAAATCGGTCCTTTAAATTGGGCTTTAAAATTTTTGTGTGTAATAGGTAAATCATCCATTGTGAACAAAAGGAACCACTTTATTTAAAATATACAGATTCATTTGTAGTATTTTAAACTAATTTATTTACAGAGTCGTGTAGAAAACTTGGAGGTGACTGACAACAATAATGAATGACAGTCAGGAGTGCAAAGAAATCACTGAGATAAATCAGAAAGTACAAATCTACACTAATGGTAAATTAATCTATAATTGTTTCTTTCGGGTACAAGTGGATTTTGGACTGTTCCTTGCCGAAGCGGATCCATGCGAGCAATCGCCAACGTTCCAGAATCCAGTACGTAATCCTTAGGTGATAATTGAATGCATTTCTTACGAAAAATCCGATATAAGGAGTTCCTGAAATAAATAAGCGACTTTCATAATGTCAACGTATGTGTATGATCATTGACAATATTACATGATAATTATGTGATGGAGTATTTACCTATAAGGTACAGGATGCAGGCTCTGTATGCGTAGTTTAATTGACTAGCGAACCCCAGTGGTTTGTCATCTGCAATATTTCCCCATTGTATCATCAAAATTGGTTTGCAATGGATTTTTTCCCAAATTCATTCAGTCCTGTCATTTTAGATGCTGGAGATACTCACATTTCAATCCACTCATATCGTACCAAAAGCTCATCAAAGAATCGTAATTAAGAACAGGATTAATACACCACATTCCATCTAGCAGCGCCTTTGTCATTTCTGGAAATTTCTCCGGATAATTTTTCATGTGGGGCCTGAATACCTCGTTGACTATTTTTGCGCACAGTTCAGTGGTTTCGGCCTCATTTTTGCGACAAATATTTAGGCTGCAATGGAATGATGTGTGACGAAAATATTTTAATACATCTATTTCTTTCAGGGATGTATTCAGTTTTTCAACATCGTATTTATGCAGTCAAGGCATTAGTATGCAATTTTTATCAGGAATTATGTTGATGATATTCCTCCACAAAACGGTTCTGTCCGTAGTAATCAGGAGCGAACTCCTTCAATAATAATGAACATAATAAACTGCATCGAAAGTCTTCCTTATAGAACGTGCGGATTTGAGAAAAAGAAGAAGAATCATTAACGCGATTTCCATTCGTTTACATATTTTTATATTGCAAAACTTGCTGACTCAGAATGTCTCTTTAGACAACCGGAATTTCCTTATTTGTTTGATAATACAGCGAATGTTGCCAGAGGAACAATGTTTATAATTGGGGGGGAATCAGGGGGCCTCACAGGCAGTGATGTTGAGGATAAATATAAAAGTTCATGGATTATTTCGTTTTCTCACTGATCAGAGATTCCAATAGCATGTCCAACGACTCGCCATAAATGAGTAAATCCCTCTCTTCCTTCTTTCTCGTTCGTCAGACTCAATTTGGTCGGTGTAACGAGTGCATATCCCATGAAACCGAACTGTGTTAGGGCCATATCACGATGGGTTATTCCGCCCATTCCAGCTTTCCTGGATTTCCGACTGCTCGTGGAGTGCAGATATCTCATGACATTTATGGATTTCCAGAACCTTGAAAACAATTACACGACGAGAAATCAGTCTATTGAGAGAGCTACAATGTTTAAAAACTTTCAATTATATTTTATTATCTCTCAGTCTCTGGTTCACTAAAGGAATGATACAAGAAAAATTTTGGGAATTTTCTACATGATTTTAGTGGCTTTTGGCCGGTCTCGTAAACTATTGATCAAAAAACATTATTCAAAATTGCAATTAATTAATTAATTCCCTTAGATTATTCAATATTTACCTGGAGTTGGGATCGTTAATATCAGACACATACAGTTCGCGCACATGCAGTATCGTCTCGAGATACCTAGTGAACGCCTTACAGGCAGTGCCACTTTTTTTCGTCCATACTAGGATCTAAAAGGATCAATTTGACAATTGCATAAAATATTAATTGGCACTCCGGGACAATCATTACTCAATAAAAAAATTATAATTTGTCTTCACTTTCAAGATCGATGGAATAACTAAAACAGCGAGGAGTCCACTTATGGCGCCTAGAGTACACCCCATGTAATTATTGCAATAGTACTTCTGTCCACTGAAATGCGTTAATCGTATGTTAATTATTTTAAAATAGTGGGGGATTATTATGATAGGAATGAGATGAAAACTTACGCTTTGAATAAGTGCTCGTCATACCAGTCTGGTAAGTCATCTTTTCTAAAGGCTCTCGGTGTTTCATCAATAACACTCGTGTCATCGACTAGATCGGCAAAGTGCTGGTCAACTGTAACTGCTTGAGCTGAAATAGTAACGAAGGGGAGGAGTCAGATCTTCCTCAGGCACAAAAAAAGTAAGATGAAAGCCTATAAGTAATCTATCATATATCATAATTTATAAGTCAATAGTTGGTAAAATTCCATTAACAAGAATTGTGCAATGAAAATAAAAACAAAATGAACAAAATGAAATAAATTTACATGCGAATTTTCCATTAGAAAATCGAGTGCACATACCTTCGTTTATGTGTTCCTCTCGCGTCATTCTCATGAGTTGGCGTAATTAAGATATATTACAGATGTCCGGGAGGGAAGATTGAAGCCTGTATGACTCCCGCTTTTATTCAACGTCACTTCATCATCATTGTGATGCACATCCGAATGAGTTTTTTACTATTTTTGACAATGAACTTGAGGAAGTTGGAGTTTGAGTGACCGAAAACAGTACCAATTCTTTCAGTATCTTTTTGTTACATCCGTACGAGCATGAGGATGTTCGTAGAAGAGGTAATAAAAGAGAGAACCGGCTTTGCTTCCGTAGGCAGACTGGTCGCTCTGCTTGGAGAGGCTGCCGATCGGAGCCAGGTGTAGCCATATAGTATACCCGTATGTAAAATGCTGGGAGAGGGGGAAAGGTTTATTCATTTCGAGGCGCGATTTCAGTTACAAATTTTTCGTTTCAGTTCGCGGTTTTGGTGCTTTAAACTTTGACTCAATTTTATGAATTTTTTGTACAATTTTTCTGATCCTTAATTTTTAAAATTTTTGTTTTGCAAATGTCCTAAGAAGATTTAGCGGCTACTTTTATTATTTGTTATGTAATATTTTTGGAATTGTTACCCTCGTAGTGCGTCCTGTTTTTGAAAATATTCTCGGAGGTGAGAATTAGCGAATCGTCCCTTCCATGTTCGAAGTGACAGTTGTGAATGTGTAGGGGCATTAAACAGAGTGGACGAGGGCAAACTTAAATCAGTTCGATATCTACATTTATCTATATTTGTGAAGCTACACTTTGCACTTGTATTCTTATCACAATACCTTCCACATGTCCCACACGCTCTTCGCAATTTTTTAGAATATTTGCACAGTATTAACGTGGATGGCCAAGTAATCTGCGCAAATGAAAAATTTTCACTAAAATCCGCCATCAAAAATACATAACTGCCTTCAGAAATTCGAAGAATACCAACAATTTTTAAGGAACTGTGATTGAAAATTTCTGCAGCTGCTTAACTGCACTTGCATAGTCGATGTGCCTTGTTTTTACTCGTTAATTCAAAGTAGAAAATAATTGTTGCTATTATGTAGCCAATGAGAAGTACTACGAATCCTGCACCGAGAGGTTTCAATTTCAAAGCTCTAGGGCCGTCAGTATTTTCTCCGTCGTGCTCGATAAAAACATCGCGATGACTGCCGTTGACCCTGCGACGAATGACGTCTCGCAGGTGATATTCAACTAAACCAGTTTCCGTTAAGCGTCGCATCATCTATTTTTTTAAAAATTCCCCATTGATTAATAAATAAAATGCAGTTGTGGAGTTTACTCAAGACGTAATTACGGTGTCAATTGAGGGCACAAGCCATGATTGAGCGCCGAAGGAAATATAGAATTTAGCTGTCGATTCTCGCATCACCCTGTAATTCTGAAAAATATGAGGAAAAAGGATAAAAGATTGGCGGAATGTCGGAAAATCAAAATTACTAGTTTTAGAGGGTCAGAAACCGGAAGCCACCGATCTTCTCTGTGAACGTAATTTTGCGGTGTTTTTTTTCGATTTTGTAGGATGTAGGATATTGTAATATTGATGGGTTATTTACAGCAAGATCGCTATTGCAAATGTTGACCTCTGGGAAGAAGATCGAATGGCTGATCTTTCCAATAATAGCGTAATTGCCTTTTCGAATTTTCGACTGTCTATCTTCTTGACTGTTTTCGATGAGGAATCCGTTGGACAATTGTTTGGCGTATGGATCCTGTAAAAATATTCTTCTGATCTTATATATTTGCTATAATTTATGCATGTTAGCATTGTTGATATTTTACGTTCAGGTCGAAGTAATGTTTGTAGTTCGGCGGTGTTCTTTCCCGACCCCACGTTAGATTAGCTTTGACAAATTGGGCTATTGTGTCAATCCTGGAAAAATAGCAATTAAGAAATATACGAGCGAAGCTCGAAAGCTTTCGTATTCTAGCGGTACTCAGATACTATCAGACCAGAAGAATTATGAGGTGTGGTACAGAGAAATATTCATTTCTGAATAATTGCTAAATTTTTTTTCACAGGTAATTATGCACGTTCTGTGGATTAATTACCTTGGCGCATAGTCTGGAGTAGTTAGTATTGCAGCTAAACTGCTAGAATAGGCCGTTACCATGAGAAGTCCAGCAAAGTGCCAAAATTGAAGTTGAATTCGAATTCCCTGAGTTTTTCGAGGCGCCCAGGTACCCACTAGTCGGCCTACCACTTCCATGAGGGTATTTATATAGCTTCTGAACCCTTCAATATGACATTTATGTTAAACATATTAAAACTGAGAGCCACACCCGATTAACAGTAAAAATCCCGTTGATGTCTCGTCCATTTTCGTGCGAATCGGGTCAAAAAGGACAACACATTGATCATGTGAATATCCTAATTTTCTGTACGAATAATTAAATAATTACTTGGAGGTAATTTCGAATTAATCCGTGCCTTCCCCCATATGGCGATGCTTTCGAGTACGACAATTGCAATGACCGCGATCCAAACGTTCAGTCGAAAGGGTCTCGCAAGGGCCCAAACATTCTCTGTGGGTTTTGGTCGGGGTACCAGAAAGTTTATCCACACTTGGTGCCAGGGCACAGATAAATTCACGTACTGGGATTTTTCGACCTCGAGCCAGACCTCTCCGAATGCCAAATCAACTTCTTTTCTGTATAATAGACCGATCATTCCCCCGTTCCAAGCAGTCCCATTGGCCCGCCCATGTCTGAAAAAATGATTTTGTTTTCGTTAATTAAAAATAGCTAATAAGGTTTCCTGTTGGCGCAAAAGATGAGGAATTTTTATTGAATATTTCCTTTCGTATATTTTTCTGTTTCAAACCTGTAGGGACCATCAGGTTTTCTTATTATCCACGTGAAGTTCATTTGCTCAGCCATTATCAGAAATAATTTCACTTCAACTCCGTCCAACTCGTATTCTGTAAAAAAAAATGTACTAATTGTAAATGATGAAGTTACAAAATATTGATTAACAATATCCATCAGCAAACACAAAGTGTCTACCATCATTTGTCACGAAGTACTGCCCCTGAATTCCATTAACAGTCCTGTTGACGGTTGTCGACAGATATGAGAACGGTGCTATATTGAATGTTGTAATTATTAATTGTCGGCCCTCGAGATCAACGATGCCGGTCTTGTGACGCATCTCGGAGGATCTGTTAGCCAAAAAATCGCATAAACACAACAATCTAATTTTTTTTCAGAATATTTCGCCGCACCTGTGGACTTTCTTGAACACGCGGGGCTGCAGAAAATTTTCGGATAAGGTCCAATTGCCAGTGTGTGACACGATATTGACATTGGAATGTTGAAAAAGACTGACATTGAGTAGAGGTGAATCGTCTTGCAAATTACCATCAACGATGATGAGAATTTCAGTCGTGGAGACTGCGGTTGGAACTCTGAATATATGAAAACGACATTATTTCCATGGGCAGAAGACTAATCGTTGCTGTTACGGTTTTATTTTTTCATCGACAACTGTATTTTTCATTCACTTACCTGCTCATGGCTTGAGCAAGGCTTTTTTCAGTGGATCCCACCAGGAAGAATCCGCGACACCCGTATTCAATGCTTCCAGTCGTGTAATCATACGGGTATATTTTTATGAATAAATTGAACAACGTTCCTACATTCCTTGTTGTTTCTGTCAACAATTGGGTGGAGGCAATCATAAGTAATATAAGATACAACAATAGAGCGTAATAGAGACACTTCAGTCCAGAAATTTTATGCAAATCGATTCGAATTTTCAATGCGAACTATTTTATATAAAAAAAATCAGTACAGTGCGATTTTTGATGAATATTTTATAAAATGTTTTGTCCGGTATTTCGACGGTAATTTACCATTGATGAAGATATTGCAACACGTAGATAGGGCATAGGAATATTTTATCATCATTTCAAAGTCCCTGTCATTCAACCACAATCGGCGATCGATATCAAATTTAATATCACCTCTTGCACTCGTGAAATTGCCTAAATGCAGTAAAATAGGCAAATATTTCCATATTGCTGAAGGTCGAACTCCAAGGCCCATTTTAACTATTGCACGAACTTTTTGCGAATGCAATGAAGAGCCTTTGCGGTTGTTCTCTCGATTATACTGAATCTAGTCCACCGTTCTGCTCGATCATCATATGACTTTCGTCTTCAAATTTATTGTTGACCTGTCAGATGAGGAGTGGATAATCGACCTTCATATCATGGATAATCAAAAAACATGTGGGAAGGCTGTTTCCACATCTATCGCCTTATTATTAAGCCCTTGATAATAACCCGCTTTGCCCATATTGTAAACACGCACACCGTTAATTGAGATGCACAGGCCGATAGAAAGAGGTAGTCACACGAAAATTTGCAATTACTCACAATTACCCTCTGAGCTTACGCAAGTCTCGTTGTAATTGTTGACTCATACGGATATAGTTTTAGAAATATTAGTTGATCGAATACTGAAGGATAAATATTATTATATTTATTGACACATGCAGAGGGGCATCAGGAACAGTTTCCAATTACAACAGCTGTCACAACGCGATGGGTTGACACATCAAAAAAGTCCAACGCTCATTATTTCATAGTCTATAATCGGAATTCAATGATTTGTGGAATAACCGTGGTAAATATTACATAATCCTTGTATCATTATTTGCATTCGTTTGATTTCTCTAATAATTATCAAGCACGAGGTAATGATAAAAGAGGTAGACTCCGGCAGATGAAACATTCATTGGTTTTTTCCACCTCTCGACCTTTGATACAGCGGCTCGATTTAATCTGGAATTAATACGTTCCTATTCAACCAAAATACAGTGCAATTACGCGATTATATTCATGACTGTCACAATGGTGGAGACAATAGTTTGAAATAATCACCATTGGTTTGTCGTTCTTTTCTTCCGGAGAGTCTGATGCCTGGCTCTTCTGAGCCTGCAGGATTGATCTGACATGCATGGTACTCTTTTCATATCCATAATTGTCCTGAGAATTGATTTCTCATCGTTGTTCTGCCTCAGTTCAAAATAGAAGATGATTGTGGCAATCGCATGGCCAAGAAACAGAACGATGAATCCTGCTCCCAGTGGCTTCAGCTGCAGAGGTACAGCTCCATCGACATTATCGCCATCCTGCTCGATTCGCACTTCTCGGAGACTTATGCTGGTTCGTCTTTGGATGACGTCTTTCAGGAAATAGTTTGCGAAACCGTGTTCTATCAATCGCGTCATCATCTGAAAATTCGTGGGGGTTAATGGAGTAATAATTACGACTGAAGAACACACTGAGAGAAAAATGAACTGATTTTTTTGACAAGTTTTGCTCGGACTACAAAATCAAAAGCAATGAAATTTAATTATGAATGCAAAGCTGAAAAGAAAGTCGAATAAAATAGTGGACATTAATCCAGTGACTGCTCGCTAATTTAGAATTATTCTCAATTATTTCAAAATGGGTGGGGACCATTTCAAAAGGACAAATATGAAGAAATAAATTTATCTCCCATGAAAAACCGAAATGCTCTTGACAAAAGTTATTTTTTTCTCAGTCTCGGATACCTAAACGAACTTGATGGACCAGAAGGTTCCATCAAAATCAATTGCCAACGAATTGTGAATCGTGGTGAGACATTACTCGGTCTATTGACAGCACAAGCCAAGGTTGAGTTGCGAAGCAGACATAGTACTTTCCAAAACTCTCTTTCATCACTCTGTAATTCTGAAAAGAGCTGTTAGAATTGTCGTCCAATGGATTAATTTTAGTAATAATTATTGAGAGGACTAGTTACATGCAGATCAGACGAACGAATTTCATTCTCAGGAAAGAACATGGACCTGATGATTTTCCCAACGATCGCGTAATTTCCTTGGTCGATTTTCTTCTGCCTTTGAGCCGGCGACTTCTCTGTTTGAAATCTCTCTCGCATTTTTTCACGATACTGCAATAATATTTCAGGAAGATTTTTCCTCGTTAGTTTTACGGGTTTTTTATCCGCTCACCTGCTCCTCGAAGTAGTCATCAAATTTGGGAATTGGACCTTCTCGACCCCATGTTAAATTGCTTTCTAAAAATTGATCGGCCGTATCGATTCTGAAAATGCAGATCAGTAAATATTAGGGAAGACGAGCGAAACAAAAAGACAAATTTTACTTGTCACTTCATAAAACTTTTTATTATCATGCATTCTGCAACTTCTCTGATTCTTTGCACCTTTGTTCATAGTCCGGAGTTGTCAGCCTCGCTGCCAAGCTGCTGGAATAAGCCGTGACAATGAGAAGCCCAGCGAAATGCCAGAGATGCAGCTGAACGCGAAGACCGATCGTCTGTCTAGGCGCCCAAGAACCCAGCAGACGGCCAATTAACTCCAGAAGTGTATTGGAAAAGCTTTTGAACCCTACGGTAACACATGCTAATTAATATTCAATTTATGAATTCCAATAGTCTGAATTTTCTCTCATGATCTTTCTGTGATGAAGAGGATTTTATATTTATTGATTGTGAAGAGCAATCTCAGGGTAAATGTAATCACCTCCTACGTTAATTTACTATCAAGGATGTTCTCAAACAACATAAGGGCTTCTTATTAAAATAAAAATTAAAACTATGTACTACATAACCGGTTTTTCTTACTGGAAGGAACTTTAGGATTAATCCTGGCTTTGCACCAGATATTGAGGCTTTGCATAGCTATGGTAACGACCACCGCAATCCAGACTTCTAGGGTGATTGGTGTCGTGAGGGCCCAGAAGTTGATGATCGGATGTGGCCGGGGTACCAGGAAATGTATAGACACTTGGTACCAGGGCACTGATAAATTTACATATCTGTACGGATCGTAGGTAAACCAGATTCCACCAAAGGCAAGATCAACTTCTTTCCTGAATAACTGACCGATCATTCCGCCCTGCCAAGTGGAATTCTTGGCCCTTCCGTACCTGGAAACAGTCAAGTCCCCCGAAATGATCTGCTTGAGTCAAAGTAAATTCTTTGTTCAAGTCATTTCTATTGACTTCAATAATATTTTGTCAGCAGTGACTATTTAATGTAACATTTTATACGCAGAAATGTTCCCATATTTCAATTCTTCTTACCGATATCCTCCATTAGGTTTTCTAATCATCCACGTGAAGTTCAGGTGTTTAGCCATTATGACGAATAACTTTACCTCAACTCCGTCCCACTCCATCGCTTCGAAACAAATTCAAATGTCCATTAATTACATTATTGTATGAGGTCGTCGGAGAGTAAGATCGCAAATCAATTACTGTCATTTGACGAGAAAAATTCCCCCTCCACTTCATTCACTGTTCTATTTTCACTCGTCGATAGATAAGACATTGGTGGGACATAAAACGTAGCCACCTGTAATTGACGCCCTTCCAGGTCAACAATACCCTTGTTGTGTTTCATATTGGAGTTCCTGTTGGTAAACGAGGTGTGGAATTATACTAGTATTCAGTCTCACTATTCCTATTCTAGTTCCTATTTCTATAAGAAAAATTGAATAGGGAGCTAGTCGGACTGTCTTGCGAACTCAAGAAAGAACATATGTTCATCCTGATTAGATTCTATACCTGGAGACTTTTTTGAACACTCGGGGTAACAGGAACATCTCTGATAAACTCCATCTCCCTGTTGGCGAGATAAGATTGACGTTTGCGTTCTTGTAGAATGAGGCGTTGAATAGGAGGGAATTTTCCTCGATTTCAGAATTAAAAATTATCAGGATTTCAGTTAGAGCGATTGCTGTAGGAACTCTGAAAGATAATTTATTTATGAATACTAGAGACATCAGAGGTATACAAGGGAAACAGTCCCTCCAAAATGAATCGTCTTCAATGGTCAATAACTCGAAAACCGCACAGACAAATTACTGTGACCGCTTTTTGAAGTTAAAAGATCCACAATCCGAAATGTTTTAGGAGAAATTCAAAATAATTAAATTGATAAATTAAATTTTACAGAAGGGACCGTCCCACTTCATTCCACTCCATAAATTGACAACAGAAACTTTTTAACTGCGTTGATAAGACTCCTGGGCTTCTCCGCAAGCAACAAATAAGCGTTACACCTGCGATTGATGTTGTTGACCGTATAATCATGTCCATATAATTTGATAAACTGGTGGAACATCACATCCACCCTCTCCATCAGTCCTGAAATATAAACTTTCTCTCAACTCTCATGACTCGTAGAAACCAATAGCGAATGGAATTACCCTCGACGAAGATATTGCAACACCTGGATCCCTCGAAGGAGTAATCAATCATGTCCTTGAAGTCTTGATCATCCAGCCAAGACGCTCGGTCAAAATCAGTCATAACATGATTTCTGTCTCCACCAACAAAATTACTCACTAGGCAGACCAACATGGCACATTTCCACATTATTCATGCGTTAAATGTCGAACTTCTTGTATTCGCGAGGGACATAATCAACACTCTGACAGCACCGTCAGCCGTATTCCTGTTCTTTGCATGACATTAAACTTCACACTGAACGATCAATAGCATTGTTTTACATGAGAAGCCTCGGGAAATCTCTTGTAGGGATCTTGCTCCGATCATTTATTTTCACGCCAATTTTTTTTGCTTTTCAAGCCCGGTCTAATGGCCATTCGCTGACTCAAAATGTTTGCGTGCCAGGGCGATCGTTTATTTGTTGTAAAACCAAAAGTGCGGTATTACTTTGTATTTTCATCGACCCAAGTGTTGCTGATAAGAGAGACAACATCGATGTGGACAGCGATAGTCTAGATTAATTGCTTCTCTCTATTCGTACTTTTTCCTTTTTTTTACACTGTTATTGATGGAATATTCAATGCGATGGGTAATTGACGTGGATCGTCAGGAATTATAAGTTCAGTTGGCAATGCTTCTAGGGTCGGCATTGGGGTCATGTTTCATAGCAAGAAGTCTTTTCAAACACATCAGTAATTCGTTGACTCTTTGTACTGTTAATTGGAGTATTTATGGATGATTTTTATTTCCATATGATCATTAGGTGAGGGCTCCTCTTTACATGAGGAATGTCGTTATTAATTCCCCATAGAATTGTAATCCTATACATAAAATACCATTAACTTGTTAAAAGCCCACATTGGAAAGATCTGCGTACGATTAATATAAAAAATCCATAAATTTTATGCGGAATAATATCCCATCAATGGGTAGAATCAGCTCGACCCATCAGCCCTAAGTCAATAAAAATTTCCACACATTATTTTGCGACTAATGTACCCTACACTATGGCTAACGTGCATTTCTCCATTGATAAGAGTATTTCACATCCAATCTCGTAATTTCACTCCCTCGTCGTATGGGTTATCTTATCAATCGTTTCATAATATGTTTTCAGCGAGTACATCAGGGGTACTCTATCGTCCCTGACGCACATTGACATAATATTTGAGAATTAAGTATTCTTAATCCTGATAAATTGCGAATTACCCGTTCGTATGCAGTACTTGATGAGACTTTCGACGCGCAAGCACTTCAGAAATTGTAGTTTTAATCACTTTCATTTGAGGAATTAATTTTAACTGCTCATTTTTCGGAATAAGTGCCGATCTGTGAGGCCATTGTGCGGATATACAATTGATGTGCATTCATTTACATTTGATTATAGCACAGTCGTCGGTCACCGATTCTAGCTGAAGTTCCTCAGGTTTTATTCTTTTGTGGCTTTCGTACTCCGCGGTATGGCGACAATCAAGGGTTTTGCAACACTCAGGAGATCGTGTTGTGCAGTCAAAGGTGAATACATGGTATCTGTTACGGAATTTAGACGTTGATAATTTGGCTATTTGCAATCAGTTAATGACGACAGAGGTCCATGACTCAGACACAATTTTCAAAACATGTTTAAAATTTTTGTCCGCTCGTTATTGGTTTTCAGGTCAGCGAAATTTTTCCAGTGTTGGATTCATCGGCCTCGGAAACATGGGCAATAGCATGGCTAAGAATATTATGAAAAAGGTAATTTCAGGAATGCAAAAAATTATCTGCATGAAATACAAAACAAAATACAAAAATCTACAAATTGATTTTTGATTATCAAGTTGATGATCCCAGTACTTTAATGAGAATTTATGTTTCAGGGTTTCAAATTAAATGTTTTTGATATAAATTCATCGGCTGTGACGAATGTCGTTGAAGCGGGAGCTACAGCTGCTTCGAATGTTGCCGAAATTGCAAAAAATTCTGAGGTAGTCATTACAATGTTACCTGCGAATGATCACGTATGGAATTGTTATACAGGAGAAAATGGCCTTTTGAGGTAAAAGTTGATTGTTTTCTGAAGGGCAAGAAATAGCTATAAAGACTGGTATTTCCGTAGAAGAATGTCATAGTACAATTTGTTAAGGTGATTTCATATTTTTCTGTTTCAGTGCTGTGAAGAAGGATGCCCTTTTCATTGACAGTAGTACAATTGATCCACTAGTGTCTCAAAATATTTCTGTGGAGACCCTGAAGAAGGGAGCGAAGTTTCTGGATGGTCCAGTATCAGGAGGTAGATAAAATTCAAGCAGTCAAACGTGCACGATACTTAGTGCAATATTTATTTTTTTAAGCAATTTTGTGAAGTTATTTCTTCTTTGTTGATAATATTCTCAACTAAAACAATGATTTGACATTTTTCATCTTCTCATTTAGCGTTAATTACTGTCTCTAATTATTAATTGGTGAATTGTTTGCCTTATTTCTGTCGTAGGTGTTGTTGGTGCACGCGATGCTACATTGACCTTCATGGTGGGTGGTGAGAAACAACAGTATGAGAGAGCCAAGCCCCTTCTCGAAGCTATGGGAGCACGAGTTGTTCATTGTGGTGATGTGGGCATGGGCCAGGTCGCAAAATTATGTAACAACATGTTATTAGCGATTAGTATGATCGGCGTATCGGAAGCAGTCAACCTTGCCGATCGGTAAGTCCCAAATGAACCTGGAAATAATAAAAATGACCAATTTCATAAATAAAAAATGAAATTATATAGAAAATATCATTCATTGTTCCTTAGACTGGGATTAGATCCCAAAGTGATGACCAGCATCATCAACACAAGTACCGGACGCTGCTGGTCGTCAGAAATCTATCCACCAGTGCCTGGAATAATCGACAGTGTTCCCAGCTCCAATGACTACAAGGTATACTATCGGTGAAAATACTCATGAATTGTGTTTGTAATGGAATTTCTTCCAGGGAGGCTTCACGACCTCATTGATAACGAAAGATCTCGGCCTCGCCCAGGCCGCAGCGACTCGGAGCAACGCAATCATTCCCCTCGGGTCTCTTGCTCATCAAGTTTACAGATCGTTGATGGGGCAGGGATTCTATGATAAGGATTTCAGCGTCATCTACGAATATCTTAAGGGCCATAAGTGATCGGCCATGATCTTCACAACCGACTAAACAGTTGATATTTTTTATATAGTTTTTGTCGTGAAATAAATTTTTTATGTCTTGATAACTGAGACTTATTATCATAAAGTATCATGCAAAACTCAATGAATGAAAACGAAATTGATAAAAGGAATTTTACTACTCCTTTCGGCGATAAGCCGATATTGGAATAAAATTTACAATTTAGTAGTAATTCAATGTTATGAACATAACTATTACTTTTTAATTTATAATTGCCTTCTAAAATTTTCCCATCACATTGGAAAAAAGAATTCTTGTCGAGTAAATATTTGGAAAATGACTCATATATAAAGATAAACATCCAGAAACTAATCCAAGAAAATTAATACTTCAAACAATGGAATTATCCCGCCGAAATTCCCACGCCTCCGTTGAAACTCACCCAGACATTCCGCTCGCCAGAAACATCGCGGAACCGAACCAATCGGGTCCAAGTGTCGGTAAACAAGGATGCAACGAGTCAGCTCGTTAAATAAGTCCATCAACACCCCTTGAAGAACACCAGAAAGACTTCTACAACATCAAGAATGTCTCTCATTACATATAAAGGTAATTTCTCTCAGTGATCCTCTCCAATCACCCCCAAGTTCTCTCGAAAAAGCCGTCTTAACCTCTCAATCTTTGCCTCGTCCACAACTCCGCCGCATTATCTCGCCCCTCTCCCCATTCCTCGGAACAAAACTGGAACAGAACCAGTGGTAATGGCGTGTGCGTCTATCTCGTATATTTGATTTCCTCCGATAAAACATAAAAAAAACCTCTGTAATCATCAGTAAACTGGGCGTATTCATGCCCCACCGTATCTCCTCGCGATTCACCCCACATTCCCCCAATGTTCTCATTCAAAGCACCAGTAACTCCCTCCAAATTGTGAAAAAAAAATGGTTCTATGTGGTGCGCAATGAATGACGAATACGTGTTGTAACGAAATAATAAGGGTACCAAATGTATCATTTAAACGTGACTAACATACCAAGTAACATACATGGTAATCGTGACGCAAACTAGTGTATTCTCCTTGCTAAATGAAACAAAGATCACTCGAGGAATTTCCCGAACAATCGTAATATGATATTGGTGAGATGAAGGTGACAGTGTGCTTCGATTCAGTGAGAGTGGTGGTGCCTTGTGGCGATGGCACCCTTCTGGTGCGTGATTTGATGCACGAAGCGATATTGAGATATCGCAAGGCCACTGGTAAAACCGACCCTGGACCGACGATAACGTCATTATCGTCATTAACTGGGGGTGGATTGCTGGACCCTGATGATCGTCTGTGTGATGTTGCTGACGATCGTGAGCAGATTGTCGCACACTTCAGTGGAAATGAAGTGCCCCATGTGGGTGGGGATGGTGCTAGTTCAGTAGGTACCAACAGTCCAGAGTTCTTCCAGCATCATGTGGACGTTCATGGGAGAGTGTCGGGAATGAAGAGGGAGAGTACGAAGAGGCTGTCTATGCATGCACTGTCAACGAGAGAGCCTAGTTTGACGACTTACTCGGCGTTGTCACTGCCGAGAGAATCTAGGAGACGAGAGCCATTGGGTCAAGATGCCAAGGCAGCTTTTGAGTTGTCCAGCAAGGCTGAGCTGCATCTCAAGGAGGAGATTCGTGAGATTGTCATCAAGAACGAAGCTGGACCCTTGGGGCTTCACGTGGTGCCTTGTTATGACCTCTCTGGGGATGATCAAGGGCTGAGGGTCGAGGGGATTGAACCAAATGGGAGAATAGCCAAGGACGGACAGATTGATCTCCATGACAAGATTATCAAGATCAATGGGCACAATCTGCTTCGAATCCCCTTCACCAAGGTTCAAGAAATATTCCGAACGTGCATGGCTGAGCCCTGTCTGAAAATATCCATCATCAAGAGTAAGAAGATTATGGAGAAGCAGATGAGCTCTAAGAGTCTTCCTGACAAGGAGCAAGAGGAGAACATCAGAAAGCTGCAGTGTAGCACCTATAACCTTCTGCAGAATGCCAACACCAGGAAAATTGGGAGGATTTTGGAGATTGAGTTGACTAAGGGGACTGAGCCCCTGGGTTTTAGTGTCACCACGAGGGACAATCCTGCCGGGGGTCATTGTCCCATTTACATAAAGAATATTCTTCCAAGAGGGCCTGCTGTTGAAGACGGGAGACTTCGGCCTGGAGATCGATTACTTGAGGTGAATAACGTGGAGATGACTGGTAAGAGTCAGGACGACGTGGTGTCTTTACTGAGGAGCATTCCACCTGGGGGAAAAGTCCGGATAACCGTGTCTCGACAGGAGGATGTGCCAAGTGCAGCTGATGCTTCAGGATCTGAAGTGACACCTGACAAACCGACAGCTGAAATACATTTTTCATCGCCCAAAAAGGTGCCCAAGGCTGAATCACCACCAAGTACTCCATTTAAACAAGTGCCTTTGGACGATGTTGTTCTCTCTCCCAGGAAGAATAGAATGATTCTGACTCTAGATATACCAGTTCACGATTCCGAAAAGGCTGGTCTTGGTGTCAGTGTCAAGGGAAAAACCAGCAGTACCGATGATCACTCGAGTATGGATCTCGGTATTTTTATAAAATCTGTACTCAATGGTGGGGCAGCATCGCGTGACGGTCGTCTACGTACCAACGATCAATTGCTCAATGTCAATGGTAAATCTCTGCTTGGTTTATCGAATTCAAAGGCGATGGAAACACTGAGAAGTGCCATGCTCAATACAAACAGCTCAGTAACAGGTGTCATAACACTGACAATAGCGAGACGAGTGTCACCAACGTATGATAATTGCGATAGTATTGGTAAAATTGAGACTGCTAACAGTATTTACGTGTCAGATGACAAATCTGATAAACATTGCATCAATCAGGAGGTCATTGATGAGGAACTTTTGCCATCCTCATCGTCCTCCTGGAATCCAGTTATCGATAGACTAACAGAACAGTATAGTAAAAATAGTTTGAGAAATGAGAGCTATTGTTTGGCGACTAATAAGACGTGGGTTGAGGGTGGAAAGAAGATGATTATTGGTGAGCAGGATTTACTGCTCGAGGAGTCCAGTGAGAATGCCGAAGAGAAGAAGAGTTGTGATGAAAAGGATAGTCATTATGACAGCCAGTTGTCACTTGAGGAATTCAATTCCGCTAAATTCTCGAGGGATGCACTGGGCAGGCAGAGCATGTCGGAGAAGAGGCATGCGGCACTGGATGCTAAGAGTACGGATACCTACAAGAGGAATAAGAAGCTCAGGGAGGGCAGGGAGAAGGAGAGCCAGGAGGATGGTGGCGAGAAGAAGGAGGAGAAAGGGGAGAGCTCGTTTGAGGCAGCTAGAAAAAAATTCGAAAAGTTTGAGAATTCAGAGGCCAAATCAGAGTATATTTACACTATTCCTGGCTGCAATAGTAAATATATTTCACCCAGGAAACACTGGCTCGTGGATGAGGGACATGGGAATGTCTCCAATGGACAATTCAAGGAAGAGGGGGAGGGATTTTCAAACAGTCGAGGGGACGTTAAGCAAGCCTCGTTGAATTCAGCTCTCGACGAGAGGTATAAGAGGTCCAGGAAGAAGGGAGGCATCAGATCCATGTTGAGGTTGGGGAAAAACCGAAAGTCTCTTAATTTTGGAGATAATATCGAGGGGAGACATGAGACTAGTAATTACTGCAGTGGCACCATCAATTACATTGCATAATGATTTTATTCCAGATGTTGAGAGATTTTTTTTGAGGGAGACAATCGAGAGAATTCCATTATTTTTTCTTCTTTTGATTAATCATGTACTTATATAGGAGATAGTTACGATTGTAAAACTTGCACGATTAATTTTTTATCGAGGATATCAGTTGTTTCATGTTGAATGTTCCAAAGTGCCTTATGAAAACTGAAATAGGATCAGGTGATAATGTATGGAAGATCATTATTTTTTTCTGTCTGTATATATATTATTCTATTTTTTTTATATCAGTACTTGAATCGAATCATGTAATCTATTTTGCAAACAATAAATAATTTTTTTTTCTTTGCACAATGCAATTGACGAGTGTTTCAATTATTTATGCAACTCTCTTCTTCTCGGGAAATTGGGCAAATATATCAGTGGAGTCATAAGTCAAGGGTCCAGAGAATGAAAAAGGCAATTGAAATTTTTATTAATACAATTGTTCTTTTTGTTAATTTATTCTTAATTCATTTTTCCTATTTTCAGTTTTTCGTTATGTGCAGAGGCCTCTGCTCCTCGAGCAACGGCGACACAAGAGTAAAGTTAACATCCAAAAGCCCAGAAAACCATTTTATCTTCGAGGTGTCTTCAATCAGTTCGTTACACCATTCTGGCCGGCAAAACGTGATCCAAAGCCACTTTGGGAATTGTGTGATAATGTGGTACAATCAAAGCAGTTACTTGAAGAAACCAACCCCTATCAGGTAGTCCTCGCGAGAGAGTGCTTGAACTGGTATAATAACTCACGAATGATTGCATTTCTCCACGAAAATCCCATAAGGGGTGAGGACAAGATGGATTTGCAGATCCTCTTGAAGCGGGATAATATGTTTCTGAAGTATTGGGGAAGGAAGGTTTCCGAGATAGCTCTCACGGGGACTCAATACGAGGCTGTTATGCCACTGTTTTGTTCTCCTAGTGCTATCGTTTTCAGTCCTGAAGTGAACGTCGCAAAATTAAGGAAATGTCTCAAGACTACTCCGCAGTATGTACTCATGGGTGAGTCAGAGTCATAAACCGTTTTAAAACATTTTTTATGGCGTGAGTTTGAGTGCCTGTAGAAGAACATCTCGTGTTTTTTCTTGTTGTAGAGGAACAGAAAGAACTGATTAGAGATTTATTACGTCAGCAGTAGCTGATAAAAATTTAAGTGATAATCGAGCAAATGTCTCATCTGATGAATTAATCGATGATCTAATTTGATTGAGCAGATTAAATTAGTGATATATCATTTAATTTTTTTTTTCGGTAAAAATATTTGCTCTCAGAATAAAAATTATTTTGATTATTCTGATGATATTCTAGTATTTTAGAAGTACTTTAAAATTAATAATTTTAAAAACTCGTTCAACATTATAACTTTTATCTAAAGTTAATACTAATTTTATTGTCTACTTTCAACGGTCACGAAATATACCTTTAATTTTCTAATCTAAAATCGATTACAATGCTTCCATTTTCAGTTGATTTAAGATAAATTAAATTAAATTAAATGTTCTCATTGCAGCTGGAATTCTAGATGGTAGGCTGCTCAATGCCAACGACTTCCTAAAATACGGCCAAATGGATATAACGTCAACCAGAGCTGGATTAGTACAAACGTTGCAGTCAGCAGCTGGTGTTAATCTCTGCCGGCAACTGACACATCATCAAGAGACACTTGTCACACGTCTGGGACAGATTGGTAAAGGGGAGACAAAGGGCTCATCACCAGAGGAGACTTGAATTTAATTTATCCTACCCTAGGAATAAGAAGACTTTAATAAATCAATATGACAGATTTATTGGCTCTTGTTGGTGAATGAAATTAGCGCATTTCCACATACATTTTATCTTTACAAAATATCATAAATTTATTGGATAATAGTACAAACACTCTTTCATAACTCAAGCATAGAAATTAAATTTTAAAATTAAAACTTTATAACTTTTAAATGATTAGGTGAATCTTGAACTTTAATGACAGTAGTTGCAACGAGGATGACACTTGATCCCATTCTGTTTACATCTGCAGCCTCCAGAGGTATCACCTCTACCACCAGGCCCCCATCTTGGTCCTTTTGTAACCCAACATATTTCTGTTTTACACATGGAACAAAGTAACCAGTCGCATCCCCACTTCTTCATCAAGACAACTGCACACGTTGGACAGTTCATTGCTTCACCCCTCTCTAACATGTCTGCGAGCATTGCTGCTGTTCTTTTGGCTTCTTGATTAGTGTCAATTGACAGTTCGACATCATCTTGATACTCCCAACAATTTCTTCCATCGTGGATTACCTGAGGGACACAATTGACAGCATTGTGAGGATAATTATGTTTTTCTTTTCAACTTTTTTTTTGTCAAATGATGTTTAATTTGTGGCGATTGGGTTAATCAGTGAGAGTTGGATGTGACACAAGTTGGTTTTGGTACTCCACACAGTTTTTTCCGGCATGAATTACCTGGAGAACAACATTGGAATCATATTTCAAGGATAATTAATTTTTTTAAGCCTTCAGTTTATCAAATGTTGTGGTCAGTTGAGAAGGATTGATTGATATCAGGTGGACGTAGCACAAGTGGTAATTATTAATAATTTAATTAATATTAATGCATAGTCAGCGTATTGCAATTAAGAAATGATTGACAAAATTGTTTGAATCATCTTACCCTGCACGTGAGGCAGTTTGTCTTGTCACAAACAGGACATAGGAAATTGTTAACATCCTCCTCATAAATACACCAACCAGGACAGTCAGGTGTCTTGCAGTGGAATGCGTTTTGGCCAGCATTGTTCTCAGCTAGAGAAATTGATTTGGCAAGGTGCAGATCATAGATACCTACATCAACCAACTGTAATGATCGCAATAAAATGAAGAAAACATCGGAGGATGAAACAAAGCTTAATGTCTGATAATACTTTATTTGGAGATACTTACAGCTTTTATCTCACGTTCTTGAAGGGTTGACTCACACGCATAGTTTTCGTCTCGATATGGACATTTGACTTCTGCCTCTTCGCAGTATTTGATCGTGTCCGCAATGCAGGGCCTATACAATAAATGAGTAGTATATTTATAAATTATTTATGATAATGAGAAGTACAATCTTTCATCGATAACGAACTTCACGTAGTTTTAATTACCTGCAAAATGCATGGAGACAGTCCCGAAGAACAATACCCTCCAAAGGCTCATAAGTAACTAAACAAATCGGGCACTCGATGGCGGTAATGTTTGACACGAGTCCACAATTTTCCAGCATTATCAACTCGCTGTACTCCATTTTTGATGGTTCGATTATACCAACTGCACCCTCTTCATTGTTATCATCTACTAAATTTTGTTCATTTTCGGTGATCTCTGATTTGTCAGTTTCAGCAAGCTCCACACGTTCGTCAACAGTGACTTCCTCGTGCTTTGCTTTTTTGGCCTCTTGTGTCACTTCGGGTTCTTCCTAAGAGTAGTAATTCAGAGATATAGAGTAATTTATAAATCTTATCGATTGTTATTGTAATGTCTGAACATTCAGTTGACGTTCTGAACTATTGAATTTCTACGCATGGCTACTAACGGCTGGAGCAATGTTTTCCATGGCAGGGTGAACATTCAGCTGTAATACTCAAACTTTTAGAATATCGGATATTCCCTAATAACTCGGTTGGAAACAAGTGAATAGGCCACATTGTGCTTATTCTTTTGTTCAAGGCTCGGGGATTTTCCGCAAAAACATGGCAGACTTGTGTCTTTGCTGGAAAGTTGAGGGAAATTTCTGTTGAATTGTAAAGATCGAGAGATATTCGAAGAATAATTTTCTCCAGTATTTTTCATCTCAATGCAGTGGTCTAAATCAACCTCAACAATAAATCGGCCGTTTAAATTATTGAGTGACGTCAAGATGTCGCGTGACTTCGAATATTCAGTTTTGATTAGTTGCAACAAGAATTGAGAAAATTGGTGAAATTCTTCAGAAAATAAAGTAACCAATAAAGATGCAGATTTCAAACGTTGAATATTCAAAGCAATTACAAAATGAAATAAATTCCAAATCACTGAATACTTTTATTACATGGAAAATTTGAAAATTTATAGATGCGGTAAATTATCAGTCTTTATAGGAAATTTTCATATTCCATGAGGGATTTTGGCTTCTCAGAAATCGAAGTGTACCTCAACTTTTGAAGTTCCTGGGGTTGTTACAGCTTTCGGCATAGCAACCACAGGAATTAAGTCGTCAAGTACAGGGTCTTCATCAGATGATTCCTCTGCAGAAGTTGTATCAACTTCCTCAATTTGCGCGACTTTGTCATCCTCGGGAGCAACTCCAGCAGTCTTAACTCCATTATCGATCTGTAATACTAAAAATTAATTATCGTTCACTTGTGTGTCATGCTCGTTATTTGTCTAACATTCATGAATGAAATGAAAAAACGGGAACATATACCTGGTGCAGCGAGGTACAGAAAAATAGGCAGTCCCTCGACAGCGTTGAGTTCCTGGAGTGTAGCATCGTCATCGTCTGCTAATTTCTTGGCGATTATCCATCTCTGTACATTCGGGGGAATTTGAAATTCCTGGGAAATTTTTTCCTTCAATTCTCCGACTCTCATTGTTACTGGAAGCTGCGAGAAAATGGGTGGAATGAAATTTATTTATTTAAAAATATTTTCATTATCATTTGCAATCTCGAGCATCAACAATTATCTCCCGTCACATTTTTTTTATTCAATTGTAGTCAATTAGTCAGAAAATAATGAAAAAAGTTGCTAAAAAAAATTCAAACTGAGGTTCAGTGCTTTCAAATGCCCGCTATAATTCCAAAGACAACGTGAATCATTGTAACCGGCGACTTTGGCGCTGAAACTCAGATGATGTAGTAATAAACAAACTGTTTTTGATAAATAGCCCCTGATAGAAATGGTCGCTTTTACGTACTTGCAGAGGAATCGGTCCCTGATGTGCCAGTCGGTCTTCAATGAACATATCGACATTGAGGATATCCGTGAGTTTGGCCTTTTGTCTAACAACAGAGCATTGTATCTTTAGTTTAGCCAATTCCTTGGCAAGCCCGGCAGCTTGCTGATGATTGCCTGATGCAATGGCACCCTCCAATTTTTTCAGCAAACGATTAACCGCCATTGTGTTCATGTTGGAAGCCATTGTGTCAGGGTCGGCGGGGGTCGCTGGGAAATACAAGTTTTTTTCTCTTTATTACGGTAAAAACACAAGTTTTTTTATTAATAATGTCAAAAATTCGTGATACACACACGTATCGACAAAAGTATTCGCTTTTTATGAGTGTTTTGTGCGGATAAATCAAGAAAATAAATCAGTGAGCGAAGATCAGACCGGTCACGCGTCGATTTCCGATTCCACTGCTCTCGTGGTGGGCTCATGGGATTTCCTTTTTTCACTATCGGATGCCAGGACGCCGTTGGTTGGACACACTGCCATTACTGGTGCAAATCAGGTTAGACTAGGACCACTGCTGTTCAAGATTGGCAGAAATTATTGTGCTACTTGCCAGCTGACAGAAACAAGCGAAAACTACCAAGGTAAAGAGCTAACCTAATACTTGGAGGAATCCGTGAAAACGTCTTAAGAAATTAAGCTATCTCATTAGAATATTTTGATGACCTGGAATTTTTTTGCGACTCGGTTCGCACCAACATACCGATTTTTGAGAAGATTTACACGAGGGTCAGACTCAAATTCATTGGAGGGATTGTCACAAAAGGTGCAAATGTGCCCCGTGACTAGGTGTTTACGACGCCTGTCACCGTCCTACACCTTTTGCTGTGGCGATTTGTGCTTTTTTTTCCAAAAAAGCTATGACAGTCATAGTTTATCGTGGCACATTCGAATCTTTTGAGAGAAAATATTTTTTTAAAACGATTTTATTAATGGACAAATAGCAGTATTTTAATATCATTTGGCTGTGTTTCGAGACGGGAAAAACATGAATTGAAATCCTAATGGTCCTCGTAACCGCAGATACATTCCATCCAAATAGAGTAACGTTAGAAAAACGAATGTAACCAAGGGCAAACGAAAACATTCAAGAAAGCCAGAGACACGAGTTTCTCCCCTGATTCATAAACCCGTATAAATAGCTTGGCATCCTGAATCATTCGAGCACATAACACTTAAAAAACATGAGACTAAACTGAAGAAAACCTTCGAGGACACTGAACCTACCGATGTCATCGAACAGTTGAAGAGCAGGATGTCGCTCAGGTGTTGGTGATGTTTCCCTCTTCCTCCCTCCAACTGCTGGAGGAGTGGGAACTGCCCGGTGGCTTCGAGAGGGCAGTACCATGGCATTGGCATAGATGGATTGTTCTATGACATTGGCATAGGTATTCTCCTCTTGACTATTCTTCATCGTCATGATGGCTTCGATGGCTGCGAATTCTCTGGGTCTCATGAGATGGAAAGTCTTCTTGACGACTCCAGGGGCACTTTTCTCTGGTGCAACTGAATCCTTTCGGCTCATGTTATCGATCCTCCGAATGTTTCCACTGGTCTGCACCGCCGAGGACACTTTGAGCTTTTCCGTTTCCATGGTTGGAGTCTTCAGAGCTGCTATTCGTAACGCTGGTGGTGCTGTGATTTTAACTGGCTGTTGAAGTCTCGACGTAGATGGAATTGCCCTGATATCGTCCGATCTCTTCGGTTTCGGACGCTTCGGCAGTGAGTGCTTCATCTCCTTCAACATCTCCTTCAAATCCGTCACTCTATTCTCAGAGCTAACAATTGTCGTTTTGACTTTATCATTCTTCTCCCCCTTGTCGTTCTTTCGCAAGTTCTCAGCCTGAACGAGAATATCCAACACCTTGCTCACCTGGTTGGACGAATCACTCTTCTTGAAATTTCTTCTCTCCACCAATCGCTGTTGTTCAAGCCTCAACTTACTCGTACTCAATTGCCTGTCGATCTCCTCGAATATCTGGGAAAACTCACGTTGAATAACTTCAGCACTAGTTTTTACTTCGTCAAACTTTCCCGTACGTGTATCTCGATGTTCAGTAACTCTACTACGTAGAAGTTTTGGTGAATTTGAAAAACTTCCACTGCTATTTTCATCGTCTTGAGAAGTTCCAATGGTGCTAGTTAAAGATCGAGCGGGGATTGGGGATGAATGTTTCTTAATGATATCCTGAAGGGCTGAGAGACGATTGGAAACATCCATAGTTGGGCAATCATTCCTGAAAGATCAAGTCAAGAAAATAATTTTGCACAAATGCTATTAAATTTCATTTTTCTTGCTTGAAGGTTTCTCATCCTTTTTTTTTATTAAAATTAATGACTAAATTGTTGGAAATATTTTTCCAAGATGTCCTATTATATTTTATATCATATTCTATTGCAGGAAGCGCGTAAAAACTTTTTAAAGGCCCTAAAGAATATTCATACAGAAAACTACTAGAATTTCAATAGAACTAACTCTCTAGCGAATTTGCAAAGTTTTTTTTATTATTTTTTTCATGCCCGTCTCACTCTTTTTTGAGAATTAAGATCTGGGTTGAGTGTTTTTCGCGGCTTATGGTTTCAACGGTTTATTGTGTTCTATTTTTTTTATCACGTTTATCATATTTGCAGTGAGGTTTCTGTAGCTTTTCTTCAATTTTCTGCGTTTTCATATAGTTTTGAAGAGACTTTATTATCGAGTATCTTTCAAATAAAGGAGGAACTCAGTTCTACCGGATTAATATCTCTAGTCCACTAAAATTTTTAATTATTTTTTACCTGATATTTCCAACACACAGTGGCTATAAAACATGTCTCGTGATAACTTCCTCCTTTGCTATTTTTTAAATAAACAAAAATACTATTTACCCTGCTTTAGCAGCGTCGCCACTCTCCATCTTCATCGCCCCAACTTTCTCCCGGTCGTGTGACACTGTACCACCAGCAGTTCCCGTTAAAAAAGCCCTACGTGAGGCATTGATCGTTTTTCTAACATCACTCCCCAATTTCGGGCTCCACTTCTGTCCCTTTTCATCAATATCACCCACCTGATGACTCCGGAAGTATTTACTGATATCCCTTCCCCCTTTAGTCTCCTCCGGGACTCTGCTACGCCTCTTCCAATCTTCTCCAGGATCTCCCTTGTTCCCATCACGCTTAGCGAAGAAACTCGTATTCACCGTGACTTTAGTGATATTCCCAATAGCATTGAACTTGGAAATGAGAGCCCGTGTGCCCCTTCTCGGGGAGTTCTCCATGGCTGATGTTACCATGTCTTGCACGACCTCCTCATTACCATCAATTCTCTTCTCGATCTCACCGAGTCGTGATGCCTCGAGTAACATTGCTGCTCGTGACTTAGCCTGTTCCTCCTGGACAATTGCTGCTGCTTCTTTATCCAGTTCGCTGATGTTGGCGAGCATGGATAGACCTGATTGTCGTTTCACGTCTTTCTTCCTGTCTCTAGTGTTCCTGTCCGAGCGGCTGAACAAGTGCCTCAGGGAGCCCTCATCCTGGCTTTTGGGGGGTTCCAATGCAGCTGCCAAAGACGAGACATTATGGGAGCTCTCCTTATTGGCGTGCGACGCCTCAAAGACGTTCCTCTTGTACCAAGGTCGTGGCATCGCAGTGCTATGACCTCCGACAGCAGCAGCTGTTGACAACTGAATCTCTCTCTTCGGTAAAAGAACACCACCACGAAGGACTAGTGTATCAGTGCTGATACTCTGAATGTCTTTGACGTCGGGCTGTCTTCCCTCACCACCAGATTCAGAGGATCTGATCTTCCTATCTTCAAGCTCACCGAAGAATTTAATTTGACTTGTCACCTGGGCCTTCTTCTCACCATCCATTCCAGTCTCGCGTTTCTTCACCAAATGCTCCGGTGGCTTTGGTGCAGGTCTTCGCTTCCTCCTGCCACTACCGACAACCACAATCTCCTGAACTTCGCAGAGACTTCTTGGTCTAACACCCGGTGGATTTGGCGCTCGTCTCTTTCCTCTCACGTGAACACGCCTGATGCTCCCCCGATCCTCATTCCGCTTGACTCCACCCGACAGATTCCTCTGATGACTAATGTTGCTGCAAGAACCGAATGACGTTGTGCATGTCTGCAATGAATATCTGGCGGTAATGTCGCGTCTACGTGAGAGGACATTGGCCGGCAATGTTCTTGTGACATTCAGAGTTAAATTTCTACCATCTTTTTCGAGAATCTTGACAGCACCATCACCAAATGGCCCGATTTTCGTTGGATCCTGACGAGTTAGACCAATGGAGTGGAGGTCTGGGCCCGATTGTCCCGCCTGAAATGCAAAACTTCGAACTGTTGCGGTACTGTAGAACGTATCAACACTGTCACTACTTGAGAATAAACTTTCAGGCTCATTCGTGATCTTACGGTGATTGGTATTGTCCTGGGGCTTTGGTGAACGTTTGAACCACTTGAATATGGAAAAACGGGGACTTGACGTCGCCGAGCGGGCTGACGATAAACTGCACTCCTCGCCACTGTACTCGTTAAGTTCTACCATACTTTGTTCCTTCCTTCCCACTTGTGATGAATTCTTGGGGTTTTTTCTTTATTCCGAACACAGCACATACCCCTACCACTTGACGAATCACCAACACTGTTTAGCCAGCGTTTTGCAGTGTTCCTTTATTTAGAATTTTTTTTTCCACACACAGACCGAGAGCTCTCGCGACGATTGTTTCGGTGATGATGGCGGTGATTAGTTAATTTGTGGGGCGACGTTTTTTCATCAGTGAGTAATTATTGGGAGTGAATTTTGGTTTTCGTTTATTTTTAATATCTTGTCGGAGTTTGCAGGCAACGTCTTTGGTTAGAGCGGCTTTCGGTGAACTCCCGACGACCGTGGCTTTTGAGTCTTTATTATTAGATGCTCCCCTTTCCTCCACTACTGCCCCGTTTGTCCGCTGCTATTTTCATGTTTCACGAGCGTCGAGGTAAAATCGTGAATTTTTAAATTAGCAGTTTTCTGTGTTTTTTTTTATTTTCATAAGTCGGAGTTTTCATTAGTGGGGCGGACATAGTTGGGTAGATGACGTTTTTTTAATTTTTCGAGAGGAAATTGGAGGGGATGTTGAGGATAATATGTGTTCAAGTGTCTTTCACTGTTTAACACGAACATCAATCAATTTAATAAATTAACTGATAATTTGACAGTTTCTAGAGATTCCGAACAAATTATTTTTATGATGGAAAATTGATTAGTTATAATTTTTAAAATGTGTTCTAGCGGTTTAATATCGAGATCCGCATCCAAACTCACAAATTTTGAATAAAAAAATCCCTGTGAAATGTCCGGTAGCAGGAAATCCATTGGTCGCCTCGATACTTTACTGTAATAGTAGAAAATCTTTTCAGGGAAGAAAAAATCGAAAGACACTTCGAATAAATCTGTTTGTCCTTTTAGAATTCTGATAGAGTCGATAACTCTGGTACCTCAATTCACCCCAAAAGGTCACCATTCTGGGCGAAAATTGTAGCTTTTGAGTTACGGTATGAATATTCAAACGATAAATATGAGTCGGCAAAGGGTCAAACGTTGTCTCGTCCATGTTCCGAAATAGCCCCAGACACGAATGCTCCTCATTCTTTTCTCGCATGCTCCAGAAATAATTGAAAAAGGGGAGAGAAATCAATCTTCAAATTCCGCCTAGGAGAACGAACTCATTAAAAAATGAAGAAGAAGGGTATAAAGGAGGAAAACAACTTGACGGTAGATTAAAATATCTCCAAAACTTTGCCATCCCCGTGATTAATTTCTTGTTGATTTTTTTTTTCCTCAACTAGAAGGAAGTGAACGGCGCTATATCAGTTTATAATGACTCATTCGCGCCCGGATAATTAGGTGGAGTAGGCGGCGCGCATTTCCGAGCGTTCCTCACCAAGAAATTAAAATCCGTTTTTATGCTTCTCAAAAGAGAAGTTTTTTTTTCTTCTCTCGGCAATTTTTTTTTTCGCTCTCTGAAATGCGATGGAGGAGCGGGGGGTGGGAAACGCCTTCTACTGAATAAAGTCCCCGCACAATTTCCGGTTATTCGCAAGAGGAAAACTCGGGGAGAAACGAAAATGACTTTGCTCAGGAGTCTCCCGAGGGTGTCTCATGGACGTTCCTCTTTCTTGACTTCATTTATCGATCGAGTACGGTTGCATTACAAGTTCAATTCCCCTGTTCACGGGTGATTTTTTTCTGTCATTAATGATTCCGTATGAGCTCGAAACCTGACAACTTTGGAGATGAATGTGGACTCGTGAAGTTGAGGTTAAATGAGGGCAGATGGATCAAGCACGAATCAGAATAATCGATTGAAACAATTATTGGGATGTCTAAGTGCCTTTTGCGATCTACATTTGGCTACATGGAAAGTTCCAATTACATAAATTCAATTACCTGAGCAGTTTCACAAAATCATGAATTTTCCTCATGTATATCAGGTAAAAATAGTTTCCATTTCTAGCAAAGTCGTTTATTTAATTTATATCAATTTGATTTTTAATTCTTGAGTGGTAAAAATCCCGGAATTTTTTTTTCAGTTCGATTAGTTCTCTCTTTGAATTTTCAAATGTTGGAAATTCCGCGAGTGATTCGACATTTATCTCTGACTTCGATTACCCCTCCCCTTTAAATCGTCAACCCAACTGACAGAGAAACAGATAAAATAATTTCATCCCCTATCTTTTTCCCATTTATTGTAACAACCGTGTTCCTCAAATATCTGGAAAATATTTCCCTCGAGATGGACGTTTTTCAGATACTGAAGTTGAAAAAAAAAATCCAATGAAATAAAATAAGAGGAGGTTTCAATACACATGAGACTACCCTTGGAAATGTTTTCTGGGGTCCTGTCTACTGGCGTACGACAGCGTCACGTCGTTTCACGTCGTTATACGTCGAAAGGCAAAGCGAGAGTGTCGTCGCGTGCAGATATAGGGATGGCAAAACGTTGCAGATAGAGCCAAGGGAAAAACCCCCAAAACTTTCGCATCGTTTTTTCTTTTTATTAGGGGGCGAGGGGAAGAGGGCGAGACTGGCGTAGAATCCCCACGGAGTATCCCATCCCCCTATTCCTCACCCTCCCTATTTTCGTGTGCTCCTCGCGACCGGTAGCGCCTTGTACCAATCACGTGCACCGGAAAAAGCGAAATACAATACCCCGACAGGGTCATTT
This sequence comes from Diachasmimorpha longicaudata, assembly GCF_034640455.1. NCBI lineage: Eukaryota > Metazoa > Arthropoda > Insecta > Hymenoptera > Braconidae > Diachasmimorpha > Diachasmimorpha longicaudata. Next base: position 6,911,875 of record NC_087229.1, on the reverse strand, counting down.
CCGGAATTAAAAATGAAATATGCATAGTGCAGCTTCATTTTGTCGACGAATTTCGGATCATTTCTTAGGGGAAGTAGAGAATAATTAATATGGATTCATATGAAATGGGAGATTTCGTCCATTATGAACGTAACAGAATTGAGGACATAATGATAGGGAGGTTTTAAATTCTTAGGGAAAGAGTAGGAATTGAGAAGACGAATTTCAAATCATCTAGAAAATGGAAATTTCTATGTCGATTTCTCTACACATAGAGACATGATTCATTTAAATTCAGTAAGATTTATTGGGATTAGAAATACCTCATATCGATTTTTTTAATGGACTTCTCAATTGATATGACTAATGGTTCTGATATGGTATTTTAATTTCGTAATCTCTCCTTGATCCAATAGGTGTTTTATTTCTGGTCGAAAAAGCTCCACCGAAAAATTCATAATTTAATAATTGATGTGTCGAAATTCCTCAATTCTCAATTAACCTAAAATTCAATTTTATTGGCGACTCAACGTCTATGGCCGGATGAACTTTTTAAGCACATTTTTTTTAATTTCACCATTATATTTTTTATTTCACATTAAAAAAATTCAAGTTATTCGGAATCATTGAATTGATTCTGGGAATTAAAAAACTTGTTTGGCTCTTTTTAGTGGTGAGCATCAATGTCCATTTTTTTTTGTTCCATTTATTTTTTGTACGAAGCCAGGATAAAAAAATTCCAGGCTTAATTGGTATTTACGTATTACAATGTTAACTTTTACGATGACAAACATTGTTGAATACGCAAATGGAAGCTGCACAGCGGAGTCAGATCCCCACGGGATAATGCCTGAATGTGCATCCGACAGTGCGCCCATGTGGTTCTGGTATTACCGCATGATATTTAATTCAGTGAGCTCCACAACCGAGAATATTTTTCGAAGCAGGTGCCTCTTTTTGATCAAAAATAATTATCGCTTCGTGTTTCTGGATACCCCCTAAATTATTGAAAATTAGGTTTCACAAAAATACCAACTGCTCGGACAGAATATAAATATAAATTTATAATGCAGACGTGCGCTGAAATTTTTTTCCCTGAATATATTTTGTTGCTCCCAGTAACAATATACTTTCATTTCATGTCGTGAGACATCTGGAAATATTCTCTTCCTTCACTTTTAATTTTTTCCCCCGCGAAATTAATCACCGCTGAAAAGGACAAATTCACCGGGTTCATTTTCTCGGTAGGCAAAGACGATTGGACCTGAGCATAAGCGTGTTTTACTTGTAAATTCCCTGCGCACCCGTATGTTCTTCGCTTCTTGTTCCATATTCCACAGCACATCCCAGCAATTGCCTACTGATGGGAGTGCACATGCTGCACGTAGCAGGGATCATGTTGGTCTGTAAAAAAGACACTGAGCCGGGTGAACTCAGAGAGCAGACAATCCAACAATATGCAGTAGCCTGAACTGGTGTATGCATTGCTCGAATGACCCTGCGATAAAAGTGAAAATCTTGGGGTGTAAAAAAAAGGATGAAAAATTCAGACGTAAGGACACCTAGTTCAATGTCCATTTGGTTCCATCCTTTTCATGATAAAATTCCGTGTTCCCTTGCCCATTGTACTTTGAATTCATTGTCATGGAGGGTGCAGTGGAGAAAAGGTGCACTTTCAGTTGTTACATTTGCAACGTTAAGCTTGGGGATGAAGGGGTCTGGAGAACAGGAATACTGAGAAACTCGTACCGAATGGGGGCTTTGTACGTGAGGTGCATTGGATGGTACGTGTTAAGTATTAAAATGTTGACTAGACTGTTGATACAGACGACTGTTAGCTGGTTGTTCCTGGTGAGGATGGGATGTTGGTTTGTTACTTTAATCAGTTGCCAACAGTATTTAAAATTATTCACGAGAGATGGGATGGTGAGGGGGGAAATGTGTCGTTGGGGATGAATTTTCGGATTCATTCGACCATTAAGAGTCGACACAACAATGTCAGCGTTAATTCATTCAACTGGTGTTGAGGAAATTTAACAATATTGATGCTGCAACTCTGTGATATCCAGCAATTTGGAGAATGAGATTTTCAGAGTTTCAGAGGATTGAATAGAGCGAATAATATTTACAAAAAAATGGAGTTTACATTGTTAGAAAAAATTGTAAACTTATAGACAGTTGACTTGTCATTGTGAGGATAGTGGCACTGGATGAGGTTTAGGGATTAAAAAATGCTAAAGTTTATTGGAGACATATTTGTGGAACAAGATCGGTTGCAGTAGAAAAATGTCCTGACAAGTTGGGGTTTCCATTATTCTAGACAGCTGAAGTCGTGGAGATATCATGTTTCCTACAAGAGGTTAATAAGGCTTCTTCCACTTCGTTGATCTCAAAATACCAAAAATGTCAATACGAGCTTTCTTGGGACAGAACGTGAGGGATATTCGCGTTGATGACTCCATTCTGGGGACGATAAATTGAATATTCCTAATTTACCTTACGATTCTATCAGAATTTCTCTCCCAATTCTCGAAATAATGAATTTCCACCAACAATTAGACAACTCGTCACATAATTTACCTGCTTCCACAGATTTATGTCAGACGGGAAATGTCAACATCTGAAATTGTACCCCGAATGAAAAAGAAATTATAACCACAAGTACATTCACCAAAAGTACAATTCCCTTTCATTTTTTAAACATCACTACGAGAGTCGCCATGCGAAACGTCAACGTCATAATGTTTAATGTGTTTGTATAGTGCAGTTGTCCATTTCGATTAGAGCCAACGATATGTTTTTGGTTCCAGATGTGTATGTACTCTCCCATAACGAAAGCAGCGCTGACATTTACGGTTTACATTTAACGACTGACTCATGTTACATTGTTACAGGTGCACTGGGTAATATAACCCATTGTTACAATGTTGCATAAACCGGGGGAGAATATTTTTTTTTTATATTATGAGAATCTCGGAGATCTCGGACACTGAATGAAAAAAAAATGTCATGTTGCAAAACTTATGTCCTCAGTCAAATAGGCCATTTCGAGGGGTCAAATTTTTTCGATTCGAAAATTGTCCCAGTGGGACAATTAAATATGTTAGCACAACAAGCCGCGAACAGTCATTCTGAATGACCTGAAAATTTTACGAGTTTTAACTGAAATATCAGCCATCATCATTCGTTATTATCATATTGATAATTAATAATTAGTACCCCTATTTTTTAACCATGACGTTAACGCCAGCTATTTCGCGTATGCTTGTCTACCCTGGGTCGTGCTCTGCAGCTATTCACCCAATTACGAATCCATTTATCTCCTGTTTTATACTTAAAAACGATTTTATATCTAAAAACGACTCTTCAACAAAGAACAGTTGAAGCGTTCGCATGCATTTGCATTACCTCCACGCAAATGTATTTTTTGAAAATATTTCGTCGGTCGCTGATGGGTTTGGCAATCGTTATTGAATCAGTAATATTATTAATATTATTTGGTATTGAGCAAATAGAAGGATTGAATTTAATTAAATAGCCATGTATCAATGAATTGATGCTACGCAGCGAACTGTCATTCAATAACTCTATTTAAATCCGAGGAAATTTACAGCGAAATTTACATATTAAAAATGTATTAATAGAGTAACCGCGGAAGTTATTCCATTGGTTATTTGGACAAAGAGCTAGATTAATGACAATATAAAAAAATCAATATTATGGCAGCAATGGAATCGTCAAATATTTATCTTTAGTGGACGCGTATTATTACCTCAAGGGATGTGGAGCATGTATTTAATATCAGTAAATATATACAATGAAGTCGATGAAACTCCTGGTATAACTCCCGGGCTTCAATCACAAATGGGAAATTCTATCCAAATGAAGGCAATCCCTGCTCTCCCCCTTACTTCATTCATGAACACATAAATGTTGATAAAAAGCGGATGGAATGATATGGCATCAGCCAACCCGAGTAATAAACAATCATAATTAGGGCAATTATTGGGGGGGGGGGCAATATTTGTAGTAAATGAATATTTGGTAAATGAATATTTACCAAATGTTCATGTACTACAGAGTCGAATCGATTTTTCTAAAATTATCTTTCACGGATTACGACACTCCCAGGAGAGATTAATTAGGGTTAAATTAGGGCTCTTGAGGATATGCTCGACATAATCTGAAATGAACTTCATTAATTATTTTATTTTTATAAATTTCTAATTTTCTAGAGAGAAGAATTTTGATGAATTTTTTTAATGGTGATAATTATTTGAAGGGCGACAGTTGATGGGTCATTTTCGGATCTTCATTAATTAGTGACAAAGAATATAAAATTAGTAATAAAAAATGTTTAACCGTTTTGACAGTGGAAGCTTTTCAGTGTAACGAGTTGGCTTGGAAGTCTCCATATGCAATCCTCTTAGGTAGAAAGAAATTATTTCTGTCATATTAGCGACTAGTCCTCACTGTCGTTTGAAAAATCTGTTGAGGAAGATTTGCGGCGAAGTGGCCTCGTGTCTCAAGAACTTTCCAATACCTTCAACTGCCGGATAGGATCGATTTCCAATCCAATTATCAGTGAATGCAACGTGTAAACCGGTTGGCCAGTAAGTGCAATATACTTTCATGAGTACACGATGAAGGGGGCGTAGTGGTTTTCGAGACTATAAGCGACCCGGAGGGTGAGAGGAATGGGAAGGGGGAAATTGTATCAACCGAAAGTATGGGAACTATGAATGGAAAGTTGTAGTGAATCGATTGGCAATCGAATAACCAGTACAGGTGGACTTTAGACCCGTGGTTATCCGACAGAACCACGTAAATCCCCTCCGCATAAGCTCATAATACCGCAAAATCGTTGGTGTATTTTACTCGGCATTTTTTATCCGAAAAAAAACCTTTCATTTATCCACATTAGGTGAATTTATCTTGCGACGGAATGACCGCTCCTCATGAATAATATTTAATATTAGTAATTAAACATGGATACGGAGAGCTTGCGGCTGACACGTATGATGATTTTCCATGGCTATAGCAAAATTCGGTTAATATTTGCCGTCGTAGCTGCCATCAGCAATTCTCTGTTTATTTAATGCATTCAGGTGTTTGGTGAGTGGAAATGCTCGTTTGGTTATTTTCATAATTCTTTTGGAAAGTTTGTTTTGTGGATCGTGAAACGGAATATTCATGGAACGGAAAATAATTCTTGGGGTGATAATTTCATGATATTTTATACTCGGGCTGATGTTGATAGTTCATACGCAATTACTATTTCAAATTTCTTAGAGTTAGAGATTAAGGACCGAGGAAGTTCTCGAATTTTTCTTAAATTGATTTTGCTCTCTCTGTTTAATAAAAATTCATAAAAATACGGAGACTTATCTCCTGGAATTCCAGAAGTTTGAATTGATAATCGTAACAATTTCCCTCTTTGCGGTGAACTGATAAGTATTTAATAATCAAGCCATCATCATCTTACAAAACGCTCCCACGAAAGAGCAACTCCTCAATTAAACAGAATTTTTATCTTTCCGTTAACACTCACGAGAATTAAAACTCGAGTTCCCGGGAGAGATGTGGAATGAATTCACGTGTTTTTTTCTACTGAAAGTTGGACTACAATGGGAGTTGTGAAGAATTTTCGTGATTTACAATGGGTATATGGAGGTTGCAGGCGTATGGAGAAGGGAAAATAAGTGATTTCGAGTTGAGTGCAGATGGAATTCCCAAGAGCCAGTGTCGCTTTTAACGGTTTCCCTACCCTCCTCACCCATTTCTAGATCATCCCTCTCGAACAATCGAAACGGTGGTACGACTCGGGTGATGAAAACTGCGAGTGAAGCAAGGTGACGAACGAGAAAGTGTGAGTGGAAGAAAAAAAAAACTTATTCCCCGAAAAAGTAAAGCGAGAAAAGTGTGAAGAGGATGTAGAACGATGGCGCAGGTATCAGAGAAAACGAAAAATATACGAGAAGGAAGGAGGAGCGAGGAAGAAACGATGGAAGGAAGGAGGAAATTCATCCAATGGAAGAAAATCGAAGAACACTTCTGATGAAACATTCAGTTCGGAAACTGGGGCGTCATAAAAATTTCCCGCCCATCAGTGTTAGCAGTACCTGATGGTCATATTGACGATTTAATTACCCAGTGCTCTCATTAGTCCACTATATAATTCATAATTCATTCATTAACTATAGACGTTTCCATATATGAGGTCTCCATATATACTTCCTATACTGGGACAAAAAAAGAACTGAATACCGATGGATTTGCAGCGGAAATGGAAGAATACTTTAAGTGATATTTTATATTAATTTTTTTATTCTTTATTCCTTTGATATAACAAACGTCTTCTTTCTTTTACATCAACTTCTGCCTGTCTATCTCTCTGCCTTAACGCCCTCTTGCCTCCCCTTCCCCTGCGGTGTAACGAGCCCAACGTTTTCCCTAACGGTGCACAAGGGCCGAGGGAAACCCTGGAAAACCCCTACCGTAAGATGATCACGTCGGTCGTAACTCTGAAGGACCTGGTCGATCCTTATAAACATTAAAAAATCATGGAAATATTTTTCTCGAGAAAACCAAGAATTTATACAAAACATTAATTTCTAAATTAAATTTTCAATATCCAAACCTCCCACCTCATTATTCCCCTCATCAAATCAAGTTGCTGTATATCAGACATCTTCTCGTATTTTAATTACCCCTCAGAAAATTCAATTGATCAAACTATTCGAATTTCATCATCTTTCATCACATCCTATTTAATATGACGTGCACCTCGATAATTATTCCCACAATTCACTGTCTCTTACTCACGAGATAAAAAGAATTGAAAAAAAACCCCTAAAGGATAAACTTTTCATTCAACTAGTCCCCTCAAAAGCGCTGCAAAAACACAATTTTTTACTACGTCAACAGGTATCCACGACTAGACTATTTTCGTAAATCACAAGCATGGATTCGTTCATGTATAATAAAGTATTTCAAGTGTGTGTCGTATCAGTCTCGTCAGAGCATATATGATTTTCCAGGAGGTCGAGTGGAAAAATGAGAATTTCCCTTTCCCTCCCCAAGGATACTCAATCTATTATGTTGCATTTTTCCCTCAAGAAGGAAAAATAGAGGAAAACCCGGTAGACACAGTGAATATCACATTGCTCTACTTTGTATATTCCATGGTTCTGTAGTCTTCAATGTTGGCTTCTCCGATCCCCGGGGTCACACTGTGGAGGATATTTCACTGCGTCTTTATGACGCATTTTTATACTTCCCTTTCCTCCTCCTCCTCCCCTCCCCCTATCCCTTCACCTTTTCTCTTCGCTCGTACTTCTCTTTCAACTTACCTCACTACTTTTTACCCCTGGCCAATCTTTCTTGGGCATTGCCTTCGTTTCTCAGTAACAAAACTGCCAGTGAAAAATCCCGGCTTGATATTCAACGGATGAGTTGGCTGCTTTGAGAAGTCTTTTTAGTAAGTCTGGCATTAAATCCATAAAGTATCAGGAATTATGGCCACTCCAACAATGCCTTTTACTGCTACCGGGTAACTGTGTTCATTTTTATGGCTCAATGTACATTCCTCATGGTGTTTGATCGTAAAGAATTGGATAATGAGACAACTTTATTTTAGGATTATATTCAACGGGATTAAGCTTCATCAAGTGGAATTATTTTATGCACTTGGTAAGGGTTTTTGGAGTGAAAATTTGTTGGGGAAGAGTGATAAAAGTGGGAAAATTTCATTATTGAGATGGGGAAATGGAATTGGGGATGGGAATTTTTACACAAAATTGTAGTTCATTTTCAGAGATGAACGAGTGCAATCGAAGATTTTGTATGTGTTGATTTATTCAAATACTCATACAATAAACGATCTGTTGCCTCTAAACAACTTGACACAACTTTATACATGAGAATAAAATGGCAAACAAATTACCTTTAAATTTTCCGGGAAAGCTATGTCATAAGATATTTGAATAAATACATTATCTACGCGATAAAATTCTAAAGGACCTCCCATTATTTATTTTCATTGAAAATCTGAATCAGTGGTTGAATGAATTTGTCGAAAATTATCAGAATTAATAGACAACGCGTTAGCTCTTATCGTACAGCAATTTAATGCAGTGCAATCTAAGTGAAATCGAAAAATAAAAAAAGGGCATGTGAATGTGACGATGCGGAAGGGACAGTGTCTATATAGACAACAGGAAGTCACACCCTGTGCGGTCGAAAATAGTTCCAGCGGCGCTCAGCAAAATTACTTGACGCGGTAAAATCCTCAGTGGTCAGTGTGCTCTTTCAACTCTTACCCCAACCCAATCCCAGTCTCTGGTGGTTCTGAGGCAACCCCGGAAACTCCCCACGAATGCTCCCACGTTTACCGAGTCCGTTACCTTCAATTCCCCGTTTTCTATTCTCATACCACTGCTACATTCTCCTTCTATAAACTCCCTGGAACTTGAATTCTCCTGTATTTTGTTGGTTTTTTCCAGAATGGATAATAAAATTGAAGCGATAAAACGTGATATGAAGTCTGGAAATGAAAAATATAGCGATGGATAAATTCTGATGAAAACAATTTGAAAAATATAAAAAAAGGGAGCGAAGTATTTTTATTAATATTATATTATTTCACGATAATTGAAATAGATTGGGGCGCTGTTCTTAATTAGCTGCCCTGATGAAAAAATAATAATTGGTGGAGAGTTGCCTAGTAATTTTCACGACAATTGCAGTGAATAGTATTTAGTCCAGACGTTTGTGACTTTTCGGTAGAGCGCAGACTGCAATTCCACAAATTGATTGATTTCCAATGGAACATGAATATTCAGAGGTAAAATTATATGAATTAGTAATCTTCACTCCAACAGAAAATCAGTATAATATTGTAGAAGATTTTACGATGGGGAAACTTTCGAAAATCTGACACAGAAAATTGTACAAATTTGACAGAGATATTTTACATTTTTAATTGTATTCAAATTCGATTTAAATTTTAATATTTGAGTCTATTCGATATTTACAAATACAATTCACATATTTGTTATCAGTTGCATATGCAAAGTCTGTTATTCCGGAGGATTGGCTGCAGTTTCATTCAGAGATTTGTTAGTGTTTGAAAAGTTCGAACAATCGTTTGTATCGCCTGTGAGTTCACGCAAAAATGTTGAAATTGAAACAATTAACACGTTTTAGTTCAAGAGCAATAAAATGAAAAATTGTTAACTCAAATTTTTGAGTATTTTGAAATGGTGTCCTCGCGTTTTACATAATACATAGACTGTGGGTATAGAACAACTGAGCCGTTGTATAATTGATTGGTTGCGAGAGGTGTGGTTTGGCACCCGTTGTTCGAAAGTGCTCCCAATTACTACAATGGAATGGTTAAAGTTAATGGTAAAATATTCATTTTACGAATATGTTTTATGTTTTATCTGGCGGTCTACTACCTACCATTCTACCCCTCCCTTTCCACTCATCATCAACAATAACTCAATGCGCTATTTACTTTACTGGCAAGTGCTAGCACTGATGCAGTGCATGAGGTCGTGAATTTGGTATATTCATTCCACTGGAAATCATGAATGCATAAAAGTTGTTACTCATTCATAGCCGACTCTGTTTTCCAAATGGATTACTCGTGGATCGTACGTTTGAATAATTTGGTGATGGGTATGAAAACGAATCAGGGTGTACTTAATACGATTAGTTTATGGTCTTATGTATGCACGATTTGTATATTTCATTGGATGCATTATTCAAACCTATTGATAGACATATTTATCATTCATAAATTGCAGATTCCTCAGAGGCTAAATCACTAAATTTACCTCTCCAAAGAGAAAACATGAAAATATTTTTCTTTACTTGGAACCATTAATTAATGTCCCATTAATTAATTAAACACATGTAAGGAATTCCAACGTATTTTTGCATTTTACATTATCATTTTTTCAAAAAAATAACAGTGTCACACAGCTCTTTCACTAATGACAAATACGAATCATCAATATTCCAGAATATTGAAAATACTTTGAAATGGAAAGGGTCCAATCGAGGCCACATCACGCGTGCCAACTTATACATAGCTGTCTAACTTCACTACCAAACTATTCGTTCGGCTCTCAGGAAAGCGTTTAAACTTACGTTGGAATCCTTCCGTGTAACCCTCTCCGTATGCCCGACGTTGAATGCATAAATTATCCTAAAGTTCATTGGTGGGAGATGAGAGGGGGTGGGTGGGTGGTTGGTAGGGGATGAGAAGAGCCGAAGGGAGAGTAAGGCATAAGCGGGCTGTAGGGGCATACTGGGGAAATGTCGTGCACCATCGTCGTCTCGCCTACTGTACAATAGAGCTTTCCGTCCGGTGGATCTTCAGGGATTCTCAAACTACCCTCTGTCCCCTTTATATACCCAGGAGGAATCTGCAATGAGCTTTCGTGACCCCTATCCTTACTCGATGTCATCACGGTATTACGCTCGATTTCATGCATTATTTCCGTTGAACTGGCGCGTTCGCTGTAGACCCATATCCTCCAGAGTCCAAAGTTTAAGATAAATTTATGAAAAAATTTCAACTACTCGGGACCAGCTCTTTATTCTCGCGAACAATTTAACGTGAGTTTTTTTTTGCACTTCCTCAACTTCATCTGCAGGTAGGCAGAAATCATTTCCAAATGGGAACACGATTTCCAATGAGGATACGATTTTTTTTTTATGATGAATTGATATCAATTATCGATTTAGATGAGGTTAATTATGGTGAGGGCATTGGAATGGAGGTGGCTTATCACAATACATTGTTTAGTTACAAATTTGGGGGCCATTTTAACACCAAATCGGCGTAGAAAATAGTCCACACGGTTTGCGGTGTGAACTGGTACCGTCAACATATGGTGTGAGGCATAACTTTTGTGTTAACGATAACACAGGAGGAATACGATGGGTGACACCGCACAGAGTGAATGGTAAAACTGTCGCTGTGGGTAATTATACTGGACAGTGTGATATGAATGCTTTTTACCTGTTTATGGTGCCAATAAAATGATTAACACGGTTTTCAGTTTAACGAAGGGCTCTGTGCTAATTTCAGTGTGAAATTTGGGAGACTTTAACATTAAAATATTTTAGTCCATCAATATGGACTAGACGAGGGGATTTTTACGATACGGAATGGTCAAACTTTCATGGTCAACGATCAACAATCATATCCATTTATTCGATTCGATATTTTGAATAATCAATTTATTTCTGAGAGTTGAGAACTATTGTAATCGTTAAATAGTGGGTAAATTTATTAATTAGGTACCTCAATTGAAATAATTTGAAATTTGTTTCAATAATTTAATTGAAATTGGACATTTAGACATTATCTATGGGTTTGAATATTTAAATAGGTCTATTCTGGATGGATTTCAATGAACGAATTGAGAGACACTAAAACCATCAATTGAATAAATGAAGAGTGAAATTTAAGTGATTTCACATCTTCTTCGATCTCGAGATTTTCTTCTTCCTCGACTGATGTTTCCAAATGGGGAAAATCTATCCCCTGTAAAATCGTATCCCCTATTTAGAAAAGCCCTTTAGTTAAACAGTTGGAGACTGGTTCTTTAACTATTCATTTTCCATGGTTTGTGCTTCCCTGCAATTCTCTCTGGGTGGATACTGGTAGCAAATTTGTACAGAAGGTTTTCGGGTGTAGGAAACTGTCGCTGTTGCCAAACTTGGTTTCACTGAGTAAATAACAGATGCATCAAGGGCTACGTGAGTCTTGTTTAGGATCAGACTGGTTGACGGGTTACAGCATACAAATCTGCGAACTTTGCTCCACCCACACATCACAGACATCGGTAAATAATTGTTGAATACTTGGGGTGTATCATTTCTGATGAATTACCCCGGAGGCGGCCGACTAATTATTTTTTTTTATTTTTATGACGTTTTGATGTGGATAATACAGAATGGAGCTGGAATTTTTTTATTCATTGAATAATACTAAATGTTGCAAAAATAACTTTCGAATAACCGAGTAAGCAGCGATTGTCCTCATAAAATTGATGACTCACTAAATAATTCGGGGAATTAAAATTAATGTTGCACTGAAATTCAGTTTTCCTAGAATTCCCAAATTGATTAAAATTTCGGTAGAATTTCGGGGGTACTGTCATAATGAATACAGTACAATGAGCCTATTCAATGTGAGAAAGTTCATATATGGCATGAGTGATGTATTTTACGTTTATGATGTTTTCACATTAGAGAGAAAAAGTTGTGCGTTCCGAGAATAGAGGAGTTGCACAATGAAGTTGTTTTGGTTTTACTCCGGATACAATTCACCTTTTTTACGTTAACAACAGAGTAATTTGTGATCAGTACTGAAGACAACTCACTACCACGGCATGCTGTTTTTAATGAACTGAGTGTTAAGAATTGTGAGGAGTAGATTTGCCAAATGAAATCAAGAAATACAATTTTGTCAGTGATATTTACTCTGGACAATCGAATGATACGCGGAGAGATACATTCCTTAAAAATTACGTGTCGTACTTAACAGACATGTAGTTTTTAAAGAATATTTCTCTTTGTGTGGGTCTGTTAGCCCATTTGTGAAGAGGATCGAATAGAACCTGTCAATATTGTAACCGGATATGGGTTCTCTCAGAGTACCAATTGAAGAATATAAGGGATGAGCTAGACGCAGGTTAAATCATGTGTGATTTATATCGATAAACCGATTGTTTTTGGAAATAGTCATGAAGATGTTAATCTCGGGTTTTAATTTCGTAAGCCCTTTCGGCTTTTCGTTTCATTCGATGCTGCTCCAGTGATCGATTAATGGTAATCCTCTTTGGATAAATTCCGCGGTGATAATGATGTACATAAATTCGAGATGATAATTTTTCATTTTATCCTGGGCAATAATTATCAGTTCTGCCGTGAGATTAGAGGTGTCCATTATCATAGGACATCGACAATAAATTATACATTGCTAATGCCTGGGCAGTAACTGGAGTAAAATGAAAGTATCGATTACAAATTTTGCAACTATTAAAGTTCTTACTGTTGAGTTGAAAGAATTGGAAATGAAATTCCCTCAACATTCAACAAAACAATTGAAAAGGAAGTGGCACAATGTCGAGAGTCCGCTTCTAATTAGTATTCTTTCGTCACATAATTGAAATAATTAGTAAGCTCGTGTATGATGCAGTGCAACTAGTTAGTTGTTTCATTCCAACAAACAGGGATAATTGAATTCCAATCACGAATATCTAATGCTCAAAGGTAATTGAATTTTACGACTGTTGAATTCTCAAATTAATATCCAATAATGAGGATTCCAATTAGCTCCGATGATGTGCAATAGCTGAGTAATGCTGTTATAGCAATTAGTTTGAAAATACAATATTCACTCGTTAATTTCCACATGTGAATCCTTTATTCGCACTTCGGTAATTCATGCACGTGAAAAGAAGCGGATGTATTTTCAGATTAATTAGTGACCCGGAATTACTGGCAATTGAATGGCAAGGAGTCATTATATTCTCGTCAGCAAATACTTACGAAAATTGTTAATTTTGTGAATTGCTATTGGGAAATGAACGCCATTTCAATAATGTATACATTAATCAACATCAATTGATGTATGGAGTATAAACATATCGCGATGTTACGTGGGCAAATTATTCCAGAAACGTCCGTCGATGTTAAGGAAAATGGGCGCAGTATTCATGGCGACTATTGATATAGTCCAAAAATTCTCATAATTAGTTCGAACGTTGATTTATTACGTTGATCTTTACCGCCTGAACTTTTCGGATTTTTTTACTGAAGTTTTTTCGAACGGTTATTTAAAAAATCCAAAGACCACACGGAGAGAAAAATTATTTAAAAACATCGGTCAAGTTCTTACCGATCGCGGAGGTGACTAGGAAAATTTAAGATGCGGTATCGTAGTTTTTCACAGGAAATAAAGATAAAAATAACGACGAAAAATCCATAAAAGTTCCGTAAAATTTTCTTCAACCACATTTCCCCACGGAATTATGAAAAACACGTAATTTTTATTGAACATTTCCCCCCGGTGCACAAAGAACTTTCCATAAAAATTCTAGTACGAGTACTGGAAAAAAATCATAATCCCTCGCTCCTTAAAAAATCTAATGTTTTTCAGATAAAATTTCTCGAGATTTTACGTACAATTTCTACGCAACAGTAAAAATTATGCAACCTCACCAATTTCTGAAATGCAGCAAATTATTTCCGGATTAACCCTTGTTGAGGTGCCACTGTAATCAGTGAATTAATTATTTGAATACGCTAATTGCCCCATCAACCCTTCCGCACAGCATTTACCTCGCAATAATGGGCTTTTGTGTAAACTACCTGGGTGTAAAATCAATCTCCAGGAACAAAAAAAGTAAAAAAAAATAACACCGAAGAAGCCGAGATTTTCTCGTACTCGTTTGCTCTTCATCCCCCGGAGTCATCATCCGTTGTACTATTTTTTTCTATCTCTCATCGAGCGGGGGAACCCCTTGGGAATTGGAGATTTGCGGTTTACCCGTAGCATCCTGAGTGCTAGACGCTCGGAAAGAGTAGAGGAGAACCCACTGATACCACGGAAAAAAGATGGATGGATGAGGGGGTGAGACACGGGGGAAGGTAGTCTACTCAAACAGAGTTACTTTTCTTTCTTTTCACTGCGTTCATCGTATACACAAGCGGTTCAGTCTCTATCTCAACATCCGTTGGCCGTTAGTTCTCTCCACGGTGTACGCTACCTAGGGCCCGAGCACTCTGCACCCGATAAATTTCCAACAAATGAAAAGAAAACATCGCCCCAGGCTCGAAGATATTTCCCTTCCCCCCTTCACTACCCATCCAGATGATCGTAGTGTGTTGTGCCATAAAAACATTATGGGACGGGGCGGGAGGGAGGGAGGATTCGATCATTGAATAATCTGGGGGAATTGATGTGGAGGGAAGGAAGAAAAATTCCGAGGATTTCTGGGACATTTTTACAAAAAATAATAAATCAATAAATGAAGACACGAGAAAACAAATTCTTGGAGAGAAAAATTAAGTAGAAAATTTAGTGTCACTGTTACTAAGTAGTCGACAAATTTTCCAAAACGATACGGCAATTTTCCCGGAGTGACCAGAAGAAAATACGATTACCAAATATTTCAGTAATTTCGACTGAATTTTTCCATAAAATTCTCTGAAGTAAATGAATATTCAGAAAAAATAATTTATTTTCTTCGTGTAGATCGATGATATCGTCTGTCCATTATCTTCCCCTTCGAATTCATAAAACATCAATAGAAAAAATCGTAAAACGTTCGTGATAATGTAGCTCGAAAATATCGACGTGATACAATATCCTTCTGTTATGAGACAACCGTCAAGGGACTCAATAATTTTAACGTTGAGGTTACGAATTGTACACTGTATCGTTCTACCCTTCCTTTCCCACTAACTTTCTTCTCACCCGTTTATACCATGCCATTCTTTTTCCCTGTCACTCGGAGACAAGTATCTGGGGAACTCCTCCTTGGGTACCATCGATCTGCTTGGTACACTCTGCGACAACTCGAGAGAATATAGGATGAAAATTTCATGCTTCACGAATGAGGGGGTGGAGTGAGGGAGGGAGGGAATGAGAGAAAACGGAAATAAGGGAAACTAGAGAGCATAGGGTGGCGTGCGTTCGTTGTGTCACCGTCACGACATGTACAGCCATTCAACATCAGTTCCTGCATATAGAATTCCTGGTATAGTAGTCGTTCTTATGGATCGAAGTAGAACAATTCGACGAATTAATGACGACGACTCGCTATCAGTCTCATTTCATCGATTCAATTCGTTCTCTTTATTATTTTGTCTGGGGTGCAGTTGTAATGGAAGCTATTCCTAAGCTCTCATGCTATTGGAACATACAACTTCCATAAATGATGGTAATTTCAGATATTTGCAGTAATGATCTACTCCGCTTCGGTGAGACTGATTTGGTAATAATTGTTGAATGGGATTGTGGAGTACTACGTCGAAATATGATTACCTCTGGGCTCCCTCATTCTCGTTGTTCAGAAAATTGAAAAGTCTACTATTACCCGGAGAGAAATATTCAGCTTAAATTACGTAACTATTCATGTAATTCGTAAACGTGTAATATGATGGGATATTTCGACTGTTCTCAAGGCTCCATTCGATATTTTAGTTTTTTTCTTATATTCTAATTTAGTTTTGATTGGAATATTGAACTCTTTTGAACTTTACGAATAAATTTTACATATTTTTCATCAGTTACATTCCATTTGTGGGAAACATTTTGAAAGAGCATTGGATATAGAATTTTCATCCAGTGACAGTTTCAGAGAAATGGGGAAACTCGTCATAAAAAATTCACGATTTGATTTTAAAAACGCTGTTGATATAACGAATTTTTCAACTGTTCCATCACTGGCCCGGGGATTGGTAACCATTGGTCTGATTATCATTGTCGAATTTTCCAGAGGGCGGTAGGATATTGCATCGAAATATGATTACGTTTTCCCTTTCCGGGTCCGTTTTAGATTAAGTTGAAAAGTATATTACGAGTCATATTTTTCGCATTTTTATTTGGAGGTTCAGAAAAAATTGGATATTCGTTTCAGAGTTGAATTCTCATGGGAAAGTACTATTAACTGGTAATTTCATTCATATCCCAATGAATTTTGCTACTAAAATTTGCTATTTGATAACAAACAGTAAATCACCTTAAACGAGAATGTTTTTATTTGTACATTTTGTGCAGTTTATTTCGCTCTGCAGTCCACGTAAATTGCAGTATTTTTTATCAATTGATCAATTGAATCGGGTAAATATTGTGAGTACTATGTCCATGCAATTTCGTTATCCTTTAAACTGCAGAGAACACAAAAACAATCCCGCGATTTTCCGTTCCTACTCACACAAAATGGTCAGTTTTTTTAAATATCAATAAATGTTTCTTTAAATTAAATACTGACCCATTAACATGTGACTTCACCTTCCCTCACGTGACTCGCATAAGTCATTCATTACAATAAACAAATCAATAGTTTCACCCACTAAAATGGGAAATGAAATTCTCCGGAAATTATCAATTTATCGCCGGACAAATCTGGCGAATTAAATAACAAAATACGACATGAAAAATTCTGCAGACAAATGTCACGCGATTGGTTCAATAATACTTGTCAGTTATCTCGCAAGACTTTTAAAAATATCCAATAAAATATGATTACCCCAATCTTTCTTTCTACTTAACGTTTATTCCTATTAAACTCAATTGCGCTTCCTGGAAATGACCGTCAATCGTTGTATCGTTTTGGGAGAAATGGATAATCGGTTTTATCGGCTAGTCCCGGCCATTTTATGTCTTCGTATATTCTCTCTATACTACATCTCCGTTTTACTACTTGGGGTACGTTCCGCGATATATATATTTATACGGTATAAAGAAAAGAGAAGATATTCCAGTGAATCCCTCCGTTCGTAAAATCTACGGACCACAATATTGTTCTTAAAAGGATAAGACCAGGGAACTGGAGATACAGTATGCGGAAAATAAACGAATATAGGGCATGATATTCCTTGGACTATGCGCCCTTGCATATTTCATGGGTGCGTGGGGTAATAAAAAAATGTTTCTGCATCGATATCGTGAGGTATTCCATCCACAGGGGAATCGTATAATGCTTATACTTTGATGGAAACACAGAAGGAATCGACGGATTGATGCATAGAAATGTGGAGGAAAAATCCTCTAAAAAGCGTCGAAAAACTCGGCTAAAATCAAGTTACAAGCTCGTGCAAAAAATTATTTGCCAAATCCCAAATAAACCCAACTACCAACGTCAGCCATCCCACCACCCCCTCAAAAAATAAAAATGATGATCACCTGTGAATTAAAGTTTGACATCACCTCCGAAAAAGAAAGACAAGTTTTATTCATGTTCTGAATATATGTTCAAAAGAGTTCTGCCTGCAGCCACTTATTCATGAATCAGAGCAATTGCTCATAACGCTGACAAGCCAATGAGGGATGGAACGAGAATACAAGGGTATAAGGGGCGAGGAAGGAGGGGTGGGGTGAATTGAAGAGAAAAAAGTATGAAAACTATACATACCGCATAAAGAGCTCTGATGAACATGTAGCCCCTGGCATAGCGTGTCACTACGAGTTGGTTATATGTTGTCGGGCGACCTGAGGCCAGTGGTAAAAGCGTTCTACGGTCAGACACGCCGCGGACACGCGGTGTATAGTGTGGTCTACGTTTCAAGTACAGAAACTCCTTTACTCCTTCCCCCCCTTCCCCCTCCCGCCCCTTATCCATACATAACCGGTGAAATATCGCATAATTGAATCAAAGCCTCTTTTGTTTAACATCAAAAGGCTCTTACAACCTGAGGCTACTAAGTGGACTCAAGAAAATCTCCTGATTATGTTTTTCTTAATTTTTTTTACCTCATTCTGGTTCTTGTAATATTCTCTTATCCAACAATCGCTGTTTTATTCGTTGTTTACACGCTTGGTATAATTGAATGCTCATTTGTTGTGTAAACTCCTGGGGCAGATTTACGAATTTTGATTAGGGGGTTGAGATAAGAAATGTGTTTTGATAAAATTAGGATTTTCTCGGAAGATCTCGTCTCATGTCGAATTGATTTACTTGTGGATCCTCTGAGTTTATCATATTTCCTCATTTTCTACGTTAATTCGATTTAACTCCGAAATTACTAGTCCCTCAGAACTTATTGTCGTCTTAACGAAAAACAAAAAAATGTATTGAAATGTAATTAACCTCAAAACGACGATTTTTTTTTATAGACCAATGCCCAGAGTACGGTGAATTTAATATTTTGATGGGTAAAAGTGATTGTTCGGTGGTTACGGCAGAGCCCAACGCAACCGAGAGGGAGAACTCGTAAAATGCCCTCCGTAATTCCTATCTTGGTGAGAAAGAGTTGCTCACGTTGCTGTAAGCTCCGGTAAAATCGTGGGAATCAACTTGCCTCTCTCCGTGTCCCCTTCCACCCCCATCCCCCTTCGAGAATTCCGCATGCCTCTCGGGTTTTGGTCGTAAAGCTTGAGCCCATACTGGTTGCCCAACGGCGACATAAATGTAGTCCTGTTACGGTCCAGTCATTCCCCATTGTGATGATCGACCACTGCTCGATTCACCCCCTCCCCTCTTCTTCCGCCCCCTTACAATTCCCGGAGGATATTTCAAGCCTCCACTTCATTAGTGCGTATGAGAAATGGAAGGGATTGGAAGCGAAATTGAACTTATCGGGGAGTGAAATGTGATACTATTCGGTGATGGCATATCCCATGACGTTTAGTTACCTACATTTCAGGAGTGAATAGCAATGTTCAATGGTACGAGCAGTCGGGATTGTAAATCTAAGATGTGATAGTGTTAAATCAAAACAGCTATAAATGTTGAAAAATACACTTATAGAGATGGTATCTCGTAAAATATCCACTCGGCGTGTTGGCAATACTTTTAGAGGGCCATCCATCAAGGAGGGGATATAAAAATTGCGGGAATGTAACTCAGGGGAAGAAGTACTGAAGGATCGTCAGGAGAGAGAATTTTCTTCGTGCACACATTTTTTTTTCATCCATGCAAAACTCTTGAAGGAAAAGAAATTTTGGATGAAAATCAGACCTCTAAAGGGCGAACCCTGGGACTAAATGATAATCAACCACCTTTTGGGTCAAGTTTTGTTGGAAAAATTAGACTTGAGAGACTAATTTTTGTGATAAAACTAACCTTCGTCCCTCGTTTCGCCCCCTGGAGGTCTAATTTTCACCGAAAATTGCGTTCCGTGTGAAAGAAAATCGAGAAAATGAGAAAATACTTTTCCGGGGACTTCTCACAGTGGCGCAGCAGCTCTGGTGCATAACAGCTCTTATCTTTTATCAAAATTTGATTGAAAGATGAAATATTTATGTAGCGAGGCTGCTCATGTATTCACTATACGTCTGATCAAAGCACTAACGAGCTTTCAAGTCCGGTAATTGTTGATTGCAATTGAGGAACTCGGAGAATTGCACAGAGGGAAATTATTGACGAAAATTACTGGGCTGGTGGAATGAAAATGACTGTACTATTAAGGGAAAAATTATTCTCCCTCACAATAAAATTTCTCTCACCCAGAGTGAAATATATCTAGCGGTCGCCCCTGGAGCTAGTAGTATAAACTACGAATGTACCGACCGGAATAATTTCTCTCTTTCATTGTGTTGAATATAAAATTTTTTTTTTACTCCATTTCAACTCGATTTTCCGTACCATTTTTCACCCTCCCCCCCCCTCCACGAGTATTGTTTAAAGGGTGAATATCGCCATAACACAGCTGATTTTAATAGACGAAATCACGAGGCGCCACACGGCGAATCTCGATGACGGTGCTTCAGCCTGTCGGTCGTCAAAGATGCCACCCAAGTGCCTCGAAATCCATTCCATGGCATCGTAAACAGATTTACGATTCTGCTGTACGCACTCAGGAGACCATTACTGGTTGATCCGGGTTATCAAAGCCACACTGGGCGTTGAAACAAGCCAGTGTTTGGCGCCACCGGCGTCTCCGATGATGTACATCCGTTCGCCATCTTACATATCCTAACCTCGCATACACAATTTCATATTACACCAACACTCAATCGATGTTTATGGATGAGAGCCAAAGTGGAGGAGCCGGCTGCTGGTGAGAATTATGGGTCTGGTTGCGTCCAAATGGTGGGGAGGAGTTACCTTGATACCAAAAAGGATATTTTGACTCTAGTTCACCACATGTGTGCCTCCTGGATAGCAGAGTCCCCCCTGGTCTCATGATTCCTATCGGCGGTCGTGAATTAACTCCCCCATCCCTTCCCCCAGGCGGCTGTTATTACACTTCGAAGATCGTGGGGCAGATCCGGTGATTTATAGGGCAGCCAATGAGGCCGAGTTATATTCGATCAATGGACCCGATAAAAGGCCTACCACTCCTCCTTTAATTCCCGTCGAGGCCCTGTGGATTTAACTTTATTGAATTTCACGACGGGCTGACCCCATTATTGGGAAGAATATTACCTCGTGGTTACCCTGAAAACTTTTGCGCAATATATCGTCGGTAAATTAACCCTTCGGAGATCACATGGGATGCGGGAGTTGCGAATTAATTCAATAGAGTTAATAAAATAAACTGTAATTTTTCCAAATTTAATTGAGCCTCTTTTCATTCAAAAATTAAAAATTCGAAAAATTGGTGGCCTCAGTCATTTGAGGGTTAAACCCATTTTTTTTGTTAATATCGAAGTCAATGGAAGGAAATCCCAGTAAAAAAACAATCGATCAGCGATATTAAATTCCCACCAACGGCATATCTACGATATTCGTGGAGGGGATTCCCCCGGGTTCATCGATTGTTTCAAAATATATTGCACTAGAGAAAAGTCTCGCGGTGGCCATTAATCGTAGTCCTCAAGTAGCATTTTACATTCTGGAAATGATATGGCCACCACTAAAGGATGAGCACGTAGTGTGAAGGCCTCAGTGGTAGCGTTAAATAACCAATAAAGTTGCCAGCATTGTACTGGCAATAATTCATATGCAAATATACAAGGTGGTCTGGACTCGGCAAAGTGCGCACGTACAGAATCCCTGAAGAGACTGGGGTACTGGTGGGCCATGGACAATATTATATTTCTGTTTTCCCTGCTCTTCAGTTAACGACCATCAGTCCCCCGTGAATACTTGAAAAGTTGAGATGAAAATTGTATTGTGTGAATAATTTTAGTGGGAAGAAAATTTTAATTTATCATCAACAATATACATATAATAATAGGGATTACCCTTACGGGGGTGGAAAAGGGAGAATTTTAATACGAGTGGGGTAATATTTTTGTAACAGTAAATGCACTGATTGTTTTAAAATTTGAAATGAACTGGGAGCAATTAATATCTAATGGGAAGAGAAGAATATGAATTTTCCCACTTCTTTTGCATAAATTCAACATCTGTCAGATGTCACTAAGAACTGTCAAGTGTGTAATGACCGATGATTCAATTTTATTGTACAAATTTAACTTTTCTGTCATTAAAATTCTCCTGAAAGTTTCAAAGACAATCGTCATTTGTTTAAAACACATGAAATATTAAATTGACAAGTGGAATGAAATGCAAACGTCCAACTTATCAATTCTTTATGACTCTCGAAGCGAACCCCCCTCGCGCTTCTCAGCCTGAATAAGCAGATGGAAATATTTGGATTTCCGAGAGAGGGATTTGTGCAGACGATAAAAGACACGAAAAATCCACCGTCTAGTACGCCATTCTCTTCGATAATATTTCATTCCTCTTTTTTTTAATTATATAGAGCGCAGTCTCGTTCTCTTATGCAAAATAAAACTAAATCGATAAAACAGTAAAAATCGAAGGGCCATCTATAAAAATTCTATATTCCAATCAACTGGACATTTGAATTTCATGCGGCAGTGGAAAGATTCGGAATATTCGGATTGTGAATACAGGAGAAAATTGAGTCTATCACCTTCGGAAAATTCACCCTTTCAAATTCAGAATTATGAATATTTCACGCTGAAAAAAAATTGGAAAAATGAAAATTTACTGGCTAGCGGCGCTGAAAAATTACCCAGAATGGAAATGTATTTTATTTTTTTTTTTATTCACGTTTTCCAATTTTATTTCTAGCCGCATCGACTACGTGGTCCTGGGTAACTATATGTATATGAGAAAATACATAAAAATAGTTCATAAAGTATTTAGAATAAATTGTTATCCATCATAATCAGTATCATCAACTGCAAGATCAACGCCTGATGACGATCTTGGTGACGTCCCCGGATGTCTTTCTCATTCCTTCGTATGGTTTCATTGTGCGGAAGCATCAAACTGCTGATAAAAATTTTGAAATCTATTTCACTTTTTGATGGGCTCCATATCCTCCATTCATTGTTTATGAATAATGTAAAACATTCCAGTGAGAAATTTCAACAATATCGAGTTTAATGTGGGTAATTGAAAGAGCGGTAATGTGTCGGAGGTGCGTTTGACCGCAGAAAGGCACATCTGGTAATGGCTCACTGCGCGGGACAGCACCTCCTGGATGACTGCACAATGTTTCCACGTTCAACCATCCACTCTGCTACACCACCTGCGGCACCAACACCGACTACACGCTAGTTACTACCCCTAAAGCCATTCTTTCCATTGTTCTTTCACCCGGTCAATTAATCCAGACATACGATACACCCGGTTACCTGCATTAATATACATACGCTCGTGAAAAAAAATTAGCGCGATAAAATATGGAGGGGATTTCCTGGAGAATGCGCGAGAATAAAGGGGTTGAGGCAAGATTTTTCTTTGATATTGAGGGAATATTATGATGTAGTATATGAGAGGAGAAAGTGAGTAGAAATTGTGAGGGAGAATTACGAAAAATTTTACTATCCGAGGAGTAATCGTAGAGGTAAATTTAGTTGGGTAATGGGTATTTTATTTTGCAAGTGGATTCGGTAGTTTACTACGAGATAATTTTTCAACGATGAGTTTTTTTGTTTCTGACAAATCGTCAAGTATTCCCAGATGTTTCAGAATTTTTTGAAATTAAATGAAATTAAATGTTAACGTCATTTCATATCGAATCTGCCAGGAATTACAGGATTTATCTTGACATTTTGATAAGAAGTTTTTCATGAAGAGCAATTATGAATGTTTCAACGATTGTTGAATATTTCAACTTCCTGTGGAAGTTTGACTGATGTAGTTGAGCTACCCTCTTGAAGTTTCAATCGATTTGAGATGTAGGACAGTAATTGTTAGAATTTTTTAAATTCCAAGTATTATTCATGATTAATTGAACGAATAAGTTATTGATTAAGTAATCGCATATTTGGAAACCTCAGACGATTTGTTGTGGTCATAAATGATGTCCCAGGGAAACCGGTACTTCTCTCACTTCACAAGAACTTCTCCAGTCTTGGGTGTCGCCCAATTTTTGGAGAAGTAAAATTGTTTTTATGTGAGCAAACAATCGATGAAACATCGTTGAACGCCCTATTCTTATGAATTTCACTTGCGCGTTCAGTATTTCTTCAATATTTTTTAATCTGAAATTGTAAAAAACATAAACATTTATCAAACGATTACGCGAAAGGTCTCGCCCTCCCCCAAATGCCCCATGAAATTTCCATTATCCAATTTCATAAATAATTTTTCTCTCCCCATTTGGGAGAATTAATTTGTTCAGAATAAAACGCCGTTCGCCTGATCGTGATGGGTTTTTCCCCCTGAATTATTCACCGTGATACAACAAAACTTTACACTCCAATGCTGGCAACAGTTCTCCCCATTGTAATATTTTCACGGTTTCTGTTATCCGAGTGGTTGATAGAAAAAAAAAATCTTTTATTCCCTACCTTTTGTTTATTTTTTCCGGACGTTGTGTACCGGGGATATGTGCCCATTGCCCAATGCGGATTTCGGTTGGTTGCGATGCCATGAACAGTACCACGTTAACGCTAACTCGTTCCCCTCAAAGAGATCCCCCAGTTAAATTTTTTTTTCCACGATCGGGTATTTCATGCGGGACTTGTGGCTCTCGTAAAAATTCCCCCACGAATACGATCATCGGGACTCGGGAAAATAATTTCCATAACTCTGCGGTGGTATTTATAGTCCAATTCATACACAAATTGATGATATTTTCCCCTTCTCACGAAGATCAGTGAAATCTCCGTTTCCGAGGAAAAAATATCCTTTTCACTCCTGACGCACTAGTACCATCTCCATCGCAAAAGTTTTTCCTGACAGATTAAATATTTCTTTTTAGAATTCATTTCTCATAATTACTTTGCTCGTAGATGATATCTCGTCCTATTTTTTTTTATTAATTAAATGCAAATGAACCAAAGCCCTAAACGAATAACTGAGAACACCTGGCAGGTGGAAATTTCCCGAGAAAAAATTCAACACTATCCGATTACTTAATAGCGACTAGTGGTAGTCACCATGGCCTTTGGAAACATGAAACTAGGAGAATTGATGGAAACGACAACTACGAAGGAGAAAGACGTATGCCCCGAAAACTGATTACGGTTTGGAATCTCGCCAATCGGAAGTTGTCGGGTCTTTTGATTGTCTACTCTTCAAGCTACCGCCATCAGATGGATATAAAGTTACTATCAACTCGACTGCATATCGATTGGCACCTGATATAGTGATTGAATTCCCCAGATTTAGTTGGAAAAGAATTAAACGTTTCGCGTAAAATTTATTCGATACAGAGAAATATAATATTGAGGAGCGTTGAAAATCGGTTTCAGATAATTTTAAAATTAATTTGTCAAAACTATTCAATTTCTCCATTTCTGAGGGTAAATTTCCTCCTCCCCCCCGCATTGTAATTAAATGATGGTGATAAAAAATTCGGAGGACGGGGTGTCCCATTTCGGAGTAAAATAATTGCATTCACTTCTGGACATTTGAGTAAATGGGGTTTTCGATTCATTACCGGGTGACGTAGTAACAAGACAGATTGAGATTTCCGACATTCTATCATCAGCTGAGTAGGTGAGGGGTTGAAATGACGAGGGTCAATCATGAAACTGTCTCGTTACCCACATTTTAACGATATCCAGCCACTGAAGCATCACCAGGGACGTTGGAAGGTACCTTTCGTCCGAAATATCAGTTTGTGGTTCCAAATATGACCTATTAAAATCTCTCGGATGAGTTCGTCTCACCAATTATAAAGTATTTTTACCGTATCCCAGTAAATAAAGTCTTCCGATTGCTAATTCCGAGCCATTTCCACAGTTCCGTTGGTCCAGAAAATTTTTAATGCCAGAATAAACTGTCACTGGATCTATCCAATTCTCCGAGTTTTATACAGCCCCCGTTGAAAGCTATGTTGGTACTTCTCGAGGGATAAAACATCACGGCAAAAAGTCGATGGGAATGGAAAGAGCTGCAGTGACTGCGACTAACGAACTTGGACAAGTGCTGTCGTAAAGCTTCGCCTTTCGTGAGATTGTTCGGAAGGTACTATAGCTACATCAGCTGGTTAATATCTTCCTGACATCTTTCGTTGAATTTAAAATTCAGGGATAACTCGGGTGGGTGTCTCTCGGGTGATTCGATTCGATCTTTCGATTCTCATTATTGCGATTCCGATCGGTGAGTAATGAACGCTATTTAGAAGCTGATGGGATGTGACCTCATAGACGATGAATGACGTTCCCGTGAACTAAGACGAAGAGTCATTACTGTTTTAAGATTGTTGTGAGGTCAATTCGCTTTATTAATTGTTATGTTATTACTTGTGGTTGTTTGTTGATTCCCTATTAATTGTCCGATAGTGAGTCGCTTGAATCACATAAAAATCGTGTTCCCCGAATATTTCTTTTTTAATGTTGGAGACTGTCACATAATAATCTGGAAAATTCGAATCGGAGTGTAATTTACTCCATCACTAGCGCATATTCATTAACAGTTTTATCACGCTCTATTCTTGTCGGGGTTTGAAATACGAGAAACTTCGGGCAGCAGAGAGCGAGTTTACTATCCCCGGGTTTGCTCAAGTTGCTTAGTTCGAAATGGCACAGCGTTTTCCATTAAATGAATCTTTCATCTCCACCTTGAGTCTCACGTTTCCAACATTGTGTAATTATCCCTGCTAAGACCCCGTTAAAAAAAGACAAAGGAGGGTGAGAGGAAAAAACCTAAGGCCCTAAAATTTGAGTAATTGATAATAATTTACTCCTGCCAAGAAATTCTAAAATTACTATTTAAAAAATCGGTTTAAATTGGTGGCAGAAGAATATTTGATTGATAGAATCCGAGAGTTATATTTTTTCTGAGTGCAGAGCTCTCTGAATTTATAAAAAATCATTTTCATAATGAAATAATTAATTACCGTTGAATATTCCTTTGGGAAATGCAAAATGAACTGCTAATTGTTTCTAGACTGTGATGGTTTAAATTTGATGAGGAATATTTATTGGAGCGAGACTAATTAGACCACCTACTGATTTCTATTATGTAAAGGAGAATAAGCATAATCGATGTCATCATGGGGGCGTTGGGCCTCTGAAATTTTTAATGAGCTCGAGCTTTAGTT
Organism: Diachasmimorpha longicaudata; assembly: GCF_034640455.1. Lineage (NCBI taxonomy): Eukaryota > Metazoa > Arthropoda > Insecta > Hymenoptera > Braconidae > Diachasmimorpha > Diachasmimorpha longicaudata. The sequence goes on along the minus strand of NC_087229.1, from coordinate 6,884,722 downwards.
GCTGATACAGAAAGAGCTGAAGCGATTGAATAGTTAATGGCCTTGATAAAAACTTTAGTACTGTATGTGGATATTTTCCCTGAAAAAATCATGTGGAAGCTACAGTCAGATTAGGGTAATGGAAGCTTATTAATTATTAATGATGAGCTTGAAATAGACAGCAGTCAAATACGCATTAATGATTCAACTCTCTTCGGTCAGAAATATAGTAGCTAATTATTAAGAGTCATTCTGTATTCTCTGCAAAGAACAGATGGATATCATTTCAATAAAAATTACCCACAAATCATAATTTTTTCTGCCTGATGGAAAAGTTCAAGTTCGTTTGGTAATTTAATGCTGACGTTTCGCTCCAGAATTACCAAATTATTCGGGTCATTTTAATTGAACTTCTCGCGTTGCATTGGAAGGATATTGACGAATCTATTTTCACATTTTTCTTTTTTTTACCCTCCCGCGGCGAACTGTTTTCAGGGCAACGAGCTGCAATGTGTTGATTTCCAAAGGAATAAGGAATTTCGGAATAAGAAGTTTCTCCGGTATTTTTATGTAATTGAAGGTATGCCCGGGCATTATCGGCTTTCCGTTGAATTTTCAATCCCATCATTTTCAATCAAATAAAACCAACTGAATTACGAAAATGGGGGGAGGGACAAGTACCCAGTGGAAAGAATCAGTGGTAACGGTAAGCTGATGGCCATAGTGTCAGGCACGATTTTCTCGATCGAGTTTCAGTATTCCATTTCGTATTGCTTGTCTTCCCCTCGTTGAAAGAAAATACCACTCCCCTCGAACCTCGTTGAAATAGGAAACGAAGAGTGGAACGATGCGGGTACCGAAGGATTTAATCAATACTCTTCTACTCATTATTTTTTATTATTCGTTTATTTATGAAATTATTTACACATTATAATCGAATCTTAACATCAACTCCTCTTCCTCGAATCATTAAAAAGTTTACGACATCGTGTTCATGATTTTAATGAAAAATTAGTTAAATCCGTGTATAATACTGTATATAATCATGGGTTGGTGAATAGTGTCTACTCCCAGTGAATTATTGCACTGATATCATGTTATGTTCATTTATCTCAAAATTGTGAACCATTGTATTATTTTATTCGAAATCTCTTGTACAAAAATTCCAAATCGCAAGCGGATGATATATTTTTCAGCCGCAGAAATTAAACATTTTTTTGGTGGTACAAAATCAACTGATGATCATTCATTCTACCATTACTGTTTACACGATACCGGGGTAAAATGGGTGGGGTTCCGTTAGATAACGTGTCAATTCATTAGCAGTTTCGGATTTAGAACGGAATGTTCAATGTTTCTGTCACAGACTCTCGTGAATTCCTATAAAAGTCAGGTCATCTATATTTCCAGACTTCGAGTGAAACATTGATCTTCTGTCTGATAGTTTCTCGTATATTTTAATAAAAGCAATTCCTGAAATAAGGGTTTTACCTCACACAGACGAGAAAAATCATTTTTACCGAATATTCAATATCTTAAGGTGAACGACAAGTTCTAAAATTGTAACTTTTTATTTATAGATGAAAATTGATCATTTTTACTGAATACTGTTTTGACTGGGATATTACGGAATAGGTAGATAATTGTTAAACAATTTTTCTCTTCGTGTATCTGGGAGCACAAAAGATATTTCACAATTGTGTTATCATAATTGAGGTCTAAGCTGACGATCTCTTCCCCGTATACGAATATTCGGTAAAAATAATGTTTATTCTCACAGCACAATTTGAATGTGAATGAATAGTTACAAAATGATTGCGAAAACTTTCACTCCCACCGAGGAATTCCCGATTTCGGACCTAAAAATCTTTCTATTCACTGTGCACATTTTACTCATTAACAAAACCACCGTAATTTCTCTCTCACATATAATGAAAATTTCATGCTCACATTCTCCAGACATTTCCAGTGTTAAATCTGCCCTCAAAAACTCGTTAAACCCAGAGGTTAAACGTACAAACACTAATTGCTGGTTGCAATAAATGAGCGAGGATTATCTCGGCTTTTCGCCCCGGTCGGCCGAAAACGTGGAAGTAAAATGAGCACGATAGTAACAACAAACAAAGGGGGTGTGGACGAAATGATCAAAAGAGGCGGGGAAAAAAAATAACGATACGAAAGAGCAAGCCGAGGAGTGGGGGAGTTGAAAATGTCGGAAAGAGGATGGTTGAGGTTGGGCAATGGTGGAGTAACAGGTGGCTCGCCCAAGAGTCCCGTCCTGGGTACTTCGCGATCCTACGACATGCCTCGGGGTCATTATTGACGCGCCCCTCCATCCACCCCTCAAGGGAACCCGAGAAAACCCAGTTTTCACTCTTACCTCTTGGTTTCCTCCACTTGAACGTACCACAGCGGCGCCCATTAGAACGTGGGGATGTTCTTATCCGTGATACTGCGTTAACTATCTTTCTTGACGGGGAAAGGGGGTCTCGGGGTTGGCTCTTACTCACAGACGATTAACGACACACCCGAGCTATTTCAACACCACAAACTCCGGCGAGTGTTATCTTTTCATCACTCCATTAAGATTATCATTTTGCAGTTCTTTTCGGAAATGATGATTGCTTGAAATTCATTGTTTTTTTATTACGCATTGAGGGATGCTGAGGGTTGAGAGGGGTGGGGGAGCATTGGGGTGGCTCGGCTTAGCCCAGGGGAGAGATTCCAGAAAAAAATTTTGATGGGAGAATTTTTTAAAATTGCGACAGTGCAAAAAGACGATGTTATTGGTGAACAAATAGTTCAATATTCTCCAAATCGTAAGCAATAGTCGGGTTCATCCACCAAATTAGGGGTTAATCTTCAACAATATTCAGGAGTAATGCTATAATTTATTGAATGCATTTTGGGGTGTCAAGTGCAATGCAACAATATCAGGGGAATGAAAAAATAGCAGATAAGAAGGCAGGAAAAAAACATAGATAGCACCATAAATTTCGTCGGGCAGTACAATATTTTCTCGTTTTTATTATAATATCCCACGATTCGTGTAACTTGACCATTAATTTCTCGTATTCTCCTCTTCGTATCAAGTATTATTTCTCGCTTAAGTACATTGAGCAGTTCCATAACACTTCATTCATGTTAAAAATCTCGTGAAAATTTTCGTAAGATAAAAATTCCCATTAGTTACTAGGTACTATATTTCATCGTATAATACTTGGTTTCTGATAAGTGACACAAGCAGACAACGAAATGCTAGTGTTCACCTCATGCATCACATTCAATCTCAGTCAATCACAGAAAGGCAAAAATCTAAATTTAATCTATTTTCTTATGTTAATCAATGTACAAGTTCACTCCACTCACAGACTTCGGTTCAAATAATATTTGGTCATACATTTAAATAATCCCTAAAAGTAACCAATACAACTAAAAATCAGCAAAACGTAGTTTGAATTTTTACACGAAGTTGAATGGAATTTCCGGTTTGTTCAGTAAAAATTCACTGATTTTCGCGCAATTTTTCTTAACAGCGGTGAGAAAATTCCGTTTGGTTTGGCAGTTTGTCTCTAAATTGTCAAACGAGTTAAATTTTTTTAACCGACAAAGTTATCAAATATCGGAGTAACGAAAGCAATTAAAAATCAACCCTACGTGGATGAGAAATTCACCCAAAAATCATTCAACCCTCTGCAACAATCCATTCACTTCCTTCAACTAGAGTTTATTCACCCCGAAATTTATCATCTCCCAGGGTAGCTCAATTGAGCTAGATTCCCTCCGTCCACGACATTAACAATCCTCAACAACTTCATTCCTAAACCTGATTTTGAAATTTCACAGCATTAGCAGGCATAACCACACGTGTAACAAATGAATTTGTCGTATCGTGCGTGTCTTTATACATTTCGTACTCAATTAGTATTCTACGCATTAACTGTAGCCCCACGGTTAGTGGCCGGGGGATGAAAGTGGAATGAGAGAGTGAGGGATGGTGGATAGCAGAACGAGGAAATGCGTGAAGAGGGAGTGGATGGTTTTGAGGTGTCGTTGGTGCCATGTTCGCCACCACGCACCAACCATTTTCTGGCTGCACACATCGCCTCAGGAATACAATTCCAACTGCCGGAGGGAGTGGGTAGAGGACGACGGGGTAACAGGAATGGGGTGAGGGGAGGAGTGAGTGCTCATACAACATGAGCCTGTATTTATTGCCAACGCAGGCCGCTGAAATATTCATGAAATGAACCGCCAGTATCTGTACGGTATTCTCAGCATATATATATATTTTATGTACCCTTTTCTGAATCCTTCTTCTCGTAAAACCAGTGCACACATACAACACCCCGTGATGGTCCCTATATTGTCTACCCTGTGTTACACTTCGTTCTTCGCCGCGATCTACGGGTGCCCTCACGGAGAAAAGGAAAGTGTAGGAAGACTGAGATCGCCGGTATTTAACCTGAGATTCGTATGAGCCTGTCCTTTTGGTTCCCGAGGGGAAGATAATATTTATAACGCTGGGGTTGGTCATGTGCGAGAGTAGTAGACGAGGAAAAATAAATCGACTTAATCCGATTTATCATTTGGTTACAGCATTTTTTCTGGGGTTTCATTTGAAACAGAAAATCGAATGTTTTGGGAAAAGTTTACTTTAATGTGCATTATTTACTGACCGGCGTACGATTCAGTTGATAGACTTATTGTAATTTTATATGTGAGAAAAGACGGGGGAATGCCGACGCTTTTCTGCTGGAGTGCTATATTCGTACGAACTTCAGGCGAAATACTGGTGAAGTATTTCAGTATTTCCATCGTTTGTTTTTTCTCCGCTCAACGATTGCTCCAGCCTTGGCGGGGGGATGACGGTCTTAACTAGGTTCTTCAGTGAATGATTACGTAATTTGAGAGAACGAAACCGTTCGGATTAGACAGCTGCGAATTTGGGGGTAAACGAGATAAAAATGTAGAACTGTTTGGTCGTGGAAGTTCTAAAATTTAGTATTACATGGTGAGTCTTAGAAGAAATCCAGAAATTTACACTTTTATAGAACTTCGATACTTTAATACACCCGTTAAACCACTGTAAAAATCCGTAATCACTCACTGAGACTATCAATAAATATTAATTTTAGAAATTCGCGCTCATCCACTTGTGTTTCAACTATCCGCCGAGTGATAACTCGCTCATATAAATTTCGTTTAGAGTTTGCACTCGATTTTTTTTCTAGAATAATGATAAAATCCTGCACGTGTTCTCCAGAATCTTCGATTCAATGAATACCCGATTCACTAATTGCATATTTATTATTTATTAAAAATTGGCATGAATATTCTCGCTAAATTCTTTCATGTTTTTCAAAAAAATTATACCGATTCCCCATCGATCCATAAAAAGTAATTTGGACCGTCGGGTCTTACCTGCAGCATTAATTCCCCCACATAATTTTCCTATTCATGAAATTCCGCAATAATATCAGCCACCCAGCTTTGGAGATTAGCTTCAACTGAGAAATTCATTTCGCCATTCCATAACGCAGTCTCTATGTCGGAATTACAGTGGCCTTGTTTTCATATCCACCCTTTGTACGACTACCCGAGCATTGAAATTCTGTGTGCTCCTCGTTAATATTATATTATGACAACTCTTATGAAATAACATTTCATTCGGAGAGTAGATACATTTACAACCGGTATATTTTCAATTCTCATCATCAATATTTTTTATTAAATATTATTATTCTCGCACCATTTTTATCACTTTTTTTCGTTGTCAATCCTTCTCCCTACAATCCGTAAAAATTCAATAAATTATTTTAAAATTAATATCTGTTATTTCTCAGGTAATTTACCTTCAAAGAAATGGTTCAGTTCAATTAAATAAATCTTCCTTAACTATTAAGGTTTCATTGGAAAAAGAACTTGAGTTTTAGCCTTTTCATTCGCATTCAAAAACAGTTCTTTTAATATAAACAAATATTTCATTCTGAATGAATCACATGGTTATGGATTCCACATACAACACCATTTTCAATAAAACGAATATGTGAGTTGATTCGTCTCAAACAAGATATTGTTAACATAAAAGAAAAAAAGTCAATGCAATTTATTCTATTCAAATGCATCATTTCCTCGGGTGCACAGGACAATCGAATTCTGCCGTTGAAACGATCGCTACGAATCTTACAAAATTCCTAAGTATCGCCGTTAATGGGCGTCATCAATATGACATACGTTTTGGACGAGTCATTCCATTCGACAGATTGAAAATTGATAATGGACGGATCTGCGTACAGTATAACTATACGATGAAACCGTGATGCGCCCACTGTACGTGTTATACATGTACATTGAAAATTAGCCTGTGTGATAGGTGATGAGGGGTGATAGAAGGTACATGCTAGTCCTCCAATTCCCCACCACCCCTCTCCCATCCCAGTAACGTTGTTCAATTGTGTCAGGAGGATGGTGGAGTAAAGGGTTGCGTGTCTATCCATTTCGTAGCAATTAACGCGCATCGTTAGTCCCTCCAATTCATTCGCACTTGGCCCCAGCGAATACTCCGGGCCCAACTCGTTAACTCATCACATCGATACGCACATTACCAGAAGCCCGCAAATTGATAATTATGAGTTACTGACCAACATGCGTTCATCATTTACCCCGGCAAAAGTCCTGGTCTTCTTCGCAGTCGTCTTTTGGTTTTTCTCGTTGAATTTTATTTTCTATTTCATTCGATCTAATTCATTCTAACGAACTATTGATATATCTATCCAAGTGATAATCAACCTAGAGACCACATAATTACCTACACATTCGTATCAATAATTATTCTCACCCTCCGGCTTTGATTCATTTCGATGGCAGGAATTTCATCAAATATCCTTACATTCAAAATAAGGAACAGTAATTTATTACGTCCATTTACTCTCTGTAGGTTCCTGCCAATTTAATCCTAATTTCTCATGTTCAATGGGTGTCTGGGGGTGGAGTTGACAAAAAGCTTCTCAGAATAATCTTTGGAAGATTCCTCCAAAAATTTCTGACAGATATTTTTCTACGCAGGCATTTAGCATTCTCCTTCCAGTCTGTTCAATAAAATCCCACGAATATTTTTAAACAATTCCCCTAGTAACAGCCAACATCAGACCATCTGCATGATTACCGAGTGCTCATGCGTATTAAAAAAATAGTCATACATTCCATTCCTGAATTTTCATAGAGACAAATATAACTTAAATAATTTCATCTTTCGTTCAACTTCTGCGAGGTACCCGAACACAAGATTGGTCAATTCTCAGGGGGTAAGTTTCTCAAGTACGCGGTTTCCTTGAGCGCAGAGGCTACGAAAAGAAGAGGAAAAACTTTTGGCTCACCGCAAAGGCTAGGGTAGTCAACGTCTCCCGTCCGGTAAGCGAAGGAACTGAAAGAGGGGTTGGTTTAGTGAGGAAGTCTGTATAACACGAAGTGAGAGAGTCAAAGCAGTCTGGGATAGGGTGAGTGGGACAGGGGATGCTGGGGGGCGGGGGGGGAATTTGGGTTTGAGTTGAGTAGTAGAAACACAAGTGCACACAGAAGGAGAATAGTCAACCCTATCACGTTCGCAGGGTAGACAGCTTCCAAGTGGAGTTGACCTCTCTCGGTCTTTGGCTTCAGTAAGACGTTTTGCGGTTCTGGCTGTCTAGTTTTCGGGGGGGTGGCGGACGGAGACGGCTCTGCCCTCCGGGGGCCAACCCCATCGCCAACGTCATCCCCTCCACCTCCCCCACCCTCTCACGTTTCACGTTTAACCGATTCTCCATCTTCACCGGGCCTCGGTTGACCGTATGGTCGTCCACTTCCTTCTGACCCACTGAATAATTTCAGTATCGGCAATGGTTTCCTCGATGTCATCGTATCCCGAGGGATTGGCTAGTGGCTAGGTCGCCAAATTCTGCAACATAAACCGTTATTTATTGTCAGGAGAATTTTTCCACATTTTTTTTGAATTTTTCTGGAGGAGAAAATTGATGGGTGTGATATACCCGGAGATATTTATTTGACCCACACACACATGCACTATTTTATTTCACTTATCGGTAGTGAACATTAACCGAGCGTTTATTAAATGGAGAATTGCGGACCACATGGAGAGAAATTTTTGATAAAAATGGTTCACATTCTGTTGAAGGGTATTATGGGTCATTGTTGAACGTGATATTTAATTTCCACCATTAATTTGACGATTCTATACGGTAAAATGAAACTTGAATATTGTCCATTTGTTATATATAATCTCCGAGGCGTCGATTTCATCAGAATAATTCCTTCAAATTCTCAAAATACTTATTCCTGTCCAAATTTAGGGAATTGGACAATTATCTGAGGGGCCATTATTCGCACTAAGAGTGAGATAAAATTTTGAATTATGTCAAATGGTACTAAAGAATGAATGAATGTTCGTTAATGTTCCTTGACGAATTAAAATTATCTTTCCCCGTGCAGCTCCCGGAATTCTTTATTCTGGCGATTAGCGGGGAGTTTGTTTCCCTTCTTTATTCCCCATTTGTCTCCCCCGTGGCGCAACGGTATTTTCAGAACGCGAATATTTCCCAGCTCATTTGAATATTCAATAGTAAATGGCAATAAACTTTGAATTAATTAAAAATCCGAGAGTAGTTTAAACTGAACTATGTGGTTTATCCAATCGTTATTTTTCATTGTCGAAAGTCCTGGACATTCCAATAATTTCATACAGTCCCTCAATAGGGATTTTCATTCGCCGAATCTCTGAAAATTCTTTTCATAATTATTCCACTCCTGTTTTAAATTCCGAAACTCTCCGTAGGACCATTGTTCATACTAATAGTGAACCAAAATTTTCTACTTTGTCGAATGGCTTTAAAGAATGTTCATTAACGAGATAAAATTGTCTCTCCCCTACCAGGACCCGGAATTCTTGGTCTGGCGATTAGGGTCGATTTCGTTTTTCGGTCTATTCTCTCTTCTTTATTCACCCCGCCCCCCGTCCCACAACTATTTTCCAATTTTTTTTGTCTCTCCCTGTACACTCTTCTTTTTATTCAGCACGCTTCCGGAAGTTCACGGTTTAGTCGAGTGAGCGAGAACAATCAAGATGGAACAATGGATAACGAAGATTGGCGACAGTGGATTCTCCTGAGAGAGAAAGAGAGTGGGTGGGGCTATGGATTTGGACGAGGTAAGTTGAATGAAGAGATAGGGGCGTATACCCCTACTTTCTCTCCTCGAATGACCCGCATCGTGCGATCACAATCTATATGGGCGATAAGAAGATTCACTACCGGCACCTTTGCCATTGCAATTTGCAAGCTAATCTAGTCAAAACGAATTTCCAGGAGAAATTTCATTATTTGAATGGCTCCAACAAAATGCTTCATTTGTTTCGAATTCCGGCATTCCTTGAAATTTATATCGTGAAAGTGTTGGGGGGATTTTCGCGCGCATGATTATCGCATTTTAGCGATAAAATAGAAAATTCAATCGACATGAAAAACGAGGGGAATGAGAATGTGAAATTCGATGGGGATAACTGAATAATGAATTAAGCGTCGGCAGAGCCGCTCATTCGTCAGATTATGGGGACGAATTGATAACGATTTTTCGAAAAAAAAACTTCAGTGAAAGTCGCATGACAAAATGGGTTCCGTGCAGTTGATGTCGCATTTAAAAATATTTTGAGAAAAGATTTTCCGATATAATTTTTTTTTATTTGAAATGATAGCAGATTTTTTGATAGTTGGGACCGATTTAAATATGACTCATTAATTTAAAATTGAAATATGGAATTCAAGTATCTGAGGTACAATTGAGGCAACTGAGCTGCAATACATTCGTAAAATACCTCTAATTTTCCTAGAACTCCATTCAATTTCAAAATCATCGAGCCCACGGATAAAAAAATTCTTTAAAAATGACGGCCCTCTCCTTTAATCCGCCACCAATACAATATCCGGTAAAAATGACGAATCAGTTACGCACGTTTTCAGTGAACTTCAGCCAAATGCTCAGAACGTTCAAAAAAAAGTATGAAACGTTCACTGAAAAAAAGCGTTACTGTTCTGACATTTTCACTGAATATTTCAACTACTTTTGACTGGCAGATCACGAAGCAGCTACGTAATTTTTAAAGAATTTTTCTCTCCATGCAGTACGTGGATAAGTACATTCGTTTTTTTTCAATTTCCCATCAAGCTATAAAATTCCAGTACCCAGCTGCCCTTAATCTCCAATTAATTGACCATTCGCCGATGCATTTCAATTTTCATAAATTTCAATGAACAAAAATCCAATGGCAAATACTCTCACAATATCCACCCAGTGGCCTCGAATAATTATAAAAATTAAAAAATACTCGAAATAACTGGAACCTACCCCAATACAACGTTAAGACCTTAATCCGTACCATGTGGTATGAAAAGAATGCTGTAGTGCATAGCGAGCAATAACGCAGAGAGCAGTACTCAAGCAATTTTGCGGTTGCCGGTTGTCAGACAGGACGGTCGGGGTGATGGCGGGGAGGGGGGGGGCGGAGGGGTGGGGACGTGTTGTAGGGAGAAGAGTCCACCAACCAAAGGGTATGAGGTAACTACGGGGATGAGCCTTTTCACTCCGCTCCCATTAGCCTCCTTCCAATCCCCCTCCCACCCTCCACCCCTCGCCGCCCCCGCCGCCGCCCCATCTACAGCAGTGCTCGACAGTTTTGGTTGGTAACTTTTGGTGCCGGTTGTACGCAATCAGCTGCTAATTGGCAAATGATTGGAGGCGCCTATGCCGATACTATGGTGTGCACCTCTAACTATCCCCAACGATCCCATATCCAACCATAGCACCTCGAGCCGATGTCTCTCTGGTCTCTTTATCCCTGTCGGCTAGGGATTGGTTGGAGGGGATAGGGAGCATTTCAAGCTCATTCTCTCACCGTCAATGCCAAAACGGATGCATAGGTGGTTACGGAATCGACCCACTAGCGTGAAACTGCCGAAGTATTTCCGGCAATTCTCCTGTTTCACCCTCCACTTTGTTCACCTTTGTCTGATTATTATCGAACTAGAGCAGTCAACTAGCTTTCCGCTCTATTAAAGTGGAGAACATTACAGGGTAACTCGGGTATAAAGTTGATTATTTTGTTGACAAAGCGGTGACGGGGAAATTCTTGTTGGGGAACTATTAGTGAAATGAAAAATTGAAATTTCATTGGGAAGTTTTCAGGCTTATGAGGGGAAAAAATCGATTTCGCCCTCACAATCAGAAATATAAAAAATAAAGACAGATTGTTAGACTGGTCTACCAGACTTTTTTCCACGAAATACTCTTAATTGGACGCTCTTTTCACGTAAATTAAACCACGTCGTCACTTGAAGGCATAAAGACAAAGATAATCCTACTTAAACGAATCACTTACAAAGTAACACTTCAGACACAAATGTTCCCTCCGGCAATCAAAACAAACTCAAAGCACGACGTAAACTCACGTCAACTATTTAATTATTGTAGTACCGGATAGTGATTAAGGTACCTCGGGACATCGGTGATATCTAAAACAAGTGACAATTAGAATGAAAAGTGCGAATAAATCCTTCAAAATGAAAATTTGTCTCTTCGAAATAAAGAGTTTATTAGAATGAGTCAGAAAAAATTTTTGCCGAAGCAGTTTGTCAACTTGCCGCCGGTTTTATCTCAATTAAAAAAAAAATCATCAGTTGGAGGGAGACAAAGATAACCTTAATTAAACGTATGTCCCCACGAAGTAAGAGTTAAGATGCAAATTGTCGCTCAGGCAGTGGAAACAAGCTCAAAGCACAGCATAAACACACTCCAATAAATTCCATCTTTCCATTGTCAACAAGAGCCTTTCTTCAATAACCGAGGTTATCAAGGAAGTTGCCCTCACGGGGAAAAAGGTAAAAGGAGAGGAGACGGTACGAGTGTCTGGCCCGCCTCTGGCAATTAGATTCACGAGACACTCCGGGTCTCCTCGTCCAGACGATGACAGAAACACACCACTGGAATAGAAGACTCTCTGCCGTCACACAACCCCAGTGTACTCAAATTATCTCTGACACAGGCTGACGTCTGACCTGTACTGCCTTTATCACTTGCGTGCTAGTTAATCTCATACCACAATTTACCGTATAATTATTATTGCACAGCATGAAGCATAACGAAAAGCAGATAGAACGACATTCTGTAATTAATAATGTGCATTAAGTTATTGTACAATTCTAGGCTATCTAAGGATCTTTTTAATTTGGTAATCAATTATCTTTGATCGAATTTGTCATGTAAATATCGAAGTATTTTATAAAAAAAAAATTAGGGTTGAGGCTCACGATTTTAATTGAATTGAAATTATAGTGGTAAATCGGTTACTGATAGATAGCACCGTTTTTGGGGAGTGAAATAACAAAATAAATTGCGATTCCAGTTACTTAAATCAAAGGATCAACAAAATATTGGCGAAATAGGAGCGTAAATCTGCGATGGTGCGATAAATTTCAATGTGAACAATGAAATAGGACATTCCTAATCCCATATGAGCCTCAAGAAAGGAAATATCTCATGTCCTGGTGAAAATTTATGGGATTTGTGGTTTTAAGAAAATATTCTCATTTTAATCCGCACGTCTCTTTGATGTATCGAATATTAAACTTATCGAGAACTTTCGGAGTTGGATTTTCACTTCGTGAAATCGTGTTCCAGAATTATCCATCACCTGTTATTACCCATCCATCGAGCCCTAGGGATTATCCCCCGTTACGTAATCAGTACTGAAGGGCCAATCAGCAAGTATCCAAAAATTCCTGAGGAGAATGTTTCAAATTTTCAAGTTTATAAATCTTCCATTCGGAAGATACATCGGTACTCGAGTTTGTTGGATTTAATGATGATTCGCCACGCGATGTCTCGACTGCTGGCAGAAAGAATGCAACATTGAGGTGATAATAGTTGACACTGATGTAATACTCTCACACTGATTACACCCCAAAGTTGGACGAAAATTCTCGATAACAAAGTGCTTGTAATTTATAATTTTTATCAAGATTCAGTATTGGAGTGATGGTGAGGTTTTAGTCAGACAATTTGAGCTGTAGGGTAGGTTCAACGTTGGAATATGTAATGAGGTTTAATCCACCTTCAGCAGAAAGGAAAAATAATTCACGAATTGGGAATGTTGGAGATCCTTTTACCCATATTCACAGTTTCTTTAGAATTAAATAGAGAATTCGTTAATTAAAAGTCAAGTTCAATGATTGAGACAGGATAAAAATGGTTTTCTTGTTCTCAATCAAGCTCCCTGGGACAAAATGGGAGACTTGGTTTCAAGTTATCGAGGAATTTATAATTCATCTGGATATGTGATGAGTATGAACAGAGGAACAAATGAATTTGAGGGAAAAGACCAGCGTCATAAATTCATTTTCGTTCTCATGAATTCGCTGTAACTGTCACTATTTTCACCGCCTTCGTGAAACATGCCAAGGTTGGTTTACCCATTCGCCAAAATTCACTGGAGAATCACCACAAAAAATAAACCGAAAAAAAATCCTACGGAGCAATCCCTATGACTGTTATTCGGTGGTGAGTGGTCGCAAATGGAATGAGTAACAGTATATGAACCCGAAGAGTACGAAAAACAATTGAGTTTCAGTAACACAGCGGTATCCTAAAATTTTATTTCCTCACTGGACTACTTTGGCGATGGTACACTATCAGATTGTCCCATCTAACTACATTGTTTCGTATCCAACAAGATTTTTATCCCAAATAGAGACTGTCAGGATGTTGTACTGGTGTGCAGTTGCCTCTACGTTGAATAACCGACGAGGATGATGCTTATAAATCAACTTCAACTGGGGTTTAGACGCTATGAGGCTAATCAATGGATCAGATAAATAATCCACCGGATTTCTGGTTGATTTCTCTCTGACAAATCCAATAAAAAATTCACCAGTTGATGGAGGAACGTTGACTTGATTTGCAATAGAATTTTTGAGCTACAATCCTGACGAAGACAGGATCAGGGATTTTTTTACATCAGTTCTTGCAAAATTCAGGTTCAATGGCTTTCGCCCTGATAAATCAATCCCCAGATTCATAACCGAAGCAGTAAAAATTCTTAATTCTCCCTCGTTGAATTAATAATTCACGCAAAGTCGATATATACAGAATACTTTATTGCATTTTAGATTCACAAAGTTTCGTACCCAACTCTGGGCAAAAAAAATCTCACCAAGTTTTCGTTAGTTATTCAGACCGTTGGGAAACTTCAACGGTTGTCATTTCTTTTCCGAAATTAACATTTCGGCACGAGATTAAAAGTCCTTTCAGTTACGGTGGAGAAAAAAATTCCAAAAGCAATATCGTGAGAACTCAATTTTTTATGATTCAATAAAATTTCACACGTAGAAATCCAGCTGCGACAGACAGTGTTACCTTTTTGTCAATTTTTCTCTAACATTGTCCCTCACATTTGATATGGAATGGGTTACACGAGAACGTGAGGAAAAACAGAGGTGAAAAATACGTTAGGAGATTCTGTTTCAGTTTTGCATGGAAAATCCACATGGTGATTGGTACAGTTTTCCTTATTCCTTTTTCACCTCCATAGGCGTCAAATTGTTTTTCATTTGTGTACCGATGGAGAAACGGAATATTGGTGCTGAAAATGAAAACTGAATTTCTCTGTACTTTGTCTCAGAGAGAGTGGGTGGGTTCACCCATTTGTGAACATGTTGCACTGGATTATCCGGAGCGATGTTGATACGAGTAACTAGATGCAGTGGGTTTTAATAAATTCATAGGCGAAACCGACTGTATCGAGTTTACTAGCATCAATGTTACATTGTTGTTTGTTTTACCGAGACCGAGAGCCGGGCTATCGATATTCAATCATCACTGCAAACCACAAAAATTTCTCCCTAATTGATGACAGTTGAATTATAGACACTCTGATACAACATTGCGTGATTACTTCGTGCTAGTGAGTCTCTGCAATAATAACAATGGGAAGAGAATCGTGAGATGTTTATAATGGCTCATATATCGATTATATATGCCTCGAAGGGAACAATTATTCAAAAAAAATGTTGTTTATTGATAACACTTTATCACATACTGTCATCAACAGTGTGATGTAACTTTCACTTCGATTGAGTGTCTGAACTTGCAATTTTCATTATAGCAATTATCATTTAAATAAAATTCTCTTGTTGGGAAATTCCTGTCAAAATTTCTCTGAGTGAGTAACGCGTAAAAGTGTCCAAAAAACGGCCAAGAGATTTCATTCTAAAATTGTCAGCACAGCATCGATTTCCCCCTCCCTCCACCCCTGATAATTCCATAAATATCCCCATTGTGTAGTTTCCCATAAAATCAAAGTGTCGTCACTTATTCCCACTTCCTAAAACGACATTCCCTTCACTGCAAATCTAGCGCATTCAACGCCATTACAAAGGGAACAATGTGAGCACAGTGGAGAACAAAAGTAAAATGGAGAGATGGGAATGATGGCAATGGATATTGCAGAATCGTAATCGGGATTCCCACTGTGGATAGAAATAAAGCAGAAAAAGTGGGGAAAATAGTTCCCCTTGGTATTATTATTATGATTTTTTTTTTCATCCCAAATACACTTCATGGGCTGTTTTCCTGGGAGCGCATCGGCTCATGTGATTTCCACGCTTCCTCTTGCTTTTCCACGTTTCTGTCAATACAAACGACTAATATTTTTCCAGCACACACTGCTATCCGGTGATTTACATATTTGTCTTCTGCAAATTTCATGCGTACACAGTGTGTTCTTATCTACGACAACCGCCAAAGGTATGTGGCTGTCTATCGATACACTGCATTATGCATTGACGTTTCTCCATGGGCTCTCTCTACCCCATGTGATATCGCGTGTTCCATAGTGATTACAGGTTTACCGACTGTCTACGATAGTCTATAGGCGACCAGAATAGATTGTAATTACAGTTTATTTTGGTAGAGCACAATGGGCACGGGATGTTGTCGTGCTTTCAGAAAATTCGGAATGAATTTCTCGAGTGTTGGGAAATAACAGCATTGGCCTTGGGGAGAGGCAGAGGAAATAGTCCATAACAAAATAGATCTGGGAAAATAGCTCATGGAAATGACAGTCGGTGGAAAGAATAGTCTATGGGCCCTTCACATTTTTTCATGTCTTTTTTTATGGGCTATTTCGTCAGGGACTCGATCTAGGTGAATTGAGGAGAAAAATTATTTCAAATTATCTCAAATTATTTCATGGACTAGGATAGTCTGTAGTCTATTACAGCAGATTGTAATTTCAGTTTGTTTTGTGGATCATAATCCACACGTTATATAGTCTCCGAAAACTTGGAATGAACTTGTCGAGTACAGCCCAATAAAACAACTATTCTTAGTTTTCTGATTCCAATTCCAGTTAAAGTGCTTCTGGGGTAGAATTGTCCAGCGATCCTTCTACGACTGTTGACACTATTATAGGGGATGAGAAAAAAGAGATGGGGTTTTATGACTGGCGCTGCTATGGTGAGTCTTTATCTGACGTTTCTGCATGCATCGATTCTTTCAGTTGACATCTACTGTGAAAGGAGATGTTGGTATTCAACTGCATATTCTATTTTTTGTAGAGACTACTTGCTGAGGAAAGGACCTCTAAGCTTTCAGTATTAGATATGTCTGCATTAAATTCTGTCGATTCGGAGTTTATGGGGAAAAATATTAAATTTATAATATTAGTCAGGATCGTAGGTTCGAAACGTTTCATGACTTGGGGGGTTTCAGGGTCTGTCACAGAAATTGTAATTACAGTTGGTTTTGGTGGACCCAACGATTGGATTGTCCCAGAAAACTTGGAATGAACTTTTCAAGTGTAGCGAGATAAAACGACTGTTCTTGATGTTCTGATTTAAATTCCAGTCAAAGTACTTCGGCGATAGCATTTTACCCCATCTTTCGATGCTGTTGACACTCCACTATAGACGTTTTTCAAAAGCTGATAGAGTTTTATGACTGGGAAGACGGTTGTCTTTATCTGATGTTTGCAGATACTTCGGTTCTTTTGGTTGAGTTCTAGTGTGAAAGGAGATTGTGTTGATATTGAACTGCATCTATTGTTGTTTTTTAATACCTAGAGATGAAAGAATTGCTAACCTTTTGCGCTATGCAATTTTAGATCGACTCCTATTAATTTGGAATTGATAAAAGAATCTCATATTTTCAGAGCCATTGAGGGCTGGACCAGCGAACGAAAATAATTTCATGGTCATAGACTGAAGTTGTTTCAGGTCTGTCACAGCAGATTGTTACAACAGTTTGTTTCAGTAGATGAACACCCTATGCTCTGTTGTTTCAGAAAACTCCGAATGAACTTGTCGAGTGTAGCGAGATAAAACGACTATTCTTGAAATTCTCATTCGAATTCCAGTTGAAGTGCTTCGTCGATAGAATTTTCCACCATTCTTTCATGATCCTTTACGCTTTATCATAGAAGATTCGCGGAGAAGATGGAGTTCTATTGCTGAGGGTACTATGGCGAGACACTTGTCTTTATCTGATGTTTGCGAATACTTCGATTCTTTCGAATCACATCGACTGTGAAACGAGACGTTTTTTATGTTCAACTGTATCTTTTCTTTATTGAACAGAACATCTGCTGAGGGTAGGGTTCATATATTTTCGGTATGACAGAGTTTCAGATCTATTTAAGGGATGAAAAAAATCAGCGAAGGTCCAGTTTCTCTTTTTTTTTTATAACGGACAGACTCCTGGGAAAACTATTAATTATTTACCGCTAATATCGTACGACTCAGAAAGGTCAAGCCCAGCTAATTCTGGTCATATGAACATCTGGTGTTTTCGTAGAGAGTCATTTGTGAAGGCCTCAATTAAGTAAACAAATTTATTTTTCTGTAAAGCCTAACACCCTCATTTGATCCATCTTTCATCTCCTAATTGGTATATTCAGTGAGATAGATGATGAAGGGCTTGACCATTTGAATACCCAAACCATGAACTTCTTTATTCCGCACGTCGTAAACTTGCTGAGTGGATTAACAGCACGGAGGTTCTGTACGGACCCCGCGGCTAGGTCAGGGTTTCCATTAGAGTTAGGGTCTGATGAACGCGTAACTCAAATTGAATATAACCTGTATATGAAAGAATGTTTGCTAACATTGATGAATTAATCAAACCAACTAATTCGCGATGGTGGCTGGGGAAGTCGTCGTAATTTACATTTTTAACATGAAGCCCTTAGAAAAATAAATAATCTCGTTCAAACCCTTGAAATTAATCAATGCGAATGTTCCATTAATTCATCGTTTTTCCGTTTCGCGTTCGTCGCTAAATTCATTTGTTTCATTTTGGTTCTTTTCGGTCTTATTATATACTATAAATTTATAGTGCGGTATTGAATGCGGAGAAAATGTTTTAACGATCAAAAAAGAGACTTTTTTTTACTATCAAAGCGAATAGACAATCTAAAAGCCATTTCAGATCTCTCTCGAGTGATAGAAAAGAACTAAAAATATTTCCGAAAATATTTCGAATCTTTTTTGTTGGTTAATGATGGAATATTTATTTCTGGTGTTATCATCCTGAACCCTGAGGCGTCATAAATAAATCCGGTGTTAATCCACCCATCAATCGACAGACCAGGAAGTTACCACCGGATTTTTTTACCATCTGTTATCCGTTTAAAAATGCAACTGCTGTTCCGTTGATCCAGAGACGCTGTATCAAAATGGATTTGATCCCAGCTCATCTTGAAATGTCACACGGCTCCTGACTTACCCGTACCCAAGTCCCACACACATGACTGATTCTCGTTTCATGAATATTTCTGGAAACGTAAAATTTTTTATTGAATTGGAAACAAGTATTAGGCCTTGCAAATCCCAGGGTGAAAAAGCTCCCAGTAAGTCCCTGAATCTCCATTGAAAGCCAGAGGAGTAGTGGAGTGGTGCATAAATTTTCAACCGTTGAATCTCACTCCCATTTCCCCTCGTCCAAAATCCAGTTTAGCTCTTGGCAATGGCACCAGTGGTTTTGGAATATGCCTGGTAGAACGCTATGAACAATGACCAAGTACACATAGACCCTAGACACCGTGTGGAATGGTGCCCATACGGGGTAAAGCCTCCATATTACGTTCCATTTCTGTTCGTTCCTCATCGTGTCAGGTATATGCCGTTAGAATTGACCGCAGTTCAGAGGATTTAGCATCTGAAATGTGAGGGGTAGGTGGGGTGGGCATTGGGAATGCGTTACAGGGGGTGGATGAGGGTTGGGTTACCAAGGCAGAGGCATAATTTCAGTGATAAACCAGACAGCTGCACGGGATACGCTCGTCAGATGTCAAGTATATAGATCGACTAACCTGTTTGAAACATTTACCCCAACTGGATACATGATTAGCATGGTAAGTCATTCAGACGTTTCACCACACGGAGACAAATTTTTGGATAAAAATTAGAGGGTGAAACGTGGGACTAAATGACAATCAACTATTTTTAAGGTCAAGTTTTGGTGGAAAAATTGGATTTGGGATGCGAGCTTTGAATAAAACCAATGTTTGTCCCTCGTTTCACCCCCTAGAGGTCTAATTTTTACCTAAAGGTTTGTTCTGCGCACGTATGGCTTTTGAAGCAGTCGAGATTATTGGGAGTTCATTTGCACGTATATTCGGTGAAATGATGGGTTTGAATGGAATGGAGGGTTTTATGGAGGTTTTTTGGTGTATTTTGACCAGTTTTTTGGCGAACAGGGAGATGAATAGTGCTCGTTGGGGGGAAGTGAATGATTTGTTGATGTTGAATGAGGGATTATTAGAGTACCGAGTGATTAAGCGCTCGTATGGATGAAGAAATCAGGGGGTTAAATGGATTTGAGTTTGGATAGAATTGTTAACATGGGTTTTTTGATGGTTCACGGAGGATTCAGTAGTTCTGGTTGGGATTTATCTGCGTTATCACTTGGGATGATTGGATAATATGCGATAATACTGATAAAAAAAATAATTGACAGGACGAAATAACTTCGATTGTTTCAGACTTGAACTCTTTAATGGATTTTCCGGTCGAGAATTTTTTCCAGTGATCCTCAAGTCTATATATTATTTTCCCTTTTTAATTCCCTTTTTTATCGGATATCTTTCCTGTGACATGTCCCTCATGGAATGGTCCTCGTACATCCCATACACCGGTCAAATGTTTATGCGATTTTATGGTAATGCACCCAAGTCCAGTTTATTCGCAATTTCTGGTTACGACAGAATTTTTATTGAATATTTCCCCTTTTTTTTCCACCACCACTGGGTTATCCAATTTATGATTCTGTACAGGAAGGTTGAATTTTTCAGAATGGAAAACGACAATATACTGAAATCAATTTCACCGTATTGTGGGAAAAATGTTGGACTCAGCGGGAAAAACTTTTGAGGCGACGAAAAAATAAAGAGTCGTAGACGGAAAATCGTAACGAGGTAAACACTTTGGATTTCGTGACTCGTCTCCCTGATTGCTCAGATCTTTCCCTGTGCACATACGAAATTGTGTTCCGGTTCAGTCACGTATTGACAGATGACGTTTAACTCTCATTCTCATTAAGGGGTATCACAGGGCGATCAGTAATGGAGGCGAGGAAAAAGGCGAATGTTCGCCTCCCCGAAGTGAACACATCATTAGTCCGATAATTCTGTCGAGGTGAGAGAGTGGGAGGAGGGGATTTTTCGATTGGATATCAGAGGGTTTCAACCTTCTGAATTAAACCTCGATCGATAACATTCAGGATCATAATGCGATTAATTTTCATTTCCCCCGTAATTTCCCGATTTTTCCAAATTTTCATGAACGGAAAAACGATAAATTGATAAATTTGTTTGCGGCATCTGATCGGGAGATATCGGCAACAACACGGAGAGGAAAATTATTGAAAAATTACGTGCCTGTTCCGGAATCTGCCAGTCAAAATAGTATTCAGTAAAAGTTACGGAACAGTTACGCATTTTTTCACTGAACGAAAAGGTTTTGGACTTTTTGCTGACGGTTCACTGAAAAAATGCGTAATTATTCTGTCATTTTTACCGAATATTATTTTGACCGACAGATTACGGAACAGGCCCATAATCTTTGGGGGAAACAATCTCGCGAAGTGGGATAATAATTGCAATGTGATAGGAGACGGCATTCACCAGATTTTCGGCTTTAAATGCTCGATGGATATATGCATCTGCCCGAGCCGAGAAGAAGCTAAAGGGTGGTAGGATCGATTAGGTCTCGGAAGTAGAGCGATAAACACGAGCCACGGGGTCACGCTTCGGTACACCCGGACCAAGCGTGATACTTGAACCGTAAATGTTGAGACACAAACTCCTGTATGTGTACGTTCACCCCAGTGCTCACGTCCATTTCTTTTCCTCATTTCTCTCTGGTTCTTCTCACTCGTGTTACGTGTTTCTTCGTTGTTTTTTCAGTTCTTCGTCTTCTGACAAAACATAAGAAGGTGGAACAGTTCGGAAAAAAGGCGAAATAAGAAAAATTGAAGAAAGCGCGGTAGACGGAGGATCTATAAATCTTGAGAAATTACAAGAGCTCCAACTTTTTCTGGATAACCTTTGGGCATGGGACTGAGACATTAGCGTCGGGGTTTTGAGCTTCTTCTCTCATTTTATGTCATCTGATGAAAATTAAAGCGACTAATATTTTAACGCCAGCCGCGTGGCCCTTTGCAGCTGTGTGAGAAGTGAATTCACAAATTGAAAAGATTTTTCGTTATTTGAGAGGGATTTTTCCGGATTGTGAACTGCTCTCCACTTATTTTTATTAATTGAAGGGTCAATTATTCAATGAAATTAAATTGTCCATTCTAAATTCTACTTTCATTTCAGCCCAATTTTTTAATGAAAATTAATGGAATGAAAATTTTATTTCGAGGATATTATGTTAATTATTTATTTCTTTACCTGAAATTTTTATGATAATTCTGGTAATTTTGATTCTTCGCTTCCCTCGAAGTTGATCCCAAGTATTTGAATGAATCTCGAAATTGTACACATCAGTCTAAACTCAACGTATTTAATATAAACACGGGGAGAAAAATTATTGAAAAATTACGTGACTTTTCGTACGTAATTTTTCAAGGATTTTACCCTCCGCGAATAAATATATACACAAAAATACCCGCCAAACGTGACCGGAACTTCCATTACGAGCTCCTCCCCATCACCCTTCCTCTCCCCAATACCATTTCGTACCGTTAAAATTATCCTGATTTTCCGGATAATTTTCCTCCACTTCCACCCTCATGTATCACATGGTCCTGATATCCAATTCCACATCTAAACCTCGAGATCAGAAAGTCCCTCCCTTAAAACTCCCCGGAAACGAGGTCATTCAGTCCCAACCGATTGCCGAATCTTCCGACATGACTGAAAACCAAGAGTCAACGGTCATTAGTACAGCACTCCAACTCGAAATCGAATTCACTTGAGTGTGATTGCTGCTGGGCCACTCGGATAGAGAGATTTCCTGCTCGGAATTTCGCCCGTCATCTCATTAGATCGCACGTGAAACCTCAGAGCGTTTTAAATCACGTGCTCCGAATCCCCCAACGTATGACCCAACAGAATAAGAGGTGACTGGAGAACTAGAAAAATCAGACGAACCGGAGATGAACCGAAAAAGAAAAACTTTTAATTGGGGGTGAGCAATTTCCCCTAACGATTGCTCACCCCAAAAACTACCGTATTACCGGTGCCCAATGATGAATCATAAAAGAAACATTACCCCGTCAACTCCAGATTAAACACCTGACAATGATCATTAATCATTCGTTGCACGTAGAGCAGTTACTGACCCCTGTCATAAAAACTGATGCACCAGTTGGAAAACGATTACTTAGTGAATGGAGTCGCGGTGGTACAGAAAAACTCGACAATGGGGAATTGTTGGATACAACGACCAAGTGTCAGATGATAAAAACCGAGAGAATCCAGGAAACCCGGAGACTGGGGATTTTCCCCCAGCTCTTGGGAGAAAATCGACACAATCAATGTGAATATCATATCGAAGGGGAGTATAATATCGAACGATCGTGTTGAGAAGGGCAGTTCCCTTCTGAGCGGCGCCTTCAGGGCGGTAGTATCACCTAAAAGGGCGTATGTTCATCGTTTTATGGAGGGGTTGAGGCATAGCAACGCGTCCGGCGATTGCACGTGTTCCAATTTTTTCGGGTGTGTCGCGCTGGGGTTGTTTTTTGGGGGATGACGACAACTTAATCATTTCAGTTGATTCGCTCGATATTCATTTCTACCGAAACGACTGTTTTTTAATATCAAAAATACCGAATCTATCGGATCATTTTTACTGGACTTTTTCTGCCTGTGCAAAAATCTCGACTCAAGCTTCTTCCGCTATTTCTACTCAAGTAATTAGAGAAAGGAATTCCAAAGTGGAATTGATAAGAGAGGGCTTTGCTGGATGAAGAGGGGCGGAGGGGGTTGAAATGCAGGGGAGAAATGTTAGGATGTAGAATGGGGGATGAGGCAAGGCAAGGTAGTAGCGCGTAACTCGATATAACTGCCAACGGGCTGTCTGGCAAAGGGGCAAGAGGTGGGAGGGGGTTTTCGGGTATATGGGGTGGGTGTATATCGGCTGGTGTTTCCACCGGTATTTTCGGTCTGCTGTACCAGGGCCGGACGCGTTACAACAGGATAAATTCTACAGGCCAGCTTCTGCTCTCTTTGCCGTTGAGCATTACTCCGGCTTTGTCCTACTGATTTTCCCGAATTTTTCACTAGTCAAACGGACTTTATGAACTGAAAAATAGATCTGAGCTAGCAATTGAGATCAGCCAGATGAATTTTCGGTATTTCGCAGAGGGAACGAATTTTTGGATTGATATTAGGCCTTTAGAGGGTCAAAGGTGAGACGAAATGACAATTAACTATTTTTAGGTCAAGTTTTCTTGGTAAAATTACACTTGGGAGGGTTATTTTCGGGGTAAAACCCTCGTTCCGCCCCCTGGAAGTCTAATATTTACCTAAAATTTTTTTCAGTGCAGGAAAAGGAAGAAAAATCAAGGGAAAATGTCCATTATTTTATGATTTAGAAGATTAATCCGCATCACTGATCCGTGCAAGTCCTGTCAGTTTGCCAATTATGGGATTCGAATTTGGCAGCCGATCTATCTGTCCGGTATCGATTTATCTAGTTATGATTTATCTGTCTATGATAATCGATCTGGTTTCTAAGGGCGTAGAGAGGTGACGTGTGGACGAAGTGGACGCGTCGAAGGACAAGGAATGGTGAAAAGGTGAAGAAAAGGATTTGAAGGGGGAGTGTATAGGGGTAGTTTGACAGGAGGTCACTTTGAATGGTTCAGTGAGCAGTTTACTCAAATGCCAGATCAATTGCAATCGTTGGGGGAATCCAAACGTTTATTTCATCCAGTGGATGCCAATGAATGTGCACAACTCGGGGACAATAGTGCCTTTATGGCTCGGAAAAAACTAGCCCAGGGGAGGTTGCAATTGTTGAGGCCCAATTGAGAACTGTACATTCCGATTTGCATCAAAGGTCATGAAGGGAAGTTGATTATTCTGATGGCTTTTCATTATTACGCTTGTCGCTGTAAAATGTTCGATTGGTAGTGGAAAATTCATGACGATTGATATCATAACGGCAAAAATTTCATCATTTATTTGATATTTTGACATGAGCACACAGACGAATGATTTATTTGAAGGAATTCATTTTCATTTGAAACGAATAAATGGAATTTTTTAATACTTGACAACAAAGCCGCTTTTGAAATGTAAATTTACTTTTAATTCAAATTAATGCGTGTAGAATATCAGAGAAAAAAATGTCAATTCTACCCTCGAACTCAGCGAAAAGTAACATATGATGATTAATTTTTATTTTAGAAGGGTTAATTTGTATTCTCACTCATAATACATTTTACTGTAGTATTTTCTATGCAGATAACGTAAATTCTATGGAACAACTACCTCATAGAGAAATTATTTTACAAGATGTAGTGTTTCATTAGAGTTTGACCCTCGAGATGTCGCAAAATGGGCGCTGCACCGCTAAACCATATGCGACCTAGGAATTAATTGTAATTATTGAAAATGTATGGCATAGTTTGGGATTTCAGGAGTTTTCCCTCACCCCATAGTCCCTAAACTTACTGCGGAAGTTCCTTAAGATTTAAGGACAGGCAAACCCAGAGAAAAACTTAGTCCATTCAAAACGATGTGCAACCGCGCTATCACGGAAATTTCCTATAGAAATGTTAGTACGAGTACTGGAAAAACCTCAATCTCCCGCGTGTGAAAAAAACATACATATAATTATAATAATTATAATTCGCAGAAAAATTCGCGTTTAACCCCATAAAATTTCCATAGCCCTGAAATAATTGAGAGGAAGAAAGTATGATCGAAAGAATCGGTTAATGAAAATAACTTCTATTTAAATATTATCGAGAGACTTTTCCCAATAGCTTGTAATTAAATTCCATTTTTATGGGTATCTTCATTCGCTTGAAATAAATGGTTTTCGAGCATAAAATAAACATAAAGAAATAGTCCCAAAGAGGTCACATCACTGGCGTTTAATTGATAATGGTATATTCTGACGCTAATTAAAGGTCGCAAGCGGAGGATTTTATTTACGAATCGCCCAAAAGGAGAAACGATGACGAGAAATAATGTAGTTATGTGTCAACTCGATGTTGACGATCGGTGTGACTGCTTCGGGTGCTACATATCTATTTGGCAATCAGATCGACTCTAATTGAACCGCCAATACCACTATCAAATAAACTACTAGTCGACGTTTCCATAACTGGGGTAGATCAATGTTGAATGAGAAATCTGACTGGAGTTTCGCTCAAAGTTTTTGATTGGTTTATGTGAAATTTTAACAACTGACTTGTTGCACCCTGGGAGCCACTTACAATTAGTCTTATCTGGGTCCAGGTCCGACGGGATAAATCCCAGGAACGATTCATCGCTACTTCATATTTGATGATACTAATTGTGTCATCTGACTGATTACTAAGACGCCACACTTCAGTACAAAATTGTGAGTAAACGGTTTTCTTTCTGTACGTCATCCGAACCGTTTGGTAATTTTTCAATAATTTTTCTCTCCCCCCAGCAACAAATAGTATCCCCTCCTTCAGCCCCTCCACCCGCCCCACTATTTTAAAAAAGTCTACCCAGCAAATTACGTCACGAATACCTCCACCAATCACTTCCAGAACGACTTTCCATAAAATCACCGATAAAATTCGTACCATTGATTCAGCGGTGAGCCCTCACTAGATTCAAACCAGTAGCTTCCCCCGGTTTCAAATAGCCACAGGGCACATCAGCGCATACCCTTCTCCAACTTCTACCCCACATCCACTCTCTCTGGCCATCAGTATACATACTCATGCTACATGACCACTAAAACCATTTGCCAACAGTAGACCCAATCCCCACCCATTGAAAACCCAAAGCGTAATAATTGCTCGGAGAGCCCGGAGATCCATCCGAAAATTAAAGAAAATTAGGGAATCGAAATCCCTCCTCCTCCTCCCGCCCCTCCGACAGTCCCTGAATTTTGTCCCTCAATCCACATCCTAACCATTTTAGTTTTACCTAAGCATGAATTACCAAAGCCATTTTCCATTCTCTTGGTCGTACCGCACCAGTCTTGTAACATACCACGTGGTTATAATGCTCGGTGGTGGTACTCTGGGTTGATTTCAACCGACAAAGACCTGACGTTTAATCGAATCTCGATGGCTTTAAGCTTTCCACGTACATACCACTCAAATTCCCAGCCCCAGTCTCTCCCGGGGATTGGCTTCTACAACGTCATAGTTCCCTTTCACTGTACATCCCCGGATTTTTTATTCCATTTTTTTTTTCATTAGAAACATTTGATGTCATTGACATCGATACACGTTAATGGAAACAAATGGAACATACCATCGGTGAATGGATTTTTATTTGTTTGTTTAGCTGCCAGTAGAAGGGAATTTGAGAGAAGATATATGTAGAAACATTTTCGGGGAGGTCATTAGGTTTGATATTGACAAATCCTGACACTCGAAAAATTTGGAGTTCTACTGAGGATAATTTGGACCATTAGAGGCGATCTGTTACTACTTAGTGTAGGAATGGAATTGGAAAATTTTAATTGACGAGTTTCAGCCGGGGGTGGTTGAACAGGAATGAACGATCTTCTAGACCGGGAATGGGAGAGTTATTGTTGTGCGAATTTTATGAATTTTTTGAAAATGATAAAAAAAAGTTTTATCCACCACTTGACTCCGCATCCGCTCTCATGCCACACCATGGAATTTTACAGCAACATAGAATTGTTTTATTGTGAATTCTCAGTTTTTTATTGAATTTTTTTCGTTCCAACTATTTGATGTAATTAATATGACTGTATGCCAATGAAAGTGAGTGGAAAATTCCATCAGTGAATGGAGTTATTGAGTTGTTTCTCAATACAGGATATTTTTTTCGAGAATATTAATAAAGTTTTTTAGGGTACACACAATTTTTTTTCAATGTGAACACAAGTATCTCACTTTTTGCATTCACGTCATATTTGATTGTAAACTTCATGTGTGCCGTATGCACACGGAAAAAATATTCGTTAAAAATTACGAGATGCACAGCTGTCCTGAGGGGATATTCTGTTTTTGGATTTTTTATTCGAGAGGGACGCAATTTGAAAATCATACGAAACGATAGCCAGAAGGGAGGTAATTTTTTTCCTCTCAATTCGGTGGTGCCCAATTCGGTCATTTGGATTGACCAGATGGGTTTTTTGATACAAATTAACAATTGTGACATAACGAGGAATCATTTTCTCAATAAATCCTGCAGTTGGAAGTGCAATATTCGTCTGCAATTTTTTGTTATTTTTTCGTGTAATTATTAACGGACTTAATTAACTTAGAAAATTAAAATTCAATTGCCCCCCCCCCCCTGGGAATATCTCGCGGAAAAAATATAGTTTCGAAAAAATAAATACTTTGCTAAGGAAATGAGTATTTGAAAAATCTTATTTTCCTTCTCAGTGTCCGTACGGATCCTGGCAGGATCCTCACCCTAGACCCTTTTTAGAGAGCGCATTTTATTGTTTATTGTGTGGAAAAACTCTCGTAGAATAAATCAGGATTTTTGATGCACAATAAATCCATAATTTTATCATTTTGCATTTTTAACTCTCACTGCTTAATTTATGCGTATGGATTCCATACCCTTATGGATATCCTTCCATCTACTCATTCTCCCCATTCAATTGCAAGTAATTGGACAAAATTTTTTGTTTCTTTCCCTGTACATTGCATGCAATCTCAGGCATTCCTCTCACGATCCCTTAAAATTCCGTTTCCGTCCCCTCAAAATGAAACAAACATGCCACTTTTTTCACTCTTCATTTTTCAGACGACCCTCCCAACATTATCATACTACACATCTGTGGCATAAAGGAAAACGCTCAGTAATTTCAAGGGGCAAAAATAAAAATAGATAAGTGAATGAAGCTATGGCCTCTACGTGCTGCGAATCAATTAACAAGGCCAATAACATTATTCAAATTTCCCATCGTTTTTGCAATTATTTAACAAATGACGTTATTACGGAACGAGAGGGATTATGCATTGAGAACTAAATGCGATTTTGCCAATGGAAATTGTTTCAGTCGCGAATTTATAACGAAATTTTTCCGAGAAATTCGGACACTCATTAACATTTTTTTAATCAAGTCAGCCGCCTTCCCACCTGCCTATCCTCTCTTCGTTACCTGCAGTATCATGACGGTCTTACTCTGGACTGCGAAAAAAATCCATTTACCGCCCCTCCCCGCGAAAATTATAATTAAAGCGACACACGATCAGAAAAAATAATAAAAATAATACGCCATGAATGACATTTAATTTCTAACAAATGAATAATGAACATGAAATACTCACGATATCTTCCATCCTCGTGCATCCATTTTTCGCCATACACACAAGGGCCACAACAACTCCACCCCCAAACATGAGCACCATGAATACAGCCAATCTCCAGCCATGATCCAGCCTCTGTGGTATGAGTCGTTTGGTCGAGGGCAATCCAGCAACCTCAGCACTTGAGACACCGAGACGCGTCGCTTTACACAAAGTTCCTCTCAGTCGTTTCGTAGCTTTTTCACACGCCATTTTAGTCGAGTTACTTCTCGCCATCGACTTTGCTCTGACATGAACGTGATCCATTTTCATAAAAATTCCCAGTAGTTTTTTCTTCTCCTTCACACACTTGTTATTCCACTTTCAGTCCTAGAAGCCACTCACCATAGTTTCCGTAAAAACAGCATTTGCAATTTTTCCGGAATCAATCTGCATTCCCAATCTCAAAGAAAACTGTCCCACCGTTCTCCACTCCCATCCACCTCTATCCTTGCAATAACAAGCTCCGAGGGTCTCGTCTATTGATACAACAAAAACCCACCCTCGACTGAATATTCTATTTGAAATACTTGGTACACGCTGGATCAAGTATCAGAAGTATAATCCGATCGAGACAGCATGTCAAGCAGTGCACAAAGAGCTTCACCTCTCTATCAAGATTTTTATGATTTGAATTCAACCCGATGGCTCTCTCGAACTCGGGAGAACTCTTTTTACATTTTTCCTGGCATTTTTCAGAGGATTCCCTCGGGGTGCTCTGGAGCAAGTGGACGTTCCTCTCACGGCTTCTCCGCTCTCGTTATACTTTCACGTCCCCTCAGTTCAAGAGCCCGACGATTTCAACTGGAGATTTTGAAAGTGATTCCCTCACGATCTCCAAGATATCTCCATGATCATGATTATCGTTTTTTCATCGGCTCCGAAATTATTTCCTATTTTTCCTGACATTTCCGCGAGGGCTCAGGATCTTTTTTTATTGGATATTGGCAACACGCGCTAACGCACTCGATGGTATATCACAATTCGAGGATCGGTATAGCCTTCTCAGTTTTATTTACGAGCTCTCGAGCGTTGCCAGTGAATTGCGCTGGTGTCCAGTAATTTTTTTTTTTTTGGCTGGAAGGCCGGGTGGTGCAGGTCGCGTGTGTAGCTCGATGAAAAAAATGGGAATGGGGTGGCTTGAGTTAATCGTACACTCGACTCGCACGATCGCCGTTCATCCGCACTTTACCCGCACATGCCTGACAGTTCACCATTTTTTTTTTCTTTTCGGTCCACGGTCATTCGCCAGAGTCTATGGAGGGACTTTTATTTTATTGTATTTTAGTCTTTTTATTCTCTTGCAGCGCCAACTGTCGGTTGCCAAGCTGTGCTTGGGTTTAAAGATATATGAGGGGGTTGGTGGGGGGAAATCGGTGAGGGGTTTTATGAGGTGGACACACCCACCGTTGCTCGATTCTTGGTGGTCGATCTGTGTCCCATTGAGGCACTCTGTTAAATCTGGACCATCGAGCTTTCAAGTTTTAGCGGGCGGGGAGGGAGAGCGGTAGAGGGATGAAGGGGACGAGTGTATGAAATAATAAACGGGGGAAGCCGAACTGGAATGTAATGCATTGGTTTTTGCACGATGAAGTTTATAATCTGGAACAGAAAATTGTGAACGATGGATTAATTCAGGGGCTTTTATTTTATGAGAGGTTGTAAAAGGAAACCGGCTGGTATTGTGATGAATACATGTGGGAGAAATTATTCGAAAATTTATGAGGGTATTTGGGGGTAGATTTTGGGAGATTTTTACGGGTGAAGGAGGGGACAAGCGGTGTTGGTGGGAACAAATTGGAAATTCACAGAAATTTAATGTTTGCCAGCTCTAGAAGTTTTTAACCGAAATTTATGGTGTATTGCGGGGTTTTTTGACACATTTTGGAGGGACATTCTCCTTGATAATTCTGGAGCTAGCAGGTAAATCCCTCGCATTCTTTTGCGGTGGTAATTATACGATAAACTTCGCACAGAATTTTCTAATTAATGAAAGTAATTAATAAACCATCAGGAGAAAATATCGTGGACTTGGAAATGAGTTGGGATGGCATAAAAAGTTATGGAGGAATGAAACAATGGATGGAAATCATTAAGTTTGAACCGTGCGCTTCATCCATTGAGGATTAACTCAAGAGAGGAAAATAAATACTCCATTATTTGTCGGTATCAATAAGGTAAACTTGAATAATAATCGATATGACTTTTTTCTCTGTTTGAGATGAAAAGTACTAGAAGTGGAAGCTGTCCAATAATTACTTGCCTTGTTGTTCAACTTTCTTCTCCGTGTATTGAGTGTGAGTTCCAATGATTCATATTGGAACTAATTGCTCAACGAGAAGGACACCAGAATCCTCGGGATTTCTCTCCAAGATAAAAAGTGAGATGGGATACGATCGAGCCTTGAAAGTCCTTGAGTTTTATCCTTCATTGTAACACGTCACGTGTTATCTTCTATTATGAACGTCCCCACGGACCTTCGCCGGGGACTATCGGCTCTGTGGTCCCTCTCATACTCCACTTCCCTTTGTACTACATCCCCCTAATGCAATCCCATATGACTCGCCATTACGTCCAGTCATACATCATACAAAAAATTAACAACGTGCACCATCAATTCATTAAAGGTGTCCAGAAATTTTTACCGTGAATTTTTTTTTTCACCCATTAATCTTCCTAGTTACATGGCAAAAAAGTGTTGCCGGTCAAATTACAAGGGAGGAATAATGGTGAAGGCTGAGCGAATTTTACACGTCTGAAAAAGTCGAATTTCCGACTTACACGGACGGAAAAAAAATCCTTTGCATCTCAAGTGGAAAATATTTACGGTCAGTTTTGTCTCTCCTTTGAGGAGGATTTTCCCGGGTGGAAATAGAAAGATGGGATCAAAGTATTTGCTTCGGTGTCTCAGGGAGATATGTAGAATCATTCATTCTGGCGAGATTTGTCGCAGGTTCGAATGGAATATGAATAAATCCACATTCTCTGGTTCTTGAAAGGATAATATTTCCGGTTCTAAAATTAATTTAGCGGCTTTTCACGTAGAATTTCCAAAATTTCTCAAAGTCATTCACGGGAAGAAATTTTAAGTAAAAATTAAACCTCCAAAGGGCGGAACGAGGTACAAAAGTTAATTTTATCACCAAAATTAGCCTCTCAAGTTTAATTTTTCCAACAAAACTTGATTTAAAATGTGGTTCATTGTCATTTCGTCCCACGTTTCACCCTCTAACGGCCTAATTTTTACCCAAAATTTCTGTACTTGTAATTAAAGCTATAAATATCCCCGATCCTTGTCCAAGAAATTTCCGAATTCCCGATCCCACTAAAATATATCAGCGACAATCTGCAAATTCACAAGAGGCTTTCCATCATCTGTCGGCGTTTGAAATAAAAAAATAACTACCAGCCCTCACCTGTCATTATCATCTCAAACAGAAAGACTAGTTCTGGCATTACCAGCAGACCCGTTAATTCCCGAACATTTCCCTCAGCCCGTGAAATCATCATATGAATAACCTGGTAACGTACGAAGATATGATTTCATCTTCATTATTCACAGTGTCCCCGAGTTTCCGCTCAAAGTAGGAAACTTGCAAGTGGAAGTTGAGTTCCTACTATACAGAATTTCGTGTAACTCACCATGGATACTTGTATATTTCAAGAGACATATATACACCGTAGAAAGCAGTGCATGCCTTATCGGATTGGACGCGGTGGTGTCTCCAAAAGTTTGTTTCCGCACGTAATGCCACGGAAAAGGTGGGCATAACCCCCTGGTGGTATACTGTAGGACATATCCCACCAAAGATAGAGGGAAACCATTCTCCGACCTTTCACACTCACCTAACCCATGAATAAATATAACCCAGTGAATGGGTACAAGGGGGTTTCAGACTGAAAAGCAGACCGTTGAAAGTCGTTGGGCCAGTGATTTACGGCACCTGATATGCTGATTTATTGACACCAGACGCGTCAATGTACACTGCAGTTATCCCCATTCCTGTAAATAATGGGAAAATGCCAAAGAGGACAATTCAGTGGAGAATTCAAGTTTATCATTCTGCAGAAGTGAATGATATTGGATCATCCCATTGCATTTATATTGAAAGAATTGATATGCAGTCTGTAATGAAGTGGCAAAACAACTCCAGTCAACCCACATCGAGCCTCTAGATATGACTATAGAAATTTAGAAAATATTTTCATTCATATAGAGCAAATGTAGGTCATGTCAAGGTAATTTGTATATGGCCTACAGGGGCCCTTGAAGGTAATATTGGGCCGAAGAAGGTGGGATAAGGTCCCAAGACGATGATATGAGGTCATATCAGTTGGTATAGAGCTGCATATAAGCCACGCAGGACACGTAAAGGTCACAAAGATATGCGGAATCCCTACGCACCACCCAGCCACCCCTTGATATAAAATCTCGGGGGATTACACTTTATCCGCTCCCCCTCATCGCTCTCAAATGAAAATCCATCGTTAAAATAACATTTCTACCGCATTTACCCCACTTGAGCCCTTCAACTGACAGTAAATAATCGTGAGAATAATAAAACCCTTCGTTGCACCCCGTGGAATCCACATTGGGTCAGAAACTTTTGCAACAATAAGACAACATTATCCTCAACTTTATTGAATTGAACAGACTCTATACAGTTAACCGTGTTGTATCTTATCTCAAATTCCAAATCTCAACTTCACAGCTTATACGTGACTTATCCACCGTCGCGAGACGAAAGTTTGTCTACCCCCCAGATATACGATATCTCTTTGTAGATATAAAAATCCTCGAATGTGAAAGGTTATCATCGAGCGCTGATCCTATCCCTCATTGTCCACCGGATTTCGAGGGAACTTCAGAAGCTCGAGTACTTTTCCTTAAACGATCATGCGATAAAAAAAAATAGGGAAGAATTTGACGAAAGAGAATTTTTATAATGACGATAATCGAAGCGAAATCATTTTGGCCTCTGAATTTTAAATACACGATAAAAAGTCATTTTGGACAATGAAAGGTTTCAATTAATGTTAATGAACTCATTGTGGCATAACTGGATATCAATTAATTTTAGAATAAATATTGTTTATTAATTAGATTCTTGTTTGAAGTAAGGAAATTTTGGTCGTATTTTAGCGATGATTTATTGGAGGGGATTGCAACTGAAGATAAAAGCAGATTGTACTTGAATACGATTAAAATTTGAGGGACTTTGAATAAATTTATTCATCTGATTCGAATAGAGTTTTATTCAGATGAATCTATCATTCCTGAGGCATAATGGCTCGCAATTTAGAGCTTCAAAGTTGAAATAATAATAGCAGAACGAAATTTCAGGTACCGTAGGGTTGCAGGGAGCCGAATTAAAGGGAAAGTGTGGAAATGCATGTGAACAAAAGATTTTTGAAGCGAATAAAAATTTACTGTTATAATAATGCATTAGAATACAAGGGTACAAATTTCGTTTTCGATGAATGTAAAGTTTATAGACCGAGTCGAAGGTGGAGTCTGTATTCAGGTGCGTTGAAAGCAAGGTTTATGCGCGAGTGGTCTATAATATTTTATAACCGTGCAGAAGTCGAGTGCAGAGAGTAATATAAAAGAATGGAAGTTCAAACATACGCGGTTGGAAAATTTTGGAACAAAATTCAGATGCATTACGTGGAAATTTTTATTTTCCTTCGGTTACCGAACGACCACAATTGTTCAATCAACGCTTTCAGTTTTCAATTGGAACATGAATATTCAGTATGAAATTACTTTAAATTTCCAATAATCCATAACCCAAGAACACACGTATATCAGTATTTCTGTTTCTACTCATATTCATAGAATAATGGAAACAGTAACCTCACAATAGTTATGGTTTCTATTGATTGCCGTATTCAATTGTACATATGCAATGGCTTCATATTTTGAATATTATTTCACTTCAGTAAAATCGAGTCAATTCCCATATTAAATAACACTGATTTGCAAATCCCAATAATTTTTCTGTCGTAATTGTAGAGATTAATTAATAAAGGAGGCTATTGTCCGATACATCCGAGAATTTATTGAATTAAAAAAAATAACTTCACCCAAAAATGTTCTACACATTAGAGTTTTTCTCTGGCTCTCTAGATGAAGTCCAACCTGGAGATTTTTTTTTTCCAGATCGACGGCTGGCTTTTTAAACCGATTGCTCGTTCAGGCGACCTAGCGTGATTCTCCGAGCCAACGGCCACACTGTCCCCATGATCGGTAACTCATCCCTCACCCAACCCCCTTTTTCCACTGCAACCCTGTCGTTTCAGCCAGTCCAGTGGAGAGATCCTCTTTTCCCTGAACGCGTCTCACTCCAAACGTCGGCATACGAATTCCGTTTCTCTATCACACTCGACTGAGCGCGATAAATCTACTCCAGAGCTCTCGCGATTCATTCGTTCCCTCTCCCCACCGGTCTATTTCCAACCCAAAACCACCCCATTCAGAATATAACAGTCTCTCTCACTCTCACCTTTCTGAATTCACTCGTATTGCATATATATTTGTCCTCCATCCAGTGCACTGAGTAAACTACAAATCTGAACGGACAGTTACATTATTCCACAAAATATAGGGAAATGTCGGGGAGTCTCTGTGTACGAAGGGTTCATGGTATAACGTACTACATTTTATATTTCACGCTTTAACGAGTCGAGACGCTGGTCTTTGCATTATTAAAATGGATTTTTTTTAGTATTTTATTTTATTCGCATTTGTGCATGTGTGAAATCGGTGATGATGTAAAACACTGAATTAATCTGATTCTAAAAACGGAAATAAGGAGGGTAAAATATACCAGTAAAAATGAAGGGGATATTATTGGCATATAATATAGTGGATTATTGTATCAGATCATTTAGTCCATTAAACGAATGTCCTGAGTCCTTGTGCTTACGAAACATGCAGTGCCCCATTCAGTTCACTTACTAATATATAAATCTCAACGGTCAGTTACATTATTCCAGAAAATATAAAGAAATGGTGGATGCCCTTCTGTTTACGAAGGATTCATGGTATAACGTAATACATTATACATTTTAACGAGGGGCTGGTCGTTGTATTTAAAATGAGTTCATGAGAATATTCTTCTCTTCATAGTTTTCTTCATAAATAGGCAGGGTCTGACCTAGCACGGGTTATACTACTTGGAGTCGGGATTATGATTACCTTCAATTGCGACTTCATTCAAAAGTGATGATTTCCCATTGAGTAAATGCAAAATGATTCTGTTATCTGCAATTTGATTCTTCTTTTAAAAGCTCCCTAATTATCAAAACAATATTTTTCCGGAAATTTTACCTTCATCAATTCATTTCAATGAAAGTATTATTTTATCTGATTCAATAATCTATTGATTTTATGTATTCTATGCTCCAATCAAACCTTCCTAACTATTCCTAATCTTCCTAACGGTTCCTAACTATTTGTACGTGAGTAATATAGTGGGTCTGACATGTTATGAGTTGCACTACTTGAAGTAGTAAAAATAATAACGTCTTCAATTGCAGTTTTATTTCAAAATTCATAAAATGTATTGAATAATGAATTTACCTGAGAAAGATGACCTTTAATTACGTCTCAAAAAACTAATGAATTGCGATGTATTTAAATAAATAAAATAAATATTTAAATAAATTTAAAAGATGTCGATGCACATCTAGTCATCGTCAACTTGAAAAAGTTGGGTTTTTATGAACTCTAGGGTCTTCAACTTGTAAGACCTGCGCATGTCTGACCAAAATGAGCTTTTACTACTTTTTTACTATTTCAATTTTCTATAGTGCCGAAACGAATGATCTTGAATCAGGAATAACGTTATCATTCTTCACCAAAATGGTACAGTGTGGGTGACGTAAAAAACCCAATTGAAAGTTTTCCTATGTTCGTCTCATCAACTTCTCAACGCGAAAGAAAATACTCGTAAATCAAACTATAATAATATTCTCATCTTCATAGATAGCTATCCGACTTCCTCATCTTTCACCCACAACTCCAAAGC
Organism: Diachasmimorpha longicaudata; assembly: GCF_034640455.1. Taxonomy (NCBI): domain Eukaryota; kingdom Metazoa; phylum Arthropoda; class Insecta; order Hymenoptera; family Braconidae; genus Diachasmimorpha; species Diachasmimorpha longicaudata. The sequence continues at coordinate 6,847,673 of NC_087229.1, read as the reverse complement.
TCCATAACTCCCTCCGAAATGATTTCCCCAACAATTACTCTGTACATTAACCATTAATCTCAATTATAAGTCTCTTTAACCAGTTTCTGACAGTTTGGAAAATTACCATTACATTCAAGTTTCCGAAGTGATACCGGCGTTCATTGGCTTAGTGATAATTCTCTAGCAGTTATGTCAACGAATATTCTCGACGAACTTCATTGGCATCATATTATTTCGGGGATTGTGTGAAGGGCATTGACACTGCCACCTGGTAATATCGGTCAGTGCTCCTTCTCTTCCTCAGGGCCTCAACTATCACTGAACTATTTTCTGAATTAAAAAAAATCTCTCTATTCCCGTATGAAAATTCCTCTATTAAAAAAATAGTTGTAACATTTTTCGTCCACCACCTATTTCGTCAAGCGTACGCTAGACTCAAAAATACTCCAGTATTTTTAAAATTCCGAAAAGAAATATGGCTTTATCACAATTTCTATTTCAATTAAAAGAACGCGAAGTTAAAAAGTGAGAAAAAAATTACCATAACAAAAAATCCGGCCCGAATGAAATCTCAAACAATAAATGCCAATGAACTCCACTACCCAAATGTTATGAAAATATACAAGTTATATATTTAGATTTCCTCTTGTGGGAATTCGTGCATCCCCCGGATATGAATAAATTGTTATCTATGCCACCTCCCGCAGGTGCCCACCCTCGACGCAGTTACACACATCAAGATGTGTGTCACACTCTTTTTCATTATCAGACTCTCAATATTGATAATAATAATAATCGGTATAAATGGAAATAAATGAAAGAGCGATCATAAAAACGGTACAACGGATAATGCATAAACAAAGTGGATAAAAAATGATTTAACACTGGACGAATAATGGAGGACAAATGAATTCATCTTGAGGTTAACAGAATCAACCGCTTGTATGTGATAGAATATACAAGTTATCTATTTATATTTTCCCTTAGGGGATCTTTTGTGTCTCAGGGGATGAATAAATTGCTGTCTATCTATCCCCTAGTAGTCCATCGCTCTTTACGCAATTGCATTACATCCAGCAACGGGTCACATTTCTGATATCATTTCAACGATGATGATACCGAGTGAAAATAAAAAATAGTGAATTATGAAGCGAGCAATAAAATGGAAATATAATTTAAATCAATCGATGATTTGACAAGCGTATAAATGACACAATATAAATTCAGTGCGATCAATTGGAATCGAATTTAATTAACAAATTTAGTAATAATAAATAGGTTGAAATTTTTCTCTCTCCATATGGTTTGCATTTTTTATTATAAAATCAATATATTACTATTGACCAATCCGTGCACTCACCTTTAAATAAAAAATATTCGTGCGATGAAAGGTGTAAATAATATCTGATTTTTTAAAATATTTTTCACGGCATCTCGTGAATGGAAGGGAATGAACGAAGTACCTTCAAAAAAGGGTTCCCTTCGGGGCGAAGGGTTGACCCTTCGCCCCGATTTATAAATATTTTCAGTCCTATATTTTTTGTTATCACTCGCTCATCGACCACTTAACCAATAGCCAGAACCGCCATTGTTTATTCTCAACCGTTGGTTGCCCCAGCGCCTGGCAATTATTGAATAAAAATTAATACCATGCCGATAGTTTGAGTGGTATATACAGTGATAGGAATATACTCTTCGGTTCCCTTTGACGCTGTCGCGCTGGTCAGTTATCGGGTTCAGCTTCCAGTTGTTATTTAATCTTCTGCATATCAATATCCCCCCCCCTCTTCTCCCTACCACCACCTACCCACTTCCCATTTTTTTAGCGCTATAGATTATAATCCCCACTGACCCTCATCCGCCCTCTCGGATTTTCCACGTGTCCTATTTGCATGGATTTTACATGACTTAGGTTAAGCCCATGGACTTGTTTTTCATGTAAATATGAGAGGCTAAAAGGTGAATATATATGAGAATCACGAAGAGGGACTTTGATTACGTGTAGACTGAACGAACTGGGAAAACAGCCGAAGGTATGAGCTGATACATTTTTCTAATTATGAAAAAATATTGGGAGGAAAGGAATATGCATGGAATTTTAGGTGAGTGTGGGGATTTAAAATTTAGTGCTGACAAACACGGAAACAAAATAAGAAGAATATATACATGTATATATATAGGTTTTTTTGTTGCATGAATAACGTCACTGTTTCAACTTGGGAATATAAATTCTTGCTCGTCCTAGCGCGGTGGAGTCACTGAATTTACTTTATACTATGCAAACGTGCCAGTGAAAATAAAAAATGGGGAAGAGGATGTGCACAAAAAAAAATATAATCTGTTGTGTTTTGCTGGCTGGGTGATGGGGAGTGGAAAAGTGAGTGAGGTAAATGGGTGCAATGATAATGTGGGGTAAATCATTGCCAACAGCTGGACAGGCGGATGACGGATTTGTGTTGTCTTTTTCGGGTGAAACATGTCAAATTGACTTTTGGTGATGGTAAATTCGGTCGCGCGATGGGGATGACGATTGGATGATATTTTAGGTTGTGGGGGGCTTGGGAGGGTGAGAATTTTCTGATATACGGTAGTGCCGAATTTGTGGCAAAAGGCTTTCTCGCATTTTTTATTTCTCAGCGCGAAAGTAGAAATCTTTGGAAATTTCACAACAGCGGTTTACTTCCTATTCATTACAAAAAGAAGGATTGAAGGAATCTATTCATTCGTTATTTTGAACTCTAGTATACGCTAGACATCATTGAAAGCCATCGTGAGGGCCTGTGGCTTCGGTATGTTAGGTCTGAAAGGACCGCCTCATCGAATCCTCTTTGAAAGTCTATCTTTTGGAACATTTTCACTATTTTCAATTTTTTTTTATTTCGATCTCCTTTACTTGTCCCTCTCCTTTTTACCTCCACTGAATGGTAAAATTTATTCTCAAGAGTAGTATGAATGGATCCGAGGCAAAACGATTGCTTTTCAATATGTTGGAAATTGATGGGATGCATTGAAAAGATTGAAGACGTATTCTTAACGTGATAAATCGTTCCCTGACCACACTAAATAACAGACTACAGTTACACTCGGTTCGTGTACGTTACATTCGAGTGAATTTGTTCCCGAGTTTAGTGTGAATGGGGGTATCAAAGGGACCTTATGGCATTCACTATTTCCGGCCAGAGTCCCGAGAATTCTGAGTCGTTTGTTATCCCTAGGCGTTGTAAGTACTCACATTGAAAAGCTTCATGTAGCCAAATAGTTAATTTCGTTCTGCCAAATCTCAAAAATACATTTTAAGTCTTAAAAGTTTCATGGAACATTTAACAGTAATAAACTTTAGCCGGAAGGAGTGAATGGAGTCCTTCGAGTAGTTCGAAATTACCTAATCTACATAACGAATTCATCATTTCTTTCTCCCTGCAGAATCGAAGGTACTATTTGTTGGATTTTTTTCTTGTTGAAAAAATAAATATTCAAATGCAGAATTCAACAATCTGTTTTTGTTTTTCGTAAATCACTGGAGCAAAATACAGCACAAATTCGGTGCAACTTTAGGGCTTGTTGATTATGGGATTTATCCTCTCCTCGGTTGCATTTATTAAATTATATGAATGCTCCCTTCCAATCCTCCAATTACATCGACATATTTAATTTTAATTCGCATCACAAATGCATAAGCTGATTTACTATTTTCAGCTTTAATCAACATTATTCACGGCGCTTTTTGCATTGGATATTGAGAATAATTTGTCTGTTTGCCGATGCACCATTGAAATTGATATCCGCCGGCACAACACCCACGTATATCACAGAATTCACAATTCCCATCACTCAACATCGCTTCACAATTTCCAAGAGGGAAAAACATTGTTTTATTCGGTTCTGCATATATAAATTTTCCTTCATCGTTTTAATTAGGGAAACACGAAACATGAATAATGATCTATTGAATTGGGGAATTAAATAAGAGTGATGTACGTTGTAATTTTCGGTTTCACGATGGATATTCCATAGTATTACCAGCTTTATCTCATCGATAACGTGAAAAATTGCCGGTACATCTGTATATGCTTACTCTTAGTTATTGGAGCTCACGAATGTAATGTATCCCGTAATCCGGATCATGTACAGTGTCAGAAAATACAGTGGAGGATGGACTGTCATAAGTTAACTGCACATCGTTGAAAAAGTTTTCGTGTACTCATATTGCAATCAGTAACAAGTCCATGACTCTGCGATATAAATAACTTGTACACAAAGTTGTCCAAGAAAATCAAAAGTTGGTGGTGGAGGAGGAGTGGTAGAAAATGAGACAATAAATTTTTCCCCCCATCGTGGAGATGAGCTAAAAATGATGAGAATTCGTCTTGAAGTATTTTTAGAGTAGGAATGAGAATTCACAATTACTTATGATGGATTACTTCCAATCGAGGAGCATCAAATTGATGCGTGAGAAAATGACGAAGCAGAGAATTGTGGAGAAAAGTTTTCTTGAGAAAGAAAATGGTGAATGGTAATTATTGAATTAACAGACTGGTTCTTCATCGAATAGAGACAATTTTCTTTATGTCTCGCATACTAGTGGGGCACAACGAACGGAAATTGTCTTAGAATCACCTCTAGATGAGTATGAGAAAACTGTAATTACTTTTGATGAATTATTGCCACTCGGATGGAATTAAATTTATGCGTGAGGAGATGGACGAGAAATGCATTGGGGAGGGCGGAATCTCTGTTTTAAGTGAACATATGGATGAACTCAGTAGTGAAATTTTCCCCGAGAAATAAATACTGAATGATGATGAGTAAATGAACAGAAGTGCAATTATGTCCGAGGTGAAGCGTAAAACATAAATTTTCACATCTCTCTGAGATAGTTCTCATTCCTCTCTAACAATAATGTTCAGGAGAATTTGGATAGCTCCAATTGAGTTTATGATCTAGATTGAACGGTATTCTATCCAACCGCGTCAATTTGCTCCACATCTCCAACATCACTAGGACAAAACTAAGGGAACTCATATTGGAAAATTTTGAGGATGAGTGTATACGAAGAAAAATTTTGATGAAAATTAGCTCACTGTTCTATGAATGTTCATCATGACTCGTTGCTACCTTACCTGGATCCTAAATATCTGATCATTATAAATTAATCCTGACTTAATTTCGAGATAGAACTGAGGTGACGATGACTGATGATATACTTTCGTGGAACGGTCGGGTAATTTTTATTAGAAAATTATCTTCGTATATAAGAATTTCACAATTATTTCTAATGAATTATTCCTATTCAAGAGGCATTAAATTTATTCCGGGGGAAATGAAGAAGATGAGAATTGGAGAAGGAAAGATTCTTTACTTTGAGTGAATGTGCTTGAGAATTCTACCGTGCTTCTCCGGGAAAACAAATGCTGAAAGGTAGATTCTTGAATGAACAGAATTATTATCAATTCAGGGGTGAAGCAATAAAAATTCAGTCTCCACGACGAATCACCCTTTTGCAACTCTCATTTTTCTCTCCCGCGAGCGACCGGAAAAAATCGACCAAACCTGCATTGAGGAAAATAATAAATTATTTCTTCCAAAGAATCATTTCTCCAACAGATCCGTAATTTTTGCTGAATATTTCTCTCTGTATATAACCATATGGGTGTTAAATTCCTCGCAATTTTATCTTATTCTGACCCCACTTTGTGCCTGAAAACTACCTTCAAAATGTATTTAAAAATCAGGTATTCTTTTCAGCTGAGTATTCCTATCAACGAGGCCACAACGAGCCCCTGTCTCGCACCCATATCGTGAGCAGCTTCCGCCTCTATGACGCGCCGCTATCAAAAATATTGATGATATCAAGCCTGGTTTATCGTTACCAAGAGTGATTGTCATTCGCGATTCCATTTCCATCCAAAAAAACAAAAAAAAATCCCTCGTTAACTCGACATTTGATCCATGACGATATTTTTGAATGGGTTCACAACGCCGCAAAATCTTGTCCGATGTATTCAACAATTCCCTCCCCCCTGTCCTCCAGATTTCATTCACCCGTCACTCACCTCGAAACATTGATTGAACATCACTGAAAAAAAATGCCCCCGAAAAAAAAAATCACCAACGAAAAAAAAAGGAAAATAAACATTTGTCAATGATTCATTGAAACCGTCGAGTTCTCTCGTGACAGGTACGTGCAAACATTTTATCTACCCGAGGCGTGTTCTGACAGATCGTTGAATCAAACACTACTTGACTCGTTCCAGCCAAGAGCTCATCAAACTGTTTCAATTTAACTGTCAGAGTAAACTGACACTGCGACACAAAAGGAGAGAGAAGACTCAAGTGAAACCCTTCAGTATCGGAAAAAAAAAATTGCTCAATCGAGATTTAAATTATCAGAAAAATAATGTACCTATTCATTAGTCCCCTCCAGATGCCAGTGGGCCTCTCCTCTTGGTGTCACGTAACACCAATTCCTCAGACAATTTCCAGCATAACGAGGTGCAATTGTGCAAGAATGTCAGTCACTTTAATTGTCGATAAATGACTGATATTAATGAGTGTCACCCTCGTGTTCATGAGAAACAGATGGACTATAGCCGTAGTCTTTTCACATATACGTACAGATAAGCGTCGCGGCGCTCACTGCAGAGGCGTCACGACGCGCCCGCTCCCTTATACCATCGTGTTTCGCCCATTCTACCCCCGCCAGTACTGTATTACGCTCGGTATAGTTGCCCCACCGTAACCACCACCAGGTGCAATCTACGCAGGCGTGGCTTATGCGGATTGCACACCAATACTAGTGTACCAAGGTATCATTGGGGAAAAAGTATCGGTGAGAAATTCGCGGGAGAGAGATGCAAAGTGCATGCTTGGGTATCCGTTGAATTCAACACACAGTGAGAATCTCACTGGGCCACGGCTAAAACGACAGGGGAGGAAACGTTCTACATCACCGGGATACTGCGATCTGACGCTTTACCAACTTCCCGTTACCAAATCCAACTTTCAGTCAAGTTCGAGGGAGGATAGATATAAGCGCCTGTGGCTGATCCTAACGGATTTTTTATTACTTTTACGCGTTACTGGGGCTGGAATGAGAGCAAGCAAAATTTTCGCGTACAAGTCTTGATTGAATTGTAAAAAAAACGTTTGGTAAGATTTATAAAGATAAATAAAATTCGTATCGATCGATCGTGTGGGAGAATCGGCAATGAAACCGAATTGTTAATTAATCGATAAATAGCTGTTTGTTGAGGAAATAATAACTGAAAAGCCGTCAGTCGGATTTTAGCCGTGGCATTTATAACTGGTCACGTGGAGGAAAAATAATTTATGCAAAAAATTACCTTCACGACCCGTAAACTTTCAGCGCAAAACTCATCGCGTCACTGACTCGTTCCTTAATTTTTCTCCACTTTAGTATCTGTACAAAAAATGAAAAATTAGTAGTAAAGGAAGTTATTTATTCAATTGTTTCCAATCTCTACTGGCTCGGTAAATTCATCCCCTATTTTAGAATGACATTTAGAATATCACTCCCTGACAGACTGATGAAAGGCTGATTTATCACATTCAAAGACCCATCTTAAATTCCAATAATTGTCAGTACAACTATAACATCCCTGATGCCTTCCTACATGTCAGCATGATAAATACGTCCGTGTTTTCCCCCAAGAGGCTCTCAACTCCTGTCACGTTAGACTAGTATCAACTCTCTCATATACGTTTCATGAATACGTATTCCCAACTGTCTGTCAACTCAGCGAACAATTTTCATCATTAATTTTTCGGTTATCATTACGATACTCTTCAACAAACTCTATAGCTGTTGGAATTAGTGGGAGCAGTTTAACATGTCTATGATAGTCATATAATGAATTACACTGTTCCAATCCTCATTTCATGGGTTCGCAAATTAATTGGAAATGCAATGCTGATACGAAAATGTTAACAAGCTTGCGATAATAGGTAATTTCCATGAAAATCAATAGATTGTTTTCACGAATGAACGATAAGTTTATTCGCTACCACTGTATCATGATGAATATTGTGAGTGAATATTGATGTACAAATGTATTAAAATCTTAAGAAGAAGTACACTGAGTACTAGTGCTGACATATCGCTGATTTCCAAGGAGGTCTACGAAGTTGGTCACATCCCCCTGAGATCCTAATCACCTAATGTAACTACAAAAATGTCCTCAGGGAAAGTGACAGATGATATTATTCAACCCCGATTTCATCGTCTCGAGAATTTATTGGAAATACAGCATTGATATGAAAATATTGACAAAATAGTTACGATAATAGAAATTTCTCCATAAAAATCAACAAATACGACTTTCACGTATAAACAGATGAGTTAATTCGTCAGTATTGAGTACTTATCAACAATATGAGTTGAGATTGAATGAGTTAATTCAGTTAATATTTATATACATAAGAATCTCTCTTAATTTCTTACATTCGTCTCTACTTCTCTTGCACATTGTCCTTTTTTTCACTTTGGCACAAAATTTTCTCCCATCAGTGGTAGTGTATCATCTCGCAAGGCACTTCTATGTAGAAAAATAAATACAAAACAATGGAAAGCCCGTGGATCCACGCTCTCCTTCGGCGATAATCTCGGTGCACCTTGATTGACGCATCCACTTTGCGAAGCTGTCCCTTAATCGACCACCTTGCCATGAATGAATTGACTTATCCACTGTAGAATAGCTTCGACTACACTATTGAGTGATCTTCGAGGAGCGTTTCACCAAAATGGGTCACAACGTAATCGTGATAGTACACCATGATGCACAGTGGTTGACCAATTATCAAGCTCGACCAGACAACGATATTGCCCCAACGTGCCCCAAAGTGACGCTCGACGTATTTGCTAATAGCTGATAGTGGTATCTGTCGATCACCAAATGGTATCATCAATTGTTCCCATCTTTTTCATTCCTCCAACCGCTTATTAATTATTAGTTAATTGTTCCCGTGTTTATAAGAAAGTGGAATATTTAGGGCACAACAAGATCAGCGATCTTAATATTCCTAGTTTCCTTTTTATCGTGCATTCGTAATTAATAAATTTCAACGGCCGTGTTAATTGAATGGATAGTACAGCCATCTAATGCCGGAGTTTGACACCGGAAACGTCAAATCAAACATGAATTTCTGATAAACCGTGAGATATTGTAGAAATAGCCATTAACTGATATAATTTAACCTTCTTATCCATAAATTGCAAATAGAACTAGTATATATTGGCTTCGGAAATTCATTAAATTTCATAAATATATTATTGTGAGATTTGACTACCCAAGAATACTTAAAGCAATTTTTTGCGGGAATGGCAGCGATAAAAACGTTTTAAGAAGAGTTCCTATCGAATATCATCAATTTTTCATGTTTTTAAAATTTATTCATTCACTTATCACTGAATCACTTCAAATAATTAATTCAAATTTACGACTGTTAATAACTGTCTCGAATTATAATTCATAGCCCCATCTTAATGTATCATTTGAAATGTCAAATTGATTAAAGATGTCTGTTCTAACATAATTTTAAAATCGTATCAATTTTAAATTATTATACGAGACGAAGTAACATAACTTGAAAATCATTTGCTTTCTCAAAGTCTCAAAAGGGGAGTAAAGATGTTTAATAACTTTTTTCTGTGCCGACGGGTGCAACAGAACATTTTGCGAAATTTTTAGTCTAAAAAATGAAACAAAATGTCGAGATTACCCCACAAATGAATTGAACTTGACCCAGTTAACAACTCGACTACAAAAATACTCTTAAAAAAAACAAGTAAATAAAAAACCACCGTACCTGTCCCATCATTCCCAAAAACGCCCAAATTTTGAATGTCTTCAACGGTACACTGACTAGATACTCATGAAAGAATGCGCTGATGAAGAAAACGGTGACACTCGCCGTAGTTTTTCCATATCCCATCTCCACGATCGGAATATACAAATGCCTGAAAAAAAAAACAAATTTATCCTTTCATCACTGAGAATAAACATCAAAGAGTGAAAGGGTGCCGAGGGTCGTTAGCAATCTTATTAGCAAAGCCATCTCTGAGCAGTGTGAAAAAAAAACCCCCACCACAAATGAGAAAAATCTCCCAGGCCCGAGGGAGATTGAAAAAGCACAAGAATATTTACGTATGTCATACACTTCTTTTCATTTTTACTCGCCTTCTCTTCGCCACTTCACTATTCGAGATGTTCCCTCTCTTTTTCAACAAGAAGTTGGCAAAATCTCAGGCGTCATAGTAGTATTGTAGAATCTCAGAGGTATAAACAGCTTTAAGTGTGGCAATGCGATGCGTATCGTCTTTTCCCATTACAACCCCCTTCCACCCCTCCCACTCTGTTCACTGAAAACGTGAGCCTCCATCTACTTCTTTACCCCTGTCCCCGGATCCCTTCAACAGAATCGCCTTTGGAGTTTGCTCAGCCCTCCATCTTTCTTTCCCACTTTCATCCCACTCCACCTTTCCCTAGTCGCCTCTCGGCTGTGCATGGACCCGTGCCAGTTGCAGGCTGAGATTCTCCAGGCCGAGTGATAAAAGACGGGGTGGGGTTGGGTGGAGAGGAGGGAGATGAGGGGAAAGACTGAGTGTGAAAGACGGTCGTTGAATTTTCCTTTATGAAAATTCGTCGTAGAGCACGAAAAACATAATTCTCAATGCTAGCGATGAGATTTTTAACTTTTAATGTTGCCCTTAGGTGTAAAGAGGAGATTATTACGGAAGAACCTATTCTATTAAAGGTAACAGAGTCGTTAAGTCCATTGAGACTAAAATCCATCGAAATTGAGTAACGATAAATCCTCGGTTGTGAGTTGTCAGTGAAGAGCAGACATTTAGACACTAATGATATGGAATTGATAACGAATTGGGCAGTGGTTATCACTATTTCACTTATTATTCATATTTATTTTTGAGGGAGTTCTGGTCGGTTCATCAGTCATTTTTATAATGCATTTATGAGTGGAAGAAATTTAATATATTTGAAATTTAGATGAAGAAGAACATTCTTAAAAGGAAATGAGATGATAGATCGGGGTTGGGTCCTGTGTGATGAGTTATTATGATTGAGAGGTGAAGGAAGTGGGAATGAATTGAAGAATAGGAGGGCATCAAAATAATTCGTCTAAAATGGTCTTTCAGAATAATATAGTACTGAGTGATGTTGCATTTGGAATTAATTAGGGACTTTCGTGAGGTTTGATTGATTCTAAAAACGATCAGGTGATAAATGCTACATGATGTGAGATTATCAATGATTGAAAAGGAAATTGAACGTGAAAGTTAATTATAGAACGTATAAAAAATATTATTAATACAATAATGTACGACAGGATTGAATGTAACAATTGCTCGTTGCATTTCCCTTCATAGAAGTGAATTATAAAGCCCTGGAAAAGACAATCTGGAGTAGCACAGTGGAGATTTTAAAATATTAATTGAGTGCTCAGATATGAAGAGTAAATTATTTAGTAGAGCGGGATATTATTAATGAATTACAGATGGCAAAATGGTGAGAGGAGGAGAAAATACATCTGGAAGATTCAAGATGTTTCATCCAGTCTCAGAATTCGTTCGTATCGATCCTAAAAATGAATTGTGCTCCACAGGAATTTTTGGTTGTATTTTCCACGAAAATTCCTGGTGCTACGTTAGTTTTTCCTACTTTTTGCACTGCATTTCGTCGGGAAAAACCATCTCAATGCACTTAACTATAGGAGCGCAGTAATTTTTCCCCGATTGTTCTCTCTTCGTAGTTTCAAAATTCATCACGTGATTTTGAAAGCTGTATCGAATATTCCTTAAATATTATGAAGATGGTAAAACACTCAATTGTGAGAACTATTAATAATGTGATTGAACCTGAACGGCGAGACAATATATCCTTATTGGCCAAGCTGAACTATGTAAGGTTTAATGTTGTATTCAGACATGAAGCAGAGATTATCGCGGTTAATGGTTTATTATTATTGAGTTAGAGGTGTGGAAACACGTCTGAAAGATCTGATAAATTTATCATGTAATTATCAGGAGAATATTCAAGGTAACGCTGGTGATCGATCACGAGAATATTACGGAGAATTGATCATGAGTGAATCACAGGTGTCATAATACAGGAGTAAATTGAAGGTTGAAGGAAATAACGGGAATAACACATCTGGAAAATCTGATCAATGTTTGGTTCCTGGTGTCGCAGGAAAAGTTGGTAAAGAATCGTGTGAACTTTCGCATTGCAGTCTTCAAAGTCAACGACCGGATAGGGAAGTGTTTCGGAAAAAATTTCAAGTTGCAAAATAGGATAGGGTTGAACTTTATGGTGCAGTCTTAGCTGCAAGAATATTTAATGCATACACCGACATTCGAGGTGAGATAGAGGTTTAAGCTGAAGTCGATGTAGACGGAGAGTTTTCGTTAAATACTCGATGAGATTATCAGGATTGTGGGGGAATTATTGACAGCGCAATATTATCAAAATTCTAATAACGATGGAGGGAATGGATATGAGCATGTGACCCCGAGGGAAACAGTTACTGAAGCCAGGTCAATTGTCTTGGAATTTCCATGCATGGAGAACACTCAAGGGACATTTCACGAATAGTAAATGTCAATGACTGTCTCATTCTCAGTCAAGTTTCTAACAAGACTAGCTCATTAACCGCACAGAATGTTTGCACCGATAACCCGAGATAAAATTATCCAAATCAACTCTTGGAACCTCGTCAGACAGAAAATTATAAATTCAATCTAGAAAGTGGCATTTCACGGAATCATCTAGAAAATGAACTGAGAGGAATGAGCAAAGTTCACCTTAAATCCGTGCTCTCATAATGCCATCTTCAACCCTCTCTGCTATTAATGACTTTAAAAAAAAATACCCTTGCATCAGATACAATATCGACCCCTCCTCACAAGACAAGATAAAATGAGATTAACTTAGATTGATCCTTCTAAATTGAGCATTGTAACTCAGAACTCTACCACCTACACGAAAATATCGACGGATCTCATTAAATTTTTCATCTGTGTCTAGTCGGATCTACTAAAAAATGCCATAACTTAGTTACAGGTATTTTTGAGCAGAAACCTGCAATGACGAAATATCCATCAGAAAATTCAATGAAGATCGATGATTCTACACGCCTACCTCTTGACAGATATTTCCGACAGACATCCCTAGGTTGTAATTATTCAAAAAATTTCGCGATATTCCATGAAGTGAAACGAATTACCAACTTTTTACAAAATCCTGAGACAATTGGGTTTCAATAAAGACTTCACGAACCAATAGCCAAACCCAGTCCGCCCTTCATCGTCAAAGATTATATCAAGATCTCTGCGAACTTCCCCTACGATGAGAATATGGAATGAGGACGAGAGAGATGGAAAAAAGCAGTCTCTCCAGTATTCCCGGCGCAATGTGAAGTTACCTCACAAACCACCTGTGCACACAGATATTTCGGATCTTTCAGAAGGTGTCAATATTATTAGTATGCCAGCAGTTGCAGCAGAAGATTCTATCAGTAAAGTACAGACACATTTTCAAATTCGTTGAAAAATCTGATTGGATTCGTTTTTGGCTGATTCTGTCGGAAATATTCACACATTGTCTATATGTATTTGACTGTATAAAATGTTTTAACACGCGCGTCATTTGTCTCTTACGCACATTTCTTGTATTGATTTTTTTCAAACGTGCAATTCCCAACCAGGCACCCCTCCTGAACCATAGCCTACATCAAGACACCTAGTGACTTCTACAACGAGAATATCAAATGAGGATGAGAGAGAAAAAAAGCAGTCTCTTGAGCCTCTCCATCGCACCATGAACTTACCTCACAGCCCATCTGTGCACAGGCATATTCCAGGTTCTCCAGAAGGTGTCAATGTTATTAGCATTCCACCAGTCGCAGTAGAAATTCCTGTCAGCAAAGTGGAGAAGCTCGCCCATGAGATTCAAGGAAGAATGAAACGCCAGGTAGAAAAAGCACAGCCACATCAAGTGATTCGGTATCTGGAAATAAAAAAAAAAGAGCCCAGTAAATAATGGTCTTAATGAACTAAGCAAGAAGTTTGAGGAGAGGCCACTTTTTTATAAATTCCCATCGCCGTCTCAAGTGAGCCATTTGACCTCGGCAATATTCCTGGGTGTGGTCTGCAATTCCAAGTTGAATCCTTTGATCCCCCCGTGAGTAATAAAAGTAAAAAAAAGTAGAGGTGGAAAAAAAATACAGTTGAGGGATCGAAAGAGAGTAAACAAGAAAAAAAAAAAATAAGAACGAAGAAGAACTGGCAAGTTTCGTTTCAACAATTCTTCGACTCGTCTTTTTCACGTCTCAGAATTTTTAAGATATTTGGTTTATATATGAGTGGAAATGCCTTTTACTACTTTTCCTCAGTAGATCACCACAGCCACCCGTCAAAGATGCCCTGGCTTTGTCAACATTCCACAGCTATCGTCTCATTTTTTCTTGTACGATCCTCAATAATGCTGCTGGACACAAAGGTAGGAGAAAAGTCTTCGGTTCCGCCGGTGGGCATTTTCAGTAGTATTCACCACCACGTCCACCACTTTTAAAATGTACAGACCTTTTATTTCTTACGGTCAGAGGGCTTTTCTTTTTGAACATGTACGCGGATTCGCCTGGTGCTGCTAAAGTTTCACAGACGGTTTAATTTCTTTTTTGTTGATATCGCCTTTTAACTTCAATACACAGACCAACTCCAACTTTTTTGTCGGCCTTTGCGATGAGGAACTGCAGACTGTTCAGGATTTTGGGTTTAATTTGAGCTGTACCTGGCTGGTTAGGAACATTTGGTCATTGAGATATAGTATCCGCATGTCCCAGGGGACTCGATAAAATTCACGATAAATCAAATTTATAATATTTTTTCCTATGAACACAAGGCACATTCGTTCTGGAACACCAGTAAAATGTTTACGACGAGTATATTTCGTACAATCTATATCTAGAGTCCTACCCCATTAAAAACTTTCCACTGGATTTTCAGTGCTAAAATTTCCTGTGAAATTCTAAGGAATTTTGTCATTGAGTAATCATGCTTTCCTATACAACTATTTTATCTCTATTTTCTTTCCTGGAATCAAATTCAACATCATTTCTGTAAAGATTGCTGTCTTATTTATCCCGGAATTCCATAAAAATTCCTAACGATAAGCGAAAATTTAACATTTTGCCATTGATATAAACTATTAGAATTCCCCAGGTGAGCCAATAAAATTCTCTATAAACCAAGTTTATGTCATTTTTTTCCTCCGTGCAGCAGGCACATTCGTTATGGCCCACCACTGAGTTGTTCATGACGTGTCACAAACTGCTACAAAAGAATCGACGGGCCAAGTCACGCCACCGATGCTCCTTTTCTACGATCTACAGTTCCACAAACTGCTCCCAGCAGTTGTCCACTTTTTTTTTCCAAATCCTCCTGATGATTCGTCCAGCAGTTTACGTCGGTTTTCACTTTATCCAGCTCGTCTACGGTCCCCAACAACTCGACAATAACCACCCGTCCATTGTTTTTTTGTTGTCCCACTATCTCCAAGACACAATTCCAAGTGCAAACAGAGTAATGGAAAATAGTGTATAAGCATGCATCAACGTGTAGAGGGGATGATGCTATCTTTCCCCAGCAATTTCGCGCAGGATTTAACGACACATGCTCAGCGTGACGCTTTACGCTGTTGCAAACCCATACATCGTGATCATGCAATATTCACAAATCCGATATACCCCCTCGACATTACCGATGCAATCTACCCGGATACCACGGTTGCCTATTAATGGCTTTCAATGTGCATGGAATTCATAAAGTTTTATTTGATGTGTACTTTTTTTTCACCCCATCAGAATATTACATATTGAGGTTTAATATTACACTTGTGGTGTGTCTTTCTGTTTCAGTGGGTGAAAATGTTAAAGTGCATCTACAAATTCAATAAGCTAGGGAAACATTTTTCGTGAATTTGAAAAGTCCAGTGAAATTCCTAGTTTTCATTTCACTTCCAAATTTAGTTGGACTATTCAGGGGCCCATTAAAAATTGAAATAAGTAAAATTGTTAGCCAGTATATGAGATTAGAGGGGAAATATCGCCAAATTTCTTGGGTAAGTAAAAATTCATCGTGAGTGATATTAAATATTCTGGTTTTCTGGAAATTCTAGTCGCCAAGTGAATAGTGATATGCATGTGATAATTTTACTGATATATTTTAATCTCGTTTTTTAATCAAATTTTCCATTAAAAGAACAGCGGGAAATAGATTTGAGATATAAACGAAGGCACTCGAATGTGAAATTTCGGGATACCTCGATTTCAGATGAAATGTTCCAGATTTTAAATTAAGACTTTTGAAAATTTCATTCTGAGACCATTTACTTGGAATAATTCTCATCTTTTTAGTATTAAAATATCACCCTCCGGATGATAAATTTATTTATTCAATTGAATTTCCAATCTCATCCTCTTGTAAAGATCACTATCCATGAGATTTTCATACTACTAGAGCGGTAAAATTGTCGCAAAATGACGGCCAGTTTACAATATTCCCGAGTCTTCTGACCTTCAACTCTCTGAATTGTAAATCCGCGTAAAAACACCAATAAAAACCTATATTTCAGTCTCCAACTGGTACCAACATCTCAATCCCCATCAGAATATTAAACATTAAAATTTAATGCCATACTCGTGGTGTATCTCATTCTCATCTCAAAGAGCGGGAAAAAAAATGAAATTTAACCACATTCAAAACTTTGATACCGAGAAGGTAAGATAAATGAATTTGTCCTGTACTTACAGCGAGTTTCAGAAGTCTCTCGGCAGCTTTAGCGACATCCATGTTCTGTAACAGAACGACATAATAAGGATAAAATGTTTACAATATTCCCGAGTTAATTCGAGCAAAACTTTTCAAGGAAAATAATGATAATAAATGACTAGCCGGGGTTACTCCACCAAGAGGTATGAGAGCTTGAATTCAAGGGGAATATGAAGCCCACGAGTGAAGGCAAGAATGGGTTATGGTAAAACAAATGGTTGTTGGGTCGGTGAAGCAAAAACCTTCAGCATTAACTTGGCAAGATGGAACTTGGTAATTGGAAACAGTGTACTTCTCAACTCGATATACAACCAGTGTCACGCCAATTGCAAGGGTGCGGAATATATATTTTTTTTATTGTCACGTAACTGTGGTGTAGCCAAGGCAGATAGTTCAAGCGTTCTACATGAATAATCAAGGCTCAATGTGCATATTTGTTTTTTAACTTCTCCGTGTGTTTGACACTCGGCGGGTGTTTTATGTGAAGAACAGAAACGGAAATAGCAATTATCGAGGTTGACAATGACCATATCTCCCAGGAGAACGCGATTTTCGGACATTAATTTAAAAAAAAATCAATTATAGTGTTTCAAGAATTTATCTATTGATTTTATAACGTGATAATAATTACGAGAGCCAAGTGTCTCTCGGAATTTTGACTGAACACTGTTTTAACTGGCAGATTACGGAACGGCATGTTATATTTAAAGAATTTTTGTCTCCGCGTTGGAGAATTATGAATGAATTAATGAGTGACATCCTGCCTTAAAAAATAATGGAATCGATAACTGTGCGCGTTGAAATGAGTGAAGTTGATGAATTTCTCGGAGGAGAGGAGTAGGAGGCGAAGGAGATCCCAACAGGATCCCAATGAGAGTTGAATTTCCACCGCATCTCGTGTTAAAAATACATAGAATTTTAGAAAAATGTCTTATATAATGTGACATGTAAAAGCCCTTTCCACCCAAATCTCATTCTCGAAGAAAATCTACTTATTGCGATTCACCACTTCATTGCTGTATTGACTTTCATTGGATAGAGGAACGACACGGCCGCATTTTATTTCTACAGAAAATGCAATTATGTTGGTTTCAATTCCCAAAATGCGCAGATAATTAACACTCGATTATTCCAATGAACCTTCTAGCAATTATTTCAGTAATAAGATAAACTCGAAGTGTTCCACCAGTGTTTCAATCAATTATTGTAATTAAATAATGGATAAGTGAATGAATGGCCCAGTCCAGTAAACATGACCAATATCGATCCCTTTCTCGATGAACTAATTGAGTTCCCAAATTGACGACTTCCTACCTTAAATCAATCTTTACTCGATATCTATGGATATAACAAAATTCATCAACTATTACTGTAATCGAACTGTACCTCATCGTTTCAACGAAGACCCAGTGGACCATGATTGTCGTGTCGTCGAGTCTGTTTCACCAGGATAAACCAGAGGTCACAGACTGCATTGTAATCTGACGCTTGTCAGCGCCATTTTCCGTTAGAATTAAGGTCATACCTTGAATGTACACTGTGCATACTGCTCCTCCCCCCTTTTTTATCTGAGTTCTCCTCTCATTTTTCAAAGTTTTCAACATGATACTTCAGTGCCTTTGATGCTGTCCTTTTTTCATTTTTTTTTTGTTAAACGCGAGACCTGCATTATCGTTATTATGAGGAGATGAAAAATCGAGAGGGTGCATCCAACCGGGGAAACTGGTGTATCTTCAATAAAAATATTGCCAACTAGGAGAAGTTGCACTCCTTGCACTCTTCAATGGTTTTCCCAGTGAGGGAAAGGCTTCCAGAAAAATTGTATCGAACGCGTTGGACTTATTGCGCTTCTTCTGCATTGACGTGAAATACTATTGTGGGGACTTCTCATTTCGAATTATCAAATATCAGGAGTCATCCGGTTGCTCTAAATTTTTATGATCGTCAGGATAATAATTGAAATGAAATTGTGAAATTGTCATAATAACTCCCGACAAATGCATCATAAATTTCACCAGAAAGTTATCAAAAGTGCATATCAAACTCTGAATGACGGAGAGATTATCAATAATGCGGGCTATATGATCTCCAAGATATAGAGCTCTGGGGAAAAAAAATCTGCCGACAAAAAAATAAACCCCACTAAAAAACCACACCATAAGTTCACAGCACAACAGTGTAAAACACAGTATCTTGTGGGATCTGTGAGTCCCCGGGGATATTAATATTCTTGACTGGATAAAATTGTTTTGTGTACCGGTGGTCGCGGTAGAACTACAAGTACGAGAGAGAAAATACACCGACTCACACACAATATAGTGAAAATACTTGTGGTCCTTGAGATCGTGTGTATATTCGAGGCCTGGCTTTTGCTCCTAGTTTCGTCCTTTTTCCCCCGTTACTCCACCCCACTCACCCCTCTACCTGACCCCAAACTCCCTGACGCGCGTGTTTCTCTGAGCACACAGGTGTACAACCAACGGTAACACGAAATATCCTTGTGGATTCCATCCGTTCAGCCGTAATGCGGCCGCGCATGGAATATCTCTGGCTTTCTGGAAAACCGACAAAAATTCGTTTCAAAGTGCACCCTCACGTGACTGAGCAAACAAATATTTCTTTGCTGCATACATATATTCCACTATTTCTCCTTGTATCAATGAAAGATATTTATAACAAAAAACGTAAAGGAGAGCAATCTGATGCTCATCCAAATCGATGATTTGATTATTCAGGAAAGAATTTAAAAGAGACGATCGATTAATTTTTTTTAATTTACATCCGAGCGGTCTTTTTAATTCATAAAATCTTTTCAACTCAAGAAAAGTCTTTTCCTCTCACCGTGACATCATTTCTATTGCATTGTCCCTCCAAATGACTATAAATGCAAATAAAAATATAATCCTCCCCTTGCTTCTCCACGGAATTACAAAAAAAATTCAATCACCTATTATTATTGCCTGAAGGAGACTCAATCATAAGGGGTTTTGTCATTCAGCCGACAAACTTCAAGAGCCCTCCAGATGGGAAGGAGTCCAGAGGCGGGGGAGGAGAGGATAAAAAAGAAGTTTGCGATATGCGACGGCTACGGAATAAAGTAGCTATAGATGGATGTAGTTGAACGTTCAGGGGGCTATATAGTTGGATCCAAGTTGGTATATGTACCGGGAGCCAAAGCTGATGCACCAGTTGGCTATATATAGCGTCTCGAAAACAGCCACAAAGGGTTATAATAAGCCGGACGACGTTGAAAGGTTGAAGAGGTCCCCGTTCCTCGTTGCTGAGATTCTTGAGACGGATCTTCGATGTCTCCCATCAAAATCGCCCTCATCCATCCTCATACCTTTCATCACTTATTTCCCTGGCATTTTCATTTATTTTTTTTATCGAACGAATGAAGAGAAATATCTGGGAATTTTTAGTGAAGGAGAAAAGTTTTTCAATGCATTCCTGGGGAAATTGCCGCAAAATTACCGTACCGCCTACTGAAGTGGAGAAATATTTTACTGCAGTTACTACTGATGTATTCGGTCCTCCAATAACAATTACATTAACGAAAAATCGCTGGCCCTTTCTTAATTACCAGAAATAATGACTGAACTTGTATGAAAATTTACGTCGCGTGTGTCCAATATTCCCTATTTTTCAACGAACAATACAGAGTCTTAGATGCGATGAAGAAAAAAAATGCTGAAGGGAAGCAGAAGACAATGCATAAGAAATTTTCCAGCAGCAATTTTCAAGTTGTTTCTCCAAACTTTCAGATGTTTGAATTTCCCTTGCATAACCCGAGACAAAATTTAACCTCGAGTTTCCATGTTTCTATTGAGCCTCAGGAAATATTCATGACATTACTGAGGCACACGAAGGAAGCATCTCATTTTCCCTCGGTTCTTTCTCCTTGATCTCTATTATTCCGATGGTCTTACAACAGGAAATGGAAAACGAGGCTTTGGACTGACGAGATTAGCGAGATAGAACGTACCCTGGGACTTGGAGTTTGAGGGTTGGCCGGTTGAGCCGACGAATGCAATATAAATAAAATTAAAAGGGTACCTCACTGTAAATGCCTCTACGAGAAGATACTCAGAAGAGCTTTTCGGTGAGATAAAGTGAGCTTTGTTCATTATCATGATAGAATGAGATATGAAATGCCTGTAAGAATCGTTATTAAAACTGGTGGAGAGTGTAATTTTCATAAGAGCCTGGATCCTTTCTCTATTATTTTTACTTTCCAGCTAAAAGGAGCTTTCACTGAAATCCGACAAGACCATTTTCATCATATATAAATAATAATGCTCACATACCATTTATAAAATATTTATGCGGGTAAATTGGTGAAAGCAAACTTTTGTTCCATACTATTGTGCTAAATCACAAAGAACATTGAACGTGCACAGAGAGGAATATCATAGGAAACCTGCGGATCTTTTTCGTAATTCCAGAGCAAAATATAGTCGAAGAAAATGTTACGAAATTGTTCTGGAATTTTTTCGAAGCGAATGAAAAAAAAATCATTCAACTGAATTAATTTGATAATATTAACCACATCCCTTTATCAGTCTAGCCTTCACAAAAATTAGTTTTTCTATCGATATAATTTTATTCTGCTAATGAGATAATTAAGTTCAATCTGTCCTACGTGCCACAGCCCTCACGAATAAATAAGAAATGATCGCGACACCTGAAATCAATAACCTCGTAGTTGAAGTTATGAAGCCCAAGAAGTTTCATTGTTAGGAAAATGCAACATGTGAAGGTACTTCGAATCAAAAATCAAGCGAACAGGCAACTGTGAAAAAATGAGTTGAGAAGTCAGGGAGTGAGAAAACTAACAAAGTGGAGGATAAAAAAAAAATAAGCAAGAAGCCTTCATAAAGCTTCAGCAGCCCTCCAAGGATGGCTGCACCTACTTTTTTATAGTCCTTTTTCTCCCGTAGAATATCCTCTTTTTTTTCTTCTCCAACCCGCGACAAAGGCGGGAGGGATTATCGAGGCATCGTTGGCAAGGTGGGAAATCGATGCGATATTTCATCCATTTTGCAATAATCCAGCCTCCGGGGATGGCCCTTCCATCACGTTTTACGTTTAGAGTAGGAATCTTAGGGTTATTGTCATGTGAAGAGAGAGAGACAGTGAATCGGCGATATCGGGAAAGGAATTGCTTTGAATGAACTTTTTCTTTCTGCATTTGACGCGAAATACCATTCACATTACTAATTGGTATGTTCATCCTTGATTATCACCGTCAATATATCCAAATTCAAAAATATAATGATTACAATTTTCTAATCTGATCCATTCTCAAGAAAGAATACGCGGAAAATTACCACTTCTCTATCATTTTACCACAAATGTCTGAATTTTCAACGCTGAGCTGATCTGCAAAATTCGAACGCACCCTAATCCTAAAATTTAATTCTCACCGATCACTCAAAAAATGGAAATTTAATTAGTCACTTCTGTACGATTATGTCATTCCTGCACCTACTCAAATGTCTATTTCAATCTTCTTGACAGTTTTAATTCTTTAAATCCTCTGACAGTGAAATACGATGGGACTGATTATTATAGTTGATAAGTAAAGTTGTAGCCGGTGTTCATTGGAAAGAGAAAGCTCTGATTTACCCGGTGCTACCTCAGAATCAATTCTGAACTTGCGAAAAAATGACAAGTGCTGCAAATTAATCACATATTTATCTCAAATACCTAAGTGCAGAGTCATGTACTTCAGTTTTCAAAGATGAAATGCTGAAAATAATCATTTCAATCGTCTTCACAAGCGCCTAAATCAGAAAAAAAAGTCAAAGAAATGAGATTTGATGACATCAGGGTGACGCTATAAATCTCCCGCGGCACGAGGTTAAAAGTACCTGTACCGATCGCTCGATTAGCACGTTCTCGCGTTCGCCCACAAGTAAAGCCTGTTACAACCCGCAAAACTTTAGCTTAGGGTTTTCGGATGAATTGTGGTTGGGAAGTTGTCAGGCTAAGCCCTCCCCCTCCGACCCCTCCATAGTCGACTTCGTATAACCTATTTTGAATATATATACAGAGTAGAAGCAGACGTGCGAAAGGGTGGTGAACACAGTTTGGAATACGTGTACTAGGCGGTCTATCAGGTACCTAATACGTGAGGGTCTTGTAGATGTACTTGTCCGTGGAATTTATGCGAAGGTTAGTTGTGGATGCAGAGGGCTCTCTGGTAATAGTACCGGACTCTCCTACGTTTTGAATTTCACTCGTGTGTTTAAAGTTGATGGTTTCGTTTCATCAACTATGTCATGGTAACATTTCTGAATTATAATTCAACAGAGCGAAATAATCAACAGTTGAAATGAGTTTCATTGATTTTTCAGCCCTTCGATGACAATTGTACATTTAGAGGGGAGACTGTGACTGTAAAATCAATTTCCTATTCTAAAAGGAATCTGCACTTAGAATCGACTATCGGTCTCTCGAAACTCCGTCAAAATTTCGTAAATGGAAATATCCCGGAATATTTCGGTGTCGAGAATTTTCCTCTTTCTATAATCTCCCGTATTGCTTCAGTATTGGTCCAGTTTGGGCTCGAGGGGACACGCGAAGTGGAATTTCAAAGAAAATTGCATCGTTCCATCAAGCCAAACAGATGAAAGGACAAAAGAATAATCAATGTTCCTCAACGGAAGGTGAAACTTACCGTGAAGGGTATGAGTGAATTTTTAACCGACGGAATCATCCACTGCTGGCACAGAGACATCACCACCTGACAGCCAACGAATACTTCAAAGATTCGTTTCATCAAAAACCTGGAATCAGAGAGAATGGAGACATAACGTTAGTTCCTTCACTGACTCGGTAAGAAAAAATAAATTGGAGAATCAGAGGTAGAGTAGAAGGGATACACGAATTAAAACGTGAACCTCTGTATTTTCTGGTCCAGTTGGAGGTGCACACAGATGGGTTAAAACAGGTCGGATGTACTACGTGAAATACATCACTCGTGGATATAACTGTCGAGAGTTTGTTGCCTCCCACTTGGTCTTGCAACAATGGCATCCACTCGAATCTAATTCAACGAGTGCCTTTTCACATTGGGTCCCTTACAATGCGTCGTGTCTACTCGTCTGACTTTCATTCAGAGGCAAAGGGGGAAAAAAATAAAGGAGCAATGAGGTTAAAAAAAAAACCAAGAATGAGGAAGAAAAGAAATGAAAATGAAGAAAGTGAAAAGACTCCTGTGTAATGCAGACAAGAAAGGAATGAGCGAGAGAGACTTGTAGATGAGCAAGAAATGGGATGAAGCAACGACTGCTGCTCATTTACGAAACTAAAACTTTACGGAACAGTTTCTTTCTCTATTTCTTTTTCTCTCCAACTCCTTTTCTCTAGTTGTAGATAGAATAAACGTGTATGCCTCGCTCAATGAACACAGATAAATTCAATCGAACTGACCTCTTACCGATCCCGGTGATCGATTGGGAAAAAACTTTTTCCAACGAATACATTTAAAACTCCTTAAAATGTTGAAAACAGGTGTTACCTCTTTCGAACTCTCTGTGTACGTGGAAAATTCAGCTCGTAACAGAGTGTTGGTGCTAGTATGTAGTAGATGAGATCGCCAATGTGAAGATTATCCGGATACTGGACCAGAATACTTGACCCGTTAGCGTCGTGCCATATTTCCTCCGATTCGGTGCTACATTGATGAACTGCGGAAGCTGTTGGGCATAAAATATTCAAATCCACTTTTTTAAAATACAGTTCTACGATTATTGTAGCATAATGTCCATTTATATTTTTCACAAATTAGGAAACAACAATTTGCAGGAAAATTATGATTGCGAGTAAAATATTCAAGAATTTAATTATCATTTTCAAAAACTGAGCTGCAATCATCAATCTCGGCTATATTCTCGAGATTAAAATTTGTGATACCATACGCAAACAAATCTTGCGCTCGATTCTACCCCACATGGTATATGGTATAGTATATATATATTAAATTTATAAAATAATTAACAATGTTCTGCAGGAAAGTCTCGTCAATGCGAAACTCCACGAATATCTTGAATTTGCGGACTGAAACCAACAAAATGTCAAACAACATTCACTCTAGTATATTCCAATAATAATCAAATTATTGTTTTTCGTTCAGCGCTGGATATTGATCTTATTCAGGCGCACAATTATGGAAGTCATGGTATGTCAATCGGCTGCGACTAAAAATGCAGTTTTACTGATAGAATTCCTCCAATTATCCAAATCCGATGGATAATCCAATTTGGAATTCAAATCAGACCGGAAGATTGGAAGGAGGTACGATGGAGCGTGAGAGGAGAGGGAGGGAGACGGGAAAAGGGGGTGGGAGGACTGACTATAGGCAGCAAGCAAGCCGGTGGCGTACTCCTAACAGGTGAAATTGGAAAATTTATCCGTTCCATCTTCTTTTCCTCTCTCACAATCTACCGTCGTCTGGGGTACCTTCACTTTCCTTGAATATCGCACGGCCCAACCATCAGATACTGAAGGATTACCAACAACTACGCGCCACGGATGCCTTGTCGATGTCTTGCAATGCTTTACTCCCCCGCTGCCCCTGCCACTTTGACGCCTCCAGATTCCTCCTTCCCCGGGTCTTCCGCCTTTTACGTGCCAAGGACGTAACGAGCGCGAGGCATCCGGCTCAAATGAAATTCCAGAACGTTTTTCTTTGCTGGCTTGTCTGTGAGCATGACTATCTGCTGGAGATTCTTTCGCATTTTTTAGCCCTTCGTCTTATCGGATCGTCCTTATCCGTTTTTCCGGAGAACTGACATCTGCTTCATCAGCAGATTTAATACTCAATTATTGAATCAATATGATATTTCGAACGATTGCTGTGCACGGAGAAGAAAATGCGGACATATTGTAATGTTAAATAATTTTTTTCTGACATTTTCGGTTGATTACCAATAAAAAAGTATCAACATTTTAATCTTTGGTCAGTTACCCCACAGGGGTGTTTATAGAGATATTCAGGAGAATTATCCCACTGTCTTATAACAAAGATTTCCAGTTGGTCTGTGCACCCGAATTTTATCAGTCTGCCACGACAATGCAGTCTCTCCTTGGCGCGGAAGAATGATTTTGTACTCCTGAATGCCTGCCACTGAGATCAAAAATCTCCTTTGTCAGAGGAAAATTCATTGGCCTCCCTTCCCCTACGACTCTGCAATAACCCCCGGATATTATACATAAAATTCTCCAATTGTCCCCTCCCCAACGGAATTACACAGAAAAAAATAACTCGAATCAGACGAGCAATCGAGCGAATGCCACCCGGTTAGACATGGTGATTGCGTGTCGTTGACTCATTTGAATTATACGGCTTCCAGAAAATATCCCCTCCCCTTCCCCCCGTAGCCGCTCAATTCCACGTAAATGTCGATCGTTATGATGTTGGGTAGTTGCGTGTTGTTAAAAGTCCGTCAGACGATACCGCCAATTTTTCCAAAGGCCAATTTCACTCTCTTGGTTTCCATGAAAGTTAAATTGAAGAAAGAAAAGCAAACATTGACGAAATGATTTTCGGTTCCATTGTACAACTCAAAGTTTAGCATTTCAGAGAGGACCAAAAATAAAAAATATCCATTTCATGAAGAACTTCGATAAAATTTGAAATATCTAACATTAAATTCTTGTTCCACTGCAATTTTTCCACTGCATTTTTCCCCATATAACTTTTATTAGTGAGCCTCTTTACTTTGCAGATATAAATTGCAGTTTTTTATTCCTCCATTTTCAATCACGCCTCCCAGGGGGGGTGTGGGAGGTGGAGGGACGCCAGGATGGCCCGTAATTCCAACATTGTACCTTCAGGATTCCTCGGGTGCCCCCAGACCTACGACCACCAACTATACTCCATCCCACCGGCGTTCGTATATCTCGAAGGTCGCCTACTGAGAAATGGGGGTGTGGTGAAAGTGGAGAAAAGCACGTAGCCACAATGTATGGCCGTTAAAAGACCCGAGAAACGTAAGAGGAATCTCGAAAATTAACTCTACTACCTGGGTAGTAGAGTGTGCCAACGTCGTTGGTTTCTTTCGTCGAACCAGAGTTGGCAATTTTACGCTGAACAATTGCTGGAGGCCCTTAAATTGCTGAAATGCCAGAGACACGCCCATTGAAATCCACATGTACCCGACTAATTTCTGGTTTTTGTGGACATCTAATGACATGTGTTATTTTTCTTACTCTGCACTAGTCTAGAAAATGTTTCCCAATGAAGATTTCAAAATACTTTTAGGAGATTTTCAATACATTATAGTTTCATGGCAAATCCAAAAATTAACACTTGTTCTTGAAGTCCGAATGATAATTAAATATTTACGGTCATACGGCTCTCATTACCCTCACTCAAAAAAGCCCAATTCCACTGGATTTCTCCGAAATTTGCAATTCCATTATCTTTCCCTAATTTTAACTTAATGTCACTCTCCCGAAAATTACTACTCAACTGTTCATGCAATTATACCTCCTTTCTCATATTGCGGATAATTAATCTTAAAGAGATGATACATTTGGCTCAAGAAATTAGTTCTGTGATATTCAGTCTTTTTTTCCTTTCAGTGTAGCTTCTGAAATTACTCACCATCAGATTAATCCCGCGATTGAAAATTTAATAACTCCATTTTCCGCATTCACCACTCATATAACCTCATCACAGTAATCACTCATATGGCTCATATTGTTATAGAGTTAAATTAAATTGAGTAGCGTATTGTGATATTGTATAAGTCATTATTCTAAATTAATTGGAATATTATGGAATTACAACGAGATGAATTGAAGCACTCACCCTGTAGATTATTATATGACAGCGATTGTCTCCGCATTCTGCTCTGGGTCACTGATTTTTTCGCACTCGTACGGCACCACATGTTGACCTGAACGTATGACCACAGTTTCAGGAATAAGATGGCGTACAGCATGCAGACATACATGGATCCAACTGTGAATAAAGAAGAGAAAATTAATGAACATCTCAATGAAGTGAACAATATTTTTTCTATTATCTATTCCTCTAGAGTTTTTTTATTATACAATCGCATGAACAGGGACTCTCGGAGGGAAATTGTCAGAAAGGACTAGCATAAAACCCAGAGGCAAAGAATTACTGTAGCTTTCTTCAGGTCAATCTCTCGTACCGACAGGAGATGTAAAGACCTCATATTGTAAATCCGACTTTCCCGCAAAGTGTTTTCAATTTATTAATAATTCCAGCCATTCATTATTGCAACCACCATCTCCTGAAAATTATAAATCCTTTCCTGACCTCAAAAATATTGTCCCTGAAGAAAGTTAGTTTTCTCGATTTTTATCAGTCGAGATCCTTGAGACCTCTCTATTGTGACATTCTGCCTGTACAGGACATTTCAGGTTGAATTGTAAAAAGAAATACTGATGTCTTATCATCACCATCTAGTTTTCTTTTTCTTCCTTCTCCCTAGAAAAGCATTCACACCGCTCCAAAGTTGTATCCCGACAGTGGAATAACTCCATTTCGTTCTCTCAACAGTATATCCCTATCCACGTATTCTCACTCAGTGAGTCCCTTTGTCCCAGGTACTTGATTATCCCATGGGAAATTCACAGAAATACGTTTTATCGTGGTAAGCTTTTCCAGCAGTCTTAAAGCTTTATCACGGCCAAGCCGCTTTATTTCACTGGACCCCAAACAGTGCGTAATTGTTTTAGTCGTTGAAAATAATGGATTGATGATATAATTAACGAGTAGCTGTATTTCATCCTGATGAGTGAGCTTCATCACCCAAAATTTAATAATTTGTTTGGAAGACAGTGATAAATAGACAGGAAATGAAACGCATTCGTGAATACGAGCTTCCGCAATTTTCCACCATCGAGTCATGTAGACTCGGAAATATCTCGCTATCACGATGCATTGTCACACTGAATTGTCCTTCGGATGATTGCAACCCCAGAGATAGGGGATGAAGCCTTCACGGGTCGCGTGAAATAAGTTTGTAGTGTCGTTCGTTTTCTCGTTGTTTTTTGTATCGATTGAAGTTGGTCTCGATTTTCAATGCAATACACATTATGTCAGTGATGAGAGATCCTTCAACAGACTCGGCAAATCCTTGAGAATCGAAGCTTTGAAAATTGTTTGGGAATCGAAAAATTGTGATGAGAAGAATTTTTTGCGCGAAGGAAATAAATATTTTTTGCTTTCATTTTTTAGCGTCATGGAAGGTACCTACAAAGAGGAATTGTTTATAATAATTGCCCTAACGCTCCGAAAAAATGAGATTTAGTATTGAAAATTAGACCAAAAGATTGAAGAGCCTAAATTCCTTTACCTTAGTTGGTCCATAATTTTTAAGAATTTTTAAATTAAAAATTCCGAATGAGAAGAAACGACAACATGAATGAAAAATCAGAACGAATGGAAAAATAATAGGAGCCTTCAATGGATTATTCCGTATTGAACAAATATTGAGTCGACGGATAAAAAATGATGTGTAATACAGTCCCTTTATATAAGAGAGAGGTAACATGTAATAAGGAACACGGTGTGATGGAAAAAATTTCCGATATAATCTGGTGTGTCATGCGCACGTGTGGTTGACGTGACACCATACCAATAATTTCAACAGTCTGCCAGGGCCGTATAAGAACTTCGCAGTTATAGAACTCGGTATTAATTTCAATATCTGAATACGTAATCCTCGATTTAACTGCAAATTCAAATGTTTTATGTGGAAAAAACCAGGAGCAATACGAAATGAATGCTCATAGTTTTGACAATTTACTCTCCCAGCAGCTAAAAACTTCAAATATTTATAATGTTAGAATTTCCAAGGATTTATTCCCTGTCATGATGCATACCGTAGCAGTAATTTGCTACTTACGTCGCCCAAAATCGTCGTATAGTAGACTATACCGTTGAATCACAGCAAGAAACTGTCTGGATCTCTGGCACTGTATCCAGCTGGCAAGGAAGCGTAATCACCGAGGCGAGTTACCCTGCGTAAAGTTGTGTTTTGGCAAACGCAGTGCATTTCGTGTTCAGATTAAAGGGAAAACCCATCTTCTTCATCACGGGTTTTTATCAATGGTGCAATTAGGCTCTTTGGTTTACATTTCAAATGAATTATAAAATGGCTGATGTTGTACTACTGCGAAAAAATGAGCTCATCATTTTTTCCATAACTTATTGATTTGATTTGTTGTTTTTATTTTTTTCACGACACTAACCAAAAAATTTACAAAACCTAAACCTTTCAAGCGCAATTTTTTCTATTTTCATTATTTTTGAGATTAAAATATGGTGTGAATTCTAGAACATTCAATAAAATTGCAATTTATAAGCCTTTCTGACAATTTAAATTTTACCGATTTGAGGACGTATTAGCTTGAATTCCCAGTGAATTATTCCAAATTCAGTTGAATATAATATTTTGTCATTGTTCAACGACTGTGAAAATTGAACATCATGTGTCACGGTATGTTCAGTGAATTGTTAATTCAACGAACAGGTTGCAAATTATTCAATAATTTTCATCACCATGTAGACCGGAAATTTGCAACTCCACCGAACACTTCAAAATTCAACTAATTTTCAAAATATATAAAAATATTGTATAATAGAGCACGCGTTCAAAATTTGAATGTTTCTTATTTAAAAATTCATAAATAGCTTCCTAAGAGTGATCCTATTAGAACTTGTACGCAGCACATGTCGAAATTTCCTTCTCTTTTCATATAATAATCTAGGATGAGACAGTTTGAACCTCAATTCAACGCTAATCCCCAGAATCCTCCCTGTGCTCTTCTCCAGTTTTCGAGCAAGATGAGATCATATTACCCTGGCTACCTCTGGCTACATCAGGCTTTTCACCCGACAACACGTACGAACGATGAGGGGAGTAAAAGTACAGTTGTACCGAATTAGAAATGTAAATTTTAGTCTCGTTGAATTTTCCCAGCGACGTAGTGCTAATTGATGCAAAAATAATTTAATCAGCATCTCCCTACTTTCCATCATAACATCCAAAGTTTCTGGGATCAAATTAAGTTTCCTCTTTCACTCAATTGGCTAATTGATGGTTTTATATTCAGTCTTGAATGAGGAAGGAAGTAGGTGCTCCCCTCGTTGAGCTCCTCCCCTACCTCCTAACCCCCTTCAAAACTTGAGAAGTGAATTGTTTTGGAAGTTGTCATCTTACACTATTCACCAGACGTACTTGAATCAATTTGGATACCGGAGTCTAGTGTCTGGGGTTGAGATTATTAGGATTTCATGAGTATTTTGGTTAACCAACAACTTCGGGTACTCGGAATCCTGGTGGATTGTAGGTGCATTCAAGAGGCAGAATTTCAGTCGGTTGAAACGGGAATGTCGAGTACGTTGGTTTACTGACTGATTGATTTTTATTATTCATATCAGAAACGTCATGAATTTCGTTACAACTACCTCAGAAAATTAAGAAATTATCATTATAATCTCTCGCTAATTGTCAGTGACGTTGACCAATTTTTCTAAATCTACCCGAAAACCCGCCACTACCGTAGTTAATTCATTCCAAATGCAACATCAACTGTCAACAAGAGACCAGATCAGTCAAGACACCGAGTTATCATCGACGAGACAAGAATATTGTCATTCTCATATGATCTCGTGGCATTACTACCAGCATCTTTGAGGTTTGCATTAGAACATTGGCATTCTTGGGAACCAATTTTCTCACTCTAATTTCCTACGGATTATCCGGTGTAAACGGGCCAGAGGTGTACATTCAGACCAGTAGTGCAACGAGCTAGTTAACCTAACAGGGAGTGCTGGCTAGAATCCAGGGTCGTTGCATATGTAAATACATTCTTATCCAAGAATGCAAAGGTCTGAGTAAGGCTGTACGATTGTGTCTGTGATGTCTACGTTTACAAGCCTAGATTCATACACCATTCGGAGTGTGAGGGGGATAGGGGGGGAGGAGGAGGAGGAGGAGAAAGGAAGAGATAGGTTCATTGTGTGTGTGTGGAGGTGAGCCGCTCAGCCACCTGGATTTTAGCTTCCAACCTATAACCCACCTAAGGCTGCCTACGTATTATCCAACATCTACTTAGAAGTACGAACCACTCCTACCATCCACTCGTGACTCTCGTTCGTGGAATTTCACGGTACGTCGAGCCCCTTCTCGTTTAACGTTCGCTTTGGTCCTAGGGCTCTTTTTTTTTCCACCCTTCCGTTTCTTCACAGTGTTTTCAACGTTGCTGAGACTTTTTATGTGCTTCGTTCTTCTCCCTTTTGTAATTAGGGGCTGTTGGAGGTATTTGATTTTTTTTTTCGACCGTACAGTCCTGAAGGTTGTAGTCCTATCTGTAGTTTTAATTTCACTAGTTTCATTGGAAAATTGCTGTGTATGTTGGTATACCAGGGGATAAAGTGAAATTTTATATACGTGTGAAAACACTTGGGGATGGAGAATAAAACTCGACACTTATCTTTTGTCTTATCAGCAATATGCTAGACCGAGGAATATTTCGAGTCCACGTTGGCGTTAAAAAATTATTCAAAAAACTCCATAAATTATGAAACATAAGAATCCATTATGTGTCATGTGCACGCGAAGCACGTCTGTATTCCTAATTATTTTTGAAACTCTAACATCATAAATATCCTCGAGTACCTTTGAAGCGTCACGGAGCTGCTCGTTCCTCAAATTTTAAAATCAATTTCCTGCACAAAACTATCAATATTTTCCAGCCAAAGCGCATTGACCTTTATAAAGTGGTGATGAAGATCACACCGCTTTGGGTTGATAATAAAATATTGATAATTTTTTCTAGGAAATTGGGTTAAAATATTTGGAAAATCAAAAACCTTCTGTTACCTCTTAAGGAATTCTGTCATCGAAACGGGATAAAATATACTACTATCCGAGCTCAACAAATTATGTCCACGATATCGGACAGTTTTTCTCTCTATCCTATGCCAAGAAACTTCCCTATCCAACCTAGTGGGTTTTCATCTTCCAATTTACTTTTGGGTCATGTCGAAAAAGAATCCTCAAACCTAAAAGCTAGCACATCCCAGAAAGTACGAGGAGGTATCAAAACTACGGTCTAAGTAAGTAGGTGTGCTGTTGAGTGCAGACGTGAGTCGTTTCGCATGTCAGGAGTAGGTAGACTCGGTAGGTATCTTGAAGAAGGGTAGAGCATGGATGAAGAAGACCCGGTGTATGCACTCGAAAAAGATACTCAAAGACTTTCCAACTTTTAGGCGCTTGTTTCGTGCCAAAACGAAACTTTTCACCTCCAACAAATCGTGTATTTTTTTTTTTTCTTTCCCTCACAACTCCCACTCATCCCGTCACTGTCCTCACACCGATGCTAATATATTACAAATGAAATGCTGAGAATGTAAATGCCAGTCCTATTACCATCTACCTAATTTAATTCAACATTTACCCGTGTTAATTTAGCCCGATGATTTGTCTGTATGCGTGACAAAAGCACAAACTGAA
Organism: Diachasmimorpha longicaudata; assembly: GCF_034640455.1. Classification (NCBI taxonomy): domain Eukaryota; kingdom Metazoa; phylum Arthropoda; class Insecta; order Hymenoptera; family Braconidae; genus Diachasmimorpha; species Diachasmimorpha longicaudata. The sequence goes on along the minus strand of NC_087229.1, from coordinate 6,814,319 downwards.
CATATCCAATGGATTTGCCACAAGGCACACCCCAAGTAATTGGATTTGCATGTAAACTCAGGGATGACATATTCTCAACGAATGCGAATTGCTGAAAGGGGAGGGAGGGGTATAGGGTGAGCGACATGAAAACGGGGTTGCGGGTATAACGTTTCACATCGGGATGTTATCCCAAGTTATATGGAGAATGCCAGGTTGGATGACCAGCTGACAACTCTATCAGTGAAATGTTCACTGGAATTACCACAGTCGACTATTTTCAGTCCATTGAAATATTATAACGAAATGGAGGTACTGGTGGAATTGTGTGTATTTACATTTTGATGGTGGTTTTACGACTTACTCAGACTGAAGCCGGATTCCTTCACGTGAATCACAACCATTGGCATCAGGACCATCACTATGAGGTTGACTACGTGGAACACCATACCAGGACCATGTGCTATTATGTCCTGAAAAAGTCCAAGTTTTACATGACATTTTATCAGAAAGGAAAAAGTTATTCCAAATCATCATGCAATAAAAGAGTAAAATAAAAATTGAATCGACTGCCAAAGGCAGAGGTACCGAAAAATCTTGATTCATATCATTTAAGACCTTTTAGTGTTCGAAAGACCGAACATACTCATTGAACTGTCCCATAGTTGGTACGGAAACAACTCTCCTGCTCACAATAAAGTTAAAATCCATAAATTCGATTGAAACTTCATATTGCAGATATGTACCCACCACATTCAAATTACATTATCAGACATTTACAACGACCTTCACCGTCTACATTCAACCCAGGCGAGATAACACGAATTGTTGGCAGTCTCCTGCTAATTGCATAGTTGAAATATTCATGTGCATCCCATTTCCCGAGGCTAATAGTGGCCCCTCTGAATTGGAGATATTGATCAAGAATCTTGAAGGATTTCAAGATTTAGTGCCTGACAGAGAATAACCGAGAACAAATGGCCATTTCCTGGTGGGTTATGCTGGCCATAGTCACAACTTTACAGAATTATCCCGCAGGTATGAATATACACCGTCAAATACCCGGCAAATGTGATGAATTATTCACTTCCACTTGTAAAAATAACTCGGTGGTAATCTTTGTTGAGACTACGCTATCAAAATGAATCAACGTGATATAATCCAGTTAGTTAATTCCAATCTCTGGACCGTACGAAGTTTCTCGCGCCGACTATACTATCCTTTTTCAAATCCTCTCTACATTCGCAGGAATATTTTTTACCCGGATTAACATGGTTCCCACGTTTCTGAATGCGTCAGAGAGAGAGGGAGACTACAATTATTTTCATTGTACTCACATTTCACTAATTGATTAACTCTTATCATTACGGATAGAATGGCCACAGCAATTTTCCACGAAATTCTATTTTATATCGAACGGCAATATATGCAGGGGATTAACGTCTCTGCCACGAGAAGAAGAAAGATGAAAAAAATAACAGGCTAATCGAGTAACTGTGAAGCTAAATTTGTTTATTTCCAATATTTGCTTCATCGTCTTTGTAAAGTACAATTTCAGAGAAATGCATTAGAACTTGTATTTTTTTAAAGCATTATTTTCTCGAGTGCATATGAGGTAGATGATTTTCTGACAAATCAAAGAACCCCATCAAAGTCAAATTAACATAATTAGTCTCATCTGAAAGATTTCTCCTCGAGTTCCTGCTGAAGCCGTGTGAATTCGAGTGAGCACTTCATTTAAGTACGATTGACTCCCGGAACTGGAGTGTACCACTTGCTTACTCTCATGAAATTGGTGCGCAACTTGTAAAGAGCATTACACGTAGAGACCCCCGTATAACTCTCCATGTCACGGTGTGACTATGTGTCGACACTTCAGTGGCACCAGGATTCCGTGGAAAATCTCAGTGACGATTCTCCCCGTAATCATAAGAGTTTAGTCAATTAGTGAGATAAAAGTACAATGAAACTAATTCAGGCGCGAAGTGATAAGCCACCTTTGACTATTGCCTGATTTTTAATTAAAAGATAGGAATACTATACCGCTTTATGTGGTTTCAATTAATTCCAATAATTATTCATGTTTTCAGTGCGTATTTTACCGTCGAAATTATGTATAAACTAATGGCACTGGATGAAGTTATTTGTGATGATTTTTATCGTAATCGGTGATTGTGATGATGCACCGAGGTGCATCGAAATTTTAGTCAAAAAATATTCGATAATGCATTCATTTTGTGAGTGAAAATCTACGCAATTCAATAAAACCGTTCCGCTGAAATACCAACCGCACTGCCACCATCCCCATGACATGGACAGTGATTCACCCCAAAAGCACCGTCCCCATGAATTATCAATTCCCAAGTATAATATATGAGGCTGCATTATTCATCATATCCGAAGTGTTGAAAGCTCCAGTTCATGATTTTACAAAAGTCGTTCAAATGAGAGACGTTCATGTTTCCAGTGGCCCGTTTTACCAACGTTTTTACTCGGAAAACTATTTGCCAAGATTACGCTCAGCTGCACCCAGAGTCCGATAGCACGCTCAGTTAGACGTATATAAAATATAGGGATAAAATCACGATGTCGTGCAACATTGACCATTTCAGACACAACTTTTTTACAAAACATTTTTCCAACTACTGTATTTTTCTCTGTGAGAATTTATATCAAGCGATATCGGAAAAGGTTCCTTTTGGCGATACGGGAATCCCTACAGCGATAGTTTGACTTCAACGATTTCGCGATTTTTCCGGCATTGTTGTTGATTCCATGGACTTATACCGTAGAAATAATACATTAACGAGCGACGAATATTTTTTTTTTCTTTTAAAAAAAATTTCCAACTTGAAACTATTATGTGGTTGTCATTGCGAAATTTTAGTTATCGATTAAAACACAATTGTAGTGTCCCACCATTTATTCTATAAGTCTAACTAATCAAGAGGGTCACTTTGATACTGAATTACAAATTAACTATTTATGAAATTCATTTTTTTTTCAAACTCACACACCCCAATAATGAATGAAAAGCATTTAAAGTAAATGAAAAATTATCTAGATCTCGTACGAAGAGATACACAAGAATTTTAATTCATGTTTGGACTTGTTTCAAATAAAAGCAGTGGAAAATGTTCATTCACGTTTATTATGAACGATGTCGTTAAAGAAATTCAATTTTGTCCAATATATCTATATGGATTTTCATATTTACCAATGAGAGCCCTTTCTCGATGAGGAGACAGAGAACCACCGGCACCACCGAGTCTGAAACGATAAAAAAAATTATAAAAATTATTCAACAGCCATTGAAGCATAAAAATTCAAAGTTTAAATGAAAATTGCAACTCGCAATCAACTTTCATTCAATCGCCGAGAAAGTGACTGATTAACCGGTGGAATTGCTCTGTAGATTTGTAATGAGCCATTACTTCACCACAAACGCTCACTAAAGTAGATTATGTTATTCCAAAGTACCAAAGAAGATTGGTTGGTGCAGTCGACTAAAGCGGATGCCGCTCGTAATTGGCGAAGTCCTCTAACCCTTGTGAGCAGAAAGCCCTACAGAAATTCTCAAGTCTCGCAGGGAAAAGGAGCGACGGCTACGAAAGTACGAAAAAAAAAAATTATGCGAAAAGTAGAACATCCTTGTAACCGAGGATGCGTAATTAACTGGTTTCTCGTGCACCTCCACAACTCTCTTACTTGTACCCAAAGTGCGGTGTGGCTACCCGGGCAATTAAGAGATTCCTCACTTCTTGCAAAGTGACTTACATGAAAGGTGAAAATAATTTTCAATGAGGCCAATAATTTGAAGAAGAGATTCTTATGATTTTGAGTGAGAGCATTGCATCCCACCGTTGTAAATTCTAAATAAAAAAATTTCCGGCCGATGTGATGGCGGACCAAACACAAGCTACTCTACTTAAATCCTTCCTCATAGATTACTAGTTCCTCGAATGATTTTTCTAAGTTAAATAATAAATGTTCTCTCATTTCCAGCCACTGTAAACACCACATTAAAGAATGAAACAGGAGTGAAATTAAACATCCACAGCACATAGTGTAAACATAGCTGTATCGAATTACTGCCCTAGGTGTTGTATGGACTACAACAACGAAATTGATCATGGAACAAGAGAGCGTGGAGACTGGGAGTAGGGAGAAGGAAGGGTGGATGCTGGTTTCCGTTCGATACCCGTAATAAATGCTTGGCAATGCAATTTACAGCCCAAGTGCCGGCTGTTGGCCGCTTCACGGAATGCACTTCTCTCTCTCTCTCTCTCTCTCGATCTCTCTTCACGCAAACGTGGGAGGCTTTTCCAACGGTGCAATCACGCTCTTAATTCGATTAGTCTCTCCCTCCTCTTCCTATCGTACATACCCGCTCCACTGGCCCCTCTTCGGATTAAGTAATTTATACACGACAACACCCGCTATGTTCTTCCGGTTTCGTATATAACTAACAGCATGTTTGCAACCTCCGAAAGATTTCCAATAAACAAGAAGAGGATTTGAATGTTTAAGGAGTGACTGGAGCAGGAATAATTCATAAATCTTTCCCTTGATTGTTGAATTAAAAAAAATCTCTCGATTGTGGATATTGTTAATTGAGAAAAAAATTCTTCCTACTTACGAATATTAATGAGTTTATCTGGGATTCGGTGGATGTAAAAGAAAATTACTGGCTTTGTACAGAAAAGTTGAGATGGATTCCGATAATTTTTCACGACTCTTCAATTTTCTACGAATTTTCCTAGAAAAATTCTGGAATTTGTTTCTCCGTGTGAACTGATCGGGATTTTTTTCCCTAGGTTTTAATTCTATTGGCAATTATTCCCCGAAAAAATCTCGCTCAATAAATAGAACTTCGGATTTGATAAGAAGGACTCAGAGAAAAAATTGTCACCCTGAATAAGGAACAATACTCTGACATTATAAAATTCTTCCATCACTACGTACCAACAAATTTTAACGACGTTAATAACACTTTTTTCCCTCCCCCTACACTAAATCGACGTCTCGTTACAAAATCATGCTGACAGCCATAAAGCTAACGCTGATGGTAGCCAAGAGGAAGAAATAAATTTCCTTGAGCAACACGATGGGTAGGGGGTGGCAGTGCGCCCATCCATGCGGCAAGATCACCCATTCACGTTACTAAAGTTTATTTTCCGTCCTCGGTATTTGCAAATTTTACGAGAACAGGCGAATTCTCGGGCAATAACGATCAGCCATATTACCAAAGTGTACATGAAAGCCTCGGTTTGAAAAGGATAAAATTGTTTCATCTCTATCCATACAGAGTGTAAAATTTTGGGTAGGAAATGACCAAATCGTTTGACGTTTCGCGGCTTAACGAGTTGAATGGAGTGAAAAGCCTGGGGAAAAAAAAAAGTGGTGGAAGGACTGAGTGACCGAAGCACTAGTGGAAGTAATCGAGACCAAAATTGTTCAACTGGGGAAAGAGAAAAGTGGAAGAGCTCTATACTGACAATGGGCCACAACTGTGAGAGTGAAAAGCTTTTCACCAATAAAATGATGACAACCGTGTCTGCTGTCTTCCTATCGCTATTTCCATTCCCATTCGCTTTAACAAACCCATCACAACCAACATGTACCAATGTTCATGTCACAAAATCCGGAAATTAACGTAAAAAGGTGCGAGAAGGATGTTCTTCACATTGGAGAATCCTCCAACGTCTAGTAGAGAAGGTACGTGTACCGTCAGACGAGCCATTAGAACTACTAGATGGTGGAATTACAATGACGTTCATCATCACCGACAGAACCTAAAAAATGCAATTTCGTGAAATTTGCGTATTTCCATCGACTTATCGTCTGTTTCCACCACTCATCATTCCAATCCCTCTTCGAAAATTCACAAGGTACAATTTTCGTATACGAAGAGCATTCACATTCGGAGGGAAAATTCAAAGAAAATACCACCGAGGAGAATAAAACGTAAATGGAAAGCTATATAGAGGGATGTATACACATTCTTTTCTACTCTGAAACGTTTCTTCCGAACCGACGTGCGACAAGTGTTATTGGAATTTTTTTACGGCAAAAGCCCGCAAGAAACACGTACATTCCTCGATTCCCTTCGTGTCGTATCTCGAGGAGGAAAAAATTGAAATTTTTCCTGTTTCGGTTGTTTACGGTGAAGCATTACTGGTGCCTATGCGTTCAAGGATGTAATCATTTTCAAATTTACAGAGAGCGAAATAACCTGAAAAATTACGGTGAGGTAAATAGCCTTGCGTTGGGTTATACGAGGTGAATGTGTCATTAGGAGTCATTCAATATTGCCTCGTACGGTTTTTCTACATTTTAAATTTCCTAACTCCCCTCAGTTTATGACTGTGACAAACATGACCTCCACTTGTGTACTACATACTTAAAATACTCGGAAAAATTTCACGCCCAATCCATTCTATCCCGTGATCTTGCGACGATACTCATCTTACGTATTTCATTTGATTAAAGATTTTCTACTGAAAATCTTTGCTAGATCAGTAAATTCATATTTGAAAAACGTAATTTAAATCTATTAACTCACATGCTATGAGAATGAGTGAGGGATACTCCTCCCCGCCATCGTTTTTACCACTTAAAAACAGAAACCACTCTCTGGGATCAACCCGCACTCCATATCTGTAAATAATGAAGAAATTTACGTTAGATAATATTTAACATGGATTGAAAATTTTCCACCTACAATACAGACGAATTTAATTCATATTAAATCAGTTGAATATCACTGTAACGTTAGGTAGAGAGCAATTTAAATCTGTTCTCCACAAAACTAATATTTATTCAATTTAATTGAATGTATATGAGCCTCGGGCGTACGATTCCGCAAACTTTCCAAGGAACCAGTAACTGCAGTGGAGAAACTTTAACTATTCCTTATTATGTATGTATCTACTAAACAGGATAACCAACCATTTGCATTTAAAACGATCTGATATATCTATTAAAGATGAAAGAACCCTCTGGAGATATATATCTACAAGATCGAATTCAAGAGCACCAACTAAATCCGGTAATAAAAATTTTAATAAGCCTTTCAAATTGATTTGGAGATAGTATTTAGGAATATACTCAGAAGAAAATTATTTTTTTACGGATAGTCTAGTAGGAACTTTGATAGAAGACACGTTGAGTGCGAATTAATGAGTAAAAATTGAAGAGCCTCAAGTCTCAGATATAATTTGGCTGAGTTTGAATAATATTAATTGGAAATATTGTTCTTAAATGTTTAACTCATTAAAAACAGTCAACAGGAAATTGAGCGGGTTTTAGCCACTTAGGATCAATGAATATCCGCCTGCATTTATATATCCTGAAGGACCAGATCATTCTTTCCAATTAATTACAATTCTCAAATTGGTATTGTACTGTTTTCTCCCCTCTCAACGCAAAATTTTATTACAACGTTAACACCAAACCGCTCGAAGCATGATTAATGACATGCTTTATATTCTCCTGAAATCGATTAAATATTTCATAATCAACTCCAACAAACCAGCTGTACACGTTTTATTCGGAATCTACATGGAAAACGAATAATTCATTGTACGCCTGTAATTGGCAGACCCTGTGCTCATTCAAAAATTTGTTTAATTGGAAATTGAATTTTTATTGAAACTCAAACAAAGGTGATTAAAATATTCCAAGGTACCCAAAGTTATTTAAATTCAATACGAGCAATTGGAATTCATCGATGAGAATTTTTTAATATCCCACAGGAGCGGAAAAATGAATTTCCAGTTAAATTCCAGAAGCTTGCTTTCCTCATTTCTCATATTTTTTTTTTTACTCAATCAGGCTTTATTTTAATCGAAAAATACCAAACGACGCGGTGAACTGTAATGCCAGTAATTTCAGTGACATCACCTGATGGAATGAGAGCAAAATAAACGCAGAGAAAAAGGACTTCCATTATTTTATTTCCTCTGCCAAAAGCAATTAGGCCAGTGCCCGGCGGGAAGTTGATATATATCGACGCTTTCCTCATTCTCCACGTTCATTCCCAGTGGAAATTGATGTAATCAAGAACCCTTCATATCGATGGAGATCAAACAGTATCAAATCATAAACGCGAGAAATGAAAGAATGAAGAGCACAAGAGAGAAAAAAATAACATAAATGTTTGATATATTGCTATTGGCATGAGAAATATTGAAGTGGAATATTATTTCACATTAAACCCCAATATTTAGTCAATGTTATGGTACGAAAAATCGAAGTATAATTAGAGTAATGTCATCTGCATTAGGGAAGTTATTCTAAATTTCACAGAGCTCTGGACTAATTCAGGCCTATTGAATAAGCAACAAGTCTATTCGATGGTCATTAACATAGCAATAATTATATGCTTCTCCCCAATCGAAGAGGGGAAAATATCGGGAAATTTAATTTAAAAAAGCTATACAAAGATTTCACCGCTTCTTTCTACGAAACAGAAAAAAGATATCTTCCAAAGACATATTCATCGTCAATAGAGTCGTTAAAGCCTTGACGACGAGCTTTATGGAATAATAAAGACCGGATTACCCGATAATTGATACTTACTTTATGAAATTCTCCAGGAGCAATCGGAACCCTCCAAGACCCAGCAGTAAAAATCCCCAATTAACGAAACCAGTAAAATTGTCAAAGCCCGAGCTCCAGGAGAATAAACTGTCCCTGGGTTTGTGACATCTGGAAAAAATGAAAAGAAGAAATATAGTAGCCACAAATTGCCTTACAAGTCCCTGATAGAGGAGTTGCACAAAACGTAACAGTTTTTATGAGACAACATGTATAAAAAAATGTCAACTCCAAATTTAAAAAGTTAATTTTTCAGACAAACAAATTTAATGAATTGTAATTGATAATATTGACAGTGTTAATGATCGAAAAATATGAGTTTTAAAGCATAAAAAAGTCATGGAAGCGTTAAGTTAAAAATTTTTTATTAATTTTTCAGTAAAATCGGACCATTCACAATTTTTTTATTCCTCAATCGTATTTAATGTTGCTATAGTAAAGGATAGCCAACATTTTCCCAGCATAAATCAATTTTCCAGTTTTTTCGTCATAAAGAATAGACCACTGTCCGTATTCTCATACAATAAAAGCATTGAAATTTGTCATTCTCTCACTGCAACTCCCTTAAACACGCCTTCTTCCCACTCCTTGTATTACAGAATCCTCTGACAACTCGCGAGTAATCGCCTTACGCCGGTATGAAACAGCCATCATTCCGGTCGGCAAGTTACGTAAAAAAAAAAGAAATACCACGTGGAAAATGAGATACTGTTTCCTTCAATCCTATTCTCTACATTCTCATTAAGTTGTTTTCTTCTACCACGCAAATATGCCTGTAGTATAACATACCGTATGCGATAGAACTTCATTTCTCCTTGCAAAGAATATTTATATTTGAAAAAAAAAACATGGATAAAAAAACTGACAGAGAATTATTAGGTGCTGATGGAAATATCGATCCAGACTCAGATTACTCCAGGCTTTTTCATGGCATGATATTGCCGTGGAGCAGTGTGATAACGGAAAAAAAATGTACCCAGCTATTTGCTGTGTGGAATGAAGTCTGATGAGTAAAATCATGTCAGAAATGTGAAATTCATGACTAAATTTTAATGAAAAATTTACTTTTAATATTTCATCCGTGATTTCGGATTAATTTGCATATGTGAAGATACCTTAAGTGCAAACCATCAACTATTCATATGGAGTTGGATGTGATGACTAATGGAAGTGAAACATTAACCACGTAGATGGTTTTAAAAACTTCCCGGGTATTCGTTCTTTTGAATTTCTGTCCAATTTTCCAGTAATTGAACGATAAAATTTATTCCAAAGCTAATTACGGCTATATATACATCAAATGAATTTTATTTTTTAATTTGACATTCGATATGCATCAATAATTTTTTTATTTTAAAACTACAAGAGATTTTTTCAGCAGAGTGCGACATTTTACAGCCAGAAAAAGGAATTTAATGGATTAAATTACGAATTAATGTTCTGAAAAATTTATAATGACTGTTTAAAGCTTTGACAATTATGCAATTTCTCTGAGACGCAATTATTTCTCTTTCAGACGAAAATCCACAAGTGTTCGACGAACATGAACATTGAAGCAAATAGTGTAGTAAAATTAATTTTTTCTATTGGCTGACTTAATGAAATTAAGAAGTAATCTAGTAAAAAGTTGTAATGAACCTTTCATGCTTCCACGGCTGGTAAATTCCCCCAGAGTTGGAATAATTTCTTTTTCAACAGTCGAAAGTCAACGAGTGTTTGACAAACATTAACCGTCAAGTAAATAGGATATTCAGACTCATTTAGAACACAAAAAATAAGGGGGCTTGTTGGAAGAGAGAACAAAAGGGATTGAAAGGAGAAATGGCTAGATGCAGAACGAAGAGCATTCACCCATATACCCGGATGCACCTCTTGAGGTAAGTATATAGGAAGGGTCCTCGTGTATGTTTGCAAGTCATTATCATTTCCCAGGGGTTCGCAAGCCTCTCATTTCTTCTTTCCTTTCACTAATAATGTCTTACATTTGCTTGCTACAAGATCTCTGGAGTCTTTCCTGTGATGGGGAGTTTATGAAAAAGAGTCTTGTCTGCTATTTGAATATTAATTAAGAAATTATGTACAGTGGGAGAACTCATTTTTAAAATTGACCTTCTTTTGTACTGTTTTCAAAATTTTCTTCTTCTATACATATACCATGACGTGGCCTTGTGAATTTAACAAGTTAATTTAATCTTTATGAATATTTTACTAGCAATTTTTAAATGTGGATATAAAATTCAAGTTATTAAGCACAAATTATGAAATTCCCGTCTGATTACCGTGAAAATTCTTGCATTTAGTTGATTTCTTTGTGAAACTTGAAATTTACACACGATTTTCCCCCAAATTGAATTCAGTTCTATTTTTTTCACATATATTCAGCCACAAAGTCACTCAGCATAAAAATATCTCCAGCACATTACACTCTTACACAATCTCCATAAAAATGTAACGAACAAATACCACAATGGCATTACACGGAGTAAAATTTCTTTGAAATGTCAGCGAAAGAAGTTTATCATCACGATGAAAGTCCAATGAAACTTGAGAGTGAAGAAGGCAATGAAGAATACCGAAACAACTCAAACTTTTATCATCGGCCGAACTTGGTTTATATCTTTGTGTGGAGGATTGCTATAAAAAGTCAACAAGAACGATCAGAAATTGAAGAAAAGCCCTCTCTTCCCCAGAGAATTTTTTCCACTCCTGCAGTTTTTTCATTCCAAAAATAAAGTAATGGAACTTGTAAAACGCAGAAAAGTATAGAAGATTGGAAAACAATTTAAAGGTGATAACCAGTTTTTTCTCTTTATTTTTTTCCACCAATTTACAATACCACGAAGATAGAGAAGTAAAGTTTGGCGAGCACGTCGACGAAGACGATGAGGGTAGACACACAGTGAGTTTCCACTGAATTCTGAGAAGTTCTGAGTAGCCTACGTAATTACAATTGTTGACTCCACCAGGTTGGAGAAACTTCTGGCCTATGAGGAATGTATACAGCACCTCATGATGCTACTTTCAGAATTTCGATGGCGAGAGAATTAGCATTAATTGCAACTGATAATACTCATCAGAGTGCTAGATTCAAATTGCAGAGGGAGGTCGCATTTTCGGAGAAAACATTACTGAATACATTTAGCATGAGTTGGTGGAGTTCATCATTTTCAAAAATGAATCTTTCCCATGCGTAAAATCAACGTAAAATGCCTATTTGATATTTTATTCCATAATATGAAGAAGAAAAATTACCAATTCCGAAGAAAATTCACGTAAAATGTCTCTCGTAAGATCAATGCAATCTGAACATATAAAAATCCATTACCCTTCAGCACTTCCATCCGCAAATCATGATCACATTCCCTCGAATCCAACTTTTCTTTCATAAATTCAATCACCGACGTCCATAAAACGCGAGCTCTCCCTTAACGTTTGAAAAATGGTTTTTCTGAGCATTTCATTGCATTACGACTAATAAAACCCTCATATCCGAGGGCAAACGTGAATTTAAACGTATCCACGTCCCATTTAGATTTAAATCGAAATCATGATCATTATTTGTAGTAAAACATTGGAGCATTACATACGCCCTAGATATTATGAATATGAATGAAATCTAACATCAAATCGCTTCTGAAATCTATCACTGACGTTGCTAATTGAGGGGCCCTTTAAAGGGATCCGTGAATGACTCCAGAATTTAACTCATTGCTTAATAGCAGAGTTACTTAATTTGATTTTGAGGAAATGAATAATAATTAGAGCTTTTGCAATTTCTTGCGAGATATTTCAGGAGGATCTCTCCAACTTGACAAATATGGATTTACAACAGGTCGTGACGAAGGCCCTTAACGATACAAATGTACTCTAGCGCACCATTAGAAACCCACAACTCAAAGCCCTTTGCACTTCCACAATTGTGAATTGTACCAAGTACGTGTGAGACCTCTAAATGGATTAGCCCTGAAAGGGATATTCCCATTGAGAGTTTTAGGCGGGTTAGAAGCCCGTCAAGTATGATTTGGGACCCTCGACAATTGCATTCAACTTGATTTGCATAAGGGCGCGTACCGTTAACTGCGTCATTCCCCTCTCCATGTTACCATTCGGAGAGAACAGTTCTAGTCCGATCCTCGAGTATTTGGATGGTTAATTAAGAACGTCGAGATGGAAACTACCCTCCCCTCCTACCAATACAGGAGAGAGGATTCCACGTGTGCGGTTGGCTGTGTGCGGTTTTGGCTTGCCTCCAAGCCAAACGCATCGTAAATCGTATTTCATCACTGATTGCCAAACAATCGATGAATATTCACATCGACATGTTGAAAGAAAAATAAACTTTATTATAACAAAACCAGAGCCCCAAAGGGCTCGGTAATTTGGTCAATTTTTCCTCGTTTTCCCTGGCACCAACTGGTCGGTTTAATGGAAAAAGAAACGATATGTTTTTCATTAAACTAATATTTTTTTACTGGGTCATTTCGAATGAGCATTTTGATTAATTGAAAATAAAACAATCGTGTAACCGTAAAAAATTGTAAGAATAACTTTAAAAATCAATAACATCGAGATGAAAAAAGCCGTTTTTTCTGTGCATTTTTTCTATTCAACATATCGATGTTTCAAAAAAAAATTGCCCATTATCGATTCACACTCATCAGCTGATCGTGGAAGGGAGACAAAAATAAAGGATAGCAATATTCCTGACTCTAGTCAGCACGCATGCGTACTTTGGACCGGCGAATGCCAGCCATGTGTGCCTTGGACTTGCTGATGTCCACGCCTAACTCCTGAAAATGCGATACGTGACGTGTACGATTGTTTAAAACCAAAAAAAGTACCAAGAAAACCGATAAAATCCCTGATAATATTGGACTATCATATCGTCGCGCTCTCGGCGGTGCAGACGAAGATGCTGATGCAAGTGCGACAAGTGATAACGTGATACTATTGATCAATTATTCCTCCACCTCCTCATCTCTCCCCAAACAATGTAAAATTTTGGAACTCACGGTTTATCCGGTTGTGATCTTCTGACCATGTAATCAGCCCTCTGTATTTCCTCAGCTCTTGTTACACTTTTGGTGCGTCGTAACCTCACTTTTGACTCTTGATCGTACTCCGGCATTATTAATCACTATGCACTCTATCACTATTGTCCCCCAACTCACTTTTTTTTTCCTCACTCACGTATCGTTGTAATGTCCCAGCTAGTGCTTCACTTCTGAGCACTGAAACATATCGCAAAAAAATATCATCAGCGGATTATTCACTCGTGTGGGACTGCGATTGTAACCGAGTGCTGACGGGATTTGTTGCGCGTTATGTCATCGCGAGAGAGTGGATAAAAAGTGAGAGGGAAATGTCGCTTTATTTGGTTGTAATTGGCGCACTGAAAGCAGTTAAATTATCCATTGACTGATTATTTTGGCATTTCGGTGGACCGATGAGATGGGAGGGGGAGGGGGCGAGTGAAGCGCTGCGACGGAAACAAATGTCTTCAACGATATGGAGAAGAAGAGGGAGCCCGGCTCTCAAGATATTCCTCTCCCTCACACCTCCCCACATCCCTACATGGACTTGCAAACTCATTTCCAACTTTTGATCCTCAAGGGCAGTTGAATAAAAAACAAGTTACTAGAATCTGTAATGCCATGCATTCCCCCTCTCTTAAAAAACCAAGAATTATGCGATAATAAATTATTAATAGAATTACGGAAAATAGTGGTTTAATTCAAATTAAGTGGATTTATGGTAGGAAATGGTTATGAAATAAAATTGAGAGTTGATTGAGACTTCCAGGGATAATTTCATTGTAGTATTTACAGTGAGGAAGGGGAAACTGTCAAGTTGATATTAATTTCCTTTGCTAAAGTAGATAATTGGAAATAGGCTGATTATTTTGGGGGAGTAGCTTCGGAATTGTTAACTTGATTTTGTAAACTCATTACGAATATTTGCTTCTCGATGACAGGCGGGTCAAGGAAAAAATAATTAAAATGTTGCAAGTCGTCCGCGTTATAGCCGCTTGAAAATCAGTTTGTAAATAAACGGGAGAGAATTAATAAAAAAAGAGGATACCAAGGTTGACAAGATAATAAATCACTATTAGATTGAGGTGAATAGCATTGCATTGATAATTCAACTAGTTATCACCAGTATCAAGTAGTTTACGTCGTATTTGAGAGGTATTTAAAAGGCAAATGAAACGGTATGAATGCCAAATAATGGAGTTGATAGTTAATAGCATTTTTTCAGGATTTTATTTCAGTGCTTGGAACAAGAGGATGGCCACGTATTTTTATCTCATTTTAATTCAAGCATTCAAACGCGTTAAATTGTAGATTAACTGATTATTTTGGTATTTGAGAGAACGGAGTAGAGGGAAAACACCAGACAATTAATGAGAGAGAAAATGTTACCATGGTTTACGAGATAATCAAACAGTAAGAGAACTCTGAAATAACGTTTGAATTGGTACTCCAAGTAGTTATCACCACTTGTTATTTCAGAATTATGAAATGTAGCTGGAGGAAATAGTTGCAATGATAATGGGTAGAATGAACAGGTAATAGAGACTATCTTGTTGTGTGTATCAGATTGCATCGTTCAATCAACTTTTTTAGAAAATACAATATATCTCCCATCACTCATATTATTGTATATTTGTTTTCCTTCCTCCGACTATTTCATTCTTTCATCTTGAACATTCATCCGCAGACGAGTGCTGTCACGTTTTATATTCTTTTTAGTATTATATTTCTTTCCCCTGAAACTCTTTCAATAAAGCCATTTCTATCAAACAGTAGGAAAAAAGTTAAAGTTTTCACTGGGAACATCGCTTGCATGAATGAAACATCCTACAAACAACTGTTGCCACTCATTTCCGTTCATCCGGTGTAGAAATTTTTTGCTTAAATTTCCGGGAATTTTCCGGAAATCATTTTCATTTCTTTAAAAAATTTTTACACCGCGATTCTGCGACCTTTTAAAGCTTCAACTTTAAGAATTCCTTCCGCACTTAACTTATAGCCAAAAGTACATAAAAATGAGGTATAATCTCGGGATAATTAAAAGTTTAGTCTTATTCCGCATAAAAGGTTTCCCGTCCAACAACGCAAATGGAGTTTTTATTTCCTCTTCCCTCCACAGAAAGAGATCGTTAAAGTCAATTGAAATTAAATGTGTCCTGTCGACCCTAGCCCCCTTCGAGCAACAATTGTGAGCAACTTTGCAATGAAAATATAACAAAATTTCATCAAAATTCATCAGAATACATCAGCTCATACTTCAAAAAATGTTTCCATCAACATTCTGTGACTTTTCAAGCCTCAAGTTCAAGTATTTCTCCCTCACCGGAATTATGGTCAAGAAGAGTTCATAAAAATGAAGCGAAATCCCGTGATAATTAGACCTTCTTCTGTTCCTTTCTTGCAAAAAAGGTGTCTGATTCACCAATATAAATGAACCTCTTACTCCCCCTGCCCCCCTTCAAATGAAGAGATCGTTAAAGTCAATTGAAATTGATTATGTTTCTTATCTCTCCCTCCCCGCTTCCCCATTTGCTAAAAAAAAGTAGAGGTATAAAAAATAGATTACCTCCGTAGAAAACTTTGAAGCAAGATTCGACGCGGTAAGTTCGGAAAACTTTGATTCACTTGAAACTAGAACATTTAAACGGGCTTGGAAACCTAGGGGGTAACCGTACTGGGCAGACGAGGTGTAGAGAGAGGATGATGAGGAAGGGAGGGGTACAAGAGGCAGAGCAAAAGATTCACTTGGAGGTTGGCTACTTTTCTACGAGTAAACTAGTCGACCTTACGGACTCCTTAACTCACTGTAAACATCCGTGGAGAGAATGGGGCACTGGATTCTCATCTTCTACGCGTAAGTGAATTTTACTTAGAGAGTTTGGGACGTTTAACCACTATCCTCGCTGTGATAGGCACTTTCATCGGGATTTACCGGACTCTTGCTGAAGTAGTTTCACTTTGGATAAAAGCTCTTTAAAAAACAATTTGATTTTTCAATCCTTTCCTTCCTCTTTTATTCATCAAATCGAGTTCAATGATTCCGTGAATATTTCTCTTTGAGTTATTCTGAAAAGTTCATCGAACAGGGGTCGTAGAAACAGAGATTATAAATACCACTAATGAGAAAATGGAATATTCTCTACATCATGGTGGGAATTTATTCCTGCAACGCTGAAATAATTTTATCAATATAATTTTAGCAATGCAATAGTTCAATTGTAATTTTGTGAAGCTACATAAAACGTTCCCAGACAGGAAATTTAATGTGAACGGAGCCTCGATTCCGGAAGATTATTAAAAAAGAAATAGTAAAAGCCCGAATAAAGATATCTCTAAAGCCATTTCATCATTTTTGAATGTAGAATTATCCCCCGTACCCCCTATCCCAACAGCGTTATAATTCATACTCCCTTGTAGCAACTGGCAAAGGGAGCGTTCACCCGGTGATAAGTGATAACAACCCTTTATTTTTTTTATTACATTTTTTTCATCACTGCCAACCAGAAATATATGGCTCTAAAGATTTGAGATTAGAATTTTACGGCTGATTCTGTTGACACTGATATAAACTCGTGATGGATTTTTTTTACGATCTCTTTTGTGATGATGATAAATAAAGAAGATGAGGGATGAGACGATTTAATTTATTTTGATGGCAGAGTAGAGAATCTCGGGTAGGTTAAAGGAGATCTTTGAAAAGGTGCATCGATGTTTGAGAAAGCCCTTAGGGTTTAACTGGGCGCTAACCAGGCACTGAAAGGGGAGAGGGTGATGGCTGATCTTGTGCCACCCCATCGTAAGCCGAGACTAAGAGGCTATTAGTTAGCTCAGGCTTGCTTGGACTAACAACGCTACTTACACCACCCTGTAGCTGACATCAACGATAGTGGACTATCCCTTTCGCCAACTACAGAGATCTTGTCTACCTGTTCTACATAATGTCCTCACAGTATGCTGGCTTTGGGGATGAAAATATGTAGTGAAGGGGAAATTGATAAGAGAAGCAACGTCTCGGGTAATACAAAGGATGGTGAAGGAGGGGGATCTTTGGAGATGTCTAATTCTTGGGATTTGTTGATGGACACGAAGAGAATTATTTCATAAAAATCATTGTTATGGGAATTAAAATTGTTAAGTGTCTTTCTCAGGCCCCAGAGTGATTATCGAGCGCCACCAACATATCTTTAAAAGTCGTGAAATATTATCACCAGCGAAAACAAAATAATCAGAAGAAAAATGTAATTTTTGCGAAACCAACTGAATTTCCATATCGGTTATCCTCAATGACACCTTAATTTCCACCTACGTAAACCCAATATCAAGCTTATAGTGCACAGTTGTGTTAGTTTAAAACTTAGTAGAATAAATCTTACGTAGGAGACGCTGACATTCACACTCACCCTCCCCATGACGAGCAGAATAACATTTCAAACTCGATTAGTAGTCTGAGCACGTACGTTATTAGCCATTCTCGTGAGAGAGTCCGGGCTGGGCTCGAGAAAGGGGTGTTGGGTTTACACGTATACCCATCAGAGTATATATCCGGAGGAAATCAAACTTCAGGGTAGAGAATCTGACGTTGAATGACCTCTCGGGTGCTTACCGATTTTATTGAATGCTTCATACTGTCCCAATACTCCACATTACACAATCTGATGCTGTTATTATTCTTATACTGATTTTATTTATCAAGAGTGAATACTATTTAGTTAAACCCTTCATTTAATAACCCACATAATTTATATCTCCAATAAAATATATATAACACAGTCAGGAAGACAATAATCTTCACCTGAACCGAAACTTGTTTATCTGAGCAATCCATTAGACTAGCAGGCCAGTTCGTCATATATCCCATGTAAATCAAACGTAAGAACATAGAATTTGACGTTAAATAACCTGGCGGGTGCTCACTGGGTTTATTGAACGCCTCATTCTGCGCCAATGTTTCACATCAAAATGTTTTATCCCTTCAAAGCCATTCCTCGTATCATCCGATATACTATTGTAACCCAAGTCCATTAAATGGATGAATAAAATAACTGTCTCGTGTTGGATGTACATCTATTCGAATAGTAAATTCAGTTTTATGGAAGTGAAATTGAAATTCTCTATGGAATTAGCTTCATCAAAGGTAAATATTTCTTTACAAAGTCTTTCAGAATTCTATATGCCATTCAATCGTTTCATCGTCGCTCCAGTAGCGTCTTATAAAAAAGTTACTTTAATTCAACTCATCAGCACATTTTTCTCCCACATCTAATGGGCATCAGATGTGAGAGTGTGAAATTTGATGATGAATAATCTACCGGGTATTTGGAAGGTTTATTGAATGTCAATACCTACTCCAATGCACCACATTAAACTGTATTATTCTCCGAAACAATCGTATTCTCCGATTCGGTCTTGCAAAGCTGTTCCTTCCAGAATCTGATGTACCATTGTAACTCAGATCCATTGAATAAGGTGACTAAAATAACTGCATCCAATGGGATGTACATCTGCTCAAGCTATAAATTCAGTTTTATGGAAATGGATCTGAAAGTCGCATGTTATGACACTACCTTGCCATCATTCTACTCTATGGAATTGGATTCATCAAGGATGGATATTACTTTGTGTCAAGCCTTTCAGTTTTCTACGTAAAATCCCTTCGTTTAAATATTCATGCATTTTATATCCTTAGAAAATTTACGTTGAAAAGCCGTAAACCGAGAAGATTAAATGTCTTGAGGTGTTAAAAATGGAAGCGCAGGTGGGAAGGGTATGCAACCCTTGGCTCCAGGTAATAGGTGATCGTAAAACCACCAAATGACACTAACACACGAGTCTCAATGTTGAATTACAGTTGGTGGATGGCCTGTGGGTAAAGACCATGCGATTCCTGACCCACGTACTTCCACAATGGTTTCGTCTATATTTTTACGAGTGTCGTACCATTTCATTTGGAATTTAATGCTGCTGTGAAAAAGAAGTAATTTCCTGTCTTTTCCATGGTCATATTTAATTTTATAGAATTTAATTTCATAACTTTCAAGACGTGATGAAATAGTGGAATAAAAGAAAATATGCAGAGAAATTTCTAGGAGAACTCATTTAAATTTGTACTGAGTTTTGTCGTTAGAATATAAAAAAAATCCTCAATGAACTTCTATTTGAGGTGCGATGAAATTTAGGTGAAATTGGTTTTATGATGAGAAAAATTTTATCATTAACAATTTCCCAAATGTAAAAAGCAATAGTTATTACTAGTTAGTAGACCGTATTACAATGAATGCAACTTGGCAGAAGCCATTTAACACCCGAGTAATTAAAAAAAAAAATCTGAGATAATTTTTTGACTACAAAAAACTCCCTCTGGATTTCGCACAATCTACTGATTTTATATCGCATCCCCCATGTGTTAACCATGAGCCAATCCTTGACAAGGGTTTCAAATCGAACGTGATTCGTTGCCTTTGGAATGCCCGGCAGACAAGAAAGAGAAGGGAAGTGAGGTCCGTTGGTTTTTTAACCCCCAGGAAGAAAAAAACCGTGGAATCCTCTTTATTTTACGATGGCAAACGTCCAAAGGCGACTCATCGTTTGGCCTTCGATGCCATGGAATTCCAAAGTTACCCTCGCTTTAGTTTTCACAGGGTCAAAGCACGTTCCAGCGAATCACATCAATATTCTACATGCTAAAGAACCTCTTTCTTACCGAGATACCGACATTTCATATGAAAATCAATGCATTCGGAATGACTACACTAAAAGAACAAGTGTCTGAAATTAAATGACTTTTTTTCTTTTTTATAACCACGTTAGAGTTATTTTCGGTTTCGTAAATTAAAATATTCAGATGTCCGTTGCAAATATTCGATGAGTTCACATATTTAAGCTCTTTTATCCTCATCATTCTTCAGATGCTCATTAAATTCACAACTTCAATGAATAACCAAAAAAGAATAAGTCGCAAAAATCGTTTTATGATCCCGTGTCTTAATAGAGCTAATATCCCGCCTTAATACCACTGTCATAAATTATTAATGGCTGAGTAATCTTCAGCTCTCTTGAATTGGGATAGAAAAACTATCTTAAATTTGATGGCTTGTAGCTCGTGCCGCCATGAAAGGTGCCGTCTACCTAACACGTCACGTTCAGACGGAAAAACGCCCTATTTTAATACCATTGATACTTCAGTTGTCCCTAGGATAACCAGTACCATAGATTTTTGTTTTTATCCAGTGATTATCGCACTTGTGATGAAATAAAGATAAGCCCGATGGGAATTGATTGGGTCTTTTTGAGCTAATGGATTTGTCGTTGAAAAGTTAAAAGAGAAAGAGGAATGAACGTACGGAGAATATAGTGCCACGTCTACTGCTGGGTTAATTCGATTTACTTGAAAACTTGTTATTGACGAACTCTCCGCAGAGATAGAATTCCCTTTGATCCGCGTCACCCAGTGAATTCTGAACATCTGAGCAATTGGAAATGCTCGAAGAGGACAGAGAGGTGAACGAAATAGAAGTGAAGTTAGAGAGAAGTGGGTACTAGGGTATCTACAGCGAATGGGAAATCGTTAAAGAGTGTTATAAAAAACGAATGAAATATTCCTGCCAACTTGGGTGAGCAAGTGGCAAATTGATTGGCAGTATTAACTTGTGGAATACCGACGAACGGAATATTGTATGTATGTGATGTTTAGATGGTGACAATAGGGAACAAAGAGTATGTTGAACAGTGGGAGAGTAGTTGGTCAATATTTGTTCTGCTTCGATTACAAGCTACAGTCAGTTGGTTCAGTGCTCTTGGTACTCATCAATTATCTCTGATATTGAGGGACAAGATTTGGGGCACAGTTTGCACAAAACTCTCGTGTCAATGTTCAGAAATTAGAGCACAATCGATAACGAGAGATTTGTTTGACATGAATCATCAGAGACAATTTAATTTTATGGAATATAATGAGCCAATTACAATTCCACTGATCAATAGTATTTCTCATGTCAATAGAATTTGTGTAAATCAATGGTGATTCTTACCCAATGCGTCAAGATGAATATCCTCCACCATTCGAATGATAATAAAAATGCACTTCACTGATAATTCCCGATTATTTTCCCATCAGTGAGTAAAATGACCTTCAGATCGACGAAACTCCATCATTTAAGTTTATGGCTTTGCAGAAAATCATTCGAAAGTAACTTATCTCAGGGGTCATTCTCACTCCCGCGGGTAATGATCAGACAGCTACTAGCTCTTGAAGTATTCTTCAAATAAGACAGTAAATCGTGGGAATGAGGAATTTGTTACTCTAGATGTAATCAGGTATTAAATGGGACACCCCATAATAGTTGTAACGAGACAAAATTTTCACATCGTCAACATTCAATTAGTCAAATTTATATATAAAATTATTTAACAGTGACTGACCTCAAGCGTTATTTTCACTTCTGCGGGTACCAATCAGACAACTGTTGTATTTTTCATTAAATTTTTTCTCTTCAAACCCCTATAACTAGTCTCAACCAAAAATCGCCCGTCAGATTACTTCACACTCAATCACTTAATACGAAGCAATTATATCGAGAGAAAATATCTGCACCCACGTGTGCACGTTACTCCCGCGATCTGAAATCAGTACAATATTGTTGACTGGGGGTTTATTTGAAATCACTAGTCACAGACAATTCAATCTTCCATATGATAAAATGTCAATTATCCTTCAATAATCAACTGTTCTTTTTATTTCAATTGAACTACCTACATAAATTATAATCATAATCAACGATCCATGTCACTACATTCTCTTGATTGTTATTCAATACTTTAAGAGGAATATCCTCTATCATTTACACAGTAGTGAATATATACTCTATAAACAATTTCCTATTCATTTTTTAACCGTGAGCGAAAGGAATATTTTTACGTCCGAAAAACTCAACCACTTGAGTATATGACTGTACAAAATTATTCGAAAGTAACTTACCTCAAACGCTATTATCACTCCCGCGTGTGCCAATCAGACAATTATTGTCTCTCTCATCAGAGTATTTTTCACACGGTAAATCTTCTTTAAAAAAAACGTCCTGCGAATTCAACATTTTCAGACTCAATGTATAATGAAAATCTCTTTACTCTGAATGACGGTATGCGAAGCAGTATCAATTAGCCATTATTTCAAACTAGATATTTTGAAAATAGTTCAACCCTCTCAAATCCCAATTTATGTTCTATGTAATCTGTAGTCGAATTTCAATGAATTTTCAACATCGTAGTAATTCTCATCATCTAATTTTTCTCATAATTGCCAATGAATGCGAAATTCAGTTCGTCAATTAAAAAGATTAAAACTAGACCGAAACCTTAGCTATAATTTTGGCATTGATTGAGGTGATGAAGGAGCTGTGAATGTTTGTATCTCATCGAGAGATATTTTAGCTGCTTGCTGAAGATCATCCATGCTCTTCCTCGTTTTTGTTGATATATCATCAAACTGACGTCGTGTTTGGGTTAAGAGCTCATCAGTTGACTTTACAGCACTATTTGCCAAACCTTTCACTTCAGTATCCAGCTTTATCACCCACTCCACAGCTTGTCGTCCCTGATAAAACGAGATATAAAACAGAAATTTAAGAGAACCATCAAAAGATAATGAAATTTTGTTGGAAAATTACTCCCACTCACCATTCCAGCATTGAAGGAAATTCTTTTTGTCAATAATTCCTCCATGTACGATGTGAGAGGAACACCTTGAACCGTTACTATTGCTTCCTGCTTGAGAAGTGTCTTTGTTTTGTCTTCTGGATGAGGAACGTACTTCAATGTCTCGTCAACTGCTATGTAGTTGCAGAATGTTAACTGTAACGGAATAATGTTACCGAGCATGAATAATCCCATCTGAAATTGTTTTGGCAGTAGAGCACATTCAATAACGGCTTGAAATGAATAAGACGATGAAATATTGTAGCTAATGAGGAATCCCGTCATAAACTGTGAAGCTTATCCCATGTTTTCGAACGACAATCAGTCGTTCTTCCTAATACTACTGATGCTTCTCGTTAACGATACTCCTGAGTTTAATCATTCCTCCAAGTTATTCTAGGACTTGATTTATTGTTGATTTGAAACAAACAAAACTTCTTTCAATGAATTTCAATGGATCACGATAAACAGAACTCGTTTGAGTAGTTATTTTTGATACCTGATGAAGTTTTTAAAAGACAGATATTTTATTTTGAATAAAACAACTAGCAAACAATGACCATCGAATCGCAAACTGAGCGAATCATTTGTTCTGTTGAAAAACAAACCTCGCGGTCAGACAGCAAATGTTTTAGTTATTCACAGTGCGGTAGAATGATCAATAGCAGCTTTCTGTATTTGAAGTTTGGGACTTGTACATCAAACAGTGCTCACTGCATCACGCGATGCCCTTTTACTGTCTTGTTAGTGCCAGATGAAGGGCTGGCCTCGCAGTATCAATTTGCGAACACGAAAGCTAATGTACATCACTTGTTTGATGTCGTTAGAACACTACTGAAATATGTCGCAGGATTTTTATAAATTCTGCAACCAATTAAGGTGAATATATTTACTAATCGACTCCATGAATTGAGAAATCCAATTATAAATAGATGGATATTCGGTAATTTATAATGAGTTGAGTTTGTTTAACGACAAAAGGGCATTTTCAATATACAATGGTTTATTCTGGGAACGAATGCAGTGTTGGGCGAATAATGAACGTTTTGTACTCACACATTTCAGGTGATATGGTATTTTCAACGGAGGTTTAGCAATGGTGTTATTACGTGCACACATTTCTATGCGACTACGAGTTTGTTGAAGGGAGTCGGAAAGGATGTATATAGGGAAGTATGGAACAATTGAATGGTAGAGAGAAGAGGATAAAGAAGAGGGAGATGATAGGACCACTGGCAATACTGCAATACGTTTCGGGGGAAAATTAACGCCCGCAGGCATTGTTGCCCAGGAAAGCGTGTAGGATGCGGCGTGCCGGTGAGTACCCCGCAACGACGCCATATTAGCAATCAGTGAAGCCAACTGTGTTACTCTCTCTGTCTCTCTCACCCACACATCTTCTATCCCACTTACTTCCGTGGTTTTTATCTCTTGGATTTCTCACCCGCGTATTTTCATTCTCGAGTAGTTTTCTTCGATTTCAGGAACGGGTGGGACGAGCTGACAAGCTCAGTTACTTTAATTGGGTACTTTTCGGGAGATGGGAGGAACATTGTCTAATGTAGTCAAGGGTTTTTTGTTGATAATTTGGGTCACTGCGTAAGTGGGGAGTCGTAATGGCGTTAATGAAACCGCGACATTGCAAATGTCATCTTTTTTGCTAATTTTGTGCTCTTCAATTGTCCGGTAAAGTTTATGGTAAACTGTTTAGAAGTTGTTCATGATTAACATTTCCAGAACATTTTTAAAGAACTTGTTTAATTCCGTAAGATGTGAGAGAAAAAAATGACACATTATTCTGAATTTTTCAGGAATTCCTGAAAATATTCTCAGTGTTAATAATTTTAGAAGAATTAGATAAAATTCAAGGGAATATTTCATTGAGTATTTTTGAAAGCATTGAGTATTTTTGAAACATATTTGGAACGTCATCATTTTTATAAACCGTTCATTAAGAACATTACGCTGATTTTCTGTCGCAGTTCCAATCTGTTATTAATAAAAAAAACAGCCATATATATTTCAATCAGCTATACAAACAGCATCCAATCCTTCTGCTCTTATAATTTTTGTTAATCCAGAAATGGTTTTCCCCGGAATTTTCCGGTTATGAAAAACTGTAATCAAATAATTTTTATCAACGCAAAATATGGAATTACTTCACGTGAGCAATTCAATTTATTCATTCATTTCTCATTCCCTCAAACGATAAAATACGAGCTAGACGCAATTAATCCACTAAAAAGAGAGCGATACGGCATTCATAATAAATTTCAATCGCGAAACAAATATTTTTCATTAATCGCCAAAATTATTGGATTTTCTCTCACGAGAAAAACAGAGCCTCGGAATATCTCTGATGATATCAGCCACCTCTCCAACGAAAGCAGCTGACAGTTATGGGTTGGAAAACGATATGAGCTAGGCATAATTGAACGTCGGTTAAACCGCGGCAGTTAATTGGCAGAAGTGTAATTAGCTGAATTTGAAATGGCACTGCGGAATAGTGGGTGGTATGTGCGGGAGATTAATACCCAAATTGGGAAATGAGAAAATTATTTCGGGTTGAACCGATACCGGATGAAATAACGTATGAACCTGATATGCGATTTAGAGATACGGCATCATTGAATCGAATTGAATTTGACATTCGGAGAGATAAGATCGTGAGATGAAACTCCAGGAGAAATGATTCAGTGCAGTCGAGAACATAATTTCCCTGAATTTACTGTTATTGATTTCCTGTTCCTTGGGAAGTCAAATAAGTTGAAGAGTCCCATCTTAAAGATATTCATCAGACCCGAGGTAGCAATTAAGAAAATGTCATCTTTCAACCCCCATCAGCGCTACACAAATTTTCATGTCATCCAAATGTATCATTCGTTCGAATGCAATACCACCCATAATGACCAAACAAATATCTTGTTTCCTCTATACCTCTTCCTCTTTTGTAATCACCACTTCCGGTACTACACTGTGGTGTCAAATGGCCCCACGTTGCTCGTGTAACTTCGCGTCGTTAAGAACACGACGACTGGGGTGGAAGGTGGCGACTGAAGTATTCTAGGTAATTCCTGCCTCCCCCCGTTCACGCAAACCCTTGTCTTTTTCCCTCATTCACATTGTTAAACATATACACGTACATACACCAAGAATACGAGGGGGATGAACCGCGCACGAAGAAATGAGTGTGCAAAAACGCCCCCAGAGATATTCCAAGGCGGACACAAGGGGAGAACCAGAAACGATAATTATCGACGGAAAAGTGAGAACACGATGGAGATAGCCTTATGGATGTCGTTACTTCTGGCAAAACACCTCCAGAGGGGTTGAAGTAATACCCATGAAAAAGGAAAATCTCAATACTGAAGTATCCCTCGTCTTTACTATGGGGTGGTCATTATTTAAATGAATACTTAAATCTAACAATTTTTTTTAAATTTAAATGTTTAGATGGATTTCTTTTCCAAACGTGGATTTCATTTTTTTTTATTGCTGCAACTCATTTCAACTTCAATTAACTTTATCTCCGAATTCAAAACTGACGTAGAACATTTTTTTTAGAATAATCTGCTACTGATTCTCGGGATTTTATTGGTGGGGGTGTGAATACATTAATTATGCCATCACGAATTATCGTTACAAATTATCGCGATCTGTACAATCTTCTCTCTATCACGTGATGCAATAATTGTGTGTTATCAACCGTTCCCATTTAACCCTTGTATTTATTTTTAATTCCCCTTTCCCCCTCCCCATGGCTCCCTCCCAGGGGTGCATTGCGCACTAGTTTTCGTAGGACCTACGTTAGCGACACGGTACCTGCATCGGTTAATTGAAAATTTTTCTCATCGTCAGAGTGGTGAGCAACACCCGCACCCCACTCCCACTGTTTGCGCAATTCAAACGCGAGGGATACATTCGACCCCCTCCCTCCCCCCTCGCAACCCCTTTTCGCCTATCACGATGCTTTCGACACTCGTATTCCAGGCGTTTGCTTTTAATTTAACGGACTACGAGTTTATAGTGCATACACACAAGAATCTCAAACAGAGGATGAAAGAAAAAAAAAATGATAGAATAACCATTTTTAATGGTAGGATTTACCAGTGAAATCATTAAATTTTGCTATCGGCATTTCATTGGATATTAACAAGCGGAGCGAAGTTGAATTTGAATCGTTCATTGCAAGTATTCATCATGAATTATTGCTCCAAAGTCATTCTATCAGAAATATAATAGTATTCAAGTAGTTTGGTTGGAACAAATATTTCCCATGAATTCCTATCAAAATTTGTTCGATGGAAAACACAAATGGTTGATTGATCGAATTTTTTAATTCACTGGCACCACTAGTGCTCACACACTTCCAGGGCACATTTTTTTGTGTAAAATGTAACATGACCAATGAGGACTATATCCACCTGTATCACCTGTTAAATCTTGTGACAAAATCATTAATAAAAAATTGCGTTTGAAATTAAAAGTACCTTCGAATATATCTAACGGTAGTTCATCGGATAAATATTATTATCATTTTAATAAAAAATCGATGAAAAAAGCAGTTTGACACAGTGGTTGCATTCCTTGCTTCACAGACTGGCAATAAAAAAAATACCCAAATTAATTTGATTATATCGGCGTTTTGGAGTGCACATTCCAGTTACAACCACATTGTGAACCGTGAATAGCACTGAAAGTTCGTACGGTTTGTCATAAAAATTGTCATGTCATTCAATCTTGCAATCTTCCATTGACAATTCCGTATTGAATTTTAAAAAATCGATACAACCCATATTTTACAGTCGCGAATTTCTAGTGCCACCTCGAATTCCAAAATAATATTTTGAAAAGTGTAGAAGCAAATTACAATTCCGTCAAAATGCCATTCACCCCTGCTAATACGATATCTCCCTCTGCTCAATTTATTGAAGAGCCTACGAGGATTGCATTCGACATCCTCTACACGATTTAGGCTATTCACCTGGGTCTATTCAACTACCGCAGCCAAGCCACTCGACGGTAACGGGTTCCTCTTACGCACAAACGCCCAGGAGTTCAGGGGGTTTTCGAGGGATTCGAACGGGGTTATTTCACCCCAGCGAGGCATTGCATGCCACCTCCTGCAAAATAGCATAACGAACCAGTGCGTAATTACATCCCTTGGGTACATCTCTACCTCCACCAATCCTCCAATAAAATACCAAATGTGATTAATTGGATTTCGTAAAAATAAAAAAATAATAAAAAATATCCCAAAAACACGAAATAGGTTTTCCCCATTTTTCATTACACTCAGACAGCTCGGCCTCGGCCTCTGCGTTTCAATCTACCATAGAAAGATGCAAAAAAAAAGGGAAAATAAAAAAAATGCAATCGGGTTTCATTTTTTCCACTCTGTGTCGTTTTTGTGTAATTTTTTTTTTTATTTTCAACGCGGATGAAATGAATATCCCAGGCACGAGCTGTGGTTTTTCTCGTGTTACCCAACGCCTGCAATTTGTTGTTTTTATGATTTAGCAAAGCCTAGATCATAATTCAGTGCTGTTGGAGGGTGTGCGAGGGTTAAAGTGGGGAGGGAGAGAGAGAGAACAGCCAAAAACGTCTGTGTGCAGTCACCCGGGCAACAGTGGCTTCACAGCATATACACGGAGCTTGTACCTCGGCTCTCCATCAACGCTCGGTCCACAGGGAGTCGACGTTCAGCCACTAGAACGTTTCCCTATATCTATCACAAACCCCCAAATGTATAGCCGATGCGGCGCATCTCTATTATTAATTTCCATTTCCAAAAAAACGAGAAACACGCAAAAATTCCATTTACCATGATCCATAAAAGCACTCGAAATAAACGGAAAAAGAGAAACAATGCGACTCAATTATGCAGATGTAGAGCCGTAAAAACGTGAGAATATTTTTTAGAGCCTCTAATTATTCGTATTTGATGAAAGTGATTTTTTTTTTCTGTAATTCGTGGGACATTCTCCTGACGACCTTTGATCTTTCTGCTTTTCCGTGAACGAATAAAAAAACAATTTTCGTGGGATTGAGGGTGCAATGAAATCGATGAAAATATTGGCGAGAACGATTGGCTTTTCTCAGTAATTTATGATGAACAGAATGAGTTTCGTGAAATTCAATTTATCGACAATATTACGAACTGACGATTAGAATAAAATGTGGAAAACGTAAAAATGCCGGCTTTGACTGAGTCCCCATAAAATTTTCCGATTTTCACTGACAATTCGTGTGAGATTCGAAGGTATTTAAACAAAAAAATGTACTACTCCAACCCCCAGGTGTCTTTGATTGACCTGAACTTTTCATCCCCCACATGCCAATAATTCTCCCTTCCGGCCAATCCCCGAAGTGTCGTAAAGCCGCGATAAAATTTTCACTTCCATCAACAACTCTTTGACGATTTTTATTTCACCCCTCACCATTTCCCATTCCCGAAAAAGCCTCGAAAAAAAAAAAACATTTTTCCCGTGACGAGGTGATCGAATGTGTGAATAGACGATTCACCGGTCATTCCCGTGCTCTTTTCCAACAGCAAAACAGAGTAAGAAGAAAAAATTCCAAAAATAGAATACGCAAGAGTTTTAAAAAAAAGTGGAATAAATATTGCGGGCTCCGGTTTTTTTAATCTTTTTTCGTTGAAAAACTCGAATGCATCCGGTGTTACGTGGAAAAGCCGATTGTATACACAATGGTGAGTATCATACAATTTTAAGGTACAAGTGGAATAGAGAAATGAGAGAGTGGGAGTGAGGGGAGGTTAAATTGCTAAGAGATATTTGCCTCCGGGGGATTCGAACCGGTGGTGTGGGCAACGACCCGAGGCCTGAAGCTAGGGCTTATGTAGAATACATCGGAAACGCGATAGAGACCAGGGAAAGGGCGCACGCGCGCTCATGGATAAAACAGCCGAAAACCTTTTTCCCCTGTCCTTGTCCATCCACCACCACTCTCCCGCCCCTTCCTCGCCCTTCCTCGTCCTCATCTCGCTTTTAACCCTCTGACATGACCCGTGGGAATCGTTCAATTTTAGATTAAGCCGCAGGATGTAGAGGAAGGTCGTGGAATTGCCCGCGAGATCTTTTACCAAGGGGCCCTCTGGAAAACCATACACATATTCCAACCCCCGTTTGGTAGGGTAGAAAGGTTGTAACACATATATCCCTCTGGCGACTCGTTTCGTTTTATATGACCTCGGCTGGCACAGTGGCTTATAAATGCGTTGATACAACAAAAGGTTTTAAGTGTTACTGTTTTGGTGTATTACATACTGTTGAGGGGTTATCCTTGGAATGATGGTTGGAAAGGGAGGAAACGGGGTATTGAAAAGAGATCGAACGTTGGAAAGGGTGGGGGGGAACATTCACATGAGTTTATGGATATTGAATTATTGCAATAATGAGGAAAATGTTGAGCGTTTATGTTGGGAATTTAATGCCCCATAAAAAGGTGTCGTACCATACGATAATTGAACGATGAGGCAATTGCTGAACAACAAAGGAAATACTCAAAGTATTTCATGAAGAATATACGAAATTTGATACAACAAAATTTAGCCGAAAATTTCGAACAATGTGTTCTTCAATAGGGAGAAAACGGTTCACCCCACGTAAACGATGAAAGACCCCAGGGAAAGAATCATCTCCCCTCCCCCTACACACAAATAAAAAGCTGCATAAAAATAACATCTATGAAATCTCATCCAGCGAATCAGAAACTCGATGCTATAGAGTCACAGTGTCGATAAATGGCAAAGATCTACCCGTAACGGCTTTTCCCAGTGGCTCGGATAGGGTACCTTCCCACGTGGTTCTTTTTACCCTTATTTTTTGCCACCCCTTTCCCCACATCCCACCCTCTCTACTCCTTATTTTTCATTTCTCAAGGCACCTGAGGATCGTCCATCATTGCCCTTAATGCATCGAGCGTCTTACTTCAGCCTCACCGTACCTCGTGTTTTCCCCTGAATCCTTCAACAATACCCTCTCTGGTAACCTTACACACCATATTCACACGACTTTCATATTCTAATGTCGAACTGGTTTGTATCAAGTGGGGTAATGGACGCATCAATAACCCATCATATCGATTTCTCCTCAAAACGTGAGCTGATTCTGATCATCCGGTAGTTTACATCAATGAAGAGTAAAATTTATGATTAATGTGAAGTACAGAGAATCCAAGATAACTGCAGCTGAGCGAATCAGTGCAGACAAGAATCTAGAAGAACGAAAAATAAATAAATAAATAAATAAAAAAGAAAGAGCAACTTAATTTCATAACACGCCCCGAGAAATGTCAGTCTGCGACACATTTCTATTTTTACGTTCAGTATCTCAATTTTTTTTTCCCCCACATCCTTTATTTTCTCCACCTGTATGACTGCAATGTTATATAGAGAAAAAAACGTCCAAGTGCAGTACCGCAGAGGTACCCCACTGAATCCAGGATTTAGATAAATCGTACGATCTGGGTTTTGTACGTGCACGTCATTCCAAGAACGCAGAGACGACAGGTAATTTTTCTGCTACCTACCGAAGACTCTGGGTACTGCAGTTGCAATTTCGCACGGTTATTTGTGAAAAAAAAAAAGAGACACGGGGTGGAGGGAAAAAAAGGCAATTGAAAAGGAAAAACCCGGAAACAAAACTAATTTCGAGTCAAGATAAAATTCCATTTGTCGTTGTGTCAAAAAATAAACTCGTTCAAAGATGCAGAGATGACATTGTAAAGAGGGTGAATCTATTGTAACTGGCAGAGGGTGAGTGGGATCTCAATGGTCCACAAGTATTCAGTATAGACGTGTGTGTGGGGGGATCAAAGAGTCAATTGTAAATCCAGTCATCTGATTTTCCAAATGTGTATTAATTTTCAAGGAGTGGTTAAATTGCCATGCAGTGTCCACTTGTTCCATTGTATTTAGTGATTCTGGGATGTGCGAAAAAATTGACGAGGAGATTTGAAGCGGAAAAATTACCAGAAATTAATTGCGAATCGGGATAAAATTCCATTCGTCAGTGTATTAAAAAATAAAGCTCTGTAGAAATGTGAAGAGAGAAAAAAAAGACTTCAATTTTCGCTACGCAATTACAAACTGTCTCGCTTAAAGTATCCTCAAATTGTACTGAATTGGCAATTAATTAAAAACATATTCACCTCCATTTTCATTACCTCGTCTCATATTTATGTAATAACTGAAGTGCGTTACAGTTTTCATTTATCCTTTCATTCACTTTCAAATTTTTCAGAGACAAAGCACAGGGGACAAACAATACTGAAGCAAAACAAATTCTCAGTCAGGATAAAATTCCATTTGTCGTTGTGTCAAAAAATAAACTCGTATAGAAATGTAGAGATGGAGAGACGAAGAGGACAAAACAACTGTAACTGAAAATGTCAACGGGAGAATCCGCAACAGTTGAGCATTGACGCACATAATTCAATTTTCGAAACGAAGTTACAAAGTATGCCATATGGCATGAAATGCCAAAGATAGCATGGAATTGTATTCAATTGTATTGAATATTTACTCAACAACAATTTTCTTTTTTTCTTTTATGGAGTTAACAATTTTATATGCGAAACTATGACGTGACAAAAGTTGTCGAGCATAAAAAAACGGGGAACAGAATTAGAGAAGGCAACTGCCAGAAAAAAATAGAAAATAAAACAACGTCCCAGGAAAAATAAAATTTCATTTATCATTCTGTCAAAAAATAAACTGGTCTCGAGATGTAGAGATGATGAAGGGATAAAGAGGATAAAACAAACTGTAACTGAAAATGTCAGGGTGATAGTACAGAAGAGTTGAACATTGACATACACACAATTTAGTTTTTGAGACGAAATTACAAACTGTCTCCCATCACGTGATATTGTGTATTGAAACTGTTTTAGTACCACGAGGATATGTGTTTGATAATCGATTTTGTGGTGCAATAGTTTTGCCCCAGGGTTATGAGATACGAGGCCACAAGCTGATCGAGAGACGTTGCTCGTTTGATATCCCGTTGGCAAGCGGATCACGAGCTTCATAATCCCAAACGCGAGTTGAGATCAAAATAGGTACCTTTGAGAGGTATATGGAAAGAGAGAGAGAGAGAGAGAGAGACAGAGGGGGGGGGAGTAAAGCGTGGTTGAGTGTTAAAGGGAAGTAAAAGGGAGCACTATGTCGAGAGCTTTACTTGCAATTTCGCTTTGGAGATACAGGGTGAATGGTCAATAGTAACTTGACCCATGTCGTTGGTAGATGGAAAATGCAATAATGCGGAATGGCTCTGTCAGACATTCGCTTTCATCACGCTCGTTTATACATTTGCTAATACGAAAGACTTACATAACAATAATACCTACTGTAAGATTTGAGACTGTTGAGTAGTAATTTTTAGCGAAAGAACTGCCGCAATTTAAAACGAAAGATTAACAAATTCCCGATTCTACCGTAACTTTAGGAATATCCTTACGTAGATCAGACTCATTTTCTATAGTTTCCCTAGAATATTTCAACTAAATTTGGTCTGACTATTGCATTATTTAAAAATTTTTGCAATGCCCTTAGACGACCCTGTAGACTGCAAATAAATCGCCTATTACCCGTTTACGCTTAATTTTGAAATTCAATTTCCCATGTGTTTTAGTTCAAATGTTTTAATATGAAAGTAGAAAATTAGATTTTTTACGTGAACTGCGAGAATAATCCAAGTTAATACTAGTCGTTATATTTTCAAAGGATCTATCTGAGCGTAACAAAGATACCGATTTTTTCATAGATCTTTCCGATAGCGACCATTCATCTTTATGAATAATCGTCTCTATAAGTGGATCTAAAAAAGACGTGGAAAGGTAAAATCGACTCAGCGTATTTCACTCCTCTCTTGATTTATCATACAAACGAAGTACACTTCAGTTAAATTGATCCAAGCTTTACGACGCATTTCCACCGCTTTGACCATCAAAAAATAAAGCCCAAGAATGTAATTCTTCCCACTTGAATATCCACCTTATCAAGAAATCCCCGATATAATGTAATTATATTCTTAATAGACTCAGCTTACTCACATTTCTCGTCTTTAGCACCATTTCTTTATTACCAGGATTCACTTCACTCCTTTCACTGGCGTAACACTCCTTAGCGTGCCCAATTAGCTGAAATAAGACGAACAATTCAATTAAAATACAATTACAAAATCCAGTTATAAGAATCGTCGGAAAGTTCATCCGCGAGCGCTTAAAGTTTTAATATATCATGGGCTTTCGAATGAGGAGAAAAGCTTATTTTCAATCGACAAAATGTATTTGTCCGAGTGACAATTCCGAAGAATTGAGTGAAACACGTTGGACGTAACTACCATGTAAATTCCAGAATTAGCATGAATAATGGCGACGACCCCCCCTCCCCCTCCAAACCCTTCTTTATTCTGAGAAAGACGCTAATTGGGGACCCACTTAAAGTGCTCGTAAATTATTGTTCTACCGTTTAATTATGTATATTCTAATTACAAGCTCGAAACGGATCAACGTCAAATGCTTAATTAAAGCCCACTCGAGGTCCTCCCATTACTTTTTCTCCCCCCATTCCCCCTAGCTTTCTCTCTTCATTGTGGTTAACAACCGACTCAAATGCGCATAGACTCCATGAGAAAAAAAAAATAATAAATTCAATTTATTTGAAACCCTCTAGTTTTCCGGATTTTTCATGCTCTCATTGTGATCCTCCAACGAAAAATTGCTAGTGAAGTGGAACATAATGACCATTACACTTTGTTCTACAGGAATGGAAAAAAATTGAGGGTAAAAATTTCGTTGAAAAACTTTGTAATTAGTTCTCGGAAAAATTTTTTTTCTCCTTGAGTACTTGAAAAGTTTCTGATTAAACAAAGGGCGGTTTTTAATAGCAGAGGGGTAGAAAGAGGAAGATGATACCTCTGAGTTAAAGTGGGGGGGAATGAAAGGATTTCACTTTGAATAGACCGGAAGGGAAAAAAATTTCATGATTAAAACAGGAAAAGAAACCATGATTTTTTTGTTTCTGTGAAAAACCTAAATGTTTTTCTTCTATTTCCAATGGATTTTTTTAACCGACATGTGGTAATGCCTACACCAGCTCATGTACCACCTCTTGAATGCTGCGCTCCTGGAGCTTCACATCTCTGTTTTCATTTTTTTTTATTCAATTTTTTTAGGATTGCAACTGCCAGGTAAGAGGCTTTTCGCCTGTAAATGAAGAGGGTTGAAATGAGAGTTTGAAATCCTTTGGAACAATTTCAGAGAAAAATGCTAATGGAGAAATTTGTCTGCGAAAGTTTTTTCTTCTATTGGAAATTTGAAAGGACTAAGACTACAATTTTTTATTAGTTTAATTTTGAGAAGTAATAGGAACAGCTATTGCACTATCTAAAATTATGTTTATTATACTGACATATTCCTCCTCAATTTTGTGTTTCGTTACAACAGAGAACACAAGAACAACAATTGAAGTGTTCCCCTAGACAATAGCGTTTCTGCGTCCGATTACTAAAATTTGTAGTAATGACCAAGTCAATAACATTTATTGAATTGAACTACAAGTTGTATCTAGCAACGCAAATGTAGTTTTGAGTGGAAACAGCCGAGCATTACTCGTGTTTCTCCTCAAGGGAGGCCGTGGTCCCAAAGGATAAATAAATCGTTTTCCATCTGCCTATCCTACATGTCTGCTGCTGATGGAAACAGTTCAGAATATTTCTAAAAAATTGAGAAAGAATATTTTTTATAAAAGCAAGAAAACACTGTATTCCACCGGTGCTTTTGTAATATACGCCCTTTTTTTCTGTTCTTGAAGTTAGGCTTGGAAAGTCGCCAACCATGCTCTCATTATGAAAGTTCATGTAGCCGATGCTGTTTTGTAATTTCCCTGGCGTATCTCACAGCTTTAACGCCCACCCATCTCCTTCATTCTCCCTCCCTCCTTCATCCACCCTGAAACCCTTCCATCTTCAACTACGGTTCTTGTCCCGCGAGACTTTAACGAAAGTTTCGAATATCCGGCTCTGGGCCATCGTCCTAACTCCCTTACTAATTCAAGCTTCTTCTTTTTTTGTTTATGGAAAACTTTGTTAGAGGGGGGAAAAACCGAGCGACTATGGTGTTGCACGTAAAATATGTACGCAGAGTTTGGTATTCTCTTGGATTAAAAACAAGTTAAGATGTGGGGAGGGTAGTACAGGAAAAAACATTTGCTAATTAAGTTTTCTTCGGGAGTGCAGCACATAGAAATGTCCAGAGAATTTTCTCAATCAGGAAAAACTTACAAATCATTGTCTATCTACATCACAAGATTGACTCGCCTTTTTTCGTGCATTACCTTTCTCAATTGTTTAGGAGAAAACTTGAACTCTTTACAAATTATCAAATGAATCATTGTTCCTTCTATAAAATTTAATGGCGCCTCCCTACAGCTATTTGTCC
This sequence comes from Diachasmimorpha longicaudata, assembly GCF_034640455.1. Classification (NCBI taxonomy): domain Eukaryota; kingdom Metazoa; phylum Arthropoda; class Insecta; order Hymenoptera; family Braconidae; genus Diachasmimorpha; species Diachasmimorpha longicaudata. Next base: position 6,777,552 of record NC_087229.1, on the reverse strand, counting down.
AGTCATTCCTCTTGAGTTGAATAGAGATAAATGAAAGAAACATTTGCTAATTAAGTTGTCTTTGATGTTGCTGTACATAAAACTGTCCAATGAATTTTCTCAAACTGTGAAAATGAACTAATTATTACGCGTTTACGTCATAGACTTGACTTTTCCTTTTTCTTTGAATTACTTTTTTTAATTGTTAGGAGAACATTTGAACTTTTCACAAATGATCAAATACTGTGTACCTCTCATTATTAATTATATAATGAATTAATAATGAGTGACCAATTCCAATATTCACGGAATTAACCCACCGGAGGAATCGAGAAAACTTCGAGTGTTTTTCAGACGTGACCTTCCTAAATCCACGTGATGGTAGTGAGAGGTCGTTCAAGGGAGCTCAACTAACTTAACCTGTTAGATTCTATTCTGACTGACTCAATGAATAAATATTCTCAGTTGTTTTTCCCAAAAAACACGAGGCCAACGCCCGAAATTCTTCACAGATCGTCGATTAATCATTAAATAGTGATTTTTATCTCTATGTTTTGTCAATCCTCCATCCCGGCAGAGGACACAAACCAATGCTCGGAAATTATAAACCTGTTCTTGCATAAATCATCCCCAACTTACAGAATTATTTAATTCACGAGCTATTTGTAATTAAACAGTACCAATGATGAATGCTTAACGATCCACATAATTACATTTATAATTGCACAATTAATGGACAATTAATGATCCCTCAAATAAATTTTAATGCACCCATTTTCATTCGCTCATTCATCAACAATTTCAATTTCAAATCAGACAAACGACTCTATCTATTTCCTGTGTCCACTCCCTCCCGTGAATAGTAGGCACGTGCCAATGCTGTCAAAGTCCACGACAGCCTTGTGTAAGTCTTACGCACGTCATCACGAACTCAAATCATTAATAAGTTCCTCTATCATGGGTAATGAAAAATAGAGAATGATGAACCATTGCTATGATTGAATTCACGATAAATAGATAGTGAATTGTTAATGAATGAGGAGTCTTTATAAAATGCAATATAAAAAATTCATCTCCATTGACTCATTCATTCCTTCAATCGTCGGCGATTTTGCAAAAAAACACTCGTGCTGTGTCAATACCCCACCAATGAGTGCGTGCCATTAATTTCAAATACAGTCTCATAAATTTTATCACAAATCACAATCATCAATAACTTCATGAATTGTATGCAACTAAAAATTAAAATTACTGAATGAACAATAATTCACGTAATTAAATGCTTAACATATTGACAATCCAGATGAATTTCGATTTACAACTCATTTCCATTCATTTATTAATTCCCTCGACTGTCAAACGATTGGAAGAAAAAAATGTGAGACTGCTCTCTGTCAATTTATTACCCCCAACAGTGGCTACTTGCCAAAGCTCCCAAAGTCCAATAGCCTTATGTAATCCATGCCAAATGCACACTAGTAATGAATGTCCCAATTGTGTACAATAACACCAATTAAGTGTCACGAATCCAACCCACTCATGCTATCAAGTTCAACATCAATTATTTACTCAACTACAGAGCCCAATGTCAAGATCAATGTTTAGTCCTGACAATCTGCCTCCCAAGGTCAATGGAATCATTTATTTTTGCTAAACTCACCGCTTGTGCCCAGCTCGGAAATTTGAATTCACTGACGACAAGTCTATGCGTGTGCAAAACCCCATCAACAACTTTTCTGTCAATGACATCAGTCCCCAGGACAGCAGTATTCATGGGATTGGGGTATTTACGAAGTGCAGCCTGAGCAACTGTCTCCCATGGATGACTAAACCACAAAAATTACAATTTACATCTCAATTTCATCGTCAAAAAAGAAAGCGTGAGGATATTAGAGGTTAGGAATAAAAGGAGCCCTCAAATCGAGAATAAACTCACTTGAAAACATGCTCATATGTCCAGATTTTCATTCTTGAGGTTTATCAAAATTTTTCCCTTGCTCAAACTACAATTTTTAAAGATAATAACCAAGATATTAGCCACAAAACTGCTCTGTACGTCAAGTCGCTTGGGAGAGCTGATGTAAGAGAACAAGGAGAAGGTTTCGTGGTGTGACGGCGGGAATACTGTGTCTCTCTGTCGGCCATTACCTGCACCATCATGGGGGGGGGGGGGTTCCGTTTGTACTTTCTCAACTGTACAAATGATCAACTGTACAGAGAATTTTTAAACGTTGAGAGCACCGGTGTGCAAGGATTCAACTGTCGAGACAAAAAGCTAAGCTGTACATGTGGCGCTGGGTCCACATGTACAGCCACATTTTTGTCTCGACAGTTGAATCCCTGCGCAGTGGTGCTCTCACCGTTTGAAAATTCTCTGTACAGTTGTTCATTGGTACAGTTGAGAAAGTACAAACGGAGCCCCCCCGTTTGCCTCTGTCTGCCATAATCGCCCATGATGCCATCTCTACTGCAGACCGCAACTACGATCAGCTGAACCTCTACTTTAGTCAATCTACTTAGTCGGTACCCATATCGTGTCCATGAGGGACTGATTAGTCAGGAGGTGGTGATGGTAGTGACACCGGAATTGCCTGTTACGAGGAGTGTGTCATAAAATGATTGGGAATATCAGCTACGTTACAATCTCATTTGCTTGAGTTCAATCGAATTGATATTAATCCAGAGATCATGTCATGATGAATTTGGTCGACTGCATTGTGTCGTTGAGTTAGTCACCATGGGTTCCAGGTTGAGGTAATATTTGGTAATCATATGGTCATGATAACAAGGCTTTCACCTACTTGTTTCATCATTTTTTGCGGGCTATTTTATTTTGTCATGAGTGAGAGGTGATGGGAGCAGTTGGTACTTGAATATCGTTGGGATTTCAGAATACGTTTTGTTGTTATCTCGAATTGTTCGTTTTGTTTGCTCTTGTCTGTTTGGTTTGTGGAGTTGAAGAGTGGAATGACAGGAGATAGAACTCCCTTTTATGACTTTTATATATTTCTTTATTTCTTTGTCACTCCAGGGAGAATGTCAAGCATTTATTTGAGTGCTTCTGCGAAGTGGCTGCTCCAGCAGGTGAGAAACCTGCCTGGATTCTGCAGAGGTATCCTGATAGCTTTGGGGATCAGGAGTTATTGAAATCGGTACCGAAATTCGCATATCCATGTGAATTTGAAAAGTATGTGAACGATTTGACTCTTCTCAGAAGTTAAATTTTACGATTAAAGTCTTGATATTTTCTATATCTAGATATTGATTTGATTGAGTTAAATTATTAATGGACCTGGAAGCATTGAGCTGTCAAAAAATGTTGGAATTTCCAACGACAATTCTTAATGATTTTCTCTGCTATCAATCTAATGACACATTAAACTAAATGAGAGAAATATCACCTTTTTATCTCAATAACTATTAAGAGAGACGTTAATAGATCATACATTGGAGTTTCAGTTTAAAATTATTTAATAATATTGAATATAACTTTAGATTATTCATTAAATTACAATATTGCCAGACCAATATAATACTGTTACGAAAAAGTCCATTATTTTTGCTCAACAGTTCAATGGTCCAGCACTTCTCCTTCGTCTTAACGAGTATCGATTCGAAATGGACCTTCGGTTTCTGCAGACATGATCCCAAAACCGAGACTGCCCTGGTAGTACTCAGCTCGCTCCCTTGGCACGAGATGTTTTACAAATTACTGAATCATATAGCAACATTAACATCAAGCTCGAACAGCGGAGACCTCTGGAAATTCCTCGGCGATGTTCATGCCAGTAATGTCCCAATGCCAGGGACATCAGTGACAATACCTCTTCCTGATCCCAACGTTACCTACGTCTGCCAAAGCCCCAGGCAATTCCAATTGCCCAGTATACCAGAAAATCGTAATTTAACTGAGTATTACAGCGCTGTTGATGCTAATAATATGATGATTATTTTCGCGTCGATGCTGTACGAGAGGAGAATAATATTCACGTCTAAGAGATTGTCGAGGTTGAGTGCGTGTGTGCAGGCCTGCAATGCCTTGATATATCCCATGATTTGGCAGCATATTTATATACCTGTTCTACCACTTGCTCTAATGGATTATCTATTAGCGCCCATGCCGTTCTTAATCGGTGTGCCCACTCCAATTCTACAGGTAGTTAATTCAGTTTCGTCATTCAAAGTTTGAGTTGCGATTTATTTCAGACGGATAAGATATCCCGACATCCTATTGTTTAAAGAAATCATGAAATTTGCGCTTTTTTTTATTACAGAGGGTTCAAAAAGCTGATTTAGGTGATGTAGTGATTCTCGATGCTGACAATAGTTCCATAGAATCTCCATTCCAGGACCTGGAATCCTTACCTCAGGACGTGGTAAGCAAAAATAACGACATAAAAATTGGAATCACTATTAAAATGTAACGAGCGTACTCTGAAATTGAGATTTTTATGTGGCTTTCAGGTCACGAATTTGAAAAAAGCATTGCGTAACAGGCCAGCACTTCTGGGCGACGGTGTCTCAAGAGCATTTTTACGTGCCTTGGTACAGCTGACAGCTGGTTACAGAGAAGCGCTGACACTTCAACAGGGGGAACGTATTACCTTCGATCAAAATGCATTCGTCGAGAGCAGACCCTACTCCATGCAACCGTTTCTCAGAAAAATGCTCGAGTTACAAATTTTTCAGCAAGTAAGAAAACCCCCTTTAATGAATCCATTAATCAATCTACGCAAATTAATTTTTGGTTTAAGGGGGAAAAGTGCTATTTCAACAATGACTCCACATTAATGATATTTTATAATTTCTCAAGTCTATTCGATCAACCACTAGGGTTTTTCAATCTTAAAACTAGCGAAAAATGAACGGGAATTTAATTTATCCATAACCCACATAAAACAATTTCCCAAAGATTAATGAGATAATACAAAATCAATAATTTTTCCTCCCCCGTAATCTTAATACACCTCGTAGTTTATAGAGGAAAGACTGCACATGCTCAACTCCGGACTCGGATTCTCGGATGAATTTGAAATGGAGGCTTGCAATTATTCGGACAAGTCGAGTAATAAATTAATGCAACAGTATCGCGAATGGACAAACGCAATGAAAAAAGAGGGCTCGGCATTCTTCCGGAGTGTCAAGGATAAAGCTAATCCCGCTGTTAAGTACGCTGTCAAGTCGGTTAAGGACAAGGGCAAAGATATGAAGACTGCGTACAAGGGATTGAAGTGGAAAGGTATCATTATCATAATCTGGATCAGACGTATGGTGGTTTGAGCGCTGTGTCATACGTTGATTTTTTAATTTTTAGGTCGCTCGAGGGGCAGTGAAAATAGCATGCGCTTCCATCAACCTCGATCTGCCCCGAGCTCACCCACGCTGGATAGACGTACCAGTATGTTTGGAAGTGGTTCGAAATCACCGAGTGGGTTCACAGCGACAACAAGCTATAGAAAAGAACTCAGAATGCGTAATAGTAATGTTCCTGATACGAGGTAAATAGAGGGATCGGGGTGTATGTCATTTAATTTTGTTAAATTCTCCCTAAAGTATATTAATTCTGGTTGAACTATTCATAAAACAAAATCCAATATAAATCACCCGGTAAATATATAGAATAGCGATATAGAAAATCGACTTTTATGATTCATTTGAATTTAATTTAATTTTTACGTTCCCTGTCTAGTTTTTTTGAATAATTTTTTTTATATGAAAAATTTCGGATTTAATTTCCTCAGTAGGAAACAATACTCACCGTTGAGTCCAAGTTCTCCAGAGGAGCCGGACTCACCTCCAGAACGCTTGAACATAGATCTCATGAATGAACTGCAGGACGTCATCTTTCCGAATACTCCGCCTGTCGATCGAACCGTAAGTAACTTCCCACACACCCTGTCATTAATCACTGTTTTGTTTTCATCACCTCGATGGCTTTCTTTATCGTGCAAGGTTTACCCAGTACATGCAACACGTTTTCTTCATTTTTCAATGCTCTGTTCCGTTTTCCTTCTGTTTTTTTTTTCATTTTTGGTGAGTTCATTACAGAGCTGGGTACCATACCGTGAACACCAACTATTTACAACTAGTGATGGGTATTTTTTACAATGAATGAACGCTATTCATTCATTCTTAGCCCTAAAACTAAAATAATATGCTATTCATTCTTTTTCGCCTCTTTAAGTACTTTGACGACTAGAATATCCATTACAAATTATGAATTATTATCTCAAGTGTTATTTTACCCAGCTCTGTTCATAAAGCATTAGATTGAGTGTTAGTTTTTTTTTTGTTTTGTGGATAAAAAATTTCAGTTGAAACCAGTGCGCAGTTTAGACAGCTTGAGACCTGCATGGAGCGGGCGCTTGCGGCACGGCTCACCCTCATCCATCCCCACGAGTGATGCAACCCAATCCCCAAAACATCCCCTCAATTGTCTCATTCCCCCATGTCAAACGATACCATCAAAACTTGCCAAAAAAACAACTGAGAGCCCCATCAAACATAGTAAATCACACGATAAACCAATAAAAGCTGAATCACCAGTTGTGAATGAGTACATAAATCCCATAACAATCACAAATCCATTCGTGAATGGTGTAACAACCCCCAGTAATCCATTTCGCGGCGACATATTTCAAGTCGATGATGAATCAAAAGTTACGAATGATCCGTTTGACACCAGTCAAGTGCATTTACCACCTCTCCTACCAAAAGTATCGATTGAAGCCCCGAATGTTTCCACAAGTGGTAACACTCCTCTCACGTTAAAATCCGACCTCTGCTCAACTAAAATTAAGGTAATTCACGTGCATTTTTTTATTTTACACAAGAGTTTTATATTATTGCCCCTCAAACCTGATGATTGAGAAATTAAATGTCAAGACTTATTTTCCCATAAATGTTCGACGTAAACTGTATATCTGTCATAAAATACCTATTGACCCGTTCAATTAATCCCGAAAATACTAATCAAAATATCTAACAGGTAAATTTTAATTTAGGGAACATCAGAAGTGCAGGATCTAATTCGTCTAGACTCAACAAACAGTGACGACGACTTCGACCCTCTTCTCTCAAAGTCCTTTATGGATCCAAAACAAATGACTCAATCTCTGCACATACCCCAGATGGGTGAGGGGCTGAGCAATCCCCTGTATCCCTATTTTTTACCAAAACACAATAGCAATGACTGCAGTCATGGTGCCAATTCCGCCGAGAAACTCGGTGACTTTGATTTGCTCCAGGAATACGGTTTGGATTTTAATAAATTCAATGTTTCGAATGGTGCAGCCTCGACGAGAAGAGGCACCACGTGCAGCCAGGATAAGGTTCCCAGTGATAGTATCGACGATGTTTTCAGCACATCCTTCACAGCATCGACGACAAAGTCCCAGAACAACTGGACGAAATTCGATTGAAATCGTTAGAAATTATGGAATTTCCATTGTCCCCAGCTTGACAGCCACTTCCGCGGACATATCATAATTTGTACATAAGAGTAAGTCCATTGATTCAGTTGTTTAATTGATTATGTTTTCCGTTCAAATTTCGACCAATGAAGATGGCGCCATTCGTCCTAACTACTCGGTATCCAACTCGTAATTTTTTGATAATTTTTTCTCTTATCTATAGTTGAGACAAGGAACTGTTAAAACGAATTAATTACTGGTTGAAATTGACTGATTTGATTTCGTTGTGGTATTCAGATAATATTGATAAAATAGGGAAGAGAAATTTGAACGAAAAAATAATCTCCGGAATACAACTCGAGCTTCAAAATGCATCGGATATTCCCCCCAAAATACAGGAAATTTTGATGAATGACGTGTTCATTTATCTGCAACGAACCTATTGGGAAATATCCAATAATTTCGGAGCTCTCGTGGTATCATAAGTGATGGTAAACCAAGAAATTATACGAGATGGTTGAATAGGTGATAATTGTTGAGCAAGCGAACAATTAACGTTCATTTATTGCTTAAATTGCGTCAATTTAAAAAACAACACAGTGTAAATAATTTTTATAGTTGAATCAAATTGTTTGTTACTGAAGATTTTTTTGTCCCCAGTTTTAACGAGCCAATTAAAACTTAGTGATGAAATTAATTAAATTAGCCAATACGTTGATATGTATATTTTAGAGAGCATCTATATTCGAATATAATATGTCATGAGACGATAAAAGTATGGTCTGATGAATGTGGCTTTATAATCACATTAGTCATGCGATATTTTATTACCGTATGACATATACTATGTTATGTCATTAGGCCCGAAAATCACAATTTACAATTGTGGTTTATGGGGCCTAATGGCATAAATACATATGATGAATGAATTATTGGCGAGTGCCAATGTGGACAGGATTTTACACTGAAAAAAAAATCAACGACAAAGATTATTACGATTTCATCATGAGACCAGTGCAATTTCTATTGCCGAGTTCAATTAAATTTACAACAATAGAAAGTACTAATCATAAATTAATGGGAAGTGATGAACAGAGAAATACTCGAATTTATCGAACTTTTTTTTGCTCGAGGATAACTCTATCTGATTACGACTCATTATCTTCCATTAATTAATTTTTCTAGTGAAGTGGGGAAAGAGGATAAATCGATTCAAATTTGCGATTGTAAATTGTAGTTTTGGATGAAAAAAAACTTCGAACACTGTTCTATCTTAAAGTATATTATTTGACTCTATGTGCATTGAAAATATCGGTTATCAGTTCATTGAAAATCACCAGCTGGAGAAGTAGGTCTGATTATTAAGGTCTTTACCTACTTTCTATTCCAAGATATTTGCAAATTATTTTGAAAAACCGAGTATCTTCTTTCACCACTCCCCTATAGCGTCGTACTACGATTTAAAATTTTTAAAACTATTAAATACTGTAAACTTGCATTGTATACCATTTACCGACAATATCTTTTATAATAGAAAACAACGCAGAACTACCAAAAGTGAAACTGAATGAATTAGCACAAGAATAAACAATACTGAAATTTGAGTAAATATTGTATTTATTTGTTGCCGACCTTATTTAACACATGGACTGTTATTTTATTGCGTAGGGGAGAATGTCCAATCCAATTAATTTCGATGCATATCTCCACTTCTAATGAGTAAATTTTCATAAACTTTATTTGTAAAGAAGCTCAAGAGCCGTAAAAAGGTAATAATAATTTCGAACACCATTTTAAAACTATTTCTATAAAAAATATAGTTATTATCTCGTCAAGAATAAGCAGTACGAAAACGTCTGACCCATAATGTCCGTATCTACTTTACATCTCCCAAGGTCTGCCACCATCTATCCCTTTTCACTAGTTGTCAATATCCTCGAAATACAAATTAACATTTTTACAAACAGGTCATGACTCTATTGTATATTATTAACCGACAATATTTTTTATAATAGCGAAATACCCAAAACAACCCCAGGGAAATTAAGTGAATTACGTACGAAGAATAAAGTGCTCTGATATTTGACCAAATGTTTGTTTTTATTAACTATCGACCCGTGACTCCCTATTACCCAAATTTGAATTGTATGAAAGTACAGTCTACGAGTTGACAGAACCGGTCGCCATGGATACTGCGGCACCATGGCCGCTGTTCAACAGTTCACCAGTAGCTGTCGTGAAGGGAGGATCGCATAAACAAATGTCCAGCGTTCACTCTTCCTTACTAAATTCAGATAAACAAAATCAGAAAAGTGCAAGTGAAAGTGAGAGTCTCCACGTGCAGTTACTTCAATTCGATGTTTTCCACTGGATCTCTGCACTCAGGTGATTTTGAAAATCGGAAAACTACCCTTGAAATTAGCCCCCGAGAAGTTTTGATGTGTTATTTTTCTTTTCGAAATTGATTTTCGTTGTATTTTGCAAATAAACAATGGGTACACGTGCCTGAGACCCAGAGAGATGACGAATTCCAGTCTCAGTCGCATCGAACGTTGGTTTATACTCCTGAGAAAGCAAGAAAATCCATATTCTTGCGTGTCGGGCTCTCAGAAGATGGATCGACACGTAAGAAAATGCAAATTTTTTGAACACTGGAACTGGTCTAGTGTCCCAGTTAGTACTGGAAGCTCAGGGAGTAGTAGATCGTCCGATAGTGGCCATCAGTATTGTTCTTTGGAACAAGAGACATGGTCTTGGGGTATCCAGGTGTATCTAAGGAAGTCGCTTGATCGATAGCGAATCTTTATCGCGTGCCTGGGGTTCTTGGGGTTTGTGGTTTCAGAATATATCGTCTTTCGTGTGTCCCACATAATTTTGGACTTTTTGTGAGTATTGTTTCAAGACTCATTGATATCACATGAGGACGGACTCCTCATTAATTCATGAGACGAGTAAAAAAATGGCAAAATCGAAAGAAAAATCAATTTACGTAACATCCATTCGACAGTAAAAACGATTACATCAAACTGCTAAAGTCAATACTTGGCATCAATTTCTCGATAACAAAAACAAATAAAATTTCTTGAAAATACTGACGGTTTATCGTCGTCGGTGCTGCAATCACCGGAATATTATATGTGCAACAAAAACACGTAATAATTTTTGAGTCCCTAAACACTTCATGTAATTTAATTGTTCTTCACAATTTTCATTGATCTTTGAGTCGAGAAAGACAACTGCGTCAATGCCTGGCTATAAAATAGTAATAAAATCCTTAGAAATTTTAAATTTTGTTTGTCTCTCAATAAAGGGGAAATGCCCTAATTTTTATGTTCATTAGTGGAGCGTAGCTCTGCCTGATTAGGGCTCATTATCTTCCAAGGAATAATTTCATAGAGAACTGGGGGACACGCCATCAGCCGATATTTTAAAAATATATCAGCTCTATTAAAAATGAAATTAAGTAAATTCCCCCTTAGGGGATAAGGATAAATGTTGGTAGCCTTTGACCTTTTCCATAATTCCTATCTCTAATTCAAAAATCGAACTCAATGATAATTTCGTTGGGATTGTAATCGAATATGTCCTTTGATGATTGTATTTTCAGTTTTATAACTTGGTTTTTGTGGTATCATCAATAATAACGCGTTCATTGACCTCTCCACATAATCAATGGGCCACACAAATCAATTTTAGTGTCACGACCTGGTTTACCTAAAATAATAACGCGTTTGATGCGTAAGTATAGTAAAACAATGATAAATTACCTTTTCAGTAGTCCCACTACGTCGACTCAGTCAATTCGTTCAATTCCCCTGCGAGTTGTCCACTCATACTGTCCATAGCACACTTTAATGTTTGATTGAGGTGGCAAGTTCCGTGGGTAGGGGCTTAAATTATTCACCAGTGTGCTCTAACGTCTCCTACAGTTTCCCTGACCTCTTTAACGAGGGGAAATTATTTTTGTTGGAGAAGTGGAACCCTAATTGCCATAATTATTCATGCGACGGGATCGTGGGGGGTTTATGACAGTTTATCCTCTTTATCGCAGCGAGTTATTCTTTCCCTATCCCCACACAAGTCAAAGAATGCTCGTCATTTTCAAAAAGAGCAGGATTTTATGATTTCGATACCATTACTTTGAAAGTAAAGGGTCAATCAATATTTTTAAATTAATTTATATTATTTATTCATTCATGATTACAGAAACATGAGGGGTAGCAACTCGTCGAGGAGGAAAGTTCGCATGCGCTCGTAGGTTTTTACTTGTCAACAAATAGATGAAGATGAATCGGTACATAACGCTCAATCAACTGGGCGATGGGACTTTTGGGTCAGTTGTCCTCGGACAGAGGGTCGACACTGGCGAGAAAGTTGCCATCAAGAGGATGAAGAGAAAGTACTACTCCTGGGAGGAGGCCATGAATTTACGCGAAGTCAAGGTATTTTTTGGAAATAATTTACCCTTTGGAGAATTTCTTCTCGTCTGGTATTTATGATGTTTTTTCTATCTAGTCCTTGAAGAAGTTGAGTCACGCGAATGTCGTCAAACTCAAGGAGGTCATTAGAGAGAACGACATTCTATATTTTGTTTTCGAGTATATGAAGGAGAATCTTTACCAATTGATGAAGGATAGGTGGGTTTCATAATCTAAAGGAAATGCAATTTCCTCGAGCGAATTGAGATTCGATACGTCTGTTATTGCTTTTTAATGGAACTTTATATAAGCGGTGTTTCTGTTCAGGGATAAATTATTTCCTGAGCCAGTAGTGAGGAATATGGTGTACCAGATCCTGCAGGGTCTGGCATTTATGCACAAACATGGTTTCTTCCATCGAGATATGAAGCCGGAGAATCTTCTCTGTATGGGACCTGAATTAGTGAAAATCGCTGATTTTGGGTTGGCCAGGGAAATACGTTCTAGGCCTCCCTACACCGACTACGTATCAACTAGATGGTAATTACCCTATTTTACTTCTAGTTCCTGTCCCCATTGCCCCTGAAAATAGTGAAGTAATAGCTCTCCTAGAACGCGATCCAGAAATAATATTAAAAAATAGTTTCCCGAGTATTTGAAACCCTTTCCAATGACAGATAAATATAAATACAGGTACAGGGCACCGGAAGTGCTTTTACACTCAACCACCTACAACAGTCCCATTGACATTTGGGCAGTTGGTTGTATAATGGCAGAGTTATACACATTCAGGCCATTATTTCCTGGAAAAAGTGAAATCGACGAGATCTTCAAAATTTGCGCAGTAATAGGAACACCGGACAAGGACGACTGGCCCGAGGGCTACCAATTGGCCTCAGCAATGAACTTTAAATTTCCCATTTTACCGAGAACACCCTTGAAGGACCTTATTCCAAATGCCAGCCAGGAAGCGATTGTTATAATGGAGGACATGATGGAGTGGAATCCGATCAAAAGACCCACCGCACAACAGGCACTCAGGTATCTTCAACAAAGCTACCCTTAATTTAAGGAATCCTCGTTTGTGTTACAATACGGTGCATTGATCACAATGTTGTGTGCGTTGCCTCCTAGGTATCCCTACTTCGAGGTGAACAATGTCACGAGAGTCGTCAGTGGCAGAAAGCTGGGAAATGCCCAGAGGGAGATGGCGATTAATAAAGTCAATTTCCCACCGCCGGGATCGACTTTCAATCAGGATGTTAACAGGAATATCCTGGAGTCTAGGGCTGCGGAAAAAAATCCGGTGCAGGTGCAACCGATCTTGCCACTTTTGAATCATAATAGGAAACGGGAGAGCCTGCCGAGTTGGGAGGATGAAGAATATATTAATTCATTGGGGTAGGTAACTGTTAATTGTTTAAGAACAATTTTTCCGAGATTGTATTGTTATAGTATATTGTTCGATATATTACGGAGCAGCTCTACCAGAAAGTTCCTCTTAAATTCGTTTGTTCACCGATGATATTTCCATAGGAACAAACTACTTTCTGATAACACGAGTGCTAAACTCGTATCAGATCGTGTCTACAAAGAGAACAGAGTCAGCTGGAACGAGGAATATGGAATTGAAAATCAAAAGCAGTTGAATGCTAGTTGGGTGACTCCAGCCTGGAACGATGCTGTGCCATCCAGAAACTGGAATAACACCCAGACGAATCCCAAAAATACCAGGAAAGTTTCAGCGAAACAGCATTATCTCAGTGTCGCTCGGTACGTCGCTGGCCAGAGCACAAACTTATCCTCCAGGTATCGATTGTATCATGCATGTGTCAATAATCGTCATCCCGAGCCTTCGAACCGTTTATCTATCAATTTTCCGATCCCATTCAATTCTTTCATTTCGTTAAATTTCAGTTTTGATCCAAATTTCAAGTTTTCAGAGAATTATCTCTAAATTTGTGATTAATAGGAATGGTGAAGGAGAGGGGGGTCGATCGAGAATTGTTCTGAATGGTTTGGGAGCCCAACCGACCCCCGAGAAGCTGGCAGAGGTTTCCGACTCCTTCTGGGGTCAGAGAGACAGTATTGATAGCCAAACGACACTCCACTATCTTGCGAGGAACCGCTACATCGCGGAACAGAATGGGAGAATGCCTTATCCGAGTGTTTATGGCACTCAGGCCATCAGTAAGTATGAATTTTAATTAATTAATTGTAATAGGACTGTCGTCAATTGCAAGAGAATTTAAAGGAGCCACAGAAACAATAGAAGTAAATTGCAATCGATTTTACAAATTTCTCTAGTAAGATATTTTTTATAGAATTTAATAAATGCTTGGTGATAATAAAGATTTTGTCTTTCCAGAAGCGCCTAACAAAACAATTATCCAGCCAAATTTATTTGGAAGTGTGTTAACGTCACGTCCCAGTGGTGGAGTCCACGGCAGAACAGACTGGGCGGCCAAGTACCTCAAATAACCCTTCCCCTGGAAGGTCCGACTGTGATAAAACTAAATAAAAGCCCTGATAAGCTCCTCCACTCCGGAAAAGCCCAAAATTAAGCAGACCGAGAGGGTCCTCAGGACATCAAGCAAAAAATATTCTTCAATTAAATAAATCATCATAGATTTACTTTATTTGTACATACCGAATAACCACAGGCTCTCGATAAACAATATTCATCTCACGAACTTAGAACGTTATCAACAAGTACAATGCCATTGTAATTACCAACATAATGTGGAAGTGTCTCCCGTAAAAGTCGCAGTGTTGGATCAATCCCGTAGAATTGAGGAGAGTATTCATTGAATTATCAATTTTTTTAACGAGATTTTATTTATTATTTCAATTCAATGATTTTTCATTTATCATTATTTATGTGATTTCATTTTTATACATACAATAATAATTATTTACCCATTTTAAAGGTGCAATTTTCATTTCGAACATTAATTAACTCGCAATAACGACTTAGTTCGTAATTTATTTGTCCTCATTAAAACATACCTCCAATATTTCGAATTTCGAAAATACATTGGTGTTTTTATCGAATCAGGGAATGATTTTTAGCCTCGTTATTATTATTGATTTACTTATTATTAAAAAAATAATATTTCCCACAGTTGGCTAGATTTTAGTTCAATCACGATATAACTGAGGGAAACTTTAATTCGACGGATGATAAAAATTTCTAAGGAAGATATATGTGGAAAAACCCAATGATTTTTTCATTGAGGATATCCGAGGAAACAGTCACATACGAACAATACAAAAGTTTGACAAAAAACATTTTTAAACCATCTTTTCTAAAGATAAAATTATTTTTTATGAATAACTAACACATAATTAACACTCTCCTTCACCCATATTTCCCACATTTAGTAAACAATCCTATCCATATTTAAAGCTTTACTAAGGAACAATATCCTACAAAACAAAGAAGAAAATAAATAGAAAGGCAAAAGCTACTTGGATATCCTCAATATCTCCAACAGCCATTGTCAACCATCGTTGAATATTAATCGTCAACATCCCTAAACATTTCTAATTATCCTGACGACCCTCACTATCTTCCAATTTTCTCCTCAAGCTCCCAAGTTCAATTTCCTCCGGAATCACCCCCTACTATCTACCCTTCCAGCCCCCCCTCCCCCCCAACACTATGCATTACAATCAATCTCCAAAGAATCCACAAAAACCTCAGATATGTGTGTTTTGTACTGGAAGTAGAAATAAAAGACACCTAAAATCATGAAAACTCAACGAAGAAAAATCGAAAAATGTTCCCCAAAATAAAATCACCCTTTAATGCTGAAGGATAGCATTACTAATGGTGGATGATGCATTAGAGAGTACCACGGGTATAGCCGTCGTGGAATTAAAGGCAACAGTCTCGAGTAAACCACCAGTCGTATTAGCAACGACTGATGTAGTAAAAAAAGCCGTCAATGCAGTGGTTGCAGTGTTCCTCAGGCTTGGAATTTTCGTAATTTTCTTTACAGTGGCTTGAGTGGTACTTGCAATCATTGTCACTGTCGTCGTAGTGGAGTTAAATGACTCGATGACACTCGTTGGTAGTGCCTTGGAGCAGAGTTGCTTGATGGTAATGGGCTGGCGAAGGAAGGCGTCGAGAACGTAAGCGAGAAGCGATCCCAGGGTGAGTCCAGTGGTGTAGGACAGAGTCATGATGTTGCCGGTGAGTTCCCGGTGCTGTTCGGGAACTTTACTGGGTGCCTGGATCATGGGTACACTCCCCACGATCCCGTTAGTCAGCCCGAGGAACCAGGAGAATAGCAGGGGGTATCCCTCACCGGCGAGAATGGGATTCTGTCTGGGTATCGCGCACAGGAGGAACAGGGGAATGAGAACTACCCTTGCTATAGCAAAGTAGAGTAGTTGACTTCGTGTCCATTCGTAGGGGATCGACGCCAGCATTTTGCCGAGAAGGTCCGCTCCGTTGAATGTCGCCATCAAAATCACTGGCATCCAGGACTCGAACTTGCAGGAAATTATCTCTGAGACGATCCCCGGGTAGAGACTAAGGGTCACGAAGTACGCTATACCAATACTTCCCATGTAGGGGAAGATGAGCTTTGCGACTTCCAGTCTTGCTAGCAGCCCTCCTGGGGAAGCCAGAGAAAATCATTCATTGGGGTGAATTTCACTGGATTAAATTCAAATGCGCTTACGTTTAATTCCTGACCAGGGTTTGCCCCCCTGTCCCCCAAAAGTCCCCTTCATCACAACGACATCCTCAACCTTGTAAGTGGGTCCAGCACTTCCAGGGGCATTTCCAGATGGTGCGTTGGGTTCATAAACCGGATTGCTGAATGAGAAAGCTGAGTACTGCGCCCCACTGGCGTCTCCAGAGGTAGCTTCTGGCCCTAGGGGACTCGTCTGGAGTTTCAGAACTCCGTACTGACCTTTGGACAGCTCCCCTACCTGGTCCAGTGGATCCATCTGTTATCGTAATATCAAAAAGCATCACGAAGTGCCGGGAGATTTGTCTGCACGTTAGCGGAAATTTCACTTACTAGTCCAACGTCTTCGGTGGGCTCTAAGGTTATTGTATTTCGCTCTTGACAGAGGTTCACGTAGAACTTCACAAAGTCTGTTTTTCTCAGAATCCTGTGGAGAATTGAGCAAAAACCTATCGTCATGATGGACAGGGCGAAGAACATTGATGTGTTTCTACGCTCGTCGTGCACTAGGGACTTTGTTATTATTCGATTCATTGACACCCAGAGACCAGCAGCACCTTGAATCAATTTATTAAAAGGATTTATATAAGAAATGCTGAGTAAATCATTTAAATCGTTGGAAAAAAGTAGAGTTTCATGGAAATTATTAGATCCTCACTTTCTCCAGTCATTACTGCCTGTGTATATCGGCTCGGTAGCATCGAAGTATATCCATAAAAGCTCGATTGTTGCACTATAATTAAAAATAATTGATCAATCCCGTCTCGCATGGCGTACGAAGAGAAAAAAGGTAATGAGGATTCATTCGATTATAGTCACCTGTGCACCCAACTGACACAACAGCGACAGCAATCAAATTGATAGTGTATGATGAAGTCACCTCAAAGAGTTCCCACCAGATCTCTGAGACAAGCACGAATTGGAGTGTAAAGAAGGACACTAAATATCCAAAGATTATCCTCGTATTGAGGGAAACAGTCTCTACAAGAATATTGTTAGCACAAACAGCGAAAAATGCCATTGTTATATAAACAACAGATATGTCAAAGACGATCGTTGTGCCTGGGTAGCGAGTTTGGAAGTAGTCAACGGCGCTGATGAAGCTGTAAGAGGAAATAATGGCTTTGTAAGAACAATCATTAAAAATAGTCTAAGCACATCTTCAAATGTTAATGACTTATTGTACTTTCAATGGATTTAATTTTTTTTCCCCGTGGAAAGTGCAATCAACTGGCTTTGAAAGGATCTTGTACTCAGCTGAACTAATAACATCATCTCTGAGTTCAGAGTCAAGTTCAAACTACTAAAAAAATTTTGAAGACCCCATTTTATCCCAACATTTCTGGGACTACCTTTATAACTTACAAATATTAAAGCATCTCAGAGTGTTTATTCTATTTTCTCAACCAAATTCATCTACTAAACAGGTCAATGAAAATTTCCTCTGAATCTCGATCTTCCTCAGAGATTTGCAAGCTCATTATCCAAAAAAAAAATCCAGTTAAAGTCTCTCATGAAATTCAACGCAACCGAAAGAATTACCTGTTATACGGTAAAAGGAATCCCACACCAGCAAGTATAAGAGCAAGATAAATAAAGCCATAGCGATCAACCGGGGGTGTGAGATGATTGAGCCCATTGTTGGACTTGAACTCGTTCATACCCCTTGCTTTGCCAAGCTGCACGTAACCCCGGCTAAGGTTTTCATCCATGTTCTCCTTGATTTCTCCTCAATGTCGCACTATTGTCAATCAGAGAAAGCACTTGTCTTCAGGGCTCCATTGTCCCGCAACAATCCTCCTGTCACTAGCTGGCTCGACGACGCTGCGTCCAGATGCACTGTCTCGGTGCTGGACCACCAGATTGCTATATCTTCCACCGGGTACAACTTTTTTTATCTATATTTTTTCTATTTGCACTCTCGACGGACCCATCAAATGCCCCGAGCTTTTCAAGTATGGCGGTATTGATTTCTGCGCATGTGTTCGGCTGTTTTCGGAAATCATCGGGTCCGACAAGCGCCGGATGAACCGGAGGGCGAGGGGGACGTCAAGTAGCATATTTACAGGTTTTGAGAGGATTGTTTAATTATTAAGTGTACAGTGAGAATAATATTATAATTAGATACAGATGACACATGACGATTATGTCACTGCCAAAGCAGTGGACAAGGACCTCGGGACGTCATCCGCGGCGCCGTGTGTTCCAGTTGTGGTGCACAGAGGTCGTCACTTACAGATACCGTGAGTAAGGTATGATATAGGGAGATCCAGAAGCCGAGAAAAATGCGAAAGACGTAAAAACGGATATTAACATATTTCGGGAGCTGTAGAAAAATCGCAAATCGTCTCACAAATTGAGTACCCCGTACTCCGTGGTGAGGCCTTACCGACAGGCACGTCCACCATCCTAGTTCATGCGCCACCACTACGAAATTTTGCGGTTGATGTCACTCCATAAGCATCAGCAACCCTCGTTATTATCTCTGTTAGTGCTTCATCAATTTTTACTTAAAATAAGTAAAAAAACACTTTTTTGATGAGACCGAGTATCACTTACGATGAGGTTTTGAATATCTCTCGGTACTTCGAAAAATTAGATTTCAGTCCCGGAATAACAAACAACCCCCTCTTTGATGTACAAGTTATCCTTGTAGCTCATGTATTGTATCGCAAATAATTACAAACATATAATTATGGAGATCAAAATTAATGAATTCCCCCTACCGAATTCTACTTAAACTCTCTATCATTTTCCTTTCCAATGTCTTTATCATTCTCGGTTAGTGGCAGGGTTGCACTCCATTAGGCACTTACATAACGAAGTAATTCTGCAAATATTAGAAATATTCCAATTAGTCATTTTATTCAATTGTTTGACAAAGAGTTGAATAGCAAATTCAATCTTACGTCAGGAGCTGCTCGGTAGAAGCATTTGCTAGCCTCGTACACTTGATCGCATACATCTCCGGGTATTGTTGGCTCTGAAAATTGATAAATAATATGATAAATAATGATAAATAATTCCTCCGGTAAATTGCGTATATTCGAGGAAAATCTCTGACTTACTCGTGTCCTTACACGCGGAGATGACTTTATCGAGGATTTCTTTGTAAGCAGGTGGTGCCAGTTTAGTCAGTGCATCGAAATTGACTCCCTTCCTCGAAACCTATGGAAAGCATTACATTAAAATTATTCTCCAGAATTGAAAAGTTGCATTTCAAATGTGATATTTTTTTTCATCAGAAGTTGATGCAAATCACTTGTGTTTGTTTCATATTTCTTTCAATTTCTATATGGATTTTGTCACTGACATATCAAAACAGAATTATTCTGAATTCCCAAGTCATAAATAAGTCATAAATGGAGGGTTTAACTTGCAACGAATTAAGTACTTCACGTACTGCAATTCTTCATTGATTAATTAATTTGTAAATTCTAATTCTTCATTACTTACAGCACCAAACTGAGCCAGGGTGCACTTCAGGTAGCACTTGAATTTCGGATCGTCAGTGAAATCGCCCTTATTTGCTTTCACAACCCATTCTGTTAAACAAAATAACCCATCACTTCCAGGAGAATTCAATTCTGTTGAAAGAGTGCGTTCCTAGAGATAAATTACGATATGCTCACCATTTTCAGCGCCACTTTCTTCTAGACATACTCTTCTCACTTCGGGTGCGATCTCTTTGAATTCCGGGGGTATCTCCTAAAAAGAACGTTAAAGTTTTAGCATAAAGGGTTCACATTGGATTAAATTTTAAAGGGATCCTAATATCGATCATCAATACGTGGTGAGCGAGCCATCAGGAAAATTAAGCAAAATGGCTGGACAAACACCCACATTGTCTTGAATTTAATTATTTTGTATCTAATATGGAATGTTATTGCTATTATGTATAATCATCACTAGATTATGTTGTTACTCACACCAGCCCTGATGGCAGCCACCAGACACACCGCGATGAAAGCACTGACAATATATTTAACCATATTTACTGGATATGAGTCAATTAGTGATCGTCTAAGTATCAACTTACTCTCAGGACTGTTAATAATACCTTCAAAGCAGGCATTTTATACTGTGAAAGTGAATCACGCACTAGTTCAGAGACGCACGATATGTCATCTTAGATATACCGATTATCCTCGGAGATGGGGCAGAAAAAATTATGTAAGAAAATTGCTAATTGTTGACATTGAACATCAGATTAAATTGATTTTATAGCTATGGAAATTTTCTCTAATAAAAAAATTATATTCGCCATTGACTTCTAGACATCTCCAAACAAGTTTTTGTAGGTATGATTTCATTGCAATACAATACGATTTATGATTGAAGAATTTCATGGATTTATAACTTACATGTGAACAAGGAAATTCACTGGAGATGGTTACGATAAGGAATTATTATGAGGGAATTAGCATTGGTGATTATGCAATGATGCATAAAAAGTTGTTCAATGAACTTGCTGTATCATTATGGCCATCCAGACGGTCGTCACCGCTTTGCAAAGTGATTGTTTTATGGGGCAGTGTCAATCAGTTGAGACAACATGGAGGGAATAATATCAGACGAATTGATGATTGATTTGAATAATAAAAGAGTGAGTCCTAAGTTCAATCTATTGAGATTTTTTCTATTGAATTTCTTGGCCTCATGTTTAGTTAATTTGGTCATTCTATTCTTTTCTGGAAAGCACCCCAAAGCTGATCTGAAAATTTTCTCAAATTTGAAGGAGAATTCCGTCGAGACATTTGATTTTTCATTTAAATTCCTTCGCATGTAATTTCTCAAATTACCGTACACTTCTTGCCACTGACTAACAGCTCAATTATTGCAGGTCAGTGAAGGCCAGCTCGTAGAAATTCTATCCTGCTGTGGCAGAATCGACATTACCGTCGACGATGATAAAAAAATTGTTATTGTCAAATTTCAGAATAAAGGTCATGTCGTCAGGTCGGTAGATCACTGGTGTCATAGATGTTTAATATTAATGAATAGTTTTTTATTTTCTTAGAACGTTGACGACTCGCCTGGTTTCTTATCATTTCAATGGCTCTTGGAAGAGCCTCTCTCCGAAATCGGAAATACTGAGTGGTGATTCGCCGATTGAAAAATTACCAGGGGATTGCCTCATTAAGATATTCTCATTTCTTTCGATTATGGAAAAGCTGATGGTCGAAAGAGGTAGGACAGCGAGAGCTGATCAATTATCCCCAGGCTCAAAATTCTGCAATTTTCGCACTTTTAAGTTTGCAGACGATGGAGAGAGATCGGACTAGAGGGCTGGCCGGAAGTGAAGCAGCTAAGGATATCCTCGGAGCTAAATAGATTTACTCCATCACAACTGGAGCAAATTTTTTTGAGATGTGGGCGATTTTTGAAGCTCCTGGCAATCCCAGTGATAAGCGAAGAAACTAATTGTCTGCCACTGGTGAAGCAGCACTGTCTCCAGATCAATGAGCTAGCAGTCGATTTTAATTTTAAATCATTTTCCAAACTTCAGACGTACTGTGAAAATTTGACTGAGATATTTACCGCAAGTGAGAGATTGACATCAGTTAAGATATCGGGGGTTCACCCGAATTTTAATTATGAGTGTTTGATGGGACTTCCAAAAAATCGAATCACAGAACTTCGACTCTGTGCTCGATCTCTTGAATATGGAACGCCTCTTAGCCTTGTGAGTATTTACGCTCATAAAAAACTGTTGGAGTTTCAATTATTTTTTAACAGCATTCAGACGAGATTTTTCCCATCCACCTTTTAAACTGAACTTTTACAGCAATTTTCTTGATTTCTACGAATTTTCAAGAGGTAATTGAATTACAAAAAGCAATTATTATTCGAATTTATGGAAATTGCATAATAGTCGGGGCAAAACGGGGTGGGGTAAACGGATGCTGGGACAACTGATCATCCTTGAGTTTTCGTAAATATATCGATCCTTTACTGTCAGTTAATCTCCAGAATCTCCATGGATTCGACTCCCTGGAAGAACTTGAACTCAAGGGCTTCGTGATAGACGAAAAAACTTTAGTCGGATTGGAAAATCTGAAAAATTTGACCACTCTCAGTTTTGTCAACAGTCAAGTTCATGTCAATCATGTGAAGAAGATTCCGAACTTGGTTAAGCTCCAGCAATTATCGTTGGAGAATATAATCAGCGAAGTTGATGATGAAGACTTGTCAGAAATAGCGAGGAATTGCAGAGATCTTTTATCTTTGAATATAAATGGTGAGTGTCATGTGGACATCGAAACATATCGAAATCTAAATGGACTTGGACTGATTTTATGCAAATTTTCGATTTGTCCCGTAGGATTGGATAGTCTGACAGATCGATGCTTCGAGCCGATATTCCACCTAGAGTTCCTCGAAAATTTGGAGATGATGGGGTTGTCGAGGGTGACAGACGCCGCAGTCCTAGGATTATTTAATCTTAAGGAACTGCGCTGTCAGGATTGTTGTCGAATTGGAAATAACGGCTTAGTTGGACTGATTAAAAATTCTCCAAATCTATCAAAATTGTGGGTAGATGGACCGCTAATTACCGAAGATTTCCTTATGAATGTTAATGATGTGATATCGCATCGCAGCAGTGGAGTAAGACTCCACCTCCACTTGCATTCAGATGCAGAGGATTGGGAGCAGCCGCGCTATTTATGTCCATTATTGATGCTGATTTACACTTGGTGAACGTCAACTCGTTACTTCGAATGATTCATTCGATTAACAATCAGTTTCATATTACCACGACATCACAGAAAGTTCATTTGTTAATACTGTCAGAACTACAATAAACTAAAATTTGATTTTAATTTTGCTGAAACTCATTTCTTTCATTTGTGAAATATGTGAATATTGCGGAACACTTTATACTTATAAGAGAGAAAGAGCTACTCTTGATAATTAAAAAGGGACGAAGCTGATTGGCCAGGAGTTTGGGTATTAATTAAGTGTATTTTTTCATATACTAATTTATTTCATATTTATACAACGATCAATGATACAGACGCTTGAAAAGCTGGCGAGTGAAACCAAACAAAGTCAGAAGTAATCGATAAAAATCACTGTCGATATTAGGAAGTTGAAGCTATATACAAATATGATATGACTTTCGAAAAAGAAAATTACCTGGTGAATAGTGTATACGTATGGGAGAGTCGATTGACGAGTGTAAAACGTTTCAATAACAGCCGTCAACTAAAAAGGCTCAACTTCATTGACGAAGATTTTATGTACTAGATTATCATGTAGAAAAATTGAATTGTTCCAAACTTCAATATTTGTGCTTGTGTCTGTGTTTTCTCGCGGGTGACGAGGGGCTGCTGCCCCGATGTTTTACGTTACTCCTGGGTGGTGGTGGTGGAGACATAGAAGGAGACCTGGCTCGCCTCTTGCGTTCACTTCTGTCGCTTCTTTCACTCCTCTCGCTACCAGGGGATCGTCGAGATGATCTCGACGAGGAGAACACGGGCGATGGAGTCATGCGAATTCTGGGGGGTGATGGCGTCACTGGCGCCCGTTTTCTGTGGGGTGAACGGGATTTTCGCTTACTCCTGGGGGATCTGCTACGCGATCTGTACTTCTCACGCGATTTTGGGGGAGAATTCGGGGAGGTTCTCCTTTTATCTCTGTAGTGAACTGACGAGTCTGAGGAAGCGCTTCTACGTCGTTCACGTCTTCTCTCATCGTCTCTTTCCTCAATCTTGTGGTCTTTCGTATCTCTTTCACTCTGTAAAGCGTACTTAAAACAGAAAATGAATCACATAGTTGATTGGAATAATAATCGATAGCTGAGCAGGTGATTAATGAAGGAATAAATGGACGAATTGTACTTTGCGCTAATGCCAAGCCAGTGGAAAACTACTTTTATCGTAAAATGGAATTTTTATAACATGAAAACAATTCCTTTTTGATGCCCAACCTGTCGAAACCTGTCTCCGAAAACGACATCATCTCAGAAATATAATCAATTACCTTTCTAATGAGTTTCTTCCTGTAATGCTCGACCTGCGCCTGGATGGTCATCCCCGACTTGAGACTCCTCCTGCCACTCTCCAGCTCATCCTGATACTGCATAGTCTTGACCTCAATCTCCCTCAATCTGGTTCGCCTCTCCTCATTGTAATCCCTCCCCCCAGAATCCATGCTAGCATCCTGCGAATTGGAGTCGTCGTTCTGCTCCAATTCCTCCCATTTGCTCGTCGTCATAGCCTGTGCCTCGACCTGATCAGGATCTACAGTCTCCCACCTGGAGGGTACGAATCCTGCCGGCATAATTAGCTTCTTCTCGTTGGATTTACCTCTAGAGTTGGAACGATTGTCGTCATCCATTGGAATGCCGTCAATGTCATCATCCATGGGGATACCATCGATGTCGTCATAATTATTGCTGGGTTGAGGGGTCAATCCGAGCTTCATGGCCCCCTTGAGGAGAGCAGCACCATCAAGAGGTACTCCATCCAAATCCTCGTTAGGATCTCCATCGGCATCTGACAGAGGCGCCCCATCAATATCCTCATCTTCGACGGCTTCTGGCTCGTCAGTCGTGACGAGCCCTAGGAACGTATTCTGGAGTCTGACGAGGAAGTCTCGAGGATAAACTGCCCAATCCTCCCAGGCCCTAAAGATCCTCATTACACGGGCCTTAAAACTCTCGGTTTTCAATTTACTCTCGAACTGTTTACAGGCTTCGTGAACCTACATTAAATAAATTTGTTAAAAACAATAAGTTTTATTATTTCAATTGTGCACGATCGATTTTACATTTCACCATTGAATCGTCAAATTTATTCATATGTAGACTTTTACCTCCACGAATATCCCAAGGAGACGCGCCTCAAACGCCTTCCTGTAGATAGTGGCATTCGTCATCTTGACTCCACAGTTGTGGAGAATATCGGAGATCAGGTAGAGACGTGCAATCTTCTTGCTAACGGGTGTCTGCACAATGCAGAGAGACTCTGCTATGCAGTCACATATTTCTTCAGCTGCTTCTGCGTGCTCAATACAGAACACCATCACTTCTGCTACTTTCAAACGCTCCGGAGAAATATTTCGAAGGAGGTCTTCTAGTCGGTCTCTTTGGCTAGGGATTTTATGAATTATTACATTATATTTCACTATAATTATAGATGATATACCAATTACCTATTCGATAAGCTTCCTCGTCTTGGTTCCTGTCTCTCCTCGACTTCAATTAATTCCTCAGGCATCCCCTGAGTCCACGGATTTATCGGAGGTGGTCTCCATACACTTCCTCCTTTGAACATGCGAAAATCATCCGTCTGCCACTCCTTCTGCCCATCTCCCTGCAGAATTGAATACAACTTCCACCGATAATACGTGTGGGCTGGTGAGTAGTTCTCAAATAAAAATCTGCAATCCCATTGAGAATAAATTGTAAAGCTGTTTCAAGAGTAAAAGATTAAAGCCAATCAGCAATTTTTATAAATTACCTGAACATCGGATTGTTGAGTTCTCTATTCATGATCATGGCCTCGAACATGGGTCCCTCCCGAATGACGAATTCCACCATTCTATGTATCAACATTACTAAGTTCCTAAATGTATGAATGGAGTTTAAAAAAAAAACACTATATTAGTCCTTCTGCTGTTCGTTCAACGTACACGTTGGAAGTCTCCGACTCCACGTCGAAGTTTTGATAGACAAAAGTCAGTGTTATGTGTGGAGGTAAACATACTTACAAAAATTTTTCTTTGTACATTAATGGTAAAATCAATGAAATACCTTTCTGTTGGAATAACCACTTTGACAACAGCATTCTGCAATATCTGTCAAAGCCCATGTCATCACAGTGCAATCAGTGATTATTGTTGTCGTATTTCAAGAGGGGGGGAGTGCCAGAGCCCAATAATGCCAATAATGCGCCCCCGACAGAACGTACGCCGACAAGTCATTACAACATAATTTTTAAGCGTCAATTAGTGTAAGAGTCTTTCCTGATTAATGATTTATGAAAATATTTCGGGAATCACTCATTCATATTCTCCACCCGATTACTCACCCTTCATTATTTCACAACAAACTTCACATTCATTATTGAATAATCGACTGAACGTTATGTAAGTAGTGTACATTTGACATTGTGTCCAACGCTCAGAAGATTTTCCAAATCTCCGACACGTGGGAGAATAAAATTGACGTAATGCAGTTTTTTTTTCTTACAGTAGTGAATAATTTTACCTTTTCAAAGTTTTCCTTTTCCTGGGGGTCCGCGCTCTGGAGGTTGCGGATACGTGGTATCTGAGATTACGTTTCAAAAACATGGTTATATGATTCAACAATAATTATTCTTCTTTAATTATTATTATCGAGTGGTTAATTTGATGATTAAATAATGCCAGTTGATGATGTATGAGAGGTTTCTCATAGTGAATAGTCAATGATATTGTTTCATGATATCAGGATTTTACTATGAGAGAATTGAATATTTTTTTTAATCGAGTGGATCACCAATAGTTCATCGGAGACTTCCTGCAACGCTTTGAGATATTTTTTTTTATCGCATCTACTTGTACTGACACCCGAGCAAATTCAGTCTTTCACTCGTTACTGTTAGGGAACACGTGAGGGAATCTTCCGCCTCGCGGAATCACGTTGTGAATGACACAAATGAGGAGTTGATAAGTATTTCAGTAATAAAACCAAATTCGATTGGATACGTGATTGAGCATTTTTATTAATATTACGCTCGTTTTTAGCTGGGATACCTTGTGTCTATCACGACGGTGTGGTTGAGCGTTGAAGGGAAGGCCGGAGGGTGGTGGTGGTTGGGTGAGCTCCATCAGGGCTGGTGGAATGTAGATTGGATATGGTGGTATTGGCACACTTTTACCCCAGCCCAGTTTCATTTCGTATTGCATTATATCTCGACCTAGTTCAGGGAAAAACAATGAATATACGGTCCAGTTGAGAGTTGAAAAATAACTTGACAAATATCGTAGAGATTCAGCTACATTTTTAACCAATTAATTAACTTTGATGAGGGTATAGGGTACTTCCAGTATCCTGTGACAATTATTTTTGTAAAATAAAATTATTTGACTTACCATTGAGACTTTTCAATGCTCTTTCCCCATCCCGCCTGCTCATGAATGCGACGAATCCGCAATTTCTCTGTCTAGCCTTCTCCTCGTCACTCCTCGGCCACATAATTTTGATGCTAGCTAGAGGTCCGAATTTTCCGAATATCTCCATCAGCTGTTGCTCTGTGATTTTAGGATTTAAATTTCCTAAATACAGGTTAGTGGTGTTGGGATCACCATTATCAAAAGACCCATCTGCAAATCGAAAGGGGTATTAATAATCTTCACCTATTGTCAATATCTATTGTTAATATCAATCATCCGCGATTCTAGATTCGCTGAGTCAAACTTAACGATCGTTCCTTCATTTTGAAGCTTGAAAAAATGTCCCTAAAGTAAGACAAGACTCATGAACGTCGTATCATTTAATCACCAAATATTGTCCACGTTCAGACCTCGAGTGTACTTCCCCCAAAAATCCTGAAACCACCTGAGGAGCATCCACAGACCCTTCTTCCGACAGGATCCAACCAATTAAAATAATTTCTCTTACCTTCAACACACTTCAAGGCAGCCAACATAGGATCCTCCGACTGCGTAGTGATAACATTCTTCACAGCCCCCTTGTACTTGTGCCTCTCCTCCCTCTCCTCCTGAATCATCTTGAGCTCTTCTTTGAATAACTCCAAATTGCTCTTCTTCTTCTCACCCTCCTTCTTCTTCTTTCCAAGTCTGTCAGCTTTGCGTTCATTGCTGCCAAGAAGCTTGGCATACTCCTGTGCCTGTTCAGCAGACGATCTGCTGTCCACGAGTTCCGATATTTTGGACTGTGGTTTATAGAGTTTTCCCTTCTCCCTGGTGTCCTCCTGCCTCTTACCAGCATCGTAAGTACCAGCTTTGACCCAAACTTTACTGGTTGTTTTGTTGGGTGTCTCTTGAAAGGTGGCAACAAACTCCTCAAAGGCTTGAGCAGCGGCTTGCTCTTGTTCCTTCTTCCTCTGCTCCTCCACCTCCTTCTTACTCAACGGTCGCTTGCCCATAGTTCCGATTGAGAATGCCTTGAGCTTTTGCTCAGCGATTTGCTATAGACCATCAAAATAATCGCACGTCGTAATTGAATCCATCAAATTGCATTAAAAAAGATTGATTTACCTTCATTATCGCCTTTTCCGCCATTTCACTAGTTGTATCTCTATATTTAACCTAAAAACCCAACATTGTTACAACACAAATGCTCCGGGTACCCCTGACAAAAGGAGATATCTCTCCCACTGGTCAAATCACTACAACGACAGACAATTATTTTTACGAGGCGGTATAATCTCACGTCAACTGATTAATAAATTCTTAGCGAACGAAATCAATGGTAGAAATTGAAAAATTCTTGCCAGGTGGAGGGTTCTCCGTTGTGCCTCACACAACTGAATTGGTCTGAACTTGTCGCAAGAGGGGACACTCCTGTTAGCCAGGATTGCCAACTGCTGCAGTCCATGGCGGGCCTGAGAGGTGGAGCGATTTGTCCTTTCTATTTTCGAAATCTTATCCTGGCGAATGGCATGGAATTGACGCTTGTAATCATCGCATGGGAATCCTGGACTAATGCTCTCATTCACCTCTCTCTCATCATGATGATTATGAATGATTTAGGGAAAAAACGCAAGTGACTAATGAGAAATAAACGAGAAAGTCCAACTGAAACGTCACCAGCATCAAAATATCAGTAGTCCACAACGAAAATTAAGATGCGTTTGTTTATTATTAATCTTACGTAATATTATTTTAAAGTTCTTAATTATAATATTGCATATATTGATCGTAATATAATTATAATATAGAAATGTATACAGATTAGATACAATTTTTCATTTTTATTTCCATATTGTATAGACGTTTTATCCATTCTCTCTCTCACTTCACGTATTTTTTGCTTTTTTTTATAAATCGATTGGTATTATCTTTCATTTATTTTAAAATTCAATTACATCATTCACACCTTGTTTATTTTAGCCCCGAAAACAACACCTATTGAACCTTGAACCTCGCAATAACTCACTTCAACTCGTGTCCAGGGCAAATCAGTCGTATTATTATATATGTTTTGAACACAATGTTTTTACATATGACGTTAGGAAAATTACGGTATTTCATTTACTCTGGCCGCGGCACGTTCTGAATTATATTCATCGAGAATAATTAATTATTTAACTGAGTTACACTGTGAAAGTATAAGCATTTCAATGATAACATGCCTCGATTTATCTCCATTTCTTTCTATCTATAAATGATTCCTCTTACTGAATCAAAATCAATATTCTAATGCATGAAGACAAGATCAAACGTTGTGATGATGGGATTATTTACAAAAGTGTGAGTGTGTATTAGCTAGATAAAAAAATACAGACTATGTCAACTGTCAAAATGAACTCTCCACGATCAATCGTTTTCTTTATTCATTTACGAAATAATTGTACAAACTCGTGCGATTTTCGGATGTCCAAGTATTTTTTATCCCTCGGAACGTTTTCAACTGCCCAGGCTGTAAAAATTTTGCAATAAGAATTTTATGAAATTGTGCACAGATTTTTATATTCGTTGTTCATAAATAGATAACGGAAAGTGTTTAAAGGTGGGGAAAGTGATTTATGGCAAAATTTCGAATTACATCCAAGAGCCTCAATTTTTACTTCATTTTATCAATCACCTTTCAAAAATAAAATTCGTCGTTTTTTCAGATACAAACCATGCTTTCTAGAAATTAAATATCGAACTTTAATTTAAAAATAGAAAAGTATTCAGTTGGAGGAAAACGCAGCCAAGGTACCTGGATATCCTCAAATCCTAGGACTTTTAACATGATAAAATTCTCGTGGAATTTCATCCCCACGAACTTCTCGAATTCAGCCTCATTTAATGATTTCGTTTGAGTTCTTAGTGAAATGATAGAACAAAAAAAATTTACCCATGGAAGAGATGTTTTGGTGTAACTGGTGGAGGGATTTAAAAAGTTTACCCGTTACAATTAGCTTGGAACATGTCTCGGCCAGCACTTAGTCTATGTAAATGTATACATTTCTGTTGTTTGCTAATTGGCTTAAATACTCTGTATTTTTGTGACAACTGTTGAATGACCACTTTTTCTTCATCTTCATTAGTCAGTTTTGTTTTATTTCTCTCTCTCATTTGTCTATTCATAATTGTTTTTAATTTTTTGGTAATTGTCACGAGTTTACGTGAGAGTCTGTGTAAATAATTTAGGAATCATCGAAGTGAAGGAACAATTCATCGTCAATCTGAAATAAAATGTCGCCTTGAGAGGTTGATGTCAGTCGCTGGGAATCAATTGTGGCTTTCCAAATTGTCGAAGAAGAACGAATAATTCACACCAAGTGCAATTCTACACCCAAAAATCCACTGCCATGTCTCAACAAGAATTCCCACCGCCCCATCTCTCTCATATATTTTTTTTCTCCTTAAATAACAAGTGTTTTATGCATATAATACAGTACATTTTTTCGGCAGTTTAGCTATTTCAGTGTGAGATTTATCGTAGTTTAAATATTCTCTATCTATTCATTGTTTTCATTTTGTAAAATTACACGTTTATCAGTCTGCGACACTAATATTGCATCTTTTGAAAAGGGAGTGTACAGTCAAGCCCTCTTCGAATGTGTGTAAAAATAATTATAATTTTATTGCTATTTTTTATCAGTTTTTCCCTTTACTTCACCTCGTGCATGAGAAATAGCATCAATAGACAGACATTATATTTTCAACGCAGAATTTTTGGGTGCAGAATTCAATGAAGATGTGAAATCAATCCTAGAGACAAAAAAATCATCAAAACATTAAATTGAATTTCATCACTTGCATTGGCCTCTTTCCACATGTCCTCTCCAATTGATTCCACAAATAGCAATAAATCCTCACAAATTTTCTACTCGAAATAAACCGCAAACCCATTGTAAAATCAATTTAGTGTTTTGACAAATGTGTGGTAAATGCATGCATGACAAAGGCTCCGGAGGAATGAGGAATACAAGGGATAATACCTAAATCGTGTTGTTTTCATTAAATGTAATCTGCGCCTGTGAATCAAAATATCAGCGCAGGGTCCTATTCGATTTGTATAAAAATATACAAATTATTTTTAAAAATTCTGCACTGCAACGTAATCACGGCACAAGTTCAACCAATGCGCTCAGACATTACCATGATAAACTTCTCTGTCGTGTTGTTATTGCTCAGCGTTTTGAGGAATTTTATTTATTCTTATACAACAACTCTTCATGATTCATTCACTTGAGATTTCAGGGTAAATTGTTACCCTCCGAGTTAATTTTTTCACCATCATTCGTCAATTTTCAACAAAATAAGCGACATTTGAGCAGCACACTGAGAAGACAAGAGCTTCCTGAGAAATACCTCTTTACTAATTAAGAAAGTTAGAGATCGAAAAATCACATTAGCGAAAGAACGAATTCTCAGAACAATTCAACCGGTTTTTGCATTAAAATATTTTATAAATGAGGCTAAAAAATGGTAAGTGAAGTGATTCGAAATCATTTGATTTGAGAAATCGCTCTTCTCATTGAGAAATTATCCTCGACTTGAGGACAAGTGGAAATTTTCGAAAGCTTAATGTAAAGAAGCATTTCTGGAAAAGGATTTTCTCAGTGCGGTGACGATTGGAACTGATCAAATAGGTCATTACACCGTAAAATAATTCCAGTAATTTGAAGTGAATTGACCCTTTTATGTTTCTTTATAAACGTAACGATAAATTTCATGCCCCGATGAAGAATAAAACCGGGATGTATCGCCACGATTACCAATCTCGTATAAATCCCCATTTATTTGTTCAATTCCAACCGTCCGAGCAATATTATCTTGACGAACATGATAAACGTCGTCAGTCCCCTTCCCCTTTTTTTCCATCACTCGAATCACGGAAGTATAGTCGATTAAATGGAACGACCAATTCGAAATTAAAGAAAATCATAACAATAATTAACAGCAAAAAACCAATGATGATGTGTATTGAAAACAATTGCATGCGATACGCGTGTATTTTGTTACTTTTTTTTGTCAATTTTCCTTTTATTTAATTATATAAAGTACCTAGGTTTTTCTTTCGCGTATGATTATACCACTCTTGATGAATCTTACATGTATACGTTTTTTTAACTTTCTTATTAATGCATTTTTTTGTGTTTTTTTTTCATCTTTATGTATAAATATGTATTGTTAAGCCGGGCAAACACCGTTTGTTTAGAGTCCTTGTTTAGCAACAAACAGCACGTTTGCACCCTCCACGTGCACAATTCACTCACTCACAAAATATTTTCCCACTCACCCATTACCAATTTATTTATTCCAAATGTGTCACTCATTCCAAAAAATTTCATTCGAAGTAAATAAAAGAGTTTCGAGTTTTTTTCCGTATTTTCATTACGAACTCCTCTCTTCCACGTAAGTTTAGTATTTAAAAGCTAGACCCTAAAGCTGCACTCTTGTTTTTTTTATTCATTTATTTTATATCATTCACCTATGTGTATTGTACAAATAACTAGCATTCAATGCGTCTGTCTCTCGACAATTATTGGCTAAAACCATTACATTCGTGACATCGTGTATAAAACTCTATGGGAGTACATGGTTACATCGTTTATATATATAATTCTTTTATTTATCCAATAATAATAGTAGTTATCACTTTTTTTGCTCTCTAGGCCACACAATAACTGATGCCATCTCTTTTGTGGTTTTATTCGTTTTTATTCAACTCCATTAGTTTATCAATTTTCATGGATTCTTTTTAAATTAATGTACCGACTAAAGTTGATTCTTTAAGTGTCTGTTTTGTTAATCGGGCGGGGCCCGAGAGGCCAGTTGGGTTCATCCTCACTAGGCCGTTGCTTTCCCCCTGGTTACCTCGTATTTATACATGTTCACACGTCATTATTCATCGCCCAACGTCGGGGCCCACTCGTCACATTGGTAAAAACAGAAAAACAAAATCTCCATTAATCCCTTTTCCCTCACCAAATTTACTACATTTAAGTCATTCCGTAAACCATTGTCGATTATCCTCGAGTCTGTTCGAGAATTAATTGTCATATCTATTGTAAACAATCAGTGAGATTGCTCTACACGCCGTGTTAATTGTCTTTACCAAGAACAACTTTTTCGAAAATTGCATTTCAAAAACAATTTCATTAATTTATCATGCCCCCCCCCTCCCCCTATTATTTACCAAAAATTTGAAACTCCAGTTGTACGAATATTTAATGAAAAATGAATTTCAATGTATAGCAACTGGACTCTGTTGTACACAAACACCAACCATTGGACTGTCCTCGCGCTCTGGATCCCTCTGTTTGCTCGTTGCAACTGACGTTGGTTGTCTAACAATACCATGTGCATCATTACCCCCATAACTGTAGTTGTAAAAATTTTGTTGTGGTATCATAGGTGATGTCATCATAGCTGGTAAATGCCCCATACCAGGGAGAATGAGGCTGTTGTAAGTGCCAAGAGAGCTTTGTATCCGTGAATTGTCCATTGACTGTATGGACGTTGGGGCTGAGGTAGTTGATACCTCAGTGGCTGATGTTGTTGATGGATATAGGGTCGTATTGATACGACGATTACCACATTGGCGTGGTGATGATTCACACTCCATCGGTTGATATACACCAGGTAGGCTTGGCACTTGCATCAAGCTGCTACTACTGCCACTACCCTGCCCTGACATTGTTACCAGTCCTGTGGACACGTGAATTTATTGTCTTTAATCAGTCGAGGGGGTTTTACGATATAACATGCAATTCATGTCACAAAATCAATTTTTTTTGGCGAGAAGAAATGAAGGACTAATTGCTAGACAATTGTCACCCACTAAGACCTCTATGGTTTTGTCACACTGTTAGAAAATTTTGAATTAATAATTGTATTTGTACAGGTGGAATCAATGATGGAGGAATCGAGCTCTTTTTCCATCTTTTGTTGCTATACTTTTGGCAGATAATATCTATAAGATTCTAAAAGTATTACAGGGAATTGTGATTAGAATTACCAGTCTTATTTTAAAAAATCTGTACTAAAATTTGGATAATTTTAAATTCTATAAGTTCAGTAATACTCAACATCAGTTCGTTCGATGTCTGAAGAATTTTTTAATTGTGTCACGGGCTAATTAAGGCGAATAATTGCCCCTGATCAGGAGAATATTCCTAGCTCAATACTTCCCACATGAATTGACGCCTTAATGTACCTGTTAACGCCCATCACTGTAATAAATAGTATCAATAACTCCACTCATGTGGAGAAGCCAATAAAATTTAAATTCTCAAAAATTTCCAACAGTGCACGTCAAGTGGAACATGGTAGGGGGTAAGAGTGGGCTACGGAGAAATTAATGTCTAAGGTTCTACAAGGGGTTGAGGGGTTGGCAGGCATTTTGTTTCATCATTGAGTCTCCTAACACCCTTCCTCGTCTCAAGATCTATTTTACGATTTCATCGTCCGAGGAACAACACAACTTCTCTTTATGATTTCGATCGTAACTGTCGTGCGTGACGTGCAGTAATGAAATAATATTCATCATAAAATCACTGATTGAATTATGAATTATCGTTAAAGATGATTAAATTGGAAAAATAATGAACATCAAGAGAACACCTTTCAGGTGAAAGAAAGTTGGTAGAACCTGGCGTCAGGGTGATACTCGACACTGCACTTTGTGAATTTATTCATTAACAAATGAGTGAATATTCCAAGGGGGCAATTCGGCTAAACGCCACGTGTAGAGCGCACAATGCAGGTTGCTAATTACATGCGACTTTTTCACCTCGATTTTATAATTATTTAATGAGGATAATTTACAAAACGATGGACTGATTTCACTACAAATTAAGAGGAAGAACTGACTGACACATATGCATAACATCATTAAACACTGGAATACCTTCTCCTCCATTAATGAACAATTGTCAATGTTTTTTATCTAATTTCCAATAGGCGAGTGAATCAATCAAGATCAGACAGAGGTCAGTAGGGAGAAGATATTCTAGGCCTTTAAAGAAAACGTCACTTAAACTCAAGTGTAAACTAAGGCCTTGGGTCGGGCTTTGGACTAGGGAATATGTTATTTATCAATTCATGAGGATAAAATTGTCATCGATGCACGCAAAAATGAAGGCCAGAGCCACGGGCTAAATAAATACGTTCCATGGCTCTGTCAGTGTGAAATGGTCTGGATAAAAAACGTCAAATAAAATTGATATTCATTTAGTCAACACAGGCAAGCAAGGCTTCGCTCATTGCAATCCGAGGCCACGGGGACACATGATTTATCGCAATTGAAAAAAAAGTGGAAAATTTGTTAATTTCTCTCTTTTTAGGTGAATTGACATGTTTAATTTTTTATTCTCTTCTTTCATAGGATTTGTTTGTTAGACAGAAACTTACTTATGTTAGTAAGTAAGATTAGGGTTGGGGGCCTAGGACAGGTCGTCGCCGCCCCGCGGATACGACAGTCATCGAGCCACGTACTGTCCCCCCATCATATCTACGGGCAACAACAAGTATTTGGTTTAGTTTTGTGCAGAAACTAAGCGATAACGTTAAGTTACAATCGTTAACACTTCAATTTCTCGCCTTATTGTTTAATCATATTTTCAGTTTTCTGCACCACATTTTTTTCCATTTGTCTCACTGTCTCTTCATTTTGCCAAAGACGTTTTTTCAATGAAATTACTCTTTCACGTTTTATTTTTATTTTCTCAGCCTCGCCTATGGATCCCTGACATTTCTTAACGAAAAAAACGAGGAAAAAAAATGGAATAAAAGGAAAAAGATCGACAAAAGTATTATCTTACTTTCTGCACAAATCAAAACTCCTAAAATTCTGAAAATCTCTGAACAATGTCCTCAAGTCGCAACACTCGGTCGTCAATCATCTGTCGAGGCTGATCCTAAAAATTCGGATATTTTCTGTTTTAGATTAATATTTAATTATTTACAACAAATATTTGTTTCATTCATTCGTCTGCCTCTGGGTAGGACAGCTGACGCCTGAAGTATTAGCGTTTGAGGCTAAATTGTGATATAAATGTAAATGAATAAAAAAAAATGATGAGAACTTAAGACGATGAATGATGGATGAAATCAAGCGGCACAAGAATACATGTTCAATGATTCATGTAAGTCTACACTTGACGTAATGCGAATTACGTAAAATTGGTTTTGAACATTATCTAGTTCGGTAATGTAGCCACCGTGATAAGAGCTCTGTAAGTTTTCAATGCACTGTCTTCTCGCAATTGGCAGACTGGCTTTTTGATAAAAAAGTAATACCACTTGTAATGAAATTTCTCTTATGAAAAATTAATATTTATCCATTCTGAATTGAAGGATCTTCGAAGTAGTTCGAAAAAATATTTTTTTCGATTCTGCCAATGTATTACTCCATGAAATTTGGTATTGCATGAAATTAATTCATCTAATAAATTCGCATAATCCGAGGCTCAATCTTTGGCGACATAAATCATTAAAAAAAAAACAAAAGCTTTAGGATTGTTCGAAGAATCATCCGATTATTTTGTCAAAATAGTTCCTCTTATTCTGTAAATCTATTACTGTATGAAACCTTTCTATTACCTCAATATTGAAACTAAATATCAATAAATAATTTCTCTCAATAGTTTAGTAATTCCTCACTGCAATATGTGCTCTCAATTAATAAAAATTCAGTGAATGAATTCGAATGATTTGAGACTGTCTTTGGCGATGCAACTCATCATAATAAAAAACCTCACCAATAAATAAATTCCTCCCCTTCTTGGAATGGTTACGACAACTCACCACTGTCCTGGCTCATAGCAACCACCGCTGGACTCGTATTAGCACTATTGGCAGCAGCAATATTTGTGTTGGTCCCCTCATCGGCCGTTCTCTTGAAAAAATTGTGCTGTAACGCGTAATAAGGCGTTACCCTCGTTTTCGGATCAAAATCCAACATTCTAAGTATAAGATCCTTGAACTTGAGGTAGTCGGATATTGAGTGGCCTGGTTCATTTATCCTCCTACCACCTGGACCACCACTCTCAACTCCTAGTATATCGTGTAGTCTTCGGGAACCAGGGGATTTGTACTTTTTACCGTCCTTGGACTTTTTCAGTACGTAAGAACCGTCCGTTGGGAGTTTGTCAAAGTACTTCCGCGCTTTGTGCGCTTGGTCCAATATGTGCTTCGGTGGCATACCCAGCACTTCCACTATTTTATTCATCTGATCGACCTAATCATCAAAGAGGCCATTAATTAATCATTGTGATTGATTCAGGCTAGAAGGGTTCTAGCAGACTTAGACTTCAATATTTTTATGAACACTAATGTTTATTTTACACTTCAATCCACGTGACAAATTCAAATAAAATTAGCAACTTTATTTCCGTATGGAAAAACGCTCACTGGGTAGCTTCAACAAAGTTCTTCCTATCAGACAATAGAATTAGAGTTTTAAAAAACATTTGTAGGTTTCTCGGTGGAGGATATGTCTGCATTATGATGACATAATGCGGATGTGTTTAATTGCTTATAATATCGGAAACGTAGCTAACAGTTTTTATCAAATTTTCATAGACTGCAGGAAACAAATTTCGTGAGTAAGGGATTCTAAAGGACCGTTTTATATGAGAAATTTTCCATTGAATATTCATGTCTCTACAGTAAAGTCCCTTGATAGTTCCCTTCAAAATTACTTGCTTCCAAGATGAATGAAAAATCAATGAAAAACCGTGAAGAATGGAAAAATATCGATTCTTACCTCGTTAGCCCCACTGAACAGAGGTTCCCCTGTATGCATTTCCACTAGAATACACCCCAAACTCCACATATCTATCGCCAGATCATATGGAATGCCGAGTAAAACCTCGGGTGATCGATAAAACCTAGACTGTATATATTGGTATATCTGAAAATGTAAAAACCATTCAAATTCTCCATCTGTCTTTTCCTAAATTTCAGTCAATGCAGAGAGAAAGCAGGAAATCAAGTCCTGGTGAAAATTAATAAGTATTCTTATGAATGTTCCAAGATTTTCTTTAGAAAAAACTTAAAAACGGTACATTCACTGTAATTTTTGATCTAGTTGTTATCATTTTTTCATTATTCTTTATTCAATTTAATAATTGTTTTAATGAAGCCTCACCCTCTGTCCCAATTGACACGAACTCCCAAAATCTACAATCTTAATCGCACTCCTCTTCGGATTGCAGAGAAGAATATTCTCGGGCTTCAGATCACAGTGAATGATGTTCAATTCCGGTGTGGACAGGAACAGTAGGGCAGTACACAGTTGTTGCGCAAACTTCCTCGTGAGGTTCAATGACACCCCACGGAAATTCGTATTTCTAAGTAGGTCGTACAGGTTATAAGACAGCAGCTCGAATACCAGACACAAATGATTTCGCCACATAAAGTGCCTTTTCAGTTTAACTAGAGAGTGAAGGAAATTAGTAAAAAAAAACCCACATGAGTATTGAAGAAAATGAATCAGATGTTTTAATTATTAGTTTTAATTATTTCCAGTGTATTGAATATCACTCACCTATATAATACTTGTTGTCGGTATCCGCTCTATTCATCATTTCTAATAACCTAACTTCGATTTGCGCTTGATTGAGGAAGGGTTTTTTATTCTTGATGATTTTTATTGCTACCTGTGTTTGCTCTTCGAGGTCAAGTGCTTTTACTACTTGGCCGAAGCTGCCTTTACCTGTTGAGAAAATTCATAAACATTGTTAGGGCAGAATTTTATTTTGGAAATCACGTAGAAACGAGATTTCAATAAGGGCTCGCTAAACTATTGTGCAAATTAATGGTGGAGTGCGATCAAGGTTTCCGTGATAATTTGAAAACAACGATCTTTCTGCACTCGTAACGAAATATCCCATCACATTACACCGTGCAGCAACGATTTTACGCCCGTCGTAATGTGAAATTCGGTGCGAAACACGTGCGGCATAGATTTTCTAACTCTCCTTTTTCAACCCTCCCTCGCCAGAAAATTTTTACCGCACTTGTTGCCCAATAGATTATTTTTTGTGCTAATAGATGCGGCACTTGTCCATCGTAAACAATAAAAAAATCATATCCTCACCTATTAATGAATCAATTTCATATCGATCCAAGAACTTTTCACCATTTTTAATGATGTAGTCGTGGTTGTCGTCGTCCCAACCGTCGTTGTAGAGCTTCCTCTCCTTCTTGTGCGAGCCATCCTCGCCCTGCATCTGTTGCGCTCTC
The DNA here is from genome assembly GCF_034640455.1 of Diachasmimorpha longicaudata. Classification (NCBI taxonomy): domain Eukaryota; kingdom Metazoa; phylum Arthropoda; class Insecta; order Hymenoptera; family Braconidae; genus Diachasmimorpha; species Diachasmimorpha longicaudata. The sequence goes on along the minus strand of NC_087229.1, from coordinate 6,737,676 downwards.
CTCTTTTTCTTCGCATAGTAAACCTGAATTGAAGCAAAAACAAAAAGATAAACCTCAAATTCATTAATTCCATTATAATGTTTAATTGGCAAAAATCTCAGAAAAGCTAATACTAGAGTCAACAGTCTCCTCCACCCTTTCCACCCAAGTGTTTATCCTCAACCCCAAGTGTAATCCATCTTTCTTTCCGTTACACCCATCGTCCCTCGTTGAAATAACGAAAGGGTTGATAAGGATGGAAGGGCGAGGGGGAGGGAGAGAAGGTGGGTACGAGAGAGTTGGGTAAAAAAGAGGGAGTAAAAAGCGAGTTAAGTGCTATTACCCCTTGTAAGTGATCATTACTACCCCTCCCTCGCCCCCTCTCGTTCCCCCGACGACTGTGATGAATCGTGAATCTCTATTCGTTCACAAAATTACCCGCGCTTTCTTCTCAGAGTACCATGTGATTCGATAAATGCTGTGTAGCCACCTTTCTGACCTGATAGCCATCCTCCCTAGTTCCCCTATCCTCTCCCTCTCTGTCCCTCCCCAGGAAACCCTAGCATTAACGGTACAGAGCCTTAAAAATGAGGGAACGGAGAGAAAAAATCGAAACAGAATCCAATGTTGCGTTTGGAGTAAAAGATCGATAACAATCGTACCACGTGAATAATGAAATTTCTTGCTTTTAGAAAGTTAGTCCACTTCTTTAAAGTTTTTTGTCAATATCTCTGACGATTTATCATTCCATCTCAATGTAATTCAGAACCTCGGTTTATCGAAAGTATAACACCTGATAACCTTGACTCAATTAATGTTAAATTAATGTTCAATTAATTCTGAACTGTACGTCGTGCTAACGTTTTCAGTGAAAACCGACAGCTGTTACTATTTTTCCAAAAAAATTTATTTCAAACAAGTGGACTTTTACAACTCAACATAAATTAAAAATTCATGACAACAATTAGTCCTGAACAAGAACTAATTGTTGAAGTGATTCAATCATGACGACTGCAAATGAGATTGAACAGTCTATAATTATCAATAAATAATAATAATAACTGTAATGAACGGATGATTGATTTCTGTGATCAACAGCGGTGAATCCTCGCTGATTTTTTTTTTTATTTCAAGATCAGAGCACAACTGTAGTTATGTTTTCGAGTATTTTTCATAGTTTTTTTGCTCATCCGGTTCTCACATGAATTGAATTCATGCTAGATAGACATTTGCGTGATGCAACCAGCAGCGCCAACTGAAGAGAAAAACGTCAATGGCATTGGGCATTTGGTCTGTACAATATACATATACAGAACACCATACAATGTTTTACTGAAAATCACACGGAAGGACGCGACCTACCCCAATAACACCAGAGACCCCTCTCTCTCTCTTTCTCTTCGCGTTTCACGTGACCCGTTTGGCCCCGTTTCCCAACAACCGATAATACCAGTACCTGATGTTTTTGCATGGAGTCCTTGCAAATGTGACCATCATGGGGAAATGAATAAGAATTTATAAATATGAAGGATAGCAGAGATGATCTAACAAAAGAAATTGTTGGGCTACCATTATTATTATTTCAATTGAATGGTGCAAATAGAGGAGAAAAAAAATAGAAATTACTTGACAGGTGCAAAGACAGATAGTTCGAGTGGATAATAAAAATTTTACAATATGCTAGCCAGCACCACAGGGCTATTTCCCCTGGAAATTCCGGAAATCATGTCCTTGAAAACTGGCATGTTGTATCGATTTTATTGTAATTATACGTTAAAATCAATAGACAAAAAGGAATGGTGGATGAAAATGACGTGAGGGTAGTGGTAAATTTTTCTCTAATATTTTCCTCCCATAGAAACAGAAAAGTTCATTTGAATTATTTAGTAAAAATTAGTAATCAAGTAATTAAATTCTTGAATTTTGATGACTACAGGAATGTTAATATTCCCCTTGAAACTATTTAAATTCCCTTTAATTCAACCTGAAACATGCAATTTTATGGGCCTTTATCTCCTAAATCAAATTCAATGCCACGATTTCACTATTCATGAAGCTCGTTTTTTAAAGCAGTAAAGAACAGTTTTGAAAGAATATGAAAATTAAGAATGAATACATTATTTTCACGTCATCGTTTCAATGATCTGATGAAAAACATATGAATGAAACGAAGAAATTGTCATTGAATATGATCTGATGCACATGTGCATGTGCAACCGACAATTAACTAGCAAATTTCATGTGAAGTCTATTGCAAGATATAATTACAAGAATGTTGAGTCCTTATTATGACTAGCATGTGCCAACCAATCAATCAGTCTCAATTATTCGCATTGCACGAATCCAGTTGATTTCTTATTTTTCAAGTTAACGACGTCAATTATCGGATTTCGTTCAGTAATCGTTGTTTGTCAATGTTAATAATGCTAATAATTTGCGTTACCTGTAAGCAACATTTGTATCTCAGGGAAATAATAATTTCGTTTGATCTGACCAAGATCCTAGAAATGGAGCAAATGAATTATTAATGAATGCATCTGGATGCACAACTGCATCAATTTCATAACAACAGGTCAGACAAAATTGATAGGAAATTGATTGGAGAGGCCGACAGAAGACTATTCCGACTGTATCCTTAGGTTATGGATAACCTAAGGAGAATAATAAAATACCCTAATTAATCCAGAGTCCCTAATTAATCTGATTGTACATATCCAGATGATTCCTCATCTATCAAAGCCATCAACTTCAATCTCCCAATTTCAATTTCTCAATTCCAACGGGAAATCGCAGTTGGTAACCGTTGTTCTACCCAAAACGACCCCATATGTATATTGTCACCATCCATGAGACTGAGTGAGATAAAATGATAAAGAAAGAAGGCAACAGCCAGCACAGAGCGTCGAAGCGCGGCTGGCTGCTCTCTCTTGGTGCTAGACCGATTCTCCACTCGTTTCTGTTGCTATGCGCGAGTGCACGGGAGAGGACTCAGTTGGACGTCTCCCCCAGAGCCCCCCTACACCCCCTGGCAACCCCCTCTCCGTGCATGATGCGTTCACTCTGGCGCACAAGGCCTCTCCTCGCCAAAAGTGGACCCCAGGGACACTCGTCACCATTCGATGACTGAAATATATTATTTATTTTATTTTTTTTTCAATTAAAATAATTGAAAAAATTAATGACGAAACAAAAGTCTGGATGAAATGCACGTGAAACTGAGACATAAGATATTCAATCCCAGGGGCTATTTTTAATACTCCATTTTTGGGAATATTTTTTTCTTCAATTCTGGACAATTGTAGGCTCTCGCCGTTTGTTCGGTTCTGGTGGGTTTCGTTCTTGAAACTCGAGATCCAGACGAATAAAAAAAGGATGACAGGCAGAAAGGGTAAGAATGGGGTGGGGAGAGGTGCAGCATCGTTGTCTGGGTAGTCGCGCCGCTGATATTTTAGGTATTTTTTTTTTCACTGAAGAATTATTGAAATTGATTGCCCAGACTTTACGAAGCACATGCACGGAAAATTCCGTAATTTCGGCGATTTATTTAGTTTACGCTTTTAAAATTATCATAATTTATTTCACGGAGAGAATAATGACGTCATATCTTTGTGCACTTCGGAGTTGACTCACTGTACGACGTTAATGCATCGCGAGTGCAGAGGGTTAAGTGGTACGATAGTGGTATAAATGTAGTTCGATTTCATAAATTATTAAAACTACAAGGAATCGATAGCAAATTCGATGAGATTCCGAATAATAGTTTTATTCTTACTCTAGTTATTATTCTAATTCTTTCAAACAAAGGAGACTCATTTTTTTTCTCAATGAATGTAAAATGATTCTGAATGAAAAAAAAACCTAGAACTAAATATAAATAATTCGATAGTGAAGATAAAAAAGGTGCAAAATTAATTGTCAAATTTCAGCTCTTCAATCATCTCATCTTTGTTAAAAATAAAATAGTAATGTTTTACTTTCAATTTGAATATAAATCATTGACTAACAAAAAACATAAAATTCTGTAGAATGTTCCGATTCGTCAGTCTGTATTGTCTCATAAGTTTGTTGCCGTCGTATCGGTTGACTAGTGGCTGTATGAGCTATTTTCGTGGTACAGCCTGTCAGACGGGATGACGGAACGCCACGTCATCGAACGAGGCCGTTATGAATCTCTGCACTCGTTTTGTACGTGCACATTAGAGTGAGACCAACAGTCGTTTTTTTTTTTTCATTCTTGACTTGGACGAGAAGTGAGGATGGTACGAGGGGAATGAAGAGGGTGACGAAGGGGAGAGTGTCTTCCTCTCACGGCAAAACGATCCAACATGGATTGAAGAAACAGTGGAAAGGGAAACGTGAGAAAGAATGAAAGAGATAGAGAAGTGAAACGATCCAGGAAAGTCATGAATGAAAGCCACGCGAGAAAGAAACACAAGAGCCAGGGGCCGTTTCGCGACCTTCCGCTAGTGCGCCTCTTTGTCGTTTACTTCCCTCTTTTATTTTCCTTTTTCATTCTTTCCTACTCAGTCTTTTTCAAGGGATAAACAGTGGTAAAGAGTAACACTGCATTAGGGAGGAGGGAGGGCGAAAATTTTTTTTTTTAGATTGTGAAGGAAAATTTTTTGGGGGAAACTAAAATGAAATGGCTGTTGGGGTTCATTCACGTTTTTCTTTTGAGTTTTTCAAGGGAGTGAGAGACATTGACATTGCGGGATGTGTTGGTGGGGACTTTTAATTGATTGAACTTTATGGAAAGTCTGACAGACACTCGGGATATTTTTTTTATCACGAACTGTTGGATTCCTATCGTTTATGGTGACGCTACTGTTTTATCTAGCGATTGGATGATTTTACGCGCCAAGTGCGGTAAACATCATTTAACAGATCACGGAATTCACGGAACACGGACATTTACGGAATTTTTCTCGTAATGTTCTTATCATTGTTGTAGTCTCGTCTTGCAAGTGTGAACTTATAGTTTTTTTTAAATCCTTAGGGAATCCTATTAATCGTACGTCCCTGACTTCCAGCCGGGTATTTTCTGAGTCACCAGACTCACGAGCCTAACGGTCAATGGAAAGTTTTTTACCCGGGTAAAACTGCAAACCGGGCAGGAAGAGGTATCAGAAATACGGAGAAGGTATAATGTGTATAGCGGATTGTTTTTTAGGGTTTCGTGCTGATAGAGTGAGCCCTACCAAGCGAGATTAATTCTTTCGTTGGGTGCAAAATTATGGGGCAACGCTGGTGCCGACAGTTTAGTGTAATTACCATCACGAATTTGTAGGTGAGAAAATAACACTGGTGAGCCGGGTATAAAGAATTTTTTTTCTCACTCACCCTATCTGAATTCTAGCGCTACTTTTCTGGACTATTTTTCAATATATCAGAGATTATGACATTTGTAAATGTCTCCGGCGAGAAGTACCAGGGGGTCGTGTGTAATTCTTTCATGATATTCTATTTAAGGACAGAACTTTGGATATTATCTTCTCGTTGAAACACCGGTCAAGATTTCTGTTGATTGATTCAACTCTCATTTCTGCACCGATTGTCGAACCTTTCGAACTGCTCTTCAACTTACAATTTTGGGGTAAAATGGAAAAGATACATTTGGTAATTGTTCGGAGAAATTAATACGCCAGAAAGATTCATTTCCTGGCTAAATTGGACTGACGTTGATTAAACGAACGTAATTACTCTGACTTAAAGCGTTAAAAATACTTGATCATCCTAAACTTAAAGTGTTCGTAAGAGCTAAACTTCAAAGTACGTTATTTTTTGAAAGTTTAACATTGCCGCAAAAAGCGAATAGAATCGAATTAACCCACCAGCCCAATCCCACCTCGTTACATCCATTATTCCGCTCATGTACCACAGCCACACATTCCCAGCCTTTTTTACCTCTCCTCCCTCTTCACATTCGAATTTAATTCCATTCTACCGACGATTTTGTTAAACCAAAAGAAAATTTGTCGATTTTGGTGAACCACACACTGATCACCCTATCGCCTGAAGTCTATTTCCAGGGGATTTGTCGAATCGACAAGTCGAATAGCGGAGATTTTCGAGGGAATGGAGGAGGGAGCCAGAGGTATGGTTAGTTCCCATGTATGTGTCAGGGGTAGAAGGGGAGTACGAAGGGGTAGGAAGAGGGTGGCTACATGTAATATGCCAAGTTGGATTTGAAATGCTGCAAGAGGCGCCAAGAATCGAATTCTCCCCCTCTTGCAAAACCAATAAAATCAGTCTATCTCACCTTCTTATCCCAAAAAGTGGTTTCTGTACCACGGAAAACAATGGACAACCAAGAGTTGGAGGAGTTTAGCATATATACGAGTGGTGAAAACTGTCTCGTCTCATTCTCACTACCGAGCAAACCGCTATAAAGTCACCCCCATACCTCAGACACCACATTCACCATTCCCAGAGCTTCTGAAGGAGTTCGAAAAATCACTACGTCACTTCCAAAGTATCGATACTTTTTCGTCTCATCTCGTACTATTTCATTTCACTTCGGAATGATGGGAAGAGTGAGGGGCGGCGGGGGAGGGGGATTTTTTTTTACCTCTTACTTTCTTTTATCTTTCATCCTTCCTTCACCACTCACCACCCCCCAGAGCGCGTTTTCACTTCCGTTTTATACTGTTTTCCGGTTCTTTGACAAAGTTTTTGTCAAGACTTTATTGTATGAAAATTCCAGGTTTTTGAGACGATAACTTTCATTTAAAAGGAATTGGAAAGAAAAGATGGAAGAGAAGAGGAAAGATTTTATTCAGTTGTGAACAAAATTATTGTGATCATTTTATCCTGCACGCGGAGAGGGTTTTATTGACTGATTTTTCAACGAAAAAAAATTGAGGGAAATCTTATGTGAATCATCGTGTGAATATAAAAATTCTAAGGATATTGAATTCGCCGGATTTTAACTGATTCTGTTACAAGATATACTGTTGAAAGAATAGTTTAAATTATTTTTTTTTAATCACCAATGTATTTCGTGGACTCTATCAGTAATCGCATTGAATACAATTAAAGAGGAAAACTTATAAGCTCCCAAAAGAATACTTTTTCTAAAAATTCCCATTTTGTAAAACCATTGTCGTGTGAATTCCCCAGCCCCTTTCAGCTTTTAACGAAATCATGAATATTCACCATTAAATTGCAATGAATTTTCCCTTAATTAAAAATTGAAGAATGCATTAACCGAAATTTCCCTAATTTCACCGCATTCGCGGAACCAATCGAAATTAAAATTAACAGTTTTGACTGATTCCACCTGAACCCTTTTTTAAATCCCCAAATTTCCCACCAAGAAATTACCACATAATAAACTTTCCCATTTATCTAAAAAATTTTTCAAAGTAATTTTTCAGCTGCGGTGTAAACGAACGTAGTACTGACTAATAATTTCGATTATTTGTGGGATTGAACCGAACGAGAATGAGGGAGGAGGGCATTCATGAATGAAGGGACTATGAGACTCGCATGGCACCTGACCAAGCTCCATGGACAACTGGAGGATTCCCCGACGTCGAATGTTGGCTGTTTCATACCAATCCCCATCCTAGGAATGCATCTACCGCAAGCCTCCAATACCATTTGGATCATGCACATTTTTTCCAACCCTCCCTGTCTCACCCTTCAGCCATATGAAACCTCATCAATTATTTCCTACCCCTCATTGACTTTTCATTTTTTCCGTTCATCCCCCGACTACGCTGCTATTTTACTACGTGAGCTTTTCTCGGGTACAGTTTTGTATTTGAAAAATAAAAAAAAAAACGAGAGAGACGAGAAGTCGTCGATTCCGGTTGGTGGTGCGGACGGGGGAGAGGGGAAGGAGAAGAGAAGGAGGGGTTAGTGTCTGCACGTGAGGAAAGAAATGAGAAAACGGTTTTCGCGTGGCTCGGAGGCAAAGAATAATGGCTGTACCGACGATACGATATCTCGAAATCTTTCTCTCTTCGGTCTGTCTCCTCGTTGGAAGAAACCTCCGGGATATCCCAAGTCGTTTAATCGTGACGCAGTTATCGTTACGATTCAGACTCAACCCGGGGTCCTTACCCTTGTCTCTTAGGGGGACAAGACCACGATCGCCGGCAAGAAATGGAGATAAATAACAAGGGAATGAGGGAAAACATCTGGTTTCGATTATTGAAACAATCTTTGAGTGAATTCATTACACCGTAAGATTATATTTTTTTACAGCAATTCATGGAATTTACTGGTTTCATTTAAATTTACATTTCAATAGACCAGTTTTCCGGGTCTGAGAATATCAAGTGAACGAGATATTGACGGTAGCATTAAGGGTATTTTTGTTTTTAATGAAAAAATGAATGCAAGAATGCAATCGTGAAGCAGAGATAAGTGTGAGTGGGATGGGGAAAAATTATGAGGAAAATGCTTTCGAATGCTGGAATGATCGAGTGAATGCTGTGGTAAAGGGTAACTAGTCAACTTGACGCTCAGTTGAGTGTTCAGAAATATCAGGAGATCGATGATGATTAGCAAAATTCACTGAGTTTTATACGGTAATATTGACAGTTCAAGTGAAAAGGAATTGAGTCATTGATTTCTATACCGTTTGACTATGAAGTGATTACAGATATTTGTTTACATCCGGTAATTAGTTTATTCCGAGTTGATCACAATATCGGCTGCTATAATCCTCCGGAAGTATTCTATTTTGAGATAGAATAGTATTGTCAGAATAATTCAACGTTGTCGTGGTGAAATGTTAAAATTTTCCAAAGTTTATATGATATATTCTTATACTTCAAAATGAATAATGAATAATTAATGAGAAAGCATTTAATGAGAATAACATCCTGGAAATGTAAAGCATTTCCTGTGATTTCCCTGAAGATCAAAAGAGAAAGTCGATAATTATAAGTAAATTTTTATTATAATCCGGATGGCTTGTGCCCCATTTAACCAATTTTTATTATTTTGAGGAAATAGCAGTCATTCACTCATGTTACGAGTATGAACGGGGTTTCTCGATTTTGTCTTGATTAGAATATTAAATTTCGTGTAATTACCAATCTAATTTAAATATCAGCGGATTTGTTGAAAAATAAATACAAAAAAAACTTTTTTTAAATCGTTAATTACCCGACAGCCCATTTGTTTAAGGAAAAAATTAAATGTTCATCCGTAAGCAACATTGAATGAGAATTATCAATCAATAATTAATTATTAACATTCGAGGCTTGACATTACGCAGGTCTTCTGCGTATAACGTAGAAACAAAAAAAAATATTGATTTCGAAATCCAGTGACTTTTGTCTAATTTCTAAGGCGTTTCTAGTATAATGCGATTTCTTAATTTAATTTTTACATGTAAAAAATTAGTGTAAGTGAAATTGTAAGAGACATGGAACGTTGTATCACTGGTTTTCGTCGTCGCGGATAATTTAGTTCGCGTGACGCCCTCACCACTGTGCCAGTAGTCTGGTACGTGTGTCGCTTATTGGTCGGGTGGCGCCAACCCCCGGCCACCCTCTCGCCTTCATAACTTCCTGACTATATTTCTTTCTCACTCAGTTCAACCACTACCCTCCTGCCACCGTACCACCATTATTCCCCCATGATCTGACCAATCTGGTATCCTCTGGATAATAAACAATATTAATATCCAACTCCTTCGAGCGAAAGTTGATTGAATTTCTGGGGAAAACTAATAACCGAATGAATAATAAATTTTCACGAAAAAGCCACAAGTGATTTCTCCCCGTCTTTTATTCGCCAGGGAATTTTCTATTGCTGACCAACGAGTACTAAATATTCACAACATTGAATTAACAAGCAACAATAAAATGTTGACTGAACGCATAAATTTTTTTGTTATTTAAATGCCACCTGATCTGTTGATGGACTTCATGCCCACAATCTCGATTTAATTATTCCATTGTTAATTAACGAAACAAATATCTGAATTTCATCAAATAAAGAAATAGATTGTAGACGTTAAGTTTTTCGCGTAAATAAAAATAATAATTAACTAATCTACATATTGCACTTCATGGAATCGAAAGTTGATTGAGTTTACGTAGAAAATTACTAACCAAAGAAATAATAAATTTTCCCAAAAACCACACACAATTTTTCTCCATCTATACATCATCGATTTGATCGAGTGGAAATACCCAGAAACGCGTGATTCACTAGGCTCTCTCGGTTATTTTCATTTTTATTGCTCATTGTTCCCGAGTTTAACATGAGTCAACTGAAACCCACGTTCAGATTACATTTTTTTTCCCCATTTTCGCTGAATGAAAATGAGACTCAGACATTGGAGTATGGCGTTAAGGTGAATAAAATGCAAAAATATGTTCTTTTTATTCTTCCCCTCATACGTAGAAGTTCCCTGTTATGACAATTCGAGTGTTCTGCTGTCGTTGGCGCGTGGAGATGTTGAAAAAAAAAATCATTTTGGGAATGTCTGGAGGTGCTGGACATTCGAGAACGAGCATAACGACTCAACGGATGAGCAAACTCAAGCACAGAAGAGTCGTGCGCCAACAAGTCACCCCACAGTTTTTTTTAAAACACTCCCTCACCCCTTGCACATACTTCAACAGCCCACCCACGTCTCCCCAGGGCCATTGGCATGACGAGCCGTTTAACCACAAAAAAAAAAGGGAATGACAATCCTTAAGTACTGGGGGATGTGTTTCATCGTTTGTACACGATTACCGAATTTTTCTGAGAATTGTGAATGGGGATTGACTATCCTGAGCACAATGCACTTACCCCCTTTTCGTAATAAAAAAAAATTTTGTGGTAATCAAAAGAGTTCAATGAAAGGGGACTAAAAAAAAGAGAGATGTAAACGGTAAAAACGATGGAGAGATCAAGGAATGATTTTAAAAACCAAATGAATTCACTGACAAAACATGATCTGGTCGTTTCCTACTGTTCCATTGAAACTAAAGCTGTCCTACATTCCCACCGATATCATCGAGCCCTCTTACGTATTCGGATCGTTAAACGGTTTATCTACACAATTTCTAAGCTATTGAAATGTTTTCTCACCTCGTTGATGTGTTTGTAGGTCTTTATGAGGTCAACACTGAGCTTTCGTAGGGGAGCAGTCGCTGGATCCCGAAACCTGTGAGGTATCCTCGCTTGCATAGCGTGAATATCCGCTGGGGTTTCCTGGGGTACACCCCCAACACCTGTACCACATACTGCTGGCTCCTCAGCTACAAGACGTCCGTACAAAGGTGCACCACCGGTACCCGTTCTCCCACTCACTGAAAATACATTTCATTGAATTTTTTACGTAAACTAATGGAGAGGAAAACAAATATTAGTGTTTACAAATTGGTTCCCTATCTGAGTGAACCTTATTACTAATTTTCAGGTTAATGTCAATAATTTGCCGACAATCATCGCTAAGTGTCGTAAGTCTATATGATTTATAAAAAAAAAAACAGATATTCTCCAATTGTCAAACGATTTTGCCGATGCAAAATACTCCATTGTACCCCACATGCTCTCCCACAATCCGATGTTTTATGATAGTCCTGTTATTCCCCAGAACTTAATGAATCGCAAAACATTAATTTTTGGCGTAAAATTCCTGAGATGTGTTTATATTTTTAATCTTTCCCCTCAATTCAATAAATCTGACTAAAAAAATGCTGCAAAAAAAATTCTCTCTTCTTTTTCGGGTGATAAAAAGAAATTTATGAGATTTTGTAAAAAAAAAAACACTAGGAGTATAACGACCTGTCGGTTGGCATCGTGCGTCTCGGCCATTGCCGACTCAAATACACTCGACTATTCGGTATATAATGAAATCCTAGTTGAGTTTCCACCGCAGTCGTTAATTTGACGTATGCGTTTGTCGTCCGAGGGCAACAACGAGAAACGAGAGGGGAATGGGGCAGGAGGGCGGGGGGAGGGCTTGGCACTCGCTAACGCATTATCGTTATTATAACGACCCTGTTTGGTGGCTTAAGTTTCTTCCCCAACCGTCCAACTTCTCGCCCTTAACACGAGCGCAAAAAGAAAGAATTAAATTGATAAATAATTCAGGTGTTCAAGTCTCAGAAAACAAAACAGTAAACAATAAAATTAAGAACAAACAGATGGTATATGAAAATTGTGGACTCAGTGGCTGTGGAAGGGAGAGAAGTTGAATTGATAAATACTTCACTTGTTGACATCTCTAGAAAAATAATGATTCTGAGAAAATGAAAATTGAGGAAGATTGTTCTAAAGACTAGCTCTTTTACTGAAACTCAATTCTATATTATGTAACGTTGTTTTGCACAAAGACCGTGTCGCAAGAATGCGTTACAACAAATAAATAATAATTGAATGATTTAGATTTAAAATATTGCAAATTAAAAATGAATTTAAATTTATACTGCAATTTTTAAATTTTTGTAAATAATCTCAATGATTAGAGACACTTGTACGGGAATCCTATTCTTCTTTAGAACATACAGCCCAATACTATTTTACGTAACCTCGAAAATATATTTTTAAAAAATAATAATAACTCTATCATCCCCATCTACAAACTTGAAAACTAACAATGAATTTCGATTTATAATTAAATTCCAATTCAATCAGAACATTAGCAACTAGGGAGATGTAGATGTACCAAAGATATCAAAATTATCAAAACGTAAATATTCGAAAAAATGGGAATACAAGTAGATTAAATCACATTAAAGGGGAGAAATTCAGGAAAATAAAAACGATAGAAAATTCAAAGTCATCAGTGGCATTGACTAGGAAAATGTACGAACAGTCGAGTATGTGGGTGGCTAAATAGAGGGGGGGGGGAGGACTCTCGTGCGTTCCACGAGAGTCTCCAGTGTTGTAAATGTGGGTCAGGGCGCGGTTGAATGAAAAAAAATATATATATCATTCATTAACACGCTCGGACAGGGGCTCTCACAGTCTCGTCTGACAGTCCCGAGACGTATTTCCCCCTCATTCTAAAAAATTCTCCACTGTTTACAACTTACGTAGGCCGTCGTCGTTCCACTTGAACGTCTCAGTCGTGTGCCTCCATTTGCATATTCCCGTTGGTAATGAGAGGTAGGAGAAGGAGCCCAGGGAAAAGGGGGCTAGATGCGTTATACTCTGCCCCGGAGAAGAGGGAACTAAAAGCGAATCGATTGACTCAAGAAAGTACCCGAGGCTCGTACGAGTGCAAGTGCGGAGATAAGGCCGAGTGTGCAGGGGAAGGATACCGCTTGGCAACTCCTTCGGCCCACTGAAACCACCCCTGTCCTCTTCCATCCCATCCCCTCATCATTTCCCTCCTATTTCACGTAAATAACGCACTCAAAAACTTTGAGAATATCCCATGTGTCTTTTAAGTTTTTACGGGGCACATTATTCAGATTCTCTGATTTTTCAGTTAACAAATTTGTGAATGAAGAGGGTATAAACATTAACCATTTGTTAGTACATTTTTTAATGATTTCGTCTTCAAAACGTGTTGGGATAAATTGATTAAAACTCGAAGTAAACATTTTATTCGTTAATTAATGTCTCAAGTACGAGACAAGACGAACAAGCTCGCTATAGTAATAGTCATTTCACTCGAAAATTCTACTTTTTCACATAATAAAATTGCAAACTTTTCTTAAGAATAAAAAAAAGTGATAATTTTGTGCTCAATAAAAAAAACATCGCACCGATTTTTCTACTCCACTCGCGCAAAAAAGGAAAATAATTTCATACAAGAGTTTCCAGAGGGAGGTGGGATTAAAAGAGTTAAATCGCGTGTCATCCCCGTCGAAGGGGGATCGAGGGGGGGTAGTATGACGGTTGAGAACCCTCGGGGCGAGGTCACGAAATGCTGACACAGGCCGTGCGATAGCCAGCACGCATTCCGCTTCATTCATGTTTCTTGATCTACGCCCCCCCTACCCCTCTCACCCCACCCACATGATTCTCCCTTTCGCCAAGTGGGTGAGGGACCCCCCGTGATGTAAAATTACTGTGCGATGACCAGAAGGGTTGCCAGACCCTTTTTTTTCACTTTTTTTTTAGGCTTCAACCCCAAAGTGAATCTACATATGCGATTAATCGTCAATTACGCTCAATCAAAATTCCGAAGAGATGGAGGAAAATGGGGGTAATTGGGGAGGAATTTAGATTGTTAAATGGGATGGAGAAGGAGGGAGGGGAATAACGTCACAAAATGACAATTTGTAGATAATGGGCAACAATGAACACAAACCAGAACGTAAAGATTGGTGGTAACTGTTACCAAAAATCAACAAAAACTCAGTTTCAGTTCAATAATTCTGTAAAAAATAACAGCAATCGGAAAAATACAGAGACGTATACTCTTGCATGCTTGAATTATAAAAAATGCAGTGTGATATGATACTGGATAGTCGTGTCTTAATTAAAAATTCAAATGAATTGGACAATTACAGTATTTCTGGCGATAAACCCGAAAAATCAATAAAAACTGTCTGCTCGAGTTCGTTGAATCTACAAAAATTCATATCCATCGAGGACATCACACAAGCATACGCTTAATTAATAAATCAATTAAATTGATTCTATACTGAATTTTACTCTTCTGAAACTACACATAAACTCAATAATGTTACTTCCACTACTTAAAAATTAATAATTATCTTGAATTTATGTTCGAATAAAAAGTTTTACGATTTCTCCCCCTAAAATGACTCTTAAACTGTTACCGTTTCTATTCACAAAGTCGCAATTTTCATCCTGACAACGTAAAACATCGGCAACGATGGCGCCGGAAAAAGCAGGACAATATAAAATCTTGTTCTCTTGATTGAGAGTTTTTTTTTTTTTTCTTTTTTTCGCTGTGCAATGTTTGAGGCCTGGACTTTCACCCTTATTTATCATTGAGTGTCGCTTAAATCCTGGGGAAATACGATGAGACTCTGAGGACATGCTCCAATTAGTGAATGTATAGCATTACCCTCCCTCCCCTTCAACGTCCCTCTTTGACAAAGTGACATTCCATCGTTTGGTGGAACACACGCAGCTCTCTTTATCCAACACGGACGGCTTCAATTACAACGAGAGTAGCCCCCATGTATCGACACGCAAACTGTGTGCATTGCAAATAAATAATAGTCTCGGCTTTCATTCAACGATTGTTTTCTCCTCTGTCGTCATTGGTAGAAATACAAAATAATAAAAAAAAATAATAATAATAAATCGTTTAGCCAAAATGGATGTGGAATAATTTGGAGTGATCGGATGTACATTCCGTGGCTATGGACGTAATACATGTGTCACTGGGTTCGTAATTGGCTCTTGGGATACTGTTATTACTCCGGCCCACGTCCGGATATAGCCAGTGCTTCCCACACGGTAAAACGAGGAAAAATTGAAATTACAGAAATTTGGGGGTAAAAAACCATTTTTTTTTTCGTAGTGAAGCTATAGCTTTTAAATTTTTTATATCTTCCAGGCTATTAATAACAATCGTGTACACCCCCTTTTAAAAACATGGTCGAACGTGCGTACATTTGAATTACCAATTTCTAATCTAATTAATCCTTAAGACCAATTTACTGCCAAAATGAAAAAAAATTATTTATCAAAAATATACGCTGCATTCGTAATTAAAAATTAGAGAAGCTTCTCTCACAATTTCCCGAGAATAACACTAACTACCCAGAAATTTTTTGATGACGGAAAATCCCCAGTATGTTGAACATTCTTTAGGATAAAAAAACAAACCGTCCCACCCCCTAATTTCACCTGATTAGTCACTCAATAAACAGAATACGAGTGCGAGTGAATGCCCGATTGGTGCTAGCCCAGCGAAAAAACATATACCGCGACATTCTTGACCAATGAGAGTGGAGTGGGTGATACATGATTTTGTGTTAAACTGCATTGGTTGCGGTGAGATTAAAAAAAATATATATAAACGAAAAAAAAATCTACAAATGAACTACCACTCGAGCGTGCTCAATGAAATTTGCGCTCGAGTGAAAGCAACTTCATATTCACTTGCTTATGTAAATATTATTTCGGCCATTGCCAGTGACGCGAATTATTTTTATATGCCACTGACAATGCACCCCACAAGAATACCTTTAAAAAGTAAAATAACGAAAGAACAAAAATATGAGAGTAAAATGTAAATAAAAACAATGTAAATGAGATGCATAAAGCTTATGGGTGTAACTCGTTTCTGTTTAATTGGCGTCGGGTAAACACCGCCAGCGGCTGCTACAAAGTGAGATTTATTCGATAAGCTACCCCCTGTGTGCTCAAGACCTCCCCCCCAATACAAAGTTAAAGGGATCTTCTTCGTCAATGGTCCTTGAAAATTGACTTTTTTTAATATGTAAAAACCCCAACAAAAAACGGAAAAAATAATTCTCGACTTCTAAAAATAACTCAACAAAGGAAATTATACGTTTTGAGCGTCTGAAGGAAGGGTGTTCCGAGTTAAAAAAAAATCCTGATCACAGCCTATTCCGTAAATTTTCGATGATGTTAAAGTTGGCATCGACAAGGCAAACTAGATTCGCGATGCGAACTGTATGTCTCTCTCTCTCTCTCTCCCTCTCTCTCTCTCTCTCTCTCTCTCTCTCTCTCTCTCTCTCTCTCTCTCTCCCTCTCTCTCTCTCTCTCTGGGTCTCCTCTTCCTCCTTCCTTCCTTCCTTCGTTTTTCGTCGGACGCCTAGCACCCCCCAGCCACCTCTCCAAAAACCCCGAGCCCCCTCTCCGTCGGCGCGCGTGCGGAGTCGATGGGACTCTGAAGCGGACAACGGTTGTTGCTATGCTAGCTATACATAAACCCCACATCGACATGCTTTCATTTACCATATATATGCATATAAATACATCCTACGTGTCTGTCAAAACGAATTGATACTATTTTTCACGCATCAATTCCCCCCTCCCCACCACCACCAACCGAAACACCATAAATAGACTTAATTGAAAGTGTTATGTTGGTGTTGAGAAACAGCTGATTGCAAGTGGGTGTATATTACCCCACATATCGCTGACCACTGCTCTTTAAAAAAAACGTAATTTTCGAAAAGAAGGGGAAAAAAAAATGAAATTTTGCTGAGAAAAAAAAAATGGAAGAGTACTGGAAATAAAAGTGAGGATGATGGAGAATTGACAGTGAGCCATTATCATTTCAAGTTGGCTATGAGAGACTGAGGATCCTGCAGGACGTTGGCCCCCTATTGCCTATATATTCCCATATACCTCGTACAGATATAAAGGGGAGGAAATGTGGAGAGGGGGAGGGAAGGTAGGAGTATTCGTTGGCGCGCGCGAGCGAATTCAGGGAAAGAGGAGCGAGAGGGGAATGAGGTGCCGGCATAGCAACAGAAAGACCGCGTTCGAGTACAGGAACAACCGAACTGGCCTCTCTGGTGGATGCTACTGGGTCTCTCACTCCCTCACTCTCTCATCCCCTTGCACTCACTCACTCTCCTTCACTCCCTCTCTCTCTCTCTTTCTCTTTCTCTCTGTCGCTCTCTCTGCGGCTGGTAAACCCGTGCTCCTGGTGCCGCCACTGCCGTGCAACAGAAAAGTGAGCCAACGAATAAATATATATATCTATATATATTCCCTCCTCCCTTCCACCCTCTTCCCCCTTCCCAACCATGTTTATCTGTCTCTGTTGGTTGCTGTAGCCAGACAGAGTGGGACAAGGCGATTTGAGTGAGAGGGTGAGTGTATTGATCGTGTCGCACGGGGGTGGAGCAACCACCGACTAGCTCACTCTGGTCTGCCTCTCTACCCCAGGTCTCGTCTCTTATTCTAGTGTGCCCTTCCACCACACCTCTTGCCACCCTCATCCATCCACCCGGACCGTTCAGCCACCCTACTTGCCTCCGACACGAGAGAGATATAGGGGAGACGACGTCTTGTGCCACCTGGTTCATCTCCTCGAGGAGGAATCCACTGTTTTTTGGAAGATTTATTTATTTATCAATGGAAGGGATTAATATTAATGACGGTAATGGGTGTAATTAATGGGAGGGTTAAGTGAACCGATTTGTCCATTTGTTTATTTTAGGGGATTTATCTTGGGGGAGGAGGGAAGGGGGTCATATTCTTAGATCCTAGTTGTAAAGATTATTAATTTTCTGATGATGGTATGATATTGGTAATTTGGTTTTGAGAATAGGTTTTTTTTTAATTAGTCGGGAAGGGATTGAATTTTAGGGGGGCGCACGGGGATAGTGGAACCGGGTTAATACTGTGATGATGACCATTATCTTATTAATTGTTTGGGGGTAAACAAATGAAGGATTTTACTCAGTTGGAGGTTTTTTTAAACAATTCATCAATTAAATCATGAAATATTGGGGCTATTGGACTGAAGTGTGAGTTTTAGAATTTCCGTCTGCTCGTGAAAAAAATAATTAATCCCTTGATGAATTTGCTGTCCGTTTATTTCAATCATTTCAATTTTTGTCTAAAAAATTGTACATCAAACTCCCCGATTTTTTGGAGGGATTTATTTATTTACCAACAGTAGCCGTTGGTATTAATGTTATTTGCGGTGAATGAATAGGGAATTCAATTGACTCTATTTTTGTTTACAATTTAATAAAAAGCTGATCTGACAGGTTTTAATTCGCGGATTTTTTTTAAATACACAATAGATTTTTGTATCATGACGAGATCATTGATATTGGAATAGTGACTGTTAAGCGGAATTAAAAAAATTTAACTTCCCCAATGAATCAATACATTCATCAATAAGTTGAAGAGCAGTTAAACATAAATAATTATCACAGACATTAACTGTCAATATTAAGGTTGGATGTTTCACTGTATTAACTCTCGCTCGGAATTTCCATGGAGATTTCAATAACTATTTTAGCCCACAATTAATCAGTTAGTCTGGTATTTTTGATTTAATTGATAGAGAGTTTAAGGGTTGATTGAGTAATTTCAAGTGAAGAACTGATGGAGACCCCAACGAAGATATTTTCAGTGACAAAAACCGACTTCCTACTTCCACCAAAAAGTTAGCAAATATTTTTTTCGACAGGCACAATAGCTACAATAATCTACCCATTATCCAATCACCATTGATCCCTTCAATCAATTCATCAATTTCGTGATTGAATGAATGAACGAATGAATAAATCATCGCAATATGCGAAATATCGGCAAAATAGTTTGTCTAACTTCTCTCATCGATGGAAAAATACTAGACCCACTGATTTGTTTATTCTCTCCTTGTTAACATCTTGCCGTCGTGTATTCCATAGGGGGCAGAGAGAGGGGGGGGGGGGGCAGGGGGCACGAGGAGGAGGTGGAGGATCGGCCTAAATCCCACTCAGCTGATATATCGACTCTATGGAGAGTGGAGCGCACACGTGAAACGTGTGATAGTCTAGGGGCCGACGCCCCGCGGTGTGAGCCTTCCACCTGGTACTTTGCATTGCATGCGTCGATAAACAAATATTATAGTACAGTATATCTCACTATTTACGAAGGAATACAGCAATAACAATCAAGTCTCAGTCTGTAATATGTCATAATGATTTGCGGGGGAAAGGGGTGAGAGAAAGAGAGAGAGAGAGAGAGATTTATAAATTCGCGGATTTTTTTCCCCTATTCAGTTTGTTTACTCGCTGAAAAGTCTGATCGCACGCTAGTGCCGACAGCGAATGAAAAAAGGAGAAGGGAAAGAGGTGAATAAGGGGTGGATTACGGGGGTAAGGGGGGGAAGGTGAGCGATTGTGTACGCGTGGATGAGGATGAGAGAGTAACGGGGGTTGAGGGCCACGAAACACTAACGCACATAGTGCTCCACCATAAACCTTCGATATTATGTAGTACATATGCACGTGAGATTTGTTCATCATGGGGTGAGAGCCAGTGGTATGTGTGAGACTTGCCGAAAGGGTTTTAGGATGAGAGAGATGAAATATGGCGAGTCAGTAAAATATCAAATTTACGTGGGGAAAATTTACGTGGGAGGGAAAAAAAGGCCGAAAATGACCGGTGATATTGTCGTTTGTCGTGTGTTGTGCATTCACATGTTCAATGTTAACTGGGAAAAATAGTCAATGAGTGTTAATTTCAATTTTCTGGTGTTCCATTGCAGGGAGAGAAAATTTCTGGATAGATTACGTGTCTGTTACGTAAAAAATTTAAAATTAGAGAACAGTTGGGTATTTTTTCAGGGAACGTTTCATATTTTTTCTGGAACATTTTGGACTTTTTCCTGAATGTTGACTGACAAAGTACGTAACTATATCAAAATTTTTTCCGAACATTTTTTTGACTGACAGATTATGGAACAGACACGTAATATTTCAAGAATTTTTCGCTCCTCGTGGACAGACACATTTCATCCCCTCGATTAAAAAATATGAATTTCGTTCTCACTCAACGTTTTTAATTTTATGATTCTTTTTACGATAAATTCACATTTAATTGGTCTAAAATGACAGAGTTCTCAGTCTGAAAATTGGGCATTACACAAAATTTTCTATTTTTTATAGATTGGGAATTAATGAAATTAACTATCCGAAATATTGAAGGAATTAACTGATTTCTGAATGAAGTAAAATTGAAGAATTATCAGTAACTTTCTCGTCTTGAGAATATCAAACATTTTCACTTGAATTTTCAGGAGCGATTTTTTAACACCTCAATAGATGATGAAATATTTCACAAACCGGATTTTTCAATTCCACCAGATATGTCGAGTGTAAAATTACAAGCGGCTGGTACTAATATCGGATAATTTCACTGTTTGCCAGTTGAGCCGATAAATTGACGAGCTGCATTCCCGCGATGCAGTTTCAATTAGTTGATATGCGATGAATTCGTGAAGTTACGCAGATATCATATTTTGGGTTAATCATCCGGACTTAAATCTGAGTGATTAGTGGGTAGAGAATATTGATGTCAAGTGCGAAAAATAATTTTCCATACAATTCAATAATTCAATGTCATTAATGTATTAACAAATAACTGGTGAATGGGCCGAAGAATTCACGACGTGACATGTGCTAAAGGGGACGTTCACACAAACCATTGAATTATATCTAAAGATAGGTTGAAAAAATTCAATGCTTCGTGAGGAAATTGATCATCTAAATTATTCAGAGCGTAAGTACCTGTCGTATCGTTAATGGCATCCACTATCGAACAATTAACAAGATTTAAATTTTCTCGCCTCTTCCTAGTGTTCACCTTTGCTACATTTTTCTTGATAATTCAATTTTATTTTTTTTCCAGGTACTCAAGAATATCCCAGTACTTTTAGTTCAACATCAGAGTCTCCACTCAAGCCTCATTTGGCTGTAGTTTTTTTTTAACGCTTTGCAATTATTTTATGACTCGAAGTTTGAAGGATTTACCTTCAATTTTTCATTTCGAAAGACGAGAAAACATTTTCCGAGATCAAAAATGGGAGTTTTGGACAATTGTGTTAATCCATGTGACCATTGAACAAGTGATTAAAGTTCTACCGTACTCCATTTGACTAAAAAAAATTGGAGGAAACCCTAATGTGTAAACTAATAAATTCCTGGTTTTTCACAAAATGGTATGTAAATGACGTGTTTCAAACGATAAAAAAATAATCTGTAATCAGTATTTTACCAAATGTTCGTGTTGTTCGCGTCAATTTAGTCTTCCGCTGTGCTTTCGCGAATAAAGCCAAAGCTAGGGGAGATAACTAATGTTTCGTAAATACTTTTTATGTAGAGTAAGTTGATGGCTATAAGAAAGGTCATGATAAAAATACCGCAATCTTTCCTCGGTTCCTCATTCATAAAAACCCGGCCAACAGTGAAAATCCAACTTAAGGGGATACAAAACACCTGCCGTTGCATGAACTTTTCCAAAAGTTGCATCATTGCATCGTTTAATTAGGAAAATAGTCTCATAAATAAAAAAAAAAATAGTAGACAATATAGTTCTAAATTTCAAATAGACAGGATTTCATTTCACCTTAAAGCATTTTACCGATTCGATACTCATCTGATCCCTCACAAAACTGCAAAAGGTACTTGGATATCCTCGAGCCCAGGCCCAAGGCCGACCAATACTACACTATTGACGACAGAGGGGTCAATGACTGATATCAAAAAGATTCTCCCCCATTTCTTCCTCTTCCTACCGTTGAAATGCCAGAACAAAAATAATCATCAGTGAAGAGTCTTGAGATTGTCGGAGAGTCGTCGATCAGGCATCGGTCCAACTAACGTCTCAAAATCTTCGGCATTCAATTGCAATCATTACGACCATAATCAACCCAACGCCCCTTCTCCCACTACCACAATCAATTATTGATAAAATTACATAGCCAAAAGAGAATGACGTGAAATGAGTGAGATTCAGGTATTCACTGAAATGTCTATTTCTGAGGGGCGGAACAAACGCTACGTGACCGCTATTTCTCGCAACGACCGAAGGCAATTCCTAAGTATAGGAGGGTCGGGGCTTTGCCTCCGTTTAAAAATACATCCCCCAATCTTTTTTTCTTTCTTCTGTGTATCTTTGTCTATCTGTTCGAGCCCCCGCACCCCCCTCCCCCTCTCGCGCTTTCCTGGTTTTTCTACTCGACAAATGCCCACATCGATTAACCCCAATCTTTCGAATTTCAGTTCAAACTGAAAAAATTGTAAGTTGACCGATTCAATAAGAATTCAATCACTTTATGTCTCATTATGAAATTATTTTTTGAAACTGCCATGAGACTTCATAGAACCGAATATCATTCAATTACTACATATTGGTAATTAAAGCCCTTCATTTACATTTTTTTCAAAGTTTAAAACTTAATCCATTGTATTTACCCATGAAAAAAAATCCGGAAATTTCACCCGCCTTTTGTACATATTGTTTATATGTCAAAAAAACCCTGAAATTCAGAGACTCATTGTTTCCCTGCGCCATTAAAAAATCGAAGTTAAACAACTGTTTTAAAAATACGACATAAAATCGACATTGTATCATGCAATCGATACCAATCCCTTAAAAATGTGTACGTTCCCTCAAAAATAATGATAAAAATACCAGACCTTCCCTCTAAACCCAACCGCTAAAAAAAAATATATTCGGTCTCAAGTATTTTCTTCGACCGCCGCAACTCCCCCTTAAACACTAAACATTTGAAAATTAAAAAAACTCACATTGTTGTTTGTGCCTCGACGACTCCATGAGTATCATTTGCTCATGTTTGTGCCACGCGGCGTCGGTCGTATCGGTGCCTGTGATACCGCGTGCACCAGTCGTTTGCTGGACGCCCCCGCGGCCTCCACCGGCGCCGCCGCCATACTCCATACCAACGGACCCACTTTTTTACCACTGCCAGCGGCAGATCTCCAAGGGCTCACAACATGGAGCTCCCCAGGTCCCTCCACCCTCCAGCAGACCTCCTTATTCCACTCAGGACTCTTGTAAATACACTGAATTCACACATACACTTACACACAGCCACGGTCACAATGAAAATTAAAAAAAAAAAATATTTGTGTCTTATTATTGTTCTCCACACAGACTTGCACTTCTCTTTTCTCACGGGTTTAACTTTTCAATGTGATATTCACTTTCTGTAACTTCCAAACTTTGTTATTTAATTTATTATCAATCACTTGGACGATGATATGATCAAAGTCCGATTGTAAAACCGATGCAATGACAAACGCACTGAAGATTTGTTTCTTCTTGGATATAATTTTCTCCTACTGTACCCCCTTCCACGGCCTTCGCCCTTTCTACTTGCCTTAGATTGCATACGAAAGATTGTTGATTTTATTCACTCGATTATTAGTGAACAATGTCCTGTTCTGCCAGGTAAGGAGGAATGTCGTCGTTCAAATCTGAAACAAGAGATAATAAATTATTGGCATGAGAAATATTAATGCGCTGAGATATTCGAAAAATGATTGATTTTGTCAAGACAATGTTGGATGATACAACTAATTAATTAACAATTTTTTTCATTCGTGTACGTCATACTTTTTACGAATTTATTATTCTGGATACAATACCAGATTTTCTTGCTATATTTGGATCAACGTCATGGGGCTAATGTTGAAGCTATGGAGCCCCCTCCCCCCTGACCCTCTACCCCCTGTTGCCGTTCAGCCCCACCACCAGCCCGAATAAAATTTGCGGACGGAGTAAAGCATCAGAGATGCCTTGAAATAGAGCCGGGTCAGTTCACAGATCGATGCACACCGAGTTCCACCGATATATACAGCATTATACGCTGAAAGAGATGAAGGAGAGAAGAGAAAAGTTAATCGACGAATGCCCCAACCTCGATGATTTCTATATTTAGGTGATTAAAGGCTTTTTATCCTGGGGCAGAACGACGTAAAGAGTTCAGGGGAAAAGGGTGGGATTTGGTAGTACCGATGTTGAAAAAAAAATATGAAAAAAATGCCGGAAATATCCGAAACTGGTGGTGGAAACCTTGAACGTTTCCACAATTTTCTCATTTACTAGATACGACAGACGAATACCGAAAAAATACCTTACGAGACACTTTTACGCGGTATGAACACGTCTGGAGGTTATTCGAGATGTCGAAGGGTCAAAGACGAGTAGCTGAGGGGTTGAGAAAGAGCAATTGGAGTTTCGTTGAAATAATAATACGATACGGACATATGGGGTTAATATTGTTACACTCTATGATATCTTAATGCAATCATTTCAGATATGATCGGGGGACGGTGAGACGTGGGGGGGTGAGTCTACATCGTCGTGACGTGGGCAATTTTTATCATTGAATTATTCTTCATCTAGATATCAGAGCTATTCACCCGTGGAGAGGGTGTCTGTAGACATTGACAGTGTCATGCGAATTCTTTGAACATTTTGGGTGGGGGTGAGGTGACGTTTTTTTTTTGAAGAAACCTAGTTTAATCCCGGGAATGGCTTTTTTCGCTTGTACTCGGAAATTTTTTTTTTTGTTTATGGAGAACTAGTTATTGGAGTTTATATTTCAAATTGTTTATCAAAAATTAAGGTATGGTTGGATTGAATAGGTCTCTGTACGATTTGTAGTTCTTTCATTCTTGTATTTCCATTTGAAATCGGAAAACATTTTTTTATGGGCGGAAATTCGGGGAAGTTTGGGGTATGATGTGTAAGGTCGGTTTTCTAGAGTCTAAAGAGGTGTTTGAATGGGACCACTGTTAATTTGAGTCATTGGGTCCAGGGTGTCATGTCTCTGTTGTCACTTTAGTGAATTCCTCTGAGGAAACGAATCAGAGGGGTTGTGACTTCCCGAGCGTGAAATAAAAGAAGTAAAACATTTATTCACAAGTTTTAATCATTCAGAACTACCCCATTTCCAATACTAGTAGAGCTGTCTGACGCTCTACTTAAAAAAAATAATTAAATGTCTCTTATCAGGGGGAAATTATCATGGTAGTGAGAATTTCCGCTTTAACCCACCCGGGAATCGAATCCGGTGCCCATGAGAATTTAAAATTCTCCTTTTCCCATTTTTTTTTCATCTCCTTCATTTTTAAATCGCAACTGGACCACGTCTGGACACTCGACAACAATGCACCGGATGTGAAAGGCGTGGAGGTGCAGCATCCACTGAATAAAATTTTTCAAGTAAGATGAGAGGGATGATAGACTCAGCGAATGAATTTGAAAAAAAAAGGGTTGAAGAATGACGTTGAGAAAGCCCAGAAGGACAGCTGTGCACTTTTCGCCGGATCGTGTTTACGCATGTGCACCCTCGGCCCGCCATTGTCCAGGACAGCTGGCCGGCTTTTTGGCACGCGCGTGCCTCTTTTTTTTTCACCCTCGCACGTATATATGCGATGATTTTTTTTTTTTTTATTCAACCATCCACTGTTGTCCTTCTGACACGATGCGATGCATCCAGTGCTGGGATTAAGGGGCGTTCTGATACTCAGGCATTGGGGAGGGGTAAAAAAAAAAAATTCTCCTGTCTCTGCACAGGCTAAATTGTAACCTTTATTTTTTGGCGACTATTATCCTCATGGATCGATTGCAATCTGTCCAGGTGAAACAAGGGGTGTCTTTGTTTACCGTAGTTACCGAGGGTGAGGACAGGTGCTGGTATAATTTAGGCAACTCACAGGGTAAATTAAGGATTCGGGCTTCGTGGAATCACGCTAATGAAGCCCAATAAAGAAAAAATTAGTTGAAGTTGATGGGGACATGTGGTTTATTTTCTGTTGGTATTGAATGGAGTTCAATAGAATCATTAATATCGCCTGACCGAACGAAGGAGTTCCGATGAAGCAGATGTTATTTTGAGTATTCAAAGATGTATTCAACATAAGAAAAAAATTTGTCAATTTTACTCTATCGATCCGAAGTTATTGAGAGTAAATATATACAAGTATTTATCTGGCTTTCGATTTGACATTTCAAAGAAACATTTTGCTAGAGAAAACATTGACAATCCCTTAATATCCTAAAAATTTTGAATTTAATTTTATATGGCAAAAGATAAAATAATACGGAATTCTCAAAAAAAATATCTTTCAAGTAAAAATTATTGTAATTCACTTCACCAATTGTCATTATAAAAACGAGACAATTTAACTCATTCAACTCGGTTTTTTTTTCGTCGAAAATAATTTGTCCACGATCGGTTTTTATATTAATGACGATATTAATGATATAATGGAACTGGTGGGTTGCAATATGGCGATGCCATCTGTTTCAAAGATTCATTGGGTGCATCGTCTGAGGACGTGAAAAAAAAACATCGAGAAGCTACGATCATCATCCCTTCAGAATAAATTCAGATGACACCCATTAGTTTCACGATCTTATTATTATTTTTTCCCGTTGAGGCCAACAACCCACGGAAATTCTATCCAACTATATTGACATTCCCATTGCGCGTCGTTGAACGGCGCGACGTTTGTGTTCCGCTTAGGCAACGAGCGAGGAAAATGAAGAGGAAGGTGACGAGGGGGAGGTTGGACACAAATGTACAACTGCACATATACAAGACTAGTGGAGAAGAGAGGGATCTTGGGAAGTGAGATATTGAGTACGAGTGACTAATGATTATTGGTGCGTTCAGCGGTGTATGGTGCGGGTGAGAGAGGATACAGTAGGTATACGTGACACTTTTGAGTGTGAGACTCAACAAATTGTCGAACGTCAAAAAGTGGAAATTAAAGAAATTTCATTTTTCCATAAATTTTTGATTCAAATCAAAAATGAAATGTACGCAAAACTTGTTCATTTTTGCTAAATAAAAAGATCAATTCTACCGAGTTTATTAAGAGGATCTTAATTTGTTAAACCTTAACAAGAGAAACAGCCCCCACACGGAGGGAAAAACAGTATTAAATAAAAATGACTGAACGTTCCATACTTTTTCTCGAAGATTTTAAACTTTTCCTGAAACTTCACCGACAAAGTGCGTAAGTCTTCCGTAATTATTACCGAATATTATTCTGATTAGCAGATTACGGAATAGGCGCATAATTTTTCAAGAATTGTTCCCTCCGTACATTCTAAAACTCCAAAAACTTAATTTATCCCATGAATGATACGTCGTCAATCGCCCTAACTTTAATGAGCTCCCCCTCTATCACCTCAATAATCCCATAAATCAATGAAAATTAATTTTTTGCCTCCACGTAACCCGAAGGAACTCCCCTCCTCCCCCCCCCCCAAAAGTCCTTCTATTGAAAGAAAATATTTTCTGAGCAGCACTACGATAAGAAATCTAATGACTGACTGAAAACATAACTCGTGCTGTACGTAAACCAACGCTGGCTTATTATTAGAAACGACTGGTGTTTCCGCTAATTCCGGTATGGCGGTGCATCCATCGCACTATTAAAGCGAGAGAGACAGTTCGAGACACGTGTATAAGTACACACATATACACAAGCATTGAGGCGCAAGGTGGTTTTTCTCACTCCACACTTTGTATTTTTTTTTTCCCCCTGCATTTATTCCTCTTATTCTTTCGTGACTCCTGACCTCTCTTTCATTCGTTCAACCGCTTTTACCCCATATCGTTGGTGCACTTTACACTCGTTATCCACACGATTAGATGGTCGAAGGCTTATTATTGCCTGTTACTTGCTAATATCCGAGAGTTGCAGCAGGTGTCCTGCGGCCTGCCAGTTGAAACTCGAGGGGTGTCTCTCCTCTTTCTCCACCCCATGCCCCACCCGATTTTTTTTTTTATTCTCCTTCAACTTGCTTCTTCATTCTTTCTACTTGTTTCAATTTTTTTTTTTCCTTCTATTTTACACGACACCCGAGAGTGCCTCGTAAAGACTCAAGCGCGGCCTGAATTTTTAAACGAAAACACGCGAAAACTTTACTACCCCCTGTTCCCCTTCACACCCTTTTTCAAACTTTTTTTTTCGGCTGTTTTCAAGCTTCCACCCTCACCCGCCCCCTCGTCCCACCAACCCCCTCTTTAGTCGGGATATATTTTTTTTTTCTTATTGGCACACTTTTTCCTCAAGTATAGCGAAGAGGGCAATTCTGAGAAAGAAAAAAAGGCGCGAGGAGGGGCGGGGGGAGGAAGGGGGTGGAGAGCGATAGCAACACATTCAAGGTTCTAACGGGAATGTATAGCCAGAATACAGGAATGAAATGATCGATCGTCGCTCGTCCATCGGCGCGACAAACGGCATTGTATTTGTTACTCGCCTCTAGCACCCCCCCCCCCAACCCCCGTGGGCCACTCGTCACGACTTGTCTTACTCTCTGGTTTATAACTCGAGCAAGGTCCCGATGAATTTTAATAATTGACGAATTGTGAACTCGATGTAGATATGACGAATACTAGTTTTCTGGGAATTGAAAGGGGGGGGGGAGTAGTGTGATTGGGGTGAGAGGGAGAGGGGAATCGATGGAATTATATCATTGATTGCAACCCTATCTTGGGGTTATTGGGATGGGGTTGGAGGAATGCATGAGGTGAATTGCGTCTATTTCAAGGGATGATTAGTAGTGAATGTTTTGGGAAATTGGGGAAAATTTTGGAGGGTAATTTTGCAAGGGACTCATTTGTAAAGAATAATTTTTACTTGTGAAGATATTTTTTTACAACTTGAAATGAGACCTGATACATCTAAACCGATATTGATTATTCGTGAGGGCCCATTTTACTTGACCTTTCTGAAAGGGGAAGTAAAATGGCCTTTTTTTAGTCATCAATAATTCATGATTCTCAAAGTGAGATGGAGTTTTCTTATTTCATTGTGAAGTTATTTTTGAGAGTTGAAAAGAAAATCTGACTCGTTCAAACTAATTTATTTTTATGAAGAAATATTGGTCACTGGAGGAAGTTCATGTTGTTCATTGTTTCGAAAAAAAATGGTGTCTTTTAATTTATTTCAATTCGAACAATCAAGACCCCGGGAATTGGTAAATAACGTTAAGATGCTTGCGCGCCAAGAAATATTAATAACGTCAAGCACAAAATGGTTTAACCATTTCGAGGAAAAAAATATCTTTCTCTTACGTCTTAAAGAATTCATAATCATCACAACCTCATCGTAAAGTTACTTTAAATTATCTCGTCCCATCACTCCCCTGAAACTCTACTTCATGGATAATTCCGTGTAATCTGTGAAGCCCCTGTTGGCTTTCGCGAATCATCACTAAATCCAGGATAAACGATAGTTCCAAAAAGCCTCCATAATTGATAGATCATCCAACAATCTCTTCACTTTTATGAATCACAACTCCAACAAGTCAATAAATATATCAATAAATAAATTATGCCCCCTTTCCCGGAAGTGCAAGACTTCCGGATAATGATACACTCGCCTCATTACCTCAAGACTCCAGACCATATTAATAATGCCTTAACATCGATTACCTGGGATGTTTTATCGAAATTCAATCGATTGTTTCACTTTCGTTTGCAATATCATGCGCCTCATTTCCTCCACATCTTCACTCCCGTCAAACCCTCTCCAAAAACCTCATCAATTGGATGATTCTAACCCTCCCCAGTCCCAGAATCAACCGAAAACTACTTCGATAATTGAAAATCCCGAGAAAAACTCTCGCTCGAAAACAATTCCGTACAGTCCGGAAAACCTCTGTTGGCTTTCACGAATCGTCGGTAAATCCTGGATAAGCGGTACTTCAAACCCTCTCAATCACTGATAGATCACCTGACAATCCATTCACTCGTTTGAACTAGGGGTCCGATTTTACAAGAGTTTTCACGTTGAGACCTGAGAACTAGTAATTTACATTAGTTTAACAGTAGAAAGATGTGATAATTATTCCATTTCTCATTGTGAAAATTTTGTAAACTCGAACCAAGAGCTCTAAAATGGAAAAACTAAAAAAAAAACACCTGGAGACCTGGAGTCTCAGAACTACATGGCACCCATACAATACCACATCCACCTAATTAACCTAAAACTTCCCCCATGATAATAATTCCTCAAAATCTATGTCCTCGGACGTTCCATTGAAATTTAATCGATTGTTCCACTTCCAGTGGCAATTTCATGTTCCCTAACTCCTCCTCACCCCCGACCCGATCAAACTCTAACCAAAAATCTTCGCAATTCGATTATTTACACCCCCATGTCCCGAAAACCTCGAAATCTCTCCTAACAATTGAAAATCTCATGAAAAACTCTCGCTCCAAAACAACTCATCAGCACGAAAAATGGCGTGACCTGTCAGATTTGAGGTTAGAATCTCGGAAAGTTCGGGAATCGCTCGTTAATGATTCACTCAACCAAAAACTCGCGACCCACAACAAACCCCTGTCCGAATCTAGCCTCGAACCTCACAAAATTGACAAACAAAATTACCTTTTCAATTCTCCAGAGCTTCGCAGCCCCGTCGTCGTCACTTAATCCACACTCGTCACCAGAACCATCATCACTAGGTACCACGCACTGAGCAACTCCCAAAAAAGAGCCGCCACAACAACAAACTCAATCACTGCACACAATCTCCTGATCCGTTCGGTAGAATGGCACGTGGACACCACCACCGTTCGTCACCAAAACACAGAGAGACCCTCGTGACCCTCCAACACTGTCTCAAATCCCCGGATTTACAGCCATTAAACCCGAGACACGGGCGACATTACGTGTGGGACGCGCGACGCGCCCGAAAATCATGTTCCAGGTGTATCAATCATGAGAGCCCTTGCACCCAGCAAAAACAATTCCCCTGACACTTTATGTCACACACCCTCGCACCAGGTTATGACGACTTTAGCCAGGAACAAGAGCATGCCTCAACGTTTATTCAGCCTGACAACGAATCACGTGGTACGTTATGCCGTCTCTCTCTGTCCTCGGAGTCAGCAACAACGTTTATCCGTGTTTATCCTCCCTTTCACTGTTCACCAGGTGCATCTAGATCCTCGACTAATTTCCCTCTATCAACCCACTTTTCTCCACAACAACACTGGACGCACAAATATTTTCCCCCCTCGATTTATCGAGAAGGATATTGTGTTAGGGGGACGGAAGGGGAAGGGGGGAGAGAGACAGCAGGGGGATGACGGCGATCGTGACCGCTTGCGTCGCTACGCACGAAGGCACCGAACACCCCCGCGGCAATGCTCCCAGTGAACTCGCCCGCCAAAGGGTCAAAAGCACCGCGGCAAAATAACAACAAAACGTGGATGAGCTTTTTACAGCGTCTGAATAGCCAGTTAATCCTGATAGTCTCCTGATGTCTTCCTGGGGCCTCTGTCACCTGCGATAATTATTTCAATTCACTTTGGACACTCTTCACTTCGAAGCTAATCACTGACTATTTTGTTTTCCTTGGCCAACCGTCAATGATGCATTTATCGGTGGAACACTGTTGCGAGGGAAATGGAGGCTTGGAGGGAGGCGTTGTTGCTATTTTGCTGGTATGTGGAGCAAACGTCAACAATTTTAACGACGAAGTTGCTTAGTCCGAATTTTTCATACACTCGAATGATCACTCACTCCCCCTCGGCTTCACTTGATGTCAGATCTCTTTTACCGGGGATTGTTATTCTTTTTCACAGGTTTGGGAGGGTTTTTTTTTTCGGTTTTCGGCTCTGCTGGCGTTCTCGCGCGCGCACACACTCACGTACAGCAGCGACAGGGGTAGGAGGGGGGTACCTCCGTCGTGCATTCACCTCCGTGTACCGCGTCGCCGACACGGTCCGACGAACTTGCCTTCGCACCACACACAACCAATGCGCGCAATCCACACACAAAAAATTAGTTGGGGGGAAGAGAGAGAACAAGAGAGAGAGAGAGAGAAAGAGAGAAAAAGAGACAGAGAGAGAGAGAGAGAGAGAAAAAAACGTCGTCACCCAAACAATTTTTATTTCTTGCGATTGGGTTTTGGTGGCTTTGGGACAATGCGTGGGACTTTTTTTTGTTCACTTGTTCACTTGGGCCCGGGCACTTTGAGGGAGTGATTATTGTTTGTTTGTTTATGGCTTAATTGTTGTATTGCGGGTGAAAAATTCCACGAGCGCGCACGAGACACGAGGAACTGCACGCCCTAACCGCGGGGATACCGCATCGCTTTCTCGGGCTAACATGGAGATAGATCCATGAAGACTAGTTCGGAGTACAGCCGCTGCACGAGTTTGGCGCTTGGGAGGCGGCTTTCGGTGGCAGGGCTGGCAACTTTGAGGTGCTTTGCTTGACGACAAGGATTACGGGGAGTTTTTTGGGGTTGCACGGTGAGGGGATGCGGTGGTAGTTTTTTTTCGTGAGGGGAAATATTTAGGGGAATGGGGAGGCGGCTTGTTTGGGGGTTGGGGGCTTTCTCGGGGGGATTTTAGGTTTTACGTTATAGTGGGTTTTGCGCCGTAAATTCGATTATTCAATCGCGTGCAGTTGTGACAACTTTCGACGATAAGAGCGGCGGGAAATTTTGATGTTTTTTTTTGGTTGCTTTGCAATTTTGGTTAATTCACGCTTTTTGAGATCATGTTTTGGTGGAACAATGTGATTTTTGTTTTGTTATAAATATCACAAGATAAAAAAACGATTGAAACGGGATTTTTGAGTAATTTGGTTATTTCGATTGTAGAAAACAGAATTAAATTTTTGAGGGAAAAATACGACTTTTGATTTTGTAAACCGTAGAAAAATATAAAGGAAATCGCAATAGTGTGAAAAATTTTTAATTACAAGGTCTTTATATCTTGCGAAAATCAGAAAATTTGAATCAACGTATTATAAAAAAATGATAAGAAATAAAAATGCGGATTTCATGAAAGAATCTAATTGTCGTCAGCTCTGAACAAACGAAATAGGAAAAATTAACAATAATGAAATTGATTTTTGTAAATAATTTGTTTCTGCATTGGAAGAATTAGGATGTTTACAAGAGGAATTCAACTATCACAAAAAGTAATTACATTCTATTCGTCATTTGTAAAATCTGATTTTTATTTCTCCATTTTTTCTGAACTTTATACATATATTAAAATCTTTGAAATGCACTCAATTTTCGCTACTTTCGCGTTGAATTTCTTAATATTCATTCTCACTACAATTATTCAACGAAGGATGGAAATTTCATGATCAACTGATGACTACAAAAGTTGCGAGGAGAGTTCCCTAGATTGCAGCACTTCCTGAAGTGTCTATACATATATACTAAGGAAAAGGGCAGATGGGTACCTACCGCCGTCAATATTCATCATTACCTTATTAACAACAATTAAAATTCAAAGAAAAAAAATATAGAATGATACGAACCCTTCTGCCTCCATGAAGCATTCACTAATCCCCAACTACAAAAAAAAACACAAACAAATACATTGCACTTTCAACTATAACTCGACACGTAATACCGATCGAATGAGTTGAAATGAAATGCAAACTAAAAACGAGAAAAAAAATTCTATGAGCGTCAGTTTCTACGAAAAACCTGTGACGTCAATAATGCGTCAAAGTTCTCTACGATAACACCAATTCTTTTTTCGTTATCGTATGCACCGAGATAGGAAATTGAAACAGGGGTTTTTCCATTTTTTAAGTATTCAAGGAGGAATAAAAAAAACTAACAGAGGACTCTGGGTATTTTTTTTTTCATTCGTAAATGATCAGACATAAATCTTATGAACTATTATCTCGAATTATTCTCATGATTCATTTGCGTAAAGCCAGTGAATGTGCCCTCAATATGAGAAACAATTATTGATTAATTACCTCCAAGCTTAAATATTTGCACTTCACATAACAAAAAAAAAAGAAAATAATTCAAAAATCATCACTTTTCAGAGTCATGTTGTATCAAAGATCCTTCACTGATGGGAGCAGAAATTCCCAAAAAAATATGTATATTATTCAATTGGTGGAGGAGATTATACTGCTGACATTAACGTCGGCAAAAAAAAACCGATTACTTGATAAATTGATGATACTCAACGCACTCGTTGTAATGCAGTAATTCATATACACCAGTTCCTCTCCACAATTGACATCTAGACAACTCTCCACATCTAGAATTTCTCCTGAATCCGTTGTCACATTCCCCGGAGAATAAACAGCTTGAGCTGTTGGACTTGTTATAAAGAACTTCCATTGCCCTCACTAGCTGCTGTTCTTCTTGGGAGAATCTCAGTAACTTGATACCATCGTTCGATCCAAAGTTGAGAGACTCACGATGGTACTTTCCTGCATGTCAGAGAGATTCCCCTATAATTATACTTCACTGATGGCTTCAGAATTCAACGAAAACGGCAGTTGATACCTGATTAATGAAAGAAATTACACTCCACTAACTCCATTTGAATTCCAAAAAAAACGGATTGTTGGTTAAACTTATAATACTCCGCACTAGTTACAACGTAGTAATCCACGAAGAACTAGTCATCCTGAGGACTGATAGCCAAGTAAACCTCCACATCTTCTAGAATTTCCCCCGGAATCCACTACCACGTCCCCTGTACGATCTCCCGCCAGTAGAGAACTTTCCCCTTGAGCTCCTGGCTTTCGATTGTACAAAAGACTTGCCTCTGCCTCTCCAGCTGTCCCTGGAAAAGGAATCCTCAATAATCTCAACATCATCGCTTTCATCCAGAACCGATGGACTTTCCCCCCGACTCTGATCGCTCCTATTGGCGTATTCATCCTGTTGTTCCAAACTTCTTCTGAAAGTCGGAGACATTCTTCTGTCTCTCTCCCTGGAGCTGAATACTGTGGCTGATTGATGAGGGAATTCGTCCCTCGATCGTATGGGTGACAGATCAAAAGTCCTAGAGTCTCGAGGATCGTGTCCCCTCTCCGGACTTCGAGTTCTGACCTCACGATCAAGATGAGATGGAGACGCCAAATTCCACGCTCTAGAGTTACTCAGGCTCCAACGAAGATCTCCCACTTCTCTTTTGGGAACATAATCGTAATTGTCACGAATACTCCAGTCCAAACGGTCCATTATCGGTCGTTTCTCCTCTCTGACTACTGGAGGCGGTGGATCGAGGTCACCTGGACACACTTGACAGCAAAAGTCCACCGTTTCGTTAATCGTCTGAGTGAAATTATCCTCCGTGAAGGTCTCTGTCTGCGTGTATTTCTGGAACATGTCTAACTTTGGTGGAAGTTTCTCTTTCTCTTCTTCCTTGTAATCCCAGATTATTTTGTTCTTTGTACGTTGAACCAATAGGGAGTTCGACGTCATCTCTTTCTTGATGATTTTAGGCTCTTCCACTGTCGGATCGTAGAAGAACCTGCCTGACATCTTCAGACGGGGATCCTCTTCTGGTAGGCTCCGCAGGGCCATTTCGCAGTTTCGAAGAATTTCGGGCTTGAATCCTGTGGTTTAAATTTTTCTATCATGAGGAATGCGATTTTTTAAGGGGAGGGGGATGAATCATGCTGTTGAAGCTTCACTGTCAAGGAATATTCACAATCACTTAAAGGGGATCAGGAGTGAGTGCTCACCTGGGTATAAAACTGGACATCCCGAGTCTGAATATGGAATATTGAAAAATTTGTGGATTAGTTTTGGTGGAGGATTTGATCGAGGGGGCGATCAAACGTGAAATATCGGCGAATTATAATATAAAGCTCACCAAAATAAAATCAAAGCGATTGAAGTGCCGGAAAATTGTTAATCTTATGAACTTTTAAAAATTTCAGAAACTTAAAAATTCCACAATTTGTAAATTCGATGGCCCACGTACTTCTTTTGAAAATGCATGCAAAGCAATAGCTAGTGAATTCAATTTTTCTCCCAATTTTTGGCAGAGTGATCACCCCCTTCAAATATATAACTTTCAAAGAAAATTACAAACCTTTGGCTGAGACCGACGCTTCCAGTAGGCTGGATAAGCTGGTTTTCTCAAAAGGCTGGAAACGTTAGCGATTTAATAAAATGATATAAAAATCCGTTACTTACTTCCATCTCTCACATATTTGTCTCTCCAAAAATAAAACATTAAAGAATACATATTACTTTGGAACTCGAGATAACAGGTGGTTCAGGTGTCTTCAGTCTGTCAGATCTGCCTAGTCTGCCGTTGTGAGATGCCAAAGCGCGAGGACTCCGGTCTCTCTTACGATCATAGTGCCCATCTGAGAACTCTCTCAGTGGTGAAGGTGATCGTTGGAGAGATTTCAACGCCTGGCTGTACCTCGTTGGCTCCGCGCTCATCGGTGCAGGTACTGGCTGAGGAGATGGCACAGGGAGCTGTCCAAATCGTTCTAGAGCTCCTTGACTGTACATCACAGGTGCTGCATTGTATTCAACTGGTGTTGGATGGATGGGCGCTGGCTCGAAACCCATGGGCTGAGGAATTGTAGCGTCGAACGGTATAAATGGTGCAGACGTTGGTGCTATCATTCCCATGGCCATAGTAGAATCCATCATCGGCAAATAATGTTGTCCAGCCGGTGGTCCTGAATGTAGTGTTGTGCTCATCAAAGGCGAACGTCCCATGAATTGATCAGCTCCACCAGTGGAGATGAGTCCTTTGTCTCTGAACTGTCTTGCTATTTCGTTGATAAAGGGAGAACGCTTCCTACGACGATCTGGTGATTTACTGAAGCTTCGACGACGTGAAGATCCTCGACGCAATGGTGAACGTGACAATCTTCTTTTACGATCTGGAGTACGAGTTCTGCGACGCTCGCGGGATCTACTTCTTCGGATTGGCCTTAGGTCACTGTGAAATTTGTCCACTATTTGTTTTATCTTTTACATCGATTTACAATGATTTTTACGTACAATTGTGATTATAATACATTTTACAGGCATTGTTTGGGAGTTTGAATTAAAAGAATGCAGGAACACTACAATCGAATTTGGTGGGGTTATGAAAACCTGAACAGAAATTTGTCTTTTTCGATATATGACCCTCTCATACGTGCTTGAAATCAGAACCAAGTCTAAACTGAATCTCAAAAAAAAAGTTTATGTTCAAAGGAACATTGAATTGCTCACGCTGGAGACATTGGTCCATTTTACTGTACAGTAAGTCTGTGAAATGACAATGAATACCACTCTGGGGTTCATAATCATGTCAACAAATTCCGTTTGACATGAAAAATAAAATCCAGTTTGTATTTTTCACTGCTTTCTTATAATTCACATTAATTTTAGGAAGAAGCCCTCACCGTCCCTCCACTCGCCTCCTGGGGCTGCCACGTCTGTCTCTTCGATCGATGGAAGTCCTGCGCTCCCAGCTGGGTCTTCTCCTACGTTCCGAACTCCTGCGTCGATCCAAACTCCTCTTCCTCGTGTCAGGAGAGCGAAGCAGGGGAGTTCTGTCTCGGTGAGCAGGGCTGTACCAGTTCCTCGAATGACTCCTCCGTCTGATAGGACTATTCCTGTGTCTCTCCGGTGTTCTACGACTCTCACGGTTTCTCTTGCTTCCTCTGTCTATGAGACGCTCGGTCTCAATAGCCTCCACTTCCGTACCCGGTGGCACAACGGTGTCCGAATCCAAAAGATGTTTGATTGCTTTCTCTTTCTCAGCTAGAATTTTACTGTCTGTGTCCCGTTTTGTCCGCATCTTGTCGCGTTCAATGTCCTTGGAACTCTTGGTTGGATCCCGTCTCGTGTCCTCACGTCTTCTCTCCTCTCTTCTAATGCGTTCCATACGATCTCTTGTCGGTGATCCTCGTCGACGAACACGCTTATTTCTGTCCCTATAAGCAGCCTCGTTATCACTCATACATTGATGGATTGAATGAAATGTTACATTGAATTGTATTGTCTTGTCATTTTTGCAGATCAGGGTAAAATGGTACTTGGGGAAGCCAACACTTTCAGAACCATTGTCGTATCGTTTTTGGCCTGTGCCAAAATGCTATTCTTCAACCTCTGCAATTGTCTTTCAAGTAAAGAACTGTAAAAGGTTTTCATTTGTAGGTGAAGCCCACTTGCTCCACAGGAATTGTAAAATGTTTCTATTTGGCTGAGCCTGATACTTGATAATGAATATTAAAAACTTCACTCACTTGTCATTGTCATGGAAATAAAGAAAAGTCTTGGAAAGGAAAAGAATCGACATTTTGGCAAACCATTACAATAACCTGTGCTGTTGTATGTACCAACACTCAAGAGTATCCGACTGTTACAAATACATTCCTAAAAATTAAGTTACATCCAATATTCACATGAAAAATTAATCTACAGCCTGGCAGCAACATTGAAGGATTAGTTCTACCTAGAATTTCTCCTATCCCGGGCAGCACGTTGACCTGTGTAGCCGTCAGGGTGTTCCTCGTCGCCCTCCCACGTATCCACAATGTTGAAATCCTCGTCGTCCAGAAATTCCTGGAGCTCGTCGTCAGGGATATCCTTCAGGCCATCAATAGCACGTTGCACGTCGTCATGAGTGCTCCTCGAGTCCCGGTCATCACTACTGTTCCTGTCTCCATCCTTAATAATGTCTCTGCTCATTTCACAGCTTTGGTTATTTTTCCACTATTCGTGGAGCTCTATTTGTTGCTATATGAATTCTAAATTTTTCTTTGAAGTGTAATTAGACGAAGAAAGTCAGTTATGGCATGAACGAATGTTCACGATTTTTCGCTGTACTCGCCCATAAG
Organism: Diachasmimorpha longicaudata; assembly: GCF_034640455.1. Classification (NCBI taxonomy): domain Eukaryota; kingdom Metazoa; phylum Arthropoda; class Insecta; order Hymenoptera; family Braconidae; genus Diachasmimorpha; species Diachasmimorpha longicaudata. The sequence goes on along the minus strand of NC_087229.1, from coordinate 6,698,740 downwards.
CAATGGTGGATTAGTAGTTTGAGGTTAGATATTTGATTACTTGGTAGATGCGAGTGCTCTGCGAGGTGGGGATTGAGTTCATTGCTGGGGCAGTGAATCAGGAATCATCCAACAAGTCAGCAACTTTTTTTGGAACCTTCAGATGTGAGATAATGAAGAATTAACGTTAATTGGGCAAGCGATCTAATGTACTCGGAAATTGGTGGCTATTGTTTTTCCGGTTACTAGCGCCACTGAGGCCAGCGGCCACGTGGGGGAACTAATATCTGAACGCGGGTCATTGGAGAGATTCAAAAAAAATCTTGGAGCCTCGTTCAACAGTTGCTTAAATTAACAACAAATTAATTAGATGGAAATGCCGAAAAATCGCTTTTCTTCACTAATTGAACCTAATTAGGGAGTCAGTGAAAACAAAATTGTTATGCTAGTGATAGCAAAGAATTTTGCAATTACTTTTTTCTATTCTGCATCACTTATGCCTTTATATTATTGGGTTAATTTGCGATTATTGATATTTTCAGCTTTAATTTCGCAATAATAAATTATTGTAGTAATTCTGAGAACGCCGAATATGCGAAATACCTATTTTCATGTCTATCAGATATACATAAAGATATATCTAGGTACAAGATAAAGATTAATGTTTCTCGGTGAATAAAGGAGGAATCTGTGAGTTACTGTGCACATCGCAGGTCGCTATTAAATACATCAACAGGCCAATTTCCGGCCTTGTTTACTTGTTCATCTAATTATTTACATTGTAGTTCAATTTCCATCATCGCCATCGATACGAGTCATCCCCCATCGATTTGGAACATTCGAACTAGTCAATGTAAGTATTTTTTTCACTGTACTTTGTAAATTAGCACGTGTGAATCCATCGACCCTGGGATGATGTCATTCACAAGGCTCTTGACAGGGGGCGATATAGTTCAACAACAATAATATCCCCGCGAGTATTCGATCCATCCCAATTTCGTGACATGTATGTAATGTAAAATGACGTTTTCATAACATAAAATTTCATGACATTTTATAGATAGTTTTCCTGATGAGTCAATAACCCTTTGAAGGAAGTTCTCTGGGTGTTGAAATATGAGGATGAAAGCAAATTAATATAGGAAAAGTACAATGATAGTGTATTATCTTTCAGCATGGCAAAGCCCTTGGTGTTCGTCACTGGTAATGCAAAAAAACTTGAGGAAGTTGTAGCAATTCTGGGAAAGAATTTTCCTCGTGCTATTACGAATCAGAGGATCGACTTACCGGAGTATCAAGGCGAAGCAGAAGACATCAGTATATCGAAGTGCAAAGCAGCGCAGGCGATAGTCAATGGTCCTGTGATCGTCGAGGACACTTGCTTGGCATTCAACGCCATGCAGGGTCTTCCTGGTCCGTATATCAAGTGGTTCCTGGATAAACTCGGGCCCGAGGGTCTCCACAACATGCTTGCTGCCTGGGAGGACAAGTCAGCAGAGGCGATTTGCACTTTTGCTTATTCCTCGGGGAATCCTGAGGACGAGGTCATTCTTTTTCAGGGGAAGACCACGGGGACGATTGTTCCACCAAGAGGCCCACGGAGCTTCGGGTGGGATCCCATATTCCAACCTGATGGGTACACTAAGACCTACGCCGAACTTCCAAAATCTGTTAAGAATGAAATTTCTCATCGCAGCAAAGCTCTTGAACAGCTCAAAAATTATTTCATGCAAAATAATGAGCGATGAAGTTTATGGTTTATTTGAAAAATTAGATTGTTCTTGTTATCAGAACGAACGTTCGAATTTTTTAAGTCAACACAAGATTATCATGCGGAAGAAAAAAATTCCGAGAAGAGACAAATCACGTAATGAGCCAAGTGATGACTCATCCGACTGAATAGAATTTTCGAGTCCATGAATTATTTCATCTGGTGTTTCCTCGAATCCCTTATTCGATATATGTGAAGTAGTTACTCCAGATTAAAGTCTAAGTTATTGAGATCTGCGAGGGGTTCAATAGTACTACGGAAAGATTCAACGGATGCCTCATGATCATCATAAACAATAAAATTTTTTTCGTCAAATAACAATCTCATAAATAAACCCTCTCATCAACAAAAACAATTATGGAAAAACGTTAAACTTGAGCCGCATAATTCCTACACATGTTTCAATAGAATAAATAGAATTGAAAAATAAGTCGAGTTCTTATTCACCCTTTCCATTGATATATAACATGAGAAATTGGTTTCCCACGTGATAAAATGCAAAACGATTTTCTAACAATTTGTCAGAGGATCGCGACGAACCTGCTGGTATTCACACAGAAAAACCTAAGGTTACATTACCTACGCTTGATGTTAAAACGTAAACTACGTGGAAAACTGCCGTACTTTATGATTGCCTGAACGTCATTTACGACTTGGAATTGGTAAATGACGCGTTAATGGCTGTAAACTACGACGATTTTGTCCGCACTTCATGTTCACTTATCGTAGATTAACGGTGAAGAGAAAAAAGTCAAGTTTCGAAGCTGGAGTGTAAAAATAGTACTTTACACGTTTCTATCGAAATATCCCAGTCATTGTCAACATGTTTTCGTTGAGATCATCATAGGCCCTTTATTCCGACTGAAATATATTCAGTGAACTATGATAAAGACCGTGTTAAGCGTTATTTACGTTTTATTATTGACTATTCAAAAACCCGGATTTGGACAGCGGAAATAGTACCAGATCTCATATTGTTTTCATGTGATGACTCATCTCCCTATTTCAGACGAACGCGGAAAGTTATCCGAATAATTTATGCAGGAAATGATGACGACTAGCACTAGCAGTGTAGTAACTTTACCATTGAAAATTGATGATACATAATAACTCTAATCACATTAGATTCACATTCATCCAAATAAACATCGCCATTCCTCACATCTATCCCAAGGAAATCCAAAAAAATAGAATTTAAAAATATGATTCTACGTAAATAAACTATTCTGTTTTCCTCCAAACTTTATTTGCTCTCATTATCGTAAGCGTATAATACTACGAAAAGTGTCGCAAAGTGGTAAAATTCTTTGACATGCTTAGCATAGTACGACTGGCTTATCATTGGGACTCCCAGAAATGTTCTTTTATGATTAAGTTATCATTATAGAATTTTACATGTCCACACTGACCTTAGGGCGTAATTTGCCTACGTGGCAATGTTTATCATTGTCGCATGGAGGCGCAGTTATAAAAGAGATGATGACTGTTAGCCGACAGCAGTCCATTGAGATGGCTTGCGGGATCAAGATCGCCACCGGTAAGTCGACACTCATTACACGGTCCAGAGATGTATGCGTTCAATTGAAATTGTCCCCGAGAATGTATTGCAATTGAACAATTGACCGTGACCACGTCGTATCTTTTGTATTTCAATTGACTAATTTCGATTATTTATATTCCTCTAGCTTTGGTGGTATATGTGGCGATTGCAAATGCAGGGCCAAGTGAGTTTATGTTCAAATCAAGTGATTAGTGGTGATGTTTAGTGGATATTCATTGTTACGAATAATTACAGGTCCATTTCTACGTGACAGAGGCCTAGTTTACCGCTATTATGGAGATGTGAAGGCGGGACTTATTGAGCCTGCTGCGTACGCCTCGCAATTTGGAATATCTGGATATTTTAATGTTGAACCAGTGGATAATAATCCTGAGTATCCAAATTCATTTGTTGCTGCTTTGAAAAATGTTAAGACAGGACTGCACAATGGTCTCGCGGAACATTATCAACAGACCAAAGCGTTCGGAGCACTCCCGGAATCGGCGAAAATACTGGAGGATCCGTTCCTCATCGTTTATGATGACAATGGACAGGTGAGTTTGAAAATGGAATTTTTTAGAAATTTGGACAGCCAATGGACAGCTGCAAAAAAAATAGCGAATAATCTCTTCTTTTCTGGAGCAATTCTACGACGAGACTATAAACAATCTCGTTAGTACAAAATTTCGATTCTATTGAATGAACAATTTGAATAAAAACATTAGGAAATATGCACGTCTTCCCTGATAAAATTTTCCGCGACAGAGAGAGCATCCAAGTTTTTCCCCGGTCGGCATTTAGCTCCTCTTTTCCTACGCTATCGTGATTTTTTTTCTACTTGGCTTTATCTAAATGATTTTTCTGTGAAAACTTGATGACCAACAACCACTCTAAGCTATTTCCTTGTTAATATTTTCCTCATTAGTAAAATTAAATTATGACAAGAGGTCAATTATACAACTCTGTAACATGACCTTTGACTTTTTCATTGATGTCCATTAGAGGAGAGAGCAACGTTGGCATTCACGTTGTTTATTCAGAGCTTTATTCGAGAAATCTTTTAGTTGGCAGGTGTTAAAATATCAACAGAGGAACCCGGCTGGTCCAAGAACATGAAACTGGCCATGATATCCATGTTCCAGCTGGACCTTCCCAGTATGAATTTGGAGTCTCCAATAAAACACCAAAGTTTCATGTCTAAAGAGGTAGGTAATGAGTGATGATCGTGCGCTGATGTAAGATTACTTTCATGTTATGTTTGGATGTTACCATCAGAATACAATTCATGGAGACTGCTGGATCAGTTACGATGTTCACGCAAAGGATCCCAATGCTGTCGAAGAGAGCAACGAGCTCGTCATCACGAAATTTGGATCCCCTAGGAACTGCACCAATTACAATGTTTTCACTTTTAACAACGCGGAGATTGAATCGTGTGACCTTCCTCCAGAGGTAAGCAGAATTCTTTTACACCTTTTGGAAGTTCATTCGATGTTTTCCATGCCACATCTCTGCTTTTAGAAACCTGTGAATATGGCTAGCAGAAAGGTCCTCCATGCTGAGAGGAGAGGTCAAGACATTCTTATCAAATCTCTCGTAGCTCACGGAGGTGTTAACTACTTTCCTTGGAAAGGAAGATCGGAAGCTCACTATGTCTTGAATAAGTAAGTCTAGATTCTACTCACAGCAACCGAAAGTCTAGATGTTACACACATTTTATAGACATTTTTCGAACACCAAAAAACGTATCTAAACATTTTAATTCAAATATTATATTCAGAAGAATTTTCAATTTATTTCGATACTTCTCAGTGTACGATAATCCTACAAAAGGTGTGTGAAAATTAGAAATTCCTTTTTGCTCTGCTCATACTCCCTCATCCTGATTACCTTTAGCTACATCGTCATGTGAAACTTATACACAAAAATTTCAGCGCTTCATTCGTCTTGTTAGAAGACACATCATCTGAACTTGATGCTGCAGCCATGGATTTCTCTAAGCTACCTCTAATCACAGACATCAGTTACCAAAAGCCCCACAGTTCTTTTGCTGTCGACAGTGGATTAGATATTACCCAGGGTCGTCATGTTGTGGACCAGAATCTCTCCTCAAAAGTGATGGCTCTCTTGGGAGATGCTGCTGACTACCTCGACCAGGATCATCTCGAGGCGAAGGAGCCTAATTTCAACTATGGTCAAACCATCAATAGAATTATCCGCGCGATGAGTTTCATGAATTCCTCCGCCATTCAAATACTATATGATGACATCCAATCGCCCCAAACTCCAAAGGAGGAAATAATGAAGAACATTTTCTTGGAAGCGCTACCCTACGTTGGAACACCAGCATCGATTACGGTAACAAGTGCTCTCATCTCATCCGGATCTATTGACAACTTCGCCGCAATAAAAATGCTTGCAAATTTTCCCCTGAGCGTGAGAAATCCAACGGAGGAGTCCCTCACCCTAATTCTCCCCTTGTTGAACGTCACTCCTTACAACGTCAAAAGCGCCGCAATTCCGAACGTGGGAAGTCTTATCTTCAGAACTTTCAAGAATACCCCAGAGCCAAAAAAAAATGCTGCTCTGAATAGTTATATTGACCTCTTGTACAATTTAATAATTAATGAGGAATACGACAAGAAAGTTGCGGGTCTCGCGGCCCTCAGGAACATCCAAGTGGGCAGAGTATTCGATATTCTAGCTTCGCTTATCCGAGAAGAAGTGGAGATCAGCAATCTCGACTATGAAGACTTGAAGACAAACATACGTTTACACGCAATCTGGGCTGTAGAAAAATCCATTCCCAGTTATCAGGCCGCACATGATCTCCTCTGGCCCATTATGGCGAACAGTAATCTTCCGCTGAAGCTCAGAATTGCTGCTTACGATATCCTTATTCGCCAAGTGCCAACCATGACAAATATCTTACACATCTACTGGTTCATGGTCTACGAAAAGAACGAGCATCTCTATAACTACCATTACACAACTCTCAAAGGTCTCGCCAATTCCGTGAACCCTTGTGACATGCATCTGAAGGAGCTTGCAACAAAGATCATGCGTTTCACGAAAATTCACACACCAGTGTCCTACAAATTATCATCATCCAACATGGTCAATGCTATTGACGAGATCTATGGACACGGGGATCAATTTTCAGTGTCTTACACTTTGGATGAGAAGAGCGGACTTCCCGAAGTCCTCAGTCTCGAGTCTTCAGTTATGGAGGGACGTAGACGAGTCAGTCTTTGGAAGGTACAACTCATCGTGGCGAAAGACACACTATCCCTATCGCTGCTATTTCCCTTCGCAGAGTACAAACCATCTTATTTCATCAGCAACGAGGACGTTAGACGAATTCTTCAAGAAGGTAGCAGAAATAATTATTTTAGAAAGCTCAGCGTTGACGTAGTTGTCTCTTACAAAGGTCGAGTTGTCTTCGGTAATTCTTACAAAGGGAACAGGATGACAGAGATCATCTCCGATCTAGAGCCAGTTATAACATTTGAAGGTGCAACTTTAAAAGTTCGCCAGCAGTTAATTTCCTACGATAATATGTATGAGCAGCACGTGATAAGTGAAATGGGTCTTCCTATTCTGATGGAAAACAAAATTCCGTCTGTGAGTTCAGTCATTGGAAGTGTTGAAAAGGATATGCTCAGTCCAATAAGATTCACAAAAGACATTGACTACAAAGTGTGGAGACATGGACACTATTCCATGTCTATTTACAATCCATTGCTCGATGTTTGGCACTCGATCAGAAAGACCACTGCTACAGACTTCCAGATGTCCTTTCAATCCACAAGTGGGTTCAATATTGAAACTCAAACTTGGGAAAGTTCTATTCCTATCCTACCCATGACCAAACATTCTAGACAAGGAATGGTTACACACGCCAAAGACTCTACGACAGTCAGTGAAGATGATGGGGGTGCCCTGAAAGAGTCCTGCCCAAGCTGCGAGCATCACGAAACCGTCACCAAGGGTATCGCCGCCAAAAGGAATCATGAAGTTGTTCAGGATATCAAGGACATAGGCCTTCGGTTCTCAAATTCAATCTTTGACTGTGAAACTGGGTTGACCCCAATTTCCATTGACAAGGACTTCTTCAGATCATTGTATCAAGAGCGTAAGAACGCTTTAGATAATGATGCCATCGCCGAATTGCTGGCATTGAGCCAGACAGTAAGAAATTTGATTAATTCCCCGAGAATGGGGAGCTGTGGTGTGATGTACAAAATGGAACCCAGCACCAAGTATCCCACATCATCCGTGAAAATATCAATCAAGATGAACGCAGAGACTAGGGATGAGGATAAAGGCATCCTGCATATTCTCAGTGGCTCAAAGCTGAGCATCAGAGCAAACGTCAAAGCTTTCAGTGCAATCACCAGCGAAATTACTCGTGACTGGCACATGAATATGGACTTCAATATGAATCGTGAACACGGGTTCAGTACAATGAGCCTCCAGCTCAGCAGATTCACCCCTGGGGAGAAGAATCTTCTGATTTGCATTGATACGCAAAAATCCTATCCTAGTATTCCAAGTAATCCACTCAAGGTGGGAGTCACCAAGGAGGTGACTCATGGCAAACTCGTGTTCTCAATGGCAGAGACAGACAGTATAGAATGCCCACGTGATCAAATTCTGATCACAATCAATACGAAGGGTGAATTGTCTGAGGAACAGAAGAAGAAGTTCATCCAGGAAAGCATCAGTGGGGACTGCAAGGCTGACATGGAGAGCCCACTGTATACCAATTCGCAACACCTAATCCCAACTACGACAAACTGTCTCGAACATGCCATAAGGTTCACTACACTCAGGAAGTACACCATCAACGTAACCTACTCCGACGTTCCTCAATGGATCTCCTCATCCCTGCACGCTTGCGAAGACGAAATCAAAGCGCTGTTCTACCCGCATATGGTATATACATCTGAACACACTAACGAGGGTGCAATGAAGATCATCGTCAAGTTCCCGATGACGTTGGACAATCTGAATATCTCAGTGGCGACACCCGATCAAGGATGGGATGTTATTGGGGCTGATGTGTCCGAGACAAGTTGGCTTGGAATTGAACGGAATCCACCACGACTGGAAGGTTTTGGGCCAAATCCTGATAAGCATGTCTGGATGAGTCCCTTAGACAACACTCGATTCCCTCTCAAGTTCCTCCGGAAGTATAAGGACAATGCCATCAGTAAGTTTTCCTTTTTTAGCGATAGAAGAGGTAGAAATTTCGTGACAATCATTGATAATTTTGTCTTCTCTTGCAGAGCTATGTTCTCTACATCCGAAAAGTGTTCTCACAACGGATGGAAGCACTATTCCTTATGAGGTGCCCGAGGAGTGGACCTTGGTCACCGGTGATAGCATTAAACAGGGTTTTGCAGTATTTGTCAAAAATGTGAATAATGTAATGGGAGTGAAATTCTTCTTGGGTGATGATGTCGTTGAATTCTCACCGCATATGAATGGCAATTCTTTTAAAATCAATGGTGATGAGTTTTCCAGCAGCAGGATGATCAATGGAACATATGTTCCCGAGGACAATCCCTACATGTGGTCGTTTAAATTAACTAACTATGGAGATGTTAATACTATTGAAATGAAATTCACTCCTATCGTAGTGTTTTACTCGGTGAATAGTGTCGCACTTTTGATTGATCAAGAATTACAGGGGAGTATTATGGGTCTGTGCGGATGTATGGATGGTACGCATAAGACTACACTTTCAAAGGTCTATCGTCTTCCTTAGGTTTAGATGATTATTTGTTGCTTGTGCGGTAGGTACCTGGATATTGTGTAATATTATTTTCAAATATATATACTGACAATTAAATAAATGGCACTATTTTTCTTGAACTATCATTTTTTGCTTTTCATTATGATTCCACTGTTTGTCCTCGTGGTGGTGTAACAAGTTTACGATTTATTCAACAAACTCTCGCTTCTCCGCTGTCCGCGAAAACAACGAATTGAGAGCTTATTGGACATTCCATATGGAATTATTTTTTACTTACTTAGTTTACACTTGCTATGTCTAGAAGTATATATTGACGCCTCATTGAAAAATCACTAATCTATGAATTTTTCTCATGAAAATTTCCATCAGAAAAATTGATAAGATGCTCGATGAATTGAAACAAATCGCAAAGTAAAAAAAGGAGAGTTATATTCACCCGATAGCACAAGGGGAAAAGCCACTGTGTTTATGTCAATAAAAAAAAACCTGACTGTTATCAACAATTTATCTCTTACTGATAGTTCCCCAATCGGAAGAAAAGAACGGGATGAAGTGAGAAAGCCGATGGAAATGGGAAGAATAACAATTCAATTGCAGTCAAGTCTGTTCTCTAATTTATAAGTTTGTTGGTCTGAGTGTGCATTCTATTTAAAGAATAATCGGACTTCTTGGCGACGAGGTTATCAGTCGATTTTTCCCAATACGTATGTCTGTTAGTCTTTTCGCAGTTGTTTCGTCCGGATTATTGAACCGCAGGCTTTCATAATTACTATGTTCAAGTCAACTCCATCGATTACTCTAGAGCTAACACTAAATTATCCGTTTAGTTTTAGCCGTCAATGCAATCTACACTTCTTTTTGCAGTTGCATTTTCATTTAGCAATAAATTCATGTCTTCGCAATAATTTTTCGACAAAAGAAATTTATTCCCGACGAGACTAATCGAAGAGTAGATTCGGAGAAAAAACGTTTCCTCCACCGGGTTATCACCGCAAATCATTCGACGTGCAATTCATTTCATCTCATTATTCTTTAACCCTCCAACAGCTATTCGGTTATCACCGATGACAGCAGTACGTCAGTCCGTGGTTTATAAAGGGAAACCACTGGTCAACTGAACATTAGTCTTTCGAGATGACTTGTGGGATTAAGCACGTCATGGGTAAGCCTGTCTGATTACACGATTCTGAGAAGTGTGCGTCAATTGAGAATTGGTTCGATAAAATTGACGACAAGTGGACAATTGATTCAATCTTGGTCTACGCATTTCGAGGTGGTAAACTAATTTGTTCGTATTGTTTAGCACCGGTGGCCTGCTTCTACTTCCTCGAGTGAGATTGACGTTCCATCCGTAATTTTAGGGGGTTTCGATGGCCCCATCAGGAATGATGAAACCAATTGAGGTAGGTAACAACTGATGGGAACATTTTGTTCTCCAAATTGATCTAATGTTCTCTTTGGTTGTTACCACCAGAACTGAATTGATTAATGGAGCTTAGAGCAGTGGAAATCATCTTGTGGATGTTTTGGAATAGCGCACAGTCTCTTGGTCGTTACGATTTACGAATTTGGTGCGGTGAAATGGAGTATAATTGAGAAATCGATAAAGAGAATTTTGTTTTCATGCTACATGCATAATCTACTCATGTGTCAGTATTATATATAATTAAATATGATAAAACATGCATTTGTTGATTTACTACAATGACCGTTTTATTTTGTTGTTCGTTTTTAAAAGAATTTGTTACAAGCCCAAGAACGAACAACTGTAGATTGGATTGATAAAAACAGTTAATAAAATTACGTTCTCAGAGGATATTTAATAACTATCAGAATACATGCTACATGCATATTCTACCCATGCTTCAGTATCAATAATTACAAATTAATAAAACTTACGAAATTCATGTGCTTAGCTAATTTGATAATTTACGCCAACCTCCGATTCCTTGTTTTTCAACGTCGACTTGAGGTAGTGAATGTAGGAAGATATCAAATCATCCATCTTATACCCTTGAGCAGTCTCGCAGAGGATTTTCTGTCCCTTCATGAAGTTCCCTATCGACATGTGGAAGTAAGTATTTCCGGAGGACCAGTTGGAAAGTTCCGTAAAGTTCCACATCCCGAGAATTTCTTTTGATTGCGGGTGAATCGCACTCACACCGTTTTTATTGATTCCTATTATCAAGGATTCTGGAAAACTCGGTTCTGTCGATTGTTTCACTTCGAAAAATGCTGAACCGAAGGTGGGCCAATGGTAAATGTGCTGGAGAAACTGGAGTTTCGCGTCATATTGACTCATTCCTAACAGAAATAAAGAGAAAATCCCATGAATTCTATTGAGATTAAGGCAGATGACAGTATCGTTAATGTTCCAGTCATTGCCATTGAAACATTCCGTAATAAATAAATTCTCTTCACAAATTGATGAATAGAACTTAATTATACTTCAAATTAATTTGAATAATACCTTGATTGTTAAATGAATTACCTGATTGTTGATTATATGACGAGGAGATATGTTTCTTCCAATCATTTGGTCGATACACATGGACAATATCAGCAGGAATGAACTCCTTGAGTTTATAAGGCACCTGTGCCATCTCGTCCTTGGCGTTCCCAAATTTACTCCGATAAATAAGCGCTGCAAGCTTAATAGCATCCTGCTTGCTGCAATTATGGTATCCCCTGAGATACTTTGGCAACTCCTGATGAAAGTAGAAGATATCGTCCGCCTTAGGGTCCCGTCCCGGACAGCAATTAACCCACAACTTCTTCATGAAGAATATTTGGTACTGCACCTGAGTAATGCCAGACGACTTCGAGGGTCTCGACTTCTTCATCCACTCCATCAACTCATGAACAAAGTCAAAGAAGAAATACTCATGTGGCACAGAAAACACTTTATCAGAAATTTTGACGAAGAGACTGAATCCATCATTGTTCTTCAGCTGCATTCTCTCCACAATATCCTCGCAAATATCGACCGCCTTCGTCAAAGAGTGCACCTCAAAGGCTTCATCGGTATCGTTGGGAAAATAAATCTTATGGAAAATCTGAAGGCTCTTGAACCTGATGGCTTCCACCTCAAGAATGTACGGTGGATACTTCCTATTCCCATACTTCACCGTTCTCTTCAGTCTATTCAAGCAATCGACAGCAATGGGGGTCCTCGAGGCCCTCAGGAACATCTCAACTTCTTTCTGGACATTCGTAGAACACGACATGACACCCGTGGCCAGCCACATCAGCTCCCACCCCCTTTCTTCGCTCAACCTAATCTTATTCTCCGTCAATTGTCGAATGATCTGACAATAGACTTCATCCCGAAGGTGCGAGTGTTCCAGCGCAGGTGCAAATATCAGATTCGTGTACTCAGTACCCAAACGCTGACGATTACTAGGTAAGTCCCCTATATACCTCAGAATATTTGTGAAGATGCTGACTGCCACTTGTGACAATTCCGAATCCTCGCAGACTCTCGCCAGAAGTGCAGCCTTCATCGGAGTCCTGGTGTGCTTGAACAGAGTCTCTTGCACTGTTCCCTTGGCCGAGGATATTGTCGATCCTCTCGAGAGGGTGACATTGAAGCTCTGTCTGAAGTGCTCCTGCGCGAATCTCTTCAAAGAATACGATTTCGGCTCAGTTTTCTCCATTCTCCTGCGAGCCAGTGTATTCTTCGTTGTATAGTCAGTCCTGAAGATGTCTATAATGGATTGCGGCGGTTTCCCGACAGTTGGTATCACATAAACACACTCCGAAAGGAACTCCCCCTGCTCTCCATTCAATCCCTCTCCGTATCCCCACTGAGATGTCATGATAGAGTGCCCCTTGCATCCGACTAACTTCACCAGATCTCCTCTTCTCAGAGACAAGCAGGAAGTCTCACCTGGGCCAGCTGTCACATCGTTCATGTAGTCCTGAGTGGCAACTACGTAGATCGACCGCTCCTTGAGGCCATCCACTAGGAAATTTATAAGAGAAGCTAGATCTTCAGCGTCAAACGTCTGAAGTATCCATTCCTCTCTCTGGACAGTCGTTATGACAATGTTCTTGGACGAACTCCCCTGAAAATTCTGAACTGTCACCTGTAGGGATTTAAAATAAAAATAAGTTGAGTGCAAGTGAAAAAAAATATTTTTGCAATCAATTCTACAAACAAAAACAAAAGGAAAAATCATTACACACCTCAGCTACTTCTGGAAATGACATTTCCAACAGCATTTGTTCTTGATCATCAATAAAATAAATTCCAGTCCAGTTGATAGCAACGATGACATTGTTAGTAGACAACTCAGGTCCCGATGTCTTCACGGTTTCGTAGAACCTTGAGAAGAGGATGGGCCACGTAATCTTCGCGAACATTACGATGTCCTCCTTCGCTTTGATAACGGGCGCCCCTTCGATAACATTAACGTTCTGCTCGTAAGCTTTTAGAGTCAGTTTCTGCCATTTCTTCAGGGCCTCGTTCACCGTCCCCTGGAGGAGATGTGTGGGGATGTACAAGGGCATAGCACTTTTCACATTATCCTCCGTCATTCTCTTCTGATGATCAACATACAATTGCTGGGCCACAACCATCGCAATATCCCCTTCGTGACTGCACCTGTACTCTCCCTGTTTAATTCCTCTAGTGATCTGATGATAAATAAGATTTGTCGCGATACTGTCGAGCGTTGGGTCGTGCCAGGGAGCGAAGATCTCTTTTCGCAGAAATAATCTCCAGGGAACCGAGCGCTCTGACTGACCCTGCTCCCTGGCGTACTGCTCACACTGGCAAATAGCGTCCAGAATGTGCTCCTTTCCTGCGCCGAGTGACAGAACTTTATCGTAAAGAGTGATAAATACTGAGAATCCGAAGATGTCGCGTAGATTTATGCTCCCGGCCACTGCCTCGACGACTTCCTGAGAGGTGCTGGCAGAGTCCACCTCAATTGTCTTGGATGCCCCGTCCATGAAGGTCACCCCTAGGAGAATTGGACTCTTATTCTTCGTCGCTTGGAGCTCCAGCCAACTTGGGGGCTGCGTCCTTGAACCGTTTTTGTAAGTCCGCGTGAGTCGTCGGTCGCAGTACGGCGCATATCCTGGCGGCCCTGATCTTATGAAAGACCGGAGGTAGTTGATGAAACGTTCGGAGGGCGAGAAACAGCCCACGCAGAGCGATAGAAGAATCCAGCCTCGTGCGTGCGACGCTTTGCTCGGATTATTCGTCAGCTGTTTTACGATCTGACAATAAATTTCATCTCTGAGCTCGGGACGGAGAATTCCGTGGCCGATTATGAAGTGCAGTTTCTCGAGGTTTGTACTGCGAGTCTGGAACCAATGCCCGTAACTCTCGTTAACGTACTCATCCTCGAGGATACCTCGTCTGATGTGGTCGTGCAATTTATTCTGCCTCTTCAGGGTCATTCGAATGAGGGCCCTTTCTTGGGGCTTGCTGTGATTCATCAGCTCTTGGTACTCTTTAGATCTGGCGAAGGCCTTCGACAGGGTTTCAGTGACTGTTGACATAACGGTTTTCCTCTCGGGGGTGTCTATGGGATTTCGTGGCTCAGGGAGGTCCCCCATGAATCGCAAGATGGTGATCCAGAGGGCCTCGGAGGACAGTTGATCAGACGGCAGAGGAAGGTCCAGGAGGGACTGCTTCAACGGGCGTCTAGAGTACTGAGGGGCAATATTAGCTGCGAAGTAGGTGGCTGCGAACTTACTGAAGTGGAAGGCCGAGAGATCGTCGGGCTCTTCTTCCTGAGGGAGCTCCAAAATACTTGTTGTATCTGATGGGGCTTTTGGTTTTGATGGAAGGTCCTGTGAAATTTAGTTACAAAATTGCGAGGCTTCTGGATTGAGAGAAAGGATTTAGTTCTGTTAATTGAATGAGTTCTTTTTCTTAAATTAGGAAAAGGCAGTTCGGAAGAAAAATCTTTGTGCCACTTACTGCGTACATGTCTGCAGGTAACTCCTTGACCCCGGGTGTCGGTGGCTCTTCCTTCAAAAATTCGAAAATGGTGTCGATATTACTCTCCTGAGGCTCCTTCGCCGGAGCCTCCATCTCATTCCTCTCAAAATGAATCATTGACTCTCGCAATTCTCTCAATCGATTCTCATGATTCTTTGCTGCAATTGCTTTCCAATCAGAGTTGCCACTGGCTTTCAACCGGTTCTCCTCGTCAGTTTGTACCTTCTTTATCTCGTGGAGCCTCTGCTCTCGCCACTGAAAGTAATAATGAAGTGAAGGATTACGATGATACGATACGTAGACTATCTATAAAATTAATCGGTACACAGTTTTGCTTTTAAATCAATTTCGATATTGGAGTTTTGATATTGAAAATGTAATAGTCTAGTTACCTGGGATTTTTTTCTGTAGAGACCGCGAACAAGATAGCCACGGAACAGCGCCTGCAACGAAACATCATCACTTGAGATTGTATCAAAAGAATTAATTATCTAAGGTTATTTATCATTCACCTGCAGAGCCACCACGAATTTCCTTTTCTTGCGGAATGAATGAGTGATCATGCGCGACCTGATGCACGCCTGCAGTCGCTGGTACCCCCGTTTCAACTTCAGGTACTTCTTCCGGGGACCATGACCCCGCCATACGCGTTGAATTATCAAGGCTGATTTTTTTATTTTCAAGTATCTGAAATATAGTCAAGCATTATATTCAGACAGTTATCAGTGCTATTACCTGATGGCCTAGATATTGGACAACAACAAATTATGACCCTGGCAAAGCTAAATTGTTGGCACAATTTGTTATTCAAGGGCGAAGGTATCTCCGGGTATTGAAAGTTTTCGAATCCATTTCTCCTACAACTATTAACATTTGTTTATGAAATTACTTGAGTGCATCGTAAAAACGAAGAAAACAAAATCGTATAATTTTTTTGACTCTTTTCTAAAGTAAGAGATTGTTCTATAATATTACAAACAAAATTGTTACCTTCGCCGGGCGATCCATCTCCTAGCGTATGTCTGAATGACAATAATGCTCCTGGCGATGACCTGCCCTCTCTCTCGCTCCAGAATAAAATCTTGCTGCTCCTTGAGAAAGACCCTCGTCCTCCCCAGCTGATAATCCAAGTTCCCATCTCCCAGAATACTCTGACAAATCGCCTGAGCGGCTTTCCTCTGGTCCTTCACTGTCCGTCCCCTGATTAAAGCTCTGAATCGCTCATAAAACTCCTGATAACTGTAACGAATTGGGTAGCCAGCCCTTCTGATGCTGGCAGTCTCCATCATCCCGGAGTACCGCAGCTGTCGGCAGCACAAATGCCGATCGAAAAGCCCGGGCATTTGCTCGTCATTCGGTTTGATGCACCTCACAAAGAAGGGGTTGCAGCTCTCGAGGGTTCTCATCAACAGTTCCAAAGACGATCGAAACCCCAAAGACAATGAGGGCGAGCGTTTTTTTCCATCAATGGACAGCATATCTTCTGGGAAGATAGACTTCAAGAATTTGTTCGAGGATATCATAATCAGTTGCTTCAAATCTGCGGAGAAGGTATCGCGATTCTTATCTAAAAATCCATGGACTTCGTAATCGACAGCTCCAGCGAAGTGTCTTATTCCAAAAGCCTTCACTAAATCGGATTTCGGCTTTATATAATTATCATTTCCACTGTGCACTTGATGTGTCTTCGCCAGGAGAGTGAGATCAGTTCCTCTGGGGAATTTACTTTCCTCGTCAATAAGAGCCATTACATTCAACTGCTTTATTCCAATCAAGTCCAGCACCTCCTGGTTGTCCTTGAAATCAATGTGCTTCCACGATATTCCCTCTCCACTGTAGTACTCCTGCTCGATCTTGAAAATATGACGGACGAAGAACTGTTGGAGATGTTCATTCGCGTAGTTGATGCAGAGCTGTTCGAAACTATTGTGATCGAAGTTCTCAAATCCAAATATATCAAGAATCCCAATCGAGTTCTTGGTGGTTGTTTTGGGCTTAAATATCGTCGTGTTGATCTTCTCGACAATCATAATGAATAACTGACCGTAAACAGCCTTGACAAAGGCATCTCTCACCTCAACAGCAAGCTCCCTGGATAGATTACTGACAACCCTCTCGCCATGTGCAAAAATTGTTCTTCTCGTTAATGCTTCCTTCAGCTGTTTCGTTCCCACTCCAAGGATCTCAGCAGTCATCTTCACAGATGCATCCTCCTGAATTTCACAGGTGTCCATGTTCGACACGACTGCTGACTTGTAGTTGAAGTTCCCCAGGTGTAGGATCGAGGAGAGCAGTTCAATGATACTTGTAAACTCGTCGTCAGTGAAGTTGAGGATCTTCATGGCTGCCCGGACATCAGCGAACTCTTTTTCATCGTTTCTTCCTCGGCATTCTGAGGTACCGCAGAGGTACTTGTAGCCACCACTTCCCAGCCCTAGTCTCTTTTTCTCTTCTTTCGAGAGTCCTGCGAGGATCGAGTAGAAAATGTGGTAGTTCCTCTCCCCCTGGGACTGATGAACAAGTCGGCATTTTTCCAACAGGTACTGCTCGATCCTGGCGCCCTCGATTGCCCCTGACTTGTTGAAATTCACGTCGATGTATTTTCCAAATCTCGATGAATTATCGTTGCGGACTGTTTTAGCATTTCCAAAGGCCTCGAGGATGGGATTCGCCTCGAGGATCTGCTGCTCTATCCAAGAATGCTCGCCGCTGATTGCTGCTAGGTATTGCAGGATCAACTTAGTGCTCTCGGTCTTGCCGGCTCCACTCTCTCCACTGATGACTATGCACTGATTTCTTCTGGTTGTCTTCATCTCGGTGAAGCAATTGTCACCGACAGCGAAGATGTGCGGTGGCTGTTCGCCGATTTTCTTGCCCTGGTAGGCCAATATCTCCTTAGGGGTGTAGATGTCGAGGATCTGATACGGATTAATTGCAACCAGCATACTTCCGGTGTACGTGTAGATGAGGTTCTTCGCGTATCTCATATGCAGATTCTTTAGGATTGCGTATTCCTGAAGGTCTCCCAGTTTTATCATGTCTTCGACACCTGAGATAGAGGTGGGGTGCATGTGCTTTGCGATTCGATCCTTCGGGATGACCAGAACCTGACGAAGGATGCGGATCTTTTATTTGATCAAAAAACTTCTATTTCTATCGAGAAAGGGTTAATGGAAATTTGAGAGAATTGTGGAACAAAATCAAGAGATTTTTCTTATCATGATACATTCTTAATTAATCAGGGTGGTAGAAAGAAACCTGCGTTGATACTTCTGATTACTCTCCCGTCTTAGAATGAAAGAAAATAGGGGATCAGCGCAATACGTGAATCGATCACAGATAAGATTAGAATGAACTACTTTAACGAGACCACATAAGATGAAATATACTTTACGTTGCCATCATCATCTTTAATTGTAATTGTCTTCGTGTCGAGTGCGGTGATCTTTCCCCCCAGGAGCACACTGAACTCGGTGTTTGACGGATTATTAATCCAGACATTATCCCCCTGGAACATTACATCGGAGGGCATCATAACCAGAACTGTTGTCAACGTGTCGTAGAAACATTGAAACACTATATGGCTTTAACAATTAATGTTGACCTTTTTCCATGTGCAAATGCTCTTACTGTACAGCTCAACTTACATATATTATTATCTTATATTATCAAAGTAAGTGAATCATTTCAGAACCAGAAGATCCCTCCGAGGAAATAATGTATTTCAAGCAAATAAAAAATTTCGCTTGTGTTTACATAGGGAATACTGTTTACTGTTGTGTTGGGTGTACTGTTTGACGGTTGTTTATGTGAGAGCCATCCACATAAAGATATGACGTAAAGAATCTTAAGAAGCTCATGATAACACTCATAAATATATCTGGTACTTACGGGGGCTAATTTATTCTCCATTATTGTAGAGTGATGTACACTTATGGTGTCATGACCAAATCCACTTGGGGATAACAAAACCACGAGTTGTATCTCTTGCAAGATTCGTGGGGACTGATCACTCAGGTATCCCCATCATCGATATCAATCGTTATCAGTATTGATTACTTGAAGGCTTCTTCTATGATGAGCCATGATAAAATGATGTGGATGTTTTTCACAACACATGATCTGCAAAGTGTGGAGATCATGGCGGAATATACGACAGGACAGGACCTAGTGAATAGGGGGATGACGTCTTAATTGTTGATCGCTCTCAGAATATTGGCAAATATTAATATACAGAGACCGTTAATCCCACCACAACACTCGGGAGATGCTTGAAATACTGGAAAATGACTCAGGTTCAAATATGACAAGTGTTTTTTTTCCATCATTGCTTCCGTGGCGCAATTGGCTAGCGCGTTCGGCTGTTAACCGAAAGGTTGGTGGTTCGAGCCCACCCGGGAGCGATATTTTTGAAATTTTTGTCTACTTTTCTCCCCAAATAAACCTCTCTCATCGCATCTATTATCTCACTCACTCTAATTATTTTAAAATCGCATAACATTTATTGTTTTTGGATGTTAAAAGTCAAACAAAAATAATCCACATAAATAACTTCTCCGGCAGCCGGGAAAATACCCTGGTGGCGGCGAATTTCGATTCCAGAGGGAAACATAACCTAACATTTGAGGTAAACAACGCCAACGCGGGCTCTTCAACATCTCTGAATAGTTCTAATATTTATGTGAATTTATTGAGGATACTTAACAGGGTCCATTGTGTCAGCTCAGTGTAGTTTTGTGAGGTTTTTTATCATGGCTCAACAATCGCCAGCTCCAAAAATAAAAGATCTTCGTCTTCCCATGTCGAGGGTAAAGACAATTATGAAGAGTTCGCCGCACGTTGAGTCTATCGCCCAGGATGGGCTGTTCTTAGTTACAAAAGCCACTGTATGTACTTCGCTGCAATATTTTTATTTTCTATAAAATATGCTTCATCTTTGCGCCACAACTTTCTCAGTACAACATAACTTATTACAGTCCCTTTATTTTTTGATGTGATAGTAGACATTTCCCTCTGAGACTTTATCCCCAGTTTATGTAGCAAACAGTACACAGCACACAATTTGTTAAAAAATAATGGATGTCTTGTTGAATGTCCAACGATACTAGAAAAAATGATTTGACTGCCATCTTAAGATTTCATTGTCAAAGTGTACCCACCGAATTTTCTTAAATTATGATGCAGTTTCAGTATTGGGCAGTTTGCACTGCAAAAGTAGAAGAATTCGCTTATTTGTGCTGGTTGAATATTTATATTCAATTCCTTGTGTGCCATTTCTCCTATACACTCATCAGGTTGTTTTACATCTTTATCATCAATTCAACTATTTATAAAATAGAATATTTTTTACCTTGAAATTGTTTTTTTCGTTTCTAGTATGATTCCAGCGTGAAATTAAGGGCTCCCATTGTTCAATAATTCAATTCTTTATGAAAATCTCAATATATTTTGCAGGAAATGTTTGTTCACTTCATGTCGGAGGAGGCCCACAAGCAGTCCAAGAAGAGCTCCTGCTTGGATTACAAACACCTGGCGGAGGTAGTGCAGACAAACGAGACCCTGGAGTTCCTCAAGGAAATAATGCCGAGAAAAATAACAGTGAGACAATTCAAACAACTGATGGCTGAAAAAGAGGCTGCAGAGAGATCCAGCTCAGATGAGAGTTCAACAGACTCTGACAGTGACAGCCAGAGTGATAGTGAGTCTAGCTCTGATAGTTCTAAAGATGAAGTCATGGATTCGGGAAGTGATAAGGGGACGAAGGATGACAAAGAGAATGGAAAGTCTGAATCGAGTGAGTCCAGTAATGACAGTGAGAGTGATTAGTAAAGACTAGAGCAATTGCGTTTTTTAGAATTGACATGTGAATTCTCTCTTTTTTAACGATAAACATACTGGGAGTGTATGGTCTATTTATTTCGGGAAAGAAAGAGGTCGAGTTGTAGAAGAATAATTGTTGGAATTAGCAGGAATTGTAAATTATTCGGTTTTCTAGGTAATCATAATTAAAACGACCGTTATTATCATTTTTAATCAACATTTGCGAGTCAAATATTGTTTAAACGATTTATTTTGACCGAAAAAACTAACATTGTCCATCAAATTGTAGACGACGAAACCATTTTAGTTCATTTGATATCATAACAGTGTAGACAATCGTATCTTATAAATTGTAATGAATGAAACAATGTCCTACCTTCTTAAATAATTATTGGTGGAAAAAAAATATTTTCTGTTTTATAATTGGTCATTAATATGTAATGTGGCTGACCAGCAGTTAATTTCTGAAAAAAAAAAACAAAATAAATTTGTAGTACCAGAAAATGTTGGAAATTCTCCAGATTAGGCTCGATAAACGAAGAAAAAAAAATTATCTTCTAAAAGTGCTGCTGTGACTAGTGCTGGGCCCCACGATTTTCCCCATGAGCACATCAATCACCTTCATTTCTCGTTCAGGATGACACCTTTTCACGTGGCTTCGTGCATTCGTCAAGTGTTTCGCCTGCTTAGCACAGTAAGGACAATTGTATCTGGGTGGTACCCCACACTCGTACCTGACATGAGTGTTCAGGTTACACCTGTGTTTAAATGTCTTGTGACAACTTGGACACGAATTATTCGACTCCCAGTCGTTAACCACTGGTGGTGGAATTTCCGGAATATTCGATGAAAGCTCTATAACAAAAATGGACAGATGTTATTGATGAAATGGCTCCCTAAAATTATTAAAATAAACTTATCGACACTACAACTAAGGTTTTTGGATGAAGAAACAAGAAACCAGGGACTACGACAGATATTTCCTTAAAACAATGTATTCAATGCCACGATATTGCTTATTATTTACAGGCACATGCTTGATGTTTCTATTATTAAAATCCCAATGAATGAAATTGACCTCAAGTATAACAATTTATTATTCTTGATGGGGTTTTGTAAACACTTTGGGTGGTGGTGGCTCCCAGCAGTCCTCGTTCAACTTCTTAGCGAGAAAGTATATCTCAGCGAGTGCTACAATGAGGCCGCAGATTATTCCTAATAGTAATCTGAAGCCAAAATCAAGGCTACCCACGATGAGTTCTAGCCCTATGAAGCCAAATGCAAAGGCTGCTATCACTGAGAAGACGAATTGGGCTACAGCGATGAGTTGTTTATTAATTTCCTTCACTGAAATCAAGAAAAATAGTCACAAAATGATTATTTGGTTTGTTTTACATTTATAAGGCCCTTGTACGGTTTCAATTATTTGAAAACATTCATATGTAAATTTGTGAGACCGAGAACACCCTTACACAAAAAAATAGGGGAGGAAAATGCAAGAAATTAATAAACTCTTGTGAATTTCATAACACTTTCTCCCCGTAGAAGTCCGTGTTATCACTATGCGGGATTTATGTCGCCTTACTTATCTATAATTATTTTTATATTCTACTTTGGGACGTGCCACGAACCGTCGCAATTGTTATAACAATTTCTGGGTTAATTAATTGCTGAAATGCAAAAAAATCGTTAGAAAAAGATTATTTGTTCCGCTGGGAAGTTTATTGCACTACGTTTCAAAAATATTCACGCATGTATTCAGAAAAAATTAGACATCTTCCCCTTCAAAGAATCATAAGAGAGAAAATTGCAAGACATTTCTAATATTATTCGACTCAATTCTGCCCCTCAGTTGAAACTCTTTGCTTGTGCATCTACATCACAGTTTTTACAGCATTCGCTAAAAATTTTTTTTTCCGCTGATTCAAGAGGGTGGGGATGATATTTACTTTGGTATGAAATAGTGTCCTCTGGGTAATGTTTCCTGACGGCGTCCACCCCTTTGGTCATCGCCTCGTACTCCCTAGTTGACTGTTGAGCAGTCAATTTTTGGATTCTCGCTTCGAGAACTGGATTCCTCGGTGTGATCTTGGGCTGTGGTAAAATCACATCTGCTCCCTCCAGAAGCTCGTGAATATAAACTTTGGTGCTGGAAATTTTCCTGTGTTCGATGAGGAAATCGTTCAGCCACTTGATGTCCTCGATCTTCAGTGGTACTGCGGACTTGTGGGATTTCTTCAAGGCTCGTAAACCTGTCGGTGCTTCGGCCACGTCTATGTTCTTCCGGACAAAGTGAATTAGCTTCGATGGAGGCTTTATCTTCACTGAGGGATCGTCAATCTGCTCTACAGGCATAATGACACAGAATTAGTTGGGGGATGAATTTCTTATGGGTTGATGTGGAGCTTCTTCTCAAGATCAATGTAGAATTCTCGAAGTTCCTTCTCTTTGTCGGTGAATGTCTCGTCCACTTTGGTGCAACGAATGCTCATATCATTGATGAACTTTTTCCAGTCCTCTTTTCTAATTTCTCGGTTTTCAAATAATTGGATTTCCTTGGGTGAGAGAAGAACAAGATATTTGTGAATGATTTTTGCTGAATAAAGACTTGTTTTTCGTGTTTGTTTAAATTATTCAATTGAATGACTTAGGAAATATCGAATGAACGAAGGTTAAGTCTGGGTCTGATAAACTTACAGTGTTAAAATTCTCCTCTCTTCGAAGAATTCTATCGCACATGCTCAGGGCAACATCGGTGTTCGCTTTCAAGCTGGGAAGGTGACAGTCACCAAGCTGTTCAGCTCTGTCAATCTGACTTTGTCCAAGCTCAGTTGAGTATTCCAGGATTTTGAACAGTCTCTCTACCTCTCGGTCACCCCTCTTTTCCTACGAACCATAGAACTAATTATAACAATAAATCATTATTTCCACTGTTATCATAGGAATGTTATTTTCTCATAGAATCTTATTGATATTGAACCGAATATTTAGCTATAATTCAATTAATTCGTAGTATATGTCACATTCAGAAATAATTGTCCAAAAATCCATTTAAAAAGAGGTAAATTAAAAAATGTAATTCGTATCGATCATAACTCCCAATGAAGAAATCATTCGAGAATTGAATAATTATTGATTACCTCAAATTCACGAACAAAATACGAGATTTCACCATTTACAAAGGGACGATGGACGAATAGTCTGCTCCAAATTTCGCCAGTGTCTATGGTCACAAAATTTATTCAATTAAAACATTCACAGAATATCATGTGAAAGAGGTTTACAGTTCTATGTATTATGACTGCAAGTGATGAGGTACAATTGTTTATGGTAAATTTGGGCTGTGACACACACCTTTTATCACTGACGCCATGTTCCGGAATGAAGATAGTCATATGGTTCCACACGTGATGCGTGTTAACGGAGAATTATCTGTGTTCAGATGCAACGGTAACTCACGAGATTGAAAGTCACTAGAAGACGACTGGAAAACAGTTATTTTACATCTGCACCATAATGCCAATATCTAGCAACACTTTTGTTGGAGGGAAAAAAAAAAAATTACACTCGAAAGAATATTTTTCCCCCTCTATATGATCTCTACGGTACGGAGAATCGGTGAAGGCATTGCTACGTTATGAATATTCTGAGAAACGCTCGGCGTGTTATTGTTTGGCTCTCTTGCTTTGGGGTTTTCAAGTCAGTCGGTTGGTGCTCTCCGGGCTGTAAACAGTAGCGATAGCGAGTGTCGTGTCGCAGTATACGCGGGGTTTTCGAAGGAAACGGTTATTGTGGTGATGTGTAGAAGGACTCGATGCAATTGCTCATCTTTTTGAGGTGAAGAGAATAAAGAGATCAGTTGTGGGCGGTGATTAACGCTTTCGAACAGCCTTTTGAGTGAAAGAGACGAGAATTAGAGGGAATTGGCGGTTTGGGATTGCTGAGGTGTTTGTGGTGTCGGGTGAGTGTTATTTATTACGGCAGTCAGCGAGGATTCATCACTCTCAGTTGTTGTGGAGGGTTGAGATGTGATAAGTGATGTTGAGCTTCGAGGAACTGTTAGTTTTGAATAACTTTTCAAGTGGAAAGGATGAAAATTGGAGAGAAATGGCGGTTGGGCGTTGCTGAGGTGTTTGTGGCCATTGGGTAATATTGGTTTTCGGGGAAATCAGTGAGATTTTGACTTTCAGTAGTTGTGGTGGGTTGAATGTGATAATTGACGACACAACTTTGGGGCAGTGATTAGGGCTTTTGAATAACTTTTTAAGTTGAAAGAATGAGAATTGGAGGGATTTGGCGTTGATGGCTTGGCAAAGACGCCGGTTGGCGAGTGATGTTTTTTGGAGGTGTTTGTAGCTGTTGGTGAGCGTTGTTTTTCCGGGAAATCAGTGAAAATTTATGATTTTTAGTCGTCATGACGTGTTGACATATAAGTGATAACAGCAGTTTCGGACGCTGATTAAGGTATCTGAATAACTTTTGAAGTTCAAAAAGTGAAATTTGGAGGGAAATGGTGGCTTGGCGTTGCTGAGGCGTTAATGGCGGCGTGGCGTTGCCGGCGCGTTGATGCCGGTTGGTGAGTGATATTTTTCGAAGTGCTTGTGGCCGTTGGTGAGGGTTGTTTTTCAGTGATATCAGTGAAAATTTATAATTTTGAGTTGTTCCGAAAGGTTGAAATGGGATAAGTGATAGCATCAGTTTCGTGCAGTGATTAGTGCTGGTGAAAAACTCCTGAAGTTCAACGAGTGAAAATTGGAGGGAAATAGCAGCTTGGCGTTGACGCCGGTTGGTGAGTGAAAATTTTCAAAGTGCCTGTGGCCGTTGGTGAGTGTTGTTTTTCAGTGATATCAGTGAAAATTTATAATTTTTAATTTTTGTGAAGGGTTGAAATGGGATAAGTGATAACATCAGTTTCGTGCAGTGGTTAGTGCTGGTGAAACACTTTTGAAGTCCAAAGAGTGAAAATTGGAGGGAAATGGCGGTTTGGCGTTGATGCCGGTTGGTGAGTGATATTTTTCAAGGAACTCAGTAGAATTTGATTTTTAGTAGTTGTAGAGAGTAGAAATACGACAGTTAATGATTTTCAAAAGTTTTGAAAATTGGGAGGGGAAGCGATAATAACTGAGAGAAGTGGTGAATGGAACCCTATCATCAGATTAAATTAGTCCGAAAGAGTATTCGGGGAAGGGAAATTCCCCCTGAGGATCACCCTAATCTTTTAGAGGTTTTTTACCTTTAAAGCTGAAGTTATCACCTTATAATTACCGATTAACTGTTGTTTTAATAAATTTTCGACTTCAATCATCTATCACTTACTAGGGTAAAAAGAAGAAAAACTCGGGAAATTTTGTTGGAAATTTATTTTAAAAAGTTAAGTACACATTCGGTGTCTATAAATATTCTCTTACAAGTTATGGAGGCAAGATGCAAGGCACATGATACACCACTAAAATTAACGAAGTCAAAAAAAAATGTTTATGTACAATGTCCCTCAACTCCATTGCACTGCAAGCCTCTCCATAAATTCCAATTTCAACCCCATCGGTTTCAGACACGTAATATTTACATATCCGTAAACCGTCGCGCCCGCAAATCATCAATTTTATTAATTTCAATTTAATAACACTAAATAGACCATAAAAAAATACAATTTTACAAATTTTATATACAGTTTGTCCCCTCAATCCTTCATCATTGAAAAACGTAGTTAATATTTGATAAAGAATCTTATGTTGCACAACCAAAAGTATCACCTCCAAAATTTATAATCAGGCACTTAATTCACCGGTATCGCCCCAAACCAGTGTTTCTCAAAATCAAATTATAATCATTTTAAACGTAGTAATTAGGCCTACGACTACATGAAAAATGAGTCAATACTGTTAGCTAAAGCGGCAATATGGCTTCTAACAATCTATTGAGAAAAAAAAAACATCTTGAAAATCTAACGCAAGCAGCAAAGTTCCTCCTTCGATAATACTCCAGAGTGATGGGTTTGACATTCTCGAAAAAAAAATGATCATGGAGTCTACAGTACTATTTACATAGGGAGGAACATATCTTACGATTTTATAATTAATCTCATGTAGTTGATTGATCTCCCAGAGCTGCCTACAGGGTTTTGAGGATCATTCAAATAACCGTTAATAATCTATAAAAACAAGTCTTCTGTTGTGTCATTGTTGAACTTTGAGTCATAAATCTCTCGGTTTATCATGAATAAATAGTAGAATGGCTTATTGTACGATGAATTATTGAATTCAGACATGATGATCACTGGATCCAAGTGTTCCGGATGATGCATCACTCCGGACAGCATGAGAATTCGGTCCACTGCCAGCTGGTAGCTCGTTAGCACTGGTGTTGTTGTTCTGGCCATTAACGAAAGACGTCATCTCCATCGATGAATATTGTCCGCTCTGTTCAGAAACATGCGTGTTGTGTTGTTGTTTCGTTCGCTGATTTACTCAGATCTAGTAGAGGGAGGCGTGTATGCATAGTAACGTATCGTGTGTAACGTGTTGTCGTGTTTTATTTTTCTTTTTTTTTTTTTTTTTTATTTTATTGGAGAAAATTTTAAGAGAGAATTCAAAGCTCGAGGAAGAGAGTTGTCAAAAGCTGGAGAGAGTCATCTCGGGTGAATTATAATTTTTAGCAGAGAAGTGAAGCGGGTCTTGTTAGGATTGACTCTCGGGTTTTGAATATTTTTTCAGCGATATGAGATTACGAACCTTAGGCAGAGAATTCATGTTATTCGTTGCTTGAGTTGTCTCTGATGTGTCGAGAACAGCTAGGGGATTCGATGTTATGTTGATCTTTGAGTCCGTGATTCCACCGTTCAATACTCGACCATTCGTCATGTGTTTTCCTGATTAATCGATTCATTAGTCATTAGTTGGGTTGAAAAAGATTTCGTCATAAAATTCTTTAACTCACCTTGATTCTGGGATGCATCTCGGTTTTGTTTAATACTGCTTCTCTTATAAATAACAACAATGGCCCCCATGACCCCCAAGAGAGTTGCTCCCCCGAGTGCTCCACCGATAATCGCATAAAGGCTACCGTTCTGTCCACTCCCAGTGCTCTGGGGCACATTATCGGGAATAGTCTGCTCGACCCTCGGTGGTTCCGTCACTGCCTTCAGTGTCTTCTCCCTGATAATCTTGGAGAACTCAGACGCTGCACCTACCGAGAAGCTCTGCACCTTAAACTCATAAGTCGTGTCCGGCTGTAGATGGGAAATTGTGATGTTCGTTGAGTTCTTCCCCTCGACAGTAGTCTTGATGTAATCACCAGCGGTTGTTGAGGCCCGATGATTCACGTAGAACCCATCAATGTCCACGGATCTGTCCGGATTCTGCCATATGAGGAGAACCCTGTCAGCTCCTAGAGCTTCAGTATTCGTCAACAAGGGAATTGGCATTTTGTTCGTGTCGAAGCCCTCCATCTTCGTCAGATGAAATTTAACTGAGTTGGGGCTCAATTTATTATCGTTGTTGGAATAAACAGCTGCTATTCGGAAACGGTAGAAGCTATTGGTCTGGAGATCAGTAACTTCGAAGGATCTCACGTGATTCGCAATTTCCATGTTTGCGGTCATCCACTTGGACTGTTTTCCACTGGCTTTTGATCCAAACTCTTTGTACTGGACCTTGAAGAATTGGATGGGGAGGCCAGTGTTCTCTGGTACCGACCAGCGTACCATCACTGAGACGTCCGAGAGTCGGGTCACATTGGGTTGATTTGGAGGGACCAGAACAGTTCCTCTTCGGTGTCCCTCCTTACTCTTCCTCTTACCACCCATTCTTGTGTGCTTGTGCACACCACCGGGTATACCGTGGCTCTCGGGCTTCGAGTGATCCCCACTACCTCCAGGATGCTGCTTAGGATTCACCCGGAGAAGATTGTAACCAGAATGGGAGCCGTACTCGTTGGAAGCGACACACTGGACGATACCAGCGTGTTTCTTCTCGACAGATGATACGAAGAGGGTCGAGCCTTTGCTCTCGATGTTGGGACTTCTCTGGAGGGGCTCGCCATTTATCAACCATTCTATGGTGGGCTCTGGTTGACCAGACGTTCCACAAGAGAGCTCGAGCTCACCTCCTTCCGAAAATGTTGACGCCTTTGGACCGCGTGTCACTCGGGGAGCTTCAACGACCTTGAGAATAATCACAGATTCAATTTTGTGGGCGTTTGAGGTCCACATACAGTGGTATTCCCCTCGATCCTGAGGTTGAACATTAATCAGAACTAATCCTGAAGGTGTATATTGAAATCCAAAGGGTAGATTGCCTGCCAGCCTCGACCAGGTGACTTTTGGTATAGGATATGCTGCACCAAAACACTCGAGGGTAACGTTTCTACCTCGCATAATTTTGTACTCAGTCTGTGGTTGTTTAACAAAAAATGGAGGGACCATTCTCTCGTCCTTATGAATATTAAGTTTTGTCTTGTGATTACTTCGGACTGTCTGGGTGGCAATGTCGTTGTAGGCTGCACAGTGGTAACTCCCGGAATCTAATGGTTGAGCGTTCTCCAGAACTATTGTTTTACCTCCCACTAGATTCGTGGATTTTATGGGGATGTTGTCTTTGAAAAATTGAACTGTTGAATCGGGGGAGGAAAAGGGAACGGGACAGGTTATGGGAACTGTGTTGCCAGATGGGACCATTATCTCTAGATCTGATTTATCGGTAAATTGGTCAATCTTCGCTAGGCTCAGGCGACCTGAATCTGAAGCGAGTCCACTTGTACCTGAAATAGATCGATTGGGGGTTAGATGGAAATGGAAATAGATTCACCAGGGGAATAGATAGTCTCATATGAAGAAATTAATTTGCTGGGATAACTGCATTCGAAAATATATATGATCTTGCAAAAACTCTATTATAAATACTAAAAAAAAATGTAGAGCCGTTCAAGGGCATGTGCAGTCTAATCTCATAATTAAATTGAATCGTTATTACAAAGACTTGTCGCTTCCTCCAACGGGGAAGTGACAAGTCTTTGTCTCGGGGTTAAATTCCGGTCTACACAATCAATTATTGTCGCTAGATATTTCTTATAAACTCATATGGAGAATCATCCTAGTTCCTCTGAGAGTTACTCATAAATCTTGTCTAACAATATCCTATGACGTCGTCTAAGAAATGGAATGCTATATAAACTACCATCTTCGGTAGATAGCTAAGCAACCTCGTTAACAGCTGTTAAATCCTTCTATCAGTGTATGTTATCTTTTGAGCAGATATTGCTTAGAGTGAGTGGAACATGAATGCTTCGCAGTAAAGTAAGAATTTCATGACTTCAATGATTTGTTTTTGTATTGTAGAAAGGGGAACATGACTGTAAATTTAAACCCAGTGAAACGTGAATATACTTTCAATTTTAAATTTAATGTCAATTCAGAATAGGGAAAATTTGAGAGCTTCTTTTGATTCCAATTTCAAAAATTTTCTAATAGTGCAGAAGATCAATGATCTCTTGTGAGAGATATTAATTTTTCGACTGAAGGAATCTCAGCGGGATATCAAATATTTTTTTCTTCGTATGAGTGAAAGAAAGGGAGGCAACTGACCATAATATGCGATGCATCTGTAGTCTCCAGCTTTTGAGGGGTCATCAAAGTTGACAACAAGCTTGGAAGTCTTCCTAACACCCGGGTTTGCATTGGGATTTGGCAAAGGAGACCAGCGATTGGAGTTTAGGGGGCGGTGACGCCATGTGAATTTATCTGCTGCGAGGTTCAGGCTGCACTCGAAATCCACTACATCGCCTACAGGCGCTGCTAGGGGCTGGGGATGGCGCGTAAACTGCATCCCAAGTTCTTGGCGAGGACCTGTTTGGGAGAAGATGATTAATTGAGGGGAAATGACTCGGAAATTTTCGTCGTCGGATAATTTTCGATGGTTCAGACAAGGGGCTCCGTGGAGAAATCCATCGGCGGGAAGAAAGATTCTCTGAACTGTGGAAAATCATGAAATCGATTTTTCTATTCATCGATTGTTCTTTAAAAGTTTGTCGGTCATTCCCTTGAATTGTTTTGCGGACACCTTTAAGGGGAAGCGGTTCGAGAGGTTTTGTCATAAGGATTTGTTTGTAGAAAATTTCGTAGACTATCAAAAAGATCTTTTAATATTTGTTCCCGGAGGTAGCTGTTCTCGGAGAATTTGCAAAATAACGGAATAGGTTTTTTTCATCTTCGACTGGCTTTCTTCATATGTTCATTCGGAATGAGAGAATTTTTTTTCTTATTAATCTCGCGTTCGTTGATATCATTGGAGCTAAATCCCGGTAGCGACCTAGATTTTTTCCAAATAACAGGCTTCATTTCTCTCGATTAATTTCCTGTTCTTCATTAACATTTACAATTGAGGACAATATAATCATATATTTACCTGAGGCATTCGAACCATCGAAAATGAGGAAGAGAAGCGCCAGTGCGCTGTGCAGGGTCAACGATATTCGTAGCATCTTGACACATTCTGTAAAAAAAAAAACATACCTGAGTTGAATTACAGAAGACAAAACAGTTAAATGAGTTTGCGTTACGTGAATTCATGTCAAATCACCGTGCGCCCAATGGAATTTAACTTTAGTCTGAGACCAGAGACGAAGTGAAGAGAGACATGAGGACACTTTGCCAGTTCATGGATGTAGAAATAGACAGTCGCATTCCGCAAATATTTTTCTTTTCTCCCATTGCAATGTACTCTTGTTATAAAATTGATCATTTTTTATTAGTCAGTTAATTGTACACAACGCAAACCTGACTGTCAGATTGCTTTGATGGTTATTACTATTAAGCTTATAGCCATATTGGGTATGGAATAGTGTTTCGCTTGGAGCGAACGGTTTTAACACCCACGTGCCATGGGTAATAACTACGTTGTAAAAGCGTTATACCCATCTGAGAAATATTACAAGGGGGGGAAAAGGAGAATTGTACATTTTTATTGGGCGATGGGTGGCACACGCGTAGGCTGGCCCATTCATAGATCTCCCAGCGTCAATCTCACATTTTCCATGTTCAACCACCCACATTTATTATTTTTATTATTTCACTAAACCCCAAACATTTCAAAACTTTGAAGTTTACCTCTTACTCCAGGGAGTGAAAATTGAATTCCTTGATTTGAAATTTTTAACATTCTATTTTCTCATTCGTGATTATTGTGTTGGGTTGTAATTCATGTCCTGCATGATTTACAGTAGCTGCCGGAATACAAATATGATCATAATGTTTGTAAGACGAAAAATTACCTGATGAGGAAAATGAAAGATTTTGAAATTTTTTTTGACATTTCAACGTAAAAGTTTATTTATTCAGTGGGAAGATAATAAAATAGCACTTAGAATTGAATAAACAAATCGACAACCAAAGAATCAATATTGGGATCCGGATAATTATCACTTATTTCCATTAATACTTCACATTCAATGTAAAATGCTTTAGAGTGAAAGTTTTTTCTTTTGAAATTCAAATTTTTTTCACCAATGAATTTATTCACGTATCGTAATCTCGTGTGTGCATTCAATGAAGACGTATTGCATCTTAATAACTTCATCATCGATGTTGAAAGTCTTTTTTCAATGCCGTAACAAGGTAATCAGCCAAATAAATTCTTTGGAAATATCTGAGATGAAGGGATTATTTTATTCGCGAAGTGAAAGTGGTTTCGTTGAAACAAATAAATGAGTTTATCAGCATGAAACATTGTCTTGAAAATATGCTACAACAGAAGAATATTTTCAAAAATTGGTGATATGTAAATTAAAGTATTTTACATCATTCAAACCCCTCATGCCTCTGGTGGCTCATAAAAATCGTTGATTCTGGTCGAACCAGACCCATTTATTCCCCCCCATTCCCCCTCGAGAAGGAAAAAAAATTTTTATCGTCAACAGGTGAGAAGATGGCCAACGTGAGATTCGCTCTCTCCCTGTTTCGTACTTCTTTGATCGCGTTCGATGCGCGCTTTGGTCCTCGGTTCGGGTCGCTCGCGTAAATATGAAACGAGTCGAATTCCGGAGCAGGGATCGTCAACCTCAGACTAGTTTTCGGGAAGGTAGCCATGTTGCCACTTGGACCACATTTTTTTTTTTATCTCAAGAGGACTGCGGAATTCCGCAGGGGGTACAATTCATGTTTAATCTGGAATAAGAAGGATAAAAAGCTAAAAATACTTGTACTCGGGATTGCGAGGACAGAATAAACCTGAGACACTCGTGTTTACATTCTGGGTATTGAATCTTTATCGGAGACCAAGGGGAATCGAGATTATTTCTCCGTCTTGTCTTACAGAACTCGGGGACAAAAAGGAGAACAGAATTGCAGGGGAAAAGAAATTAAAAAGCCAGTAAGAATCTCGGGAATTCAACGTATCGTATAAAGTGCAGCAGCCCTTCCCCTGATCCCGGGTAATTTCAATGATCGAATCAGATCCGGAAGTGGAATCTTCTCAACTCCATCATTGTTATCGTATTGCCCCCAACCCCCCTCCAGTTCCGGTCTCCCACGGATCTCAAACCACACTAGAAGCACCTTAATAACAACCTCACATCCCAAAACACTCGGATCACGCAAGCGCAATTGCCCCCCTCTCCCCCTCTATCCAAAGCGCGAAAAACTCTCGAAAATTTAATTCATTCATACAACAATAGGTGCACCCCTCTAGGTGTTTGCAGGTGTTAGAGGGGTTGTCCATCCCTTTCACCTGATTTCCCCTCAGTAAAAAAAAGCCCCTCAAAAACTGAATTAATCGTTTTCATGAATACAATAATAACTTACCCTTTTACGTCGAACCAGTGCGGTTTATTCCCTTTGACCAGAAAATAAAAACAACACAAATTCAATCACTGGGATGCACTCGTGCTCGAGAGATCAATCCATTTTCAACATTTTTAGCCGTTATTTCCCGCTTTATTGCACTTTTGGGGGGATAATCTTCAGCTTGTCCACTCAATTATTTGGCACTTTGGTGAAGTACATCGGTTTTGATTGGGGATAAGTGTAGTTTTAGGGGTAGAGGGGAGTAAATTTGGGATATTTTACGATAATGCTTTGCTACGCGCGGCGTCCACTCTGGCGTGTGCAGTGGCGTCTGGCGGTGCGGATTGCTGGAATGCAGACTGACGGGTTTCGTTGCCGCGCCACAGGAGGCGAGCTCGACTGTCCCTGCCTTTTGCCTTTGGACTTCTATTCTCGATTGAAGGCCCGGGTTCGGCTTTTATGGTACCCCACGGGCATGACGTCACAGTTGTACCACGTGACCGGGGATTAAAGGTTTTCGAGGTCGAATGAGGTTCTCAGGGGGGTATTTCCTTCCTGTGGTGGTGGATTTTATTTTGGTTTCAAAACCCGAGGGGGTTGTGATTTAAGGGTTTTTGGATGTAGGGGGTGGGAGAGCTGGTGATTGGGACAGAGGGAGATGCGAGGAATTGGAGGAGTTTCATTGGCTATGGAGAACCAATGGGTTATCCGCAATCACCCGCGTCCTTCAATTTCCTGGGACGTTACTCCTGGCGCCGGCTATGGTATTCAAGTTGAATACAGATTGCCGAGGGGGTCTTTTTGAGTTGGAGATATTAGTGGTGATTTTGCAGGCTGGTCTCGTAGGGTTATTGCGCAGTTGGTGATATAATAGGATGTGACGGGGACACTCCTTTTGGGGAGGACGGTGAGGATCGGATGAAACTGGGTTTGTGGAGTTTGAGATTGATTTTGAGAGATTTATGTGGGGTAAGAGCACGAGGAGTTTAGGATTCAACAGATGGTTGCGCGGTTTTTGAATAGAAATTTTTAGATTGTTGGATTGGATGGGTTTTCGGGAGAGAGGGATCAATGATCATCTTCAGAGGAATCTCCGTTGATAAATGTTTCGGGACTATAAATATAAAAATAATAAAAAGGGCGTACGTTTCGTGTGGTCTGTGCAAACATTTGTTGAGCAGTAGATGTTCCATTCTGTCATGATTTAACTATTCAAAATTGCAATGTGTCCATTTAATTCTGCGTTTGGCAAAAAAGTCCACAAAGGAATGGTTGGAAACAAAATCTCGGCATAACATAGTTTAAATGATGCTGGTTGTCCATTAATTTTTTAAATTTTTTTATTGAATTTTTTTTTTAATAAAACAATTTAATAATTAAATCCATAAAAGCCCGTGCATAATAAAAATCCATTTCGGTTAATTTCGTTGAAGTCATTGGATTCTATTCCAAGAACATTTTTGTTTTTTTGTCAGCTAAAAAAATGTTTTTTTCGAAAAATGGTAATATTCTCATGTAAGGATCTAAAAATGACGAGTATCTACAATTTAGAGGTGAACAAAATTAGGTAAATCAATGATAAATAAAAACGCCAACAAAATTAATAATAAATACAGTGATGTTTAGTATCGTTTAGATAAAGTTCTGTTTTCGATAATTACAGCCTAAAATATTACACTCAAAGTTGTAGATAAGCAAGGCCAAAAACTTAACAAACATTTTACAATGTGATTCGTTTAGAAATTAAAAATATAATATAATAATAATAAATGTAGTTGTAATTAACCAATAATTACGCCAACAGAATAGCATTTTTTACGGAAAATTGTACAATATACATAAGTCTATGTATAATATATAACACTATAATGCTACAAGTTATCAGAAAGAAAATTAAAAATAATGGGGAATTGGTGTTTTTTTTCTCGTAATAAGTTTCGTTCTCCAATTTTCATTATTATTAATTATCAATAACTTTTTCTTCATTCGGTTTGGCACAATGTCATAGCA
The DNA here is from genome assembly GCF_034640455.1 of Diachasmimorpha longicaudata. Classification (NCBI taxonomy): domain Eukaryota; kingdom Metazoa; phylum Arthropoda; class Insecta; order Hymenoptera; family Braconidae; genus Diachasmimorpha; species Diachasmimorpha longicaudata. Next base: position 6,663,128 of record NC_087229.1, on the reverse strand, counting down.
ACTGAAGCAAATGAAACACCGTGTGGCATTTTGATTGTCCGTGGCTGGGTGAATCGCTTTCATATATATTTATATTCTCTGCATTGTTTTTTTCTTTTTTCACGCGGTTTTTTTTTCACTAATAACTCCTTATCGAGGGAGCAATCACTTGGAAAAAAATTGAACACTGGCTTTCAGAGAGTCCGGGAAATGTTTAAAATTTTATAAGGATTTTGAAAAATTTTGAGGGATTAGCATGTACACAGTTTGAATTCGAAAGCCGAAAATAAAAGGCAAAAATTGCACCACGGTTAACATCAATAAAGTATTTTGAGTTTGTGCTTCATAGGCAGTAGTATTGATCATAATCACCTAAAAAATGGCAAAGTAATACAGGGTGGTATAAAAAAAAAGCTACTTCCAAATTAGAAAAGAGATTACCATGTAGAAATAATCTTTAGAAAAAAGAATTATATATTCAATACGAAAATTCACGTCAGGACCAAAATTTGCGATAAATAGTCCCCTACAAATTACCAATCACCTATCCCTGACATTTCAATCCTTATTTTTTTAACCAGTGTACCAGCCCACAATGCACAAAATTCCATTAGTGATAACTCCCTCACCCTTTCCCATACAATTGTTGAAATGAAAATATTCACTGCTCGCCTCACGTTACCCTACGTTGAACGCAACAAATTGAACATTGCCGGCGAGCCCAAGTACAATCGTCAATCTATTGAAATATTTACCTTGAAAAATATCAAGAGATCAACGATCACTGAGTTTACAAGATTTTTTTATCATACATATATATAATTCCTTTCATTATTTATACTATACACGTCTCCTCGTTCATCGGACAATAAATTGAGTTCACTTGAAAAAGTACCGGCCGACTAGAGTATTTCATCCGATATCAGATATTACTGGTATATTGCTTGAGTTTTCTTTTGCTTTAGTATTTTCATTTCTGTCTTACGTTAGACTATGTCACTAATTATTAAAATTTTGTATTTTATCATTTGGTAATTGTTGATTACCATTGACTTAACTGTTAGCACTACTGATGTTCTAGCGATAGTGATAATAAACATTGTGGACCGAGCCCGAGTGCGATGGGCTTGGTTATTCCCTACTCAATTAGTTTAGAATAAGCTATTATGGAAGAACAAACCTTCAGCCGCAGCAAACAGACTTATTCTACGAACAAAAAAAAAATTGATATTTTTTCAATATCAATGTGATGTGTTGAATTTTTCCTCCATATTTTTTTTTCGAGATTACTGTGCTTTAGTGTAGCAGAAGAATATAATAATCATCACTGATTTATTCACATCGTCGTTAAAATTTTAATTCACGGAAAATCAGTATGCCTAGATGAAAATTTAAATATTTATTAAACAATAAATAAGACTGTTAAAACTGCTACTGTGCTCGCGTGCATTGCAATGATAATGCTGAGCGTTCAGAATTGAATAAATTTTTTATCGTGATTCTAATAACTACACATCAGCGACCAAGTTAGGAAGAGCTTTAGTTATATCACGCGGGTCAGAGACCTGTAAAAATATACCCCTCTCTCCTCAAAATCTGACAATTTTTTCTTCTCTCATTCTCACTATTGTACATGTAGAAGATAACTGATGGGATGGGCGAATTTTTTTCGCAAAAGTAATTGCACTATTTTCCTCTCTCTCTCTCTTTGAAATTACCTTCGCGCTCATGAATGTCAACTCGATATTAATATTCCGGATTTTTTTTTGCATCAATTCTGCGAATGAAATGAAGGAAACAAATCGTTTTAAAGAGCGAGTGAATGAGTTGGAACGAATTGAGAAAAAAGAGAAACGTGATGAGGTGCGATTACTTTGAGCGTATCCACTGTGGTAATTCAATTCTACGTTGTACAGTAACAGTTGAGAATTATTATTTCTTCAACTGGAAAAACTCTCGCTCGAAGTGAAGTAGAAAAAGGCAAAAAATTATACAACTCTTCTCTCAATTCATTGTTATTATTTTTCTCTTGCTCGTGCACCTTTTATTCTCATCCCGCCGTTGGACTGTGTTTCTCGGCGTCTCATTACTGCGCAATTGCTCGGTGGTATTTGCTGCATATAATTTTTTTTTTCATTTTTTTTTTTGTTATTTTTGCGTCGTTATTTTCTTTTCAAATATATTATTTAAATTTTCTTCTCTATTCGAATATTATAATTTTCATCCTCTTTGTCAATTGTATATATCTATACATATCTACAGAAGGGAAACTAATATAGAACTCTATTTATAATTAGTTAAACTCTCTATGAATTAATATGTATAATTCCTCACAACAGGTCTAACAAGACTCCTCAATTTTGCATTATCATCGGTTTTCGAAATTTCACTTGCCGCCTTTTTGAGACGACATTATTGATTCTCCAATTTACAATTTACACCTCGGATTAAATTAATTACCGTCAGACGCTGCTCGTGTCAAACTAATTAATTTCGTTTTATTGTTTCTTTTTTGTAATTCAGTGCTGCCAAACTATTTGGCATGATCAATTATTTCACTCCTAATTGGTTAACTTAAATTTTTAATTTCTTTTTACATCTCCCTCTGTATCATTGCTCACGAGAAAAATACGACTTTGGCCACTTATGTCGGGGGAGAATCAGGATTATTGAAAACGATTGACGGAAAATAATGAACAATCACTAACCCTTGACCTGTTTGAGATACCTGTTTGTGTCACCCCACTCTCGCCAACGCCGCCGTCTCTTGTCAGGAAGACTCGAGTAGTCGTTTGTAGTGGTGCGTCTTTTTGATTTTGGGGGGGACGAGTGATTCGATGATTTTGGGGGTGGTGAGGGCGATGGGGGTGGCGGGGTGGTAGTCTGGTGTGCCAGAGGGCTCATCTCGTGGTGATTAAGACGGGGACTTGTGGCGTTGTGGGACAGGGCAACACCTGCAAGGTTGAGGAGGGCATCAGCACCCTCTGCGATCTTTCGTTGCTCGTCCACGTCAGTTATTGAGTCCTCCAAGGAGCTTGTGGACCTTTTGCTGAAGTATACAGATAGATACAGTAGATTTTTTTTTTACAATTTTAGCAATGTAACGATTGTAGTAAGACAACGACAATCATTATTTTCCAAAAAAAGCGATATATCGAATGCAAAAAATCTTCTGACGTTTTTTCTTAAACTCAGAATGTCTCTCCACATTTATAAAGTAATGAGTGAAATTCTTTATTTACCTGTCGGTTTTGGCTGAAGTGATGCAACTGTACGTGTGATCCTCACTCGAACTTCTTGTAATCACTGGCACTAATTTCTCTGGCTCAATTGTTTGCTTTCGCTTTCGATCTACACATATATAACAAACCTATGAAGAATGTTCAGGTGAATGATGATAATTGTAGATGATATTATCGCATTACCTTTGTTGTGGTTAAGAATAATGGGTCCGTGTTTGAATGAGAGCATGGCGACAGCAGCTGCGTCAACATCACTGTCGAATTCAAGGTCTGGGCTGTCGGTGATGTTGCTCGATGCTAGCCTCTTCGATAGGTACGGAAAAAGTATGGGATCTGGTAATCTTGTGTTTGTGGTTTTCTTCGGTATTTTGTCGGGTGACGAGAGATTTTGAGCAGTTGGGGGTGGAAAAGGCGCTCGGGAGAGAGCCTGCAGGAGATTCGGACGATATTGGTCATCCACCATCCACAACGATCCCTTTCCCAAATTCTGTAAAAAAAAAATAATAGCTCAGCAATAATCAATAAATCAGTGCCTTCTCATGTGACACGTATTTTTCCTTTTTTTTTTGCTATTCTTTGCTTTCTGATGAACATGATAGGTTAGACAGCTAAATAAAATAAATTACCGGTGCCTTTTCCACTTTTCTGAAGCACTTATTGAGACTCAGATTATGTCTGACTGAATTTTTCCACCCGGTGGGTGCATTCTTGAAGTAAGGAAAGTGATCGAGTATCCAGGCGTAGACTTCCTTTACTGGCAGTGCCTTGACTGGGCTGTCCTCAATAGCCATGAATATCAGACATGAAAATGAGTATGGTGGTTTGCTATTTCTATGCAAATGTGGATCGTAGGGTATATGGGTCGGATGCTTATTGCGATTCGACACCGGTAGATTATTAAAACTCAACGATATCTTGACTTGATTGCTCGGTTGAGGTGGATACGTCAATTTTCCGGATTCTGGGTAGAGCGACGCTGTTTTCTCGTAGTTTTTTCCTGAACTGATATAACTCTGGCTCTTTCCATTCATCGAAGCCTTTCCATTGCTCTCTGTATACATTAACAAACAATTAATTAAGTTATTTAAAAGTGAAGAGGTAAAATGGTCTACATCGATTTTGATTGACCCAAACAAACAAAATAATTCAATTGTTTGGAAAAAATAATAAATCACCTGGATAGTATCCATCATCCAAACTCGAAACAGAATTCGTGTTCTCCGATAATTCTGCGCTGTCTCCATCGCAAATATTATTGTTATTATTCAAAATATTTTCATCTTTGATAACTTTACTGGGACTTGATATTTCAAGTCCCTTCAGCAAATTCTGCTGATGTAACCACGCTAACGAAGTAAGATCATCATCCTGACTGTGTTTACCCGTTGGCGCTCCCTCACAAACCCCTTTTGCCCCGGATGGATTGTTATCATCAACAACAACATCCACGGTGTCTCCAGGACTTCCCTCACCAAATTCACTGGCGTTATCACCCTCCTTGAGTGTCAATGCAGCATCGCCAATGTCAAGGACACGCGTAACGGTGAGACCACACGCTGTCTCCATTCCGGAACTGTCGGGCCTATCGGGTGCCATTATTTGTATTTTTTACTGCAATTGTATCGTTTAACGCCTTTGTGACACGTCGCCGGTCGCACCGGTCTCTGCAATTCATAGGGAAATTGATTAGATAATATTTTATTGTTTGAAAAACTAATAGTGGAAATAATTCGAAAAATAAAATTCTGATATTATGAGGGTGTCTATATACGTTGGAAGTTCTCATACTTTCGGAGCTAGAAGGCAATAGTTCTAATCGTTGTTTGGATTTATTTAAAATTTTGGAAAATCTCTTCGTTTATTTTAAATCACAATTCGGAGAATATCGTTCAATATAATATCATGCTTCAAATGTAGAGAATCATGGCTCAGAATGTTCATTCTAATGGCCCAAAATCGAAGTTAAAAGATGATTAGGATGACTGTATTAGTTAATTTCATTTTTATGATTACTGTTAGAAATTTTGAATTTTTCATGAATTTCTCCCAAAGTCAGCTTTGTAATAGTTTCTCTATATTCATTCAAAAGCATTCAGATAAAAATTTTACGATTACCATGTTATCAAAATACAATCTTAAAATTGTGTGGAAAAAGAAGGGTATGATAAACTTCATCATACAAGGCGCAAAGCATTTTTTTGAGGAACGTAGATAGTACAATTGAGAAATTGATATTTTTGAAATTATTATTCCTTGTTATTTTGTTTACCCGATGAAAGTAGAAGTTTGAGGTCATTTCTCAACTTCATTCGAGGTCTTAATGAGATTCTTATGGGTTAATAAGTGATGTGACACACGAAATTCATGTTGATTAAATACTTTGGTAAATGATAAATTTCTAAAACTATTAATCTCATGCAATATCGAAATGGAAAAGAGAATCAGAACAACTTGTACGACTCATAAAAAATCGAGAAGGAAGGACAAGCCCAATTAGGAGTATTCATTGAGTTTTATCATTTTATTTAATTAATTATCAGGACAAAGTCCAATTAAAATTTTTTTATTTGATGGGATTTCAATAATTTTCTTTGCCTAACAAAAGTCAAGTATTTGTGTTAATTTTTGACTTCATTCGATATATTAATGAGGTCTTAACGAACGGTTAATGAAGTCATTCCAAATTTAAACCTTATGCAATATTAAAATTTTAAAAAGGCATGGGAATATTCATCAAGGTTCAGAACACAACTGCATTAAAATCTGCTGAATTATGAATTTTCACCAGGTCTTTCAATCTCAAGGGGTACTAGAATTTCTTGATATTTCAACTATTTCACAAGTGTACGAAAATTCGTCTCAGATGTACTGAAAAAAATTCCTGGTTTTCCCACTGAAATTTCCGGTGCTGACACTTGAGTTTTTTTCAAGTCCATGAAAAAAAAAAAGTCCATGTTACATGTACCGCCGTAATTTTTCTTCAACTTTTTTCTACATTTCCGGACCAAAAATATCTGATTCAAAAATATTTCTCCGAGGATCATTTTGAGCCGTATTATTTGACAGAATAAACCTCCCCCGAATAGAGAAAATCTCATGACCATCATCGCATCACTAATAATTCATGAAACTCATGGTAACTGATAACCCAATCCCCCCTCCCCCCTCCAACTAGAATAAATCGTGGAAATTGTTACCACCTAGAATATCATTCGGCACACACGTAAAGTCTCCCGTCTAAAAATACAAAAGCACGATGCGCCCATGAAAGAGTAAAAGAAACATAAAAAAAAAGGAGAGGAACAAGTCGAAGATGAAGAGTTCTTGGTGTGTCGTTGCCGGAAATAGAATCACCAAGTAGTGACGATTGTTAGACTGAGTACGTTACCCCAAAATGTATCACCTCTTCTGCCTCACCTATTCCCCAACTGTTCCCGTATTTTTTACCATTCATTTTCACTCCGGTTATTTTCCCACCCGCGCCAACGCCTGATTTGTTCGTTGGGCAGTAAAAAAAAAAAAGTAAATCGCAAAGTTCGTTTATGCGTGTCAGCACGTGTTACCATGGTAACGTGTTACCCCGCTTACGCTAGTATAGGGTCTCATGTCTACCTCAAGGTCTTGTCCCTGCGATGTCTCGTCGATTTTCTATTTTCCATTATCAAAATACAATTCTGAGAGATGAAATTAACGCAGTAATTGGGGCCAAAGGGAATGGGGGGAGGAGGGGGACGGATGGGTGGGTGGGTAAGTGGAGATCTGGGACATCTTTTCATTGCGGAAATGACAGTTTGAGGTACTACTCATCATCTCTATCAACATTTTCTCTAATTTGCTAAACGATGCATGGGGAGGCGTCAACGATAGCGTCCTCACGCTTCTAGAAATTGTATTCGCGGCCATAGAGAGATGCTGTTGCCAAGCAACTGCACCACCAACCGGCTCACGAGGTGCCTTAGCAACACACATTCTCCCCACCTCATGGTATCACGGGATATGTGCGAGAGACGACTATGAATGTACGTAGGAATTATTATGCTGCAACAAAACCTGACGCGAATATATAAAAATGATAATACATAGCTCAATCGATATTCGTATGCATTTTGCGACGATTTTATAGGGATTTTCGATTTAAATTCCACCTGATTCATTGTCGCCTCGTACCCGGTGCACCAATTGCGTCATTTGTTTATCCTCTCGATGGATACAAAATGGCTACGTTGCACTCATTTAATTGTGTCAATCGTTCATTTGTGGAATGTATAGATATTGGGTGTTTGATGGGTCGCAAATGTTTTTTTTTTCGCGATTGAGAGACTTTTTTTTTTTTTTGAAAAACACCTCAGCCATTGTTGCACTCGATGGAGTATAACCACGTTGCACCGATTAATGTACGTCTTACGGACGACGAAAGATGGCGTAGGAATTTTTCAGCGTCCACACATTCCGAATAAAACACTAAAATGCGCATACGACTCAGCTCTTTAAATTTTGAATTATTTTTTTGTCCTTTTTGGATGTTTGGGGGATCGAATGACTCTGATTATTTGAGGATCATTGGCCGTTTCGAGGATTTCTAATTATAATTAACCCAGGGAATGAAGAATGTTAAACATTCTGTAGCAATACCATTTGTTTTCATTCTTCAAAATCACATTATTATCGATGATAACAGAGTTATTCCCGGGAAAATGACTGGATAAAAATCAATTATTATTACGAAAACTGATAAATCATCGGGAGAGCACAGGAGTATGTCGGGTTTACTTGTTGAATTCAAATATGGAGTTGATAATGATTACGAAACTCGAGCAAGCATGAAAATGGCCACGGCATCACTTGCACACGAGTTTTTTTTTTTTAAGACGCGTTCGACGTTGGCCAAATGGACATTGGGATGAATCGCGAGCCATCAGGGGAACAATTTAATCCACAAAAAAAAAATGAGAGCAAAGGAATGGAGATGACCAAGTTATTGTATCAACAAGGATAACCATATTTTCAGGAATTCGTATTGTCCACTTATTTACATGTCGACCCGGATTCAATCATCATTATTATCACGATTTATTGCTCGATAAATGAGTACACGGGGGGCGGTGAAATCACCAGGGGTTACACGTTTACGGGGGGGTGAGGATTTTTTCAACTGGGCCACAGATAATCGCGTTTTATTAACACCTTTGGACTATCGGGATTTAAAACAAATTGTTGATTTGTGGTTTAATGATGTTTTCAACATTTTTTTCAACACTTGACACATATTGAGGTATTTGTACATTATTACGTATCACTAATGCACGATCAACTATGCCACTTACGTGTTAACGGGCGAGACAGACGATGTCCTTAGCGATTTTCACGGAGAGCATTGCAAGCACACTCTACACAACACCCAGCTGATCGGGACGCCATGTTGTGACGTCAGAGTATAACACGGTTTGGAATTGTGGTTGGTCCAGGGATTTGAGGGGTTGGGGATTGACAACGTTGATAGGTGTGTGGAGGCGGAATGATGATGGGAAAGAGCCAGTGGAAGAGCTCGTGGAGCTGGGGCGCGCTGATAGGAATTATTTGAATGGGACAAGAGCCCTCGGGTTTTACGGGGAAAACGCAATGTCATTGTGGAGATTGGAACCTGATGCAGGATTTATCGTGGGGGTGGTAGGGGGTTTTAATCGTAGGTCGATCATCTGGGTTCCGGGAAAGTCTTTTGATCGGATTTTGCTTGTACAGTTTTGATGCAATTGATAGGGAGACACCAATTGGATAGTTCAGTAATTGTCCTTGAGACAAGTAACATTGATGCAAGGATTTAATTGGTGTTAAGAAGCCTGGGGAAAGGAAGTGCAGGAGTCCAGGATTTTCATAGGGGACTGAGGAAGGGGTAAATCGAATGATTGAATATTTTCCTTCATAGGAAATGTAAAAAATATCTGGGGGTATACCACCGCCTCTTGTGAGAAGGGAGAAGTTAATTGTCTAAGAATAATTGAGTAATCTCTGAAGGAATATAATGAAAATTCTTATGTTTGTTTTTTTATTTTCATTTTGATGATTATCTTTGAAACTGATAGAGATCATGGCGTTTCCATGAAAATTTTTTTGTGGACAAAAGTGAGATCTCAAAAAAATTTTGTTGAGAATGATGTTATGAGTATTTACATGTGTCGTTGGTGAATAACGCGGTTTGGTATTGTGGTTGGTCGCGGGATTTGAAGGTGGGGGTTGAATGATGATGATGGGTCAGTGGCGGTGGGGTGGTGATCGCGGAGAGCCAGTTGGAGAACTTGAATAGTTGAGGCGCACCGCGGGGAATTATTTGAATTGATCGATGAGAGAATTGAAGCACCTAGGGTTTTTATAAAAACGCAATGTCATTGTAACAATTTAGAGGTGATTAGGGATTTATTTGCTGCGTTGAGAGAACCGCAAGTGAGGGTAAAGGGGGTAAGGTAAAGTTTTTGTGGAATTCCGACATCACATTGTCGCCGAAAAATTAAATGAGCCAAAAATTTTTTGAACTTCGAGTTTATTGATAAACCATTAGAAATGAACAAAACAAAAATTCGCTCATAGGAATGCTGACAGTTGTTTCTTTTTTCATCGTTATCATATCGTAACAAAAATGCGCGTTCGATTATCCATTCACAGCCCGTTATTTTGTATTACTGTTAATTAGTCTAATTGTCGTTCACAATTTATCGTATATTAGCACTTCCTTCGGGTTTATATCTCTCTTGAATAAATTCAATTTCTCTGAGTTTTAATGCCACAACGGAGTCGTGATGCAATATATATTGCAACTCCTTATGAATATTTCTGAATTAAAGAGAGAGGAAAAATATCGATAGGGTTTTTTTTTCTCCAAAACCATTGAAATGAAACATTACTTCATCTCATTTTATAACTTCATTCATATCAACAGTATTCTCTTATGTTATAAGTATTTAATCTACTGGGGTATAAAAATAAATGACGATATGGCACTGCCCTCAATGCCCAATTCGTCCTTCATCAGTCAGTGGTGGGAATTTTCGATTGAATTAATCATTAAAATGTTGAACCTCTGTACATAAGACAATATTCCGTGCTTATGTTCTATAAATATATCTCTGTATTGTTAACTGACTAAAATCTAAGAAGAATGGCTGTGGGAGATGCCAATTTAAATCACTTCAGTCAATTTTAATACACGCATCGCAAACACGAACTGGATTATCCCATCCTCGGCGTGGCACAGGCTTACGATGTTGGGAACAATCCTGACAGACACCGCGTCCACAGTCTCTGCAATGATGAAGGGGCAGTAAATCGGAGAATAGTTTTTCACATACACAACAGTTCGTTAATTCTGAGTCTGGTATCCAGTAGTTTGGCCTGACGGTGTCTTTAATTAATGCTGAAAAAAAATTGAATGCATTATTTATTCATTGGTTCGCTCTCTCATTTTAGTTATTTAAATTTCTGTTTATTTCAAGAGAAAATGACCCAGAAAATTGAAAAAAATCCCTTACATTTCGAATAAGTTAAAACAGTTCCAACAGCACTGAGTGTGGAAACAACATGCTCCGAGACCTTTCTCACACTAACATCCTCATTGACGCCCATCTCCTCACCGTCATTAGAATTGTCATCCTTCTCGTAACACTCATCGCAAACCCTTACCGGACTGAACCAATTCCTGGCAGGTACAGCCTTGACTTTACTGGAGCATTGTCTGCAAAAGCCCTCACCGCATGCTCGACAGTGATGCTTGGTATCGGAGAGGGAAAATATTGTCCTGCACTTGTAGCAGTGTTTGATCTCGTGATTGGGTCTCCAGTAGCTTGGGGCTACCTGATCAGCCACCCACGCTGTAATTGTTTTGGTAGGTTGGAGTGATGCATTGGCAACAGCCTCTGTGATGTAGGATACACCGTCAATGACCTTTTGCGCTGCATTCTGATTGAGATTGGCTACACTTGTGATATTCCACACATGAGTTATTTCAGTTCTCACAGCAGCTTCCTCAGGATTTTTATTGCCGTACCAGTATTGCCTGCTTCGATAAATTTCCCCACATTTTGGACACTCTATCACGTAACCGGACCACGCGTATTTGGCAAGACCGTACCATCCGTTCTCATTAGTCGTCTTAGTTCTGCTTGTCACAATCACTTCGTTACCGTTGACGTGACACTTTTTGCAGGTGTAGATGAGATTCTCATACTGATGTTGATATCGACATTTGGTATTGCTGAGATGAGGCTTTCCTTCCTTCAGGTGGCCCATGCTATGTCTGCATCTGCAGTCACAGCTGAGACACTTGACCGGACAGGTGAAGTACTGATCGGGGAACAGAATGGTGGAGGGATTCTCAATTTCACCTGAGAATTTGTCGTTCAGAAGCTTCAGGGTACCGTAGACTAGGTGAGCTTTTCGAGCGGATCTCACGGTTGTATTGTCCAGTTCACTCTTGACAGCGTGACGTAGGGGGGAAAAATCAGTTGGCGGGCTGTTTGTCTGGATTCCGACGTATTTTATCGAACTGAAAGACTCTATTTCGAGACGCATCTGGATGAAACGGTTGCGGATTATGTCTTCAGCGCTTTCTGATGTGTCTGAAACAAAAATGATGGTTTTTGTTAGAGGATGTGGAGGAAATGTTATCGGGAGTTCGTTGATTCACTGTTTTGGTTGATATGATATCTCGGTGGTTGAAAGGTCGAAAGACGTTTTTGTGGCGAGCTTTATCAGCTGCACATAAGGCGACTCGACGTCTGCTGATGGATTAATTCATTTCGAGAATTTAGTGATTAGGAAAGTCTACTTCAATTTTCGAGGGGAGAAAAGGGTATGATGGGCGTTTCCGATATCAATGTCTTTGGATGAATTCAGATTCATTTCGATTGCCACTAAAATTTTCATGATCAATTTTCTTTCAGTACACATTTCCAACCCCCTTCTACAAATAAATAAAGTCATTACTATTTGTAAGAGGTCTCGTGTGTCTCGTCTCATGAAAGATGATGATACTCGGCCCTAATGCACTGGAGCTATTGGGCACTCCCTCTCTCCTTGCGAGTGTCAGCAGAGCATTATGAAAATGATGTCCATAAGCTCTCGATGCAGCCCCCAAGAAAGTAAACAGATCTCTGTGCAGCCTCTCCGATCTAGTCCGATAAATAACAATATCCGAAATAGCGAGAACCTTCAACAATAGTCTTGTGCGTTCATTCTCGTGTACAGTGATCCCCAGGAGTCCCTCAGTATCCAAACAAATGATTCCTAATTTATGATCAAAGGCAGTCCACACGCCAAGTGTACAAGAGTTCTGTTCATTCGACGTTTGGAATATCTCCTGTCCCTCGAAGAAGGTTTTATTCATCGTGTAACTCTTTCCATCCCCGGTATTGCCGAATATCGAGACAACCTTGACCTTGGCCTCCTTTGCACATCCCAGATGTTGAATAAATTGCTCAGCATTGGATACCCTGAGATGTTCTTTTCCATCGATCAGTAGAAAACTTTTATTATTGTTATTTGGCATTTCATCATCGATATCGTGTAGATAGGTAATTCCATGAAGTGATACTCCAGACGGTGGTCCGTTTGGTGAATGATAAATATCCCTGTTTAAACTTGAAAGTGAATCAAGACTCTGCATTATAGCTGGACTATTATTTGAATCTAATTTAACTCGCCACATAATATCACCATTATAACGGTCCATAGAGCTCATATTATCGATTACAATGTCAATAAAGGGGTCGTTAGCACCTGAAGATGAACTCTTTTAGAGGTTATCTTCGACGATAAAATATATTCAATCATCGATGGCAGGATTTATCGGTTGTTGTCAATTTTTTTCAACAGTTTATTTCCACTTGTCTTGATATCGTTGCATCATTCTATTGTTGGAGAACAATCTCTGACTTTTATTTGACAGTTATTCTTTTGTTTTCACCCACGTTTACGTCCAACGAGTGTTTTGCAGCTTTGCAATGATTTGGTGACCCGTAGCCTCACAATTTTCAGAATATTTGCAACATTTCCACGATGTTGGAATTATCACTGAGGATTTTGACACTGTTATTACACAGGATCTTGAAAATACAACTGTGGAGGGGGGAAGTGTGTAGAGTGAACCGGAGAGCGCACGATCCACTCCTGACAGGCTTCCACCCAACTGCGCAAATGAAAATTTCACACTTGTTTTGTAATTTTTATCAGTAGAATACGCACGATTGGTGATGATCGCTGTGTCACTCTGCAAATCCTACCGGACAAAAGGTTCACGAGGGTGGAGGAGGAAGAGGGAGATATAAATCGAATGGTACAATGAAGTAGTGAAATTTCCGCCCCGATTCCAACGACCTCGGGTAATAATTTTACAGCGGCCAATGACAGACTCCCGGCGAGTTGTTTTTTTTTTTTTATGAGTCACGGTATGAATTTGAGACGGGTGGAGGAGACGAATCGGGTGCTCGGAAAAAACTGCAATAGTTTACGATAGACACATGACTCTTGTCCTTCGTATCGGTACGTGTTACATTCCTATTTTACGACATTCGAGAGAAGCGGGAGATGGAAAACTCGTTCGTGACCATTTTAAGTCACTGGAGAATTGAGATCGGAGATCGAATTGATATAATTGAGACGCTATTTTCTTCATTACTCGATTTTTCTCTTCTGAGGATTTTTGAGTTACGGTGGAAGCTTCGTAGTAATTTTTTTTTTTCACAATTTTGGGAGAATGCCTAGAAATTTCCGGGAGTACGAAGATATAATTTAAGAAATGCCGGTAGGTATTTATGGATACCTGGGGAAATGTGGGAACGTATGTGAAGAACTGTGTCAATAACTCGAGAATAGTTATCGCAAAAGGCGTTGAAATGCAGAGAAAAAATTCTGATTTGCTGAGACGTGACACCGATTTTCAGGAATTTATTACTTATTAGCGGAGTAGAATGACCATGATATCAATGATTTTGACGAGTAAAGTTTGATGATACATTGACAATCACAGATACGTTCTTAAAAATTAAGAACGTCGCTCTGGGAGCTTTGTAATCGTCATCAAATGACCTTTATTATCAGCAACATGACTCTGAGCCTGACATCACTGAGAAAACTATCTAATGCACGTATGTTTTAAATATCATTATCACATGCGAATATGGTCAGGGCCCTGACCTGAACCCTGCCACATATACTTATCAGTATTTTATTTGAAAAATGAGAAACGATTGTTCCATATATGGACACGTATACATTGAAATATGGAATAACTATTCATTAAATTATTCATTTTTTTCCTGGCCATGGAAAGAATTATAGATATTCTTAGTAGTAGATGATATGCTTCATAGTTCGTCTCATATTTCTCTGTCAAGTTATTCCCTGAAGAGATATTCTAAAACGAAAAAAAGTGAAGTTGAGACTAGATGAAAATACCACTTCTTTTTCATCCACTTCCATTTTTTTCTCGTCATCGGCTTCACCCTCGAATTTTCCTTCTAACGTTGAGTGAAAATGATATTCATCTAGAAGAAGATAGCATTCGTTGCCTCGCTTGACTAATCTTCCCTTTAACTAAAATACACTCAGTGAATTCTGGACTACTCTCCCCAGAGGTGAACAGTCAAATAAGGAATCCTACAACTGATTCCAACCATGTATTTTATTTTCGGACATATCTATCACCAATGAGTCTCCCATAAAATGAAATTCCTGCGCTGCGTAGAATTCTCCAAAAAAAGGGGCTTTCAACTGTTCTGTAAAATGCTAAAATGAAAAAAAAAATCAAGTCTCTAAAGATCAGTTAAAAATAACACTCACATTTCTCAAAACCCTCTGTTTTTCTCTCCTTTATTTCATCGACATTTCTCTCATCTTTTACTTTTTTCAAAGTACATTTTTAACTCATAAATTCAGTATTCAACGCTGATTTACACTCCACTCTTGAAGTTTAATGAAATTAATTGATTCGCCGTTATCGACATAAATCTGACTTCCGGTATACTCTTTAAATTAATTAATATATATATAATTATATATTTCGTGTTTCTTTAAATATAATTACAATTAAAGTATATTGTAAAATAAGGAAAATGACAGTAATGCAATTGTGCGTGGCGGTATGCGAAGTGTGGGTGACACGTGAGCACATTTTCATTCTCTTTTTCCCCTGTTAACCCTTCATTTTAATTAAATTGTTGGAAATTTACTGGAAAAGAGAAAAGACTGAATGGTGTAATGATCGTGTGACATCGGATAATGATTAAACTCAAAATAAAGAAATTATAGTACAAAGCATTGAAGCCTCAAGCCAAACAAAAATAAACAGTTATAGTCATTTTGAAAATTATTTCAAACTAAAAATGATCGGTTACCCAGCAATTATCGATTCTCCTGAATTCATCAGCTTTTTCTCTCATTTTTTTTTTATCGCTCACAGGCAACAACAGATGTACAATTGTTGAAATAATCTATTACTCCTCCAACCAATGATTGGTTTTCTTTTTCGTTATTACAGTTTACGGCTCTGGTAAATATCAAAAGCCCATCGCTTCAAAAATATTTATAAAAATAAATACCTTGAGAAAAAAAATGTTTCTTCCTCGTGGCAACTGATAATCGAGGGCTGTCGTTATCATGTCCCCACGATAAATAAATAAATCAAATAAATAAATAAAATTGATTCTTCCATCTCCCTTTTGTTCATCTCTTCTTTTATCAGTTTGCAAATTTCTCTCACTGACGCGCATTGCAACGCGCCATCCTCAGATTGCATTCGGTGTATAAGTTTTACAAAATACATTTGTGTTGCACGGCTTATCTAGTCGTTTGTTTTAGGTTTCTAACAGCCGTACGTATTTTTTTTTTATTAGGTCGTAAAAAAATAGGCATCATTTCACTCGAGTATGGGGTGTTCTCGTGTCATTCCACCCAATAGTCCACTCGTTTTAATTTTGATTCCACAATTATTCGGTTACAGTCCATGAAGACTCGATTTACGAATGATATTAAAGTATAAAATACTTTGAAAATAATTTGAAATCTCGGAAAAACCCGAGGAAGGATCAGTTAACTGCCAATTTTTGAAAAATATATATATTTGGCTGATAGATATGGCAAATTCAGTACTCCATTACCAATAGCACTCGCTATATTGACTAAAACTCGTACGTATATGTTTCGTTAATGTTTTTGTTAAATATTTCAATCTGGAAGCCATTTTTAAAAAATCTGTCGTGTCGTAAGTCGAAGTGAATCGTCCAGTATCTGAACGATGTAGCTATTTCAAGGGAAATTATTCATCCACTGAATGATTCACCCAACATAGTTAATCCTCATGTCCCCAGTCGTATCTAAGAGAAGCCCATTCCCCCCATTTGAAAAAAAAAACCCTTAGAGATCAGATTCGCCATAAAGAGCAGTTGAGAAAGAACGATAATCGAGAGCACCAGGTTGTGCATTGGGTCCCTTGTAAGGTGGCATTCTCTGAATACAGTACTCAGCCTGATCAGGTGGCAGTTCTCGTCTTAATTCATCAGCTAGAATGTATGGTTTATCGCCAGCAAGAATGCGGAAACTGTCGATAACTTGTTCAGCAGTGTCTGTGTCAGTGGATTCACGAGTCATGAAATCTAGGAAAGCGTCAAATTGGACGTATCCAGAGCTATTGGGATCGACGATAGCCAGAATTCGCTGGAAGTCAATATCCCCTTGTCTATCTTTTCCAATGGAGTATCCTAGAGACACTAGACACGACTTGAATTCATCAGGAGCAAGTCTGCCTGTTCTATTCTTGTCGAAGTGATTGAAGCTGCTGCGGAACTCGTTGAGCTGTTCCTGAGTGATTCCCTTGGAGTCACGAGTAAGAATCTGGTTTTCAACTTCGTTGATATTTCGATTTATCGATGTGAGCAGCTGCTCCCAACCAACCCGAAGAGTCTCCATGGTATACTGGGTATAACGATTCTCGAAGATCATTCCTTCTTGGACAGCCTGGTGAATTTTCTCGAGCTCCTCCAAGTGTACCTTGTACTGATAGACAGCCTGTTCGTACTCCTTGAGACGATGGAGTTGGTCCTCGAGGGTACCCTGTAATCCCATACCAATGGCTGTCACAGCATCCAATTGACGCTCGATCCAGGGCCCAACGGCATTGGCTTTCTCAGCGAATTGCCTTCGCAGAAGTTCGTTGTTCTGTTGTTTTCTGAGCTCTGCTTGGAGTGTTCCATCTCGCTGAGGCACCAACTGTCGAACGTCACTCCATTTCTTGGTCAGATCGAGGGCTGTTAGGGTGGTGTAGGGATTTTCAAGACCTCCGGGAATCTGGAATTGTTTGACAATGGACTCCACTTCTCGGACGAGACCCACGATTGAGTTGTATTCTTTGTCGGCTTCGCCTAGGGTTGCCTTGAACGCTGCATGCGCATCCATCAGGCCCTGGATCTCCTCCATCGTGTGTACGATGAACATGTCCACTAGGTCCTCCCTCGTACCGTCTAACCAGTTGTTGAATGGCTGTTGCAGAAAAACGAGCGTTAGGGAGGCGAATTATTTTAGTATAATTTCCGTAATTAAGTAATAAATGGAGATCAACAGTTGTCACTATTGAATAGTTTACAGGGAATATTCTGTTCGTGAGGGGTAAAGAATATTGAACCCTTTGAGTTTCTCAAATCAAATGTTTCGCTAGTTTCATTTTCGTGGTTTTTATTAGATTTATATTTTGCATAACTTACTGCAGCGCGTTTCGCGAATTCCAGATGCAGGACGTCAATTTTCTCGAGAATACGCTCGGCCTCGTCCAGGGCTTGACGTCGGCGTTGCGTCAATGTACCCAAACGATCCCACTGATCGCAGATACGCTGGCAGCGAGAGTTAACGGATGCACTATCGTGATATTCAAGAGTGCTGGACATTCCAAAGAGATGTAAAGTTTGTTAATTGAGTCGTTAATTTTATTTATCGAGGTATTTCGGAAGCTGGTGGGTTGGAGGAAGAAGGAGGAGAGGTAGTTTTGGTGATGAAATTTTCTGAGGTACAAGCAGTCATTTCCGCAAATCATCATCTCGACTCGGTTTTGGTTAATGAAAGGTGGAACTTTTGAAGGAAATTTAATAAGTTGTTGTACTTAAACGATACAAAGGACCAAAACAAAATTCGACAAGTTTATTAGACATATCGAGATGTTGCATTGCTAGTTAAATGGCTTACGCTGCACCATTTTAGCCGGCTGACTTTGAACTCGGAATCATTCGCATGTGAGGTAACGAACTTACTCACTCCCTCAATCCCCCGGGTATTAATGAAAGGAATGTTAAGTTCGTTTTACCACTGATAGGATCATATTAACATGTTGAACAGTATCTTTCTAACTAATGTTGTGACGATTTGTAATCAGAAGAAGCAAAATAGAAAGCTTAAGGCCGGATAATCGTCAACAGAGGAATAACTTTTCAAAGTAAACAATAAATTCTTACTTGAGCTCTTGAGCAATGGCTGCAATCTGTTCAACTCTGTCTTGATGAGCAGCAAGATCCGATTCAAAGGCCTCGTGTTTTTTCTTCAATGCCTTAAGCTCATTGAGCTTACACTGCCTGAAGTGCTGAGAAGTGAGCATCTCTTCTTTTCCAGCTGTCCAGTCCTCGTGGGCGTCGGCCTTGTGCTTGAACTTCTGGGCCAAGTGCTCGAGACGCTCGAGTCTCATCATCTCAGACAGCAGCCACTCCTCAAACGCCTTCTCTGCTAGTTCAAGGCCTTTCCATGCTTTGTTGATATCGGATACCATCTTGCCCTCAGTAGGCATGTAAGCAGGCCTATTGCTCAGTCGCAATTTCGTTTGGAGGGTGTTGAAGTTGGTCTCCAACTTGGCTTTTTGCTCAACACGTGGGGGTTTGTGTTTGCGACGATAAGTACGATATTCCTCGAGCTTCTTCTGACATCCAGCGAGGGAATTGTCGGTTTGTCTGCTTGCCAACCAGGGCATTGTTCGTCGGATCCACTCAAGGAGATCAGAAGCGAGACGCTCGTACTCCTCCATGAGACGCTCATTCTCCTGGTTGACCTTGAGAACCTTGCAGATTCTGTTGGCTGCTGTTTCAGCCTAAAATCGTTAACAATTCTTCAGTCCGGTCATTACATTCATTGATTTATCATTAATTTGGTGAGTCAGTGTGCATAGTGGATTAAAGAATTTATGTGTCACTTTCAGCGTAAATATCTTCAAACTAGTGGATGTCATACATTCAGTTCCCTTTGGACGGATGTCTCCGTAGTCTGTTTGAAGTTAGTAGTAATAGTTAGTGTATTGTCAAAAGCAAAATGTCAAACAAAAAAATTTTTTTCAATTCAACTCAAAATAGTTGACAAATAACACTCGACCTGGTTTCGGTTTTGCATCTTTTCTACAAAAATTTCCGACCCCAAAGATCAAAGAACTCGTTTATTGTCTAAAGCAAAGCATCTAACTCATAAAATTGTCTCTGGCGCTCTAAATCCAGTAGTTTCACGGATATTGTCAGAGCAATTCTGATAAAATTCTAGATGATATATGAGGTAGTTGTATTTTTCATGAGATTCTCGCTGGACGCGAATCGAATCCACGACTTCTGCTACAAAAATCTAGTGCTCTAACTACTTGGCCATTGCCTCCGGTAAATTGTTTCATTTGAATTGATCCATTCAACTAAATGTGTTAGTCGAAAGCTCACTCACTGAACACACACCTTTTGTGCACCACTGAAACAGTGGTAGTACGACGATACGTAGGTCATAACAGCTCGTTCATCGGGTTTAGCTGTGTTGCTCATGTCTATAAAAAAAAATCAGTCGGCAAAGTTTAACACCATGCTTTGTTAGATCATATCTCTGGAATAATTATTGGGTTAAGTTAGTGAAGTGAACTTGATTATTGATAATTGGGGAGCAGTTAAACAAGTGATTTCACACTGAAAACAGTTAGAGTCGGTTTATTGCACACGATTCGACTCGCTGACCTGCTGGGCACCCTGGAAAGCATGGTAGTAGCACGAGACGTAAGTCATGATCGCTCTTTCGTCCGGTTTGGGTGTGTTGATCAAATCTATTGAAGTTTTTCAGTTAAAATCAGATAAATGTGGGGTATCAACAATTTTCATTTTGAATTTATCTGTCTCTTGAGGTCATTCAGGTATAGACTTGGATTTAAGCTCCATTTGAAGTTTGGATTTAAGCTCCATTTGATTTTTAATGTTGAAAATTACTTTCGCGCGATTCCACCAATTTTCCTTCTTCGCGAAGCAGGAATGTGGAATCAGAATGGACGTAGGGAAAACAGAAAATTGTGAAAGATCGTGAAGGATACCTGAACATCCTCAAGTTATTACTGAAAAGTGAATGAATGGCAATGAAGAATATAATGATGATAATAATACCATCTGGATCCAACATCCGTGGGATATCAAGGTACTTCTCGGCGACATCAAAAGCGGTATTGAGATTTTCCAATGGATTATCCTTGCTGAGTTTGTTATAATCAATGAGGTCAGGACGGTGACGATGAATGAGAGCGCAGAATGCCAAACCATCCTTGAAGGACAAGTGGAAGTTTTGAACGTTGACGTTCTTGTAGGGCGCTGTTTTACGCTGACACCAGAGTAGTAGACCCTCTTTGGCAGTCATTTCCTCGACGGAAATGTCCTGGATGGCAAAACGAAGGATGATCGTCCAGATCATTCCCAAAGTCATTTTTAAATTACCATCGACGATTTCTGAAACGTTTCAATTCCATTCCATTAAGATATTGATGGGGGAAAATAAGTACCAGATTTTGGGTTGGGATAGTTTTTTTCGAGACATAAATATTTGATACTCAATATTGTCGATACTGATGATATTACAAATTTTTATTCACCTTCTGCTCCAATGGAGACCAATTTGACTCCTTTGCTGGCGATGTAATCCAGCGCTTTATTTACATTCGCAATTTTGTGAAAACGCATCTTGCCACGATCTGGCCTTGGCAGGGTTTCACCGGATATCACCTCCAGGAGTAGCATAAGTTTTAGACCATTCCTGAAGTCGTCCTCGATCGATTCTATGGCAGTTCCTGCTTTTCGCAGGTGCGAGTTGCACCATGCTGTGAATGTCTGTTGAAAATCATTCGTAATTAAGTTTTGTCATCACTTTTGCAATTTTTACTTAATGTTTTTCTCCGTGGGGGCCATAAAAGTATTACCGGATGAATGTCATTGTTTGCAATGAAGATATTCTAATCGCATGTATTAGCTAATAGTTTTATTGCCGGGTGACATAAAATATCGTTCATGTGTGACAGAAATTTTCACCTCGTGAGGTTGGCAGCCCTCTCTATCGCTTCCTATTGCCAACTTTACACTCGTAAAAAATTCATGGCACGTGTATGAAAATATAGGATTTTCTCTCTCTCAAGTTTTTTCATTTTTTGAGTTGTGAGAAATGTTAGTTTTCGAATATCTACGAAGAATGAATGAGCTATACAGACAACTTTGGGTATTAACGGTGGAAGGTAGTTGAATCGGTGAGATCTTCACCTTGATAACGTAATCTTCTCAGTGATTTTGTCATTCCACAGAATTCATAACGTCAACCTGGGCACTAGTTGACTGTATTTCTTTCGAAAATACGACGTATGTGGCTGCGTGTATATTTTAGTAACGACCCCGATCCCTTTCCCACTGGGTATACATATACATGTCCTGGTTCGTTTATCGGGGCGTGAGACAACATCTAGTCCAATGTTATTTGTCTAATAAAACAAAAGCTTATGTCTTTCTCCCAAGAAAATTCAGTTCAATATCATTGATCGAAATCGCGAACAGCTCATTCGCACGTGGTTTTAGCATCTAAATCGGATTCCAAGGGATGAAAGGCACTGTCGCGACTTGAAGACAACGGAAATTTATCTATTGATGCGAAATAAACATTAGCTTCACTTTTATCCTTTAGCGGGAAGGGAGGTAAAGTGGACCACTCGAATTTGATGTCTGAAAAAACATTTTCGGAGTGAGTAAAAAATAGGTCGATTTCACTCTGTGAAACTCGAGTTATTAAACGTTTAAAAGTAACTGGTTTTCTAAAATTCTTCTATAAATTATCCTCAACATCTAGAGAAAGACAACATAAAATAACCTTCAGAAAGCATCAATAATTTCCAACGTCCAAATGATATGATTTTTCCAAATTATGGCTTCATTTGAAACCCCATAACCCAATAACAACGCCATCAAAATTATATTTGTCTTTCATATTTTAATTTTAATCCGAATTTTACACTTTCTCTCACATTTTCCAACCAAAAAAATTTATTACTATTCCACAATTGTGTAAACTGAAAAAGATAAGATAAGATTTTTGGGCTACTTATCTATCGATCTGAAACTCAGACCAATTTTCATTAGCTCAAAAGTTTTTCAGTTTTAAAATAATGGAAATACCAAAACACCTCGTTAGCCAATAAAATTAAAAAAAAAACAAGGCAAAAACATATTAATCATGTTCTAGCTGCAATGTCTCGAGACAGGGGCTCTCTCGCCTCAGGAACACCAATAGCCTGAAATTTAATACTGTCGGGTCTTGAAAGCACCCCGCCGTCCCGATCCAAAATTGGACATGAGTGGTCCCACCCTAACTTCAACAAGGCGTGCGGGCTTCACCGTTTCTATTTGTAAAACATTGGGAGTCCTCCCGCGCGTCTTCACGCGCGCTGAATGCTCTTGCCTCCAACTGCTTTTTCTCTCATCAGCAATTCTTCAACAAAGATGTCACCCCACCGCCCCTCCCACAATCTTCTTCCTCATCCCCCTCATTCCCTTCCACAATTCTTCACCGATTTTCATGCTAATGAATTCAATAAAACTGGAATTCTAGAATTAACGAAGCTGCATATCAGAGTGGCCTTAATTGAGGCAAAACCAATGACGCAGCAGACAGTGAAAGACATGTAAAACGGTACTGCGTCTGTGCAGACCAGAAGAGAGAGAGAGAGAAAAGGGGGGAGGGGAAGAGGCTGTGGGGAAGATGACTTGTCGATAAATAACAAAAAAATGGTGTCAGTATAATAATTTTTCATCATCAAAAAGTTCAGGAACATGAAATAAGGCCAATCGGTTACTGGAGTTCAACTTGCTCGTGTCTCTTGTACCTATGAGACATCAATCACAACTCTGCGATGTACAGGGTAATCCTCTCTCTCTCCTCCTCTCCCTCACTCCCTACGTGATGCAACGACAAATATAACACCCAAGAGTGAAAAAAGAAAAATAAAAAGAAACTGAATATTTCAATTCGCAGAAATGACACGTCGTGCCAAATCGTCGGAACGGAAATGAAAAACCTCTTGGGACACACCCTTTCCTTTTCCAGACGTTGCAATAAGAAGAATGTTAAAAGACAGCTGGAGTTGTTGAGTGGAATAAAAAGATATCTTTACAATGTTCAGTGGATAAATGCTGGGTACAGGACAAATGTCTGGTGAACAATGAGAGAACTGATAAGTCGTTTGTTTACGCAAGTCTTGAAATCTGAAGATTAAATCAAATGATAGGGTGGAGGGGGGGAGGAGTAAAGGGAGGAGGGAATAGGGGTGGGAGAGATCTGAAGATATTTTTGTGTGAGACATCGGGGATCGGTTTTAGATGCGGGCCTTGGTGACGCAACTTAACGGAAAAGCGAATAGAAGTGATTTTGGCTTTTATTATTCGAAAAACAGTTTGAAGAATTTTTAAGCGTATTCGGAAAATACCAGGAGTCGTTGAGAATGCGAGTAAGTGTGGTAATGCCTGACTAATGCCAGTGGCATTGGAGATATTCCAAATATTGCAGACTGGTAATAATTGTTGGAGGAATAATGTATGAGGTAAAATGGACCCACGGAAATCATTATCTCCCTTTAAATTATTTTAACTTTAAAGCTGAAAGAGTTATTTGAATTTTCTGAGTCCATCCTATTCGCGTTTTGGGCGTTTCTCAGCTAAACTCTTTTATGTGGAAGTCACATTTATCGTTAGGTCGTTGATAAATATCTGGGTGACCATTATTAATGCTGCACTCGCGAGATTGTTTTTAACGGGTGCCGTGATTTTAAAAATTCAGTTTTGAAATTCTTTCAGTATGAATATCTTCAGGTATAGAATAAATAGCCTCATTTCAATGAGTCACGTCTCATTTTAAAGATTGAAATAGTAGTTGTAAAATAAAAAAGTTATTCACAGAGGAGAGCACCTCATTTTATGCAATTCTCCTTTTTCTTTTGAACGATGCAAGTCTATTTCATTGTAAAATAAGCCGTTTGTGAGGATATCGTGGGTGTTCAGAGGAGGGAATCCTTCTAGTTTTTATTGTTAAAAAAATTTTATGTACAAACGTAAAATCCGGATTTGACTATATGTGGCGTGGGATGGATAAATAAAGATCACGTGAGTTATTGGAGATAGCACGCCTTCTTTGAGGACTGTTGAGGGAAAAATAAGAGATTTGAATTTTCCCACATTTGGATCGGCTGGAGAGATATTTATGAAAAAAGAAATTAATTGAGAAAATGTAGTTCAAATCTTTTAGTTCTACATATTTTCGGAATAAATGATACCACTTAGATGAATCATATCTCCTTCTGGAGATTGAAAAAGTATCTAGCGAGTGAAAAAACGTGTGAATTTTTACGCTGTTCATTGAGAGATATCGGAAAATTGAATACGCTTTATTTTATGTAATTCATTGTCTACTGCTGAACAACGCCAGTCCATTCTATTCTGAAGTAAACCTTTTACGAATATCTCGATTGCTATTGGAGCGAGCGAAAGTTTCCTAACGATTTTTAGAAGAGAAAAGCGAGAGGTTGGACGGCAATTTCGCGATTTGTATTAGATTGAGAGATATTTCACGGAAATTCATTGTTGAAAAAATTCCCTCAAAACAAAATAAAAAATTATCAAATAAAAAATTATCTAGCAATGCTCTGTGATAAGAGATGGAATACTTAACATCTGAGGTAATTGAACGTCATTTCTTGAGCAAATACGATGCGCATAACTCCAATATCTTTTTCTCTCCAAAAAAAATTGTCAAAATGAATTTAAAAGATCGGCATAATTTCATCAGTGGATGGGAACTAATTAACGATTAAAAACGCACCTACCTAAGCGATTAATCACGATTGGATTAAAAAAGAAGTGGAAAGAATGCTGATTGTGGGTCACCCGATTTCAATTCCGTGGGCTCTGGCGCCTGGCCTAAACACGATCAGAGGTTAACGATCCTCGCGTCATCAGTTGGTAAATGACAATTCGCCACCAATTCTCCCAGTAACTATTTCTCGGGATTTAAATCAGTGACCTTGAGCGACTCCAGTTAAATTACCAGGACTAGAATCTCTAGAGTCAACTGGCTTTCTCGTGCAATTGGGTGATAAACACGGGTCCTCGACCTCTTCCCCTTCCTCCCTCTACCCCAGTATATTTTTAGTCCAACCAATACCATTCGTATTGTATCCTCAAATGTATTTATAACCCTAACCGATCATTTCATCGAAATTTAACGCCCTACAACGCGGAAACCCAACCGAACAATTACCACATTGTAATGTCAACAATTACTCATCATCAGCATAATAATTAGTAACAATACAATTATTTAAATATCAATGAAAATACCACGTAATCATCTGACTCATGGCACAATTATTTTAGTCCTGATGCTCCAAAAATACGTGAGTTCCGTACGGACTTGAGGTTTTCCTCACTCTTCAACACATCTCTTGCCAAAAATTCAAAAGATATCATCTTGCCCCAACCTACGCATCCACCTGATTTATACCATCAACTGTTCTTGACCTGAAATTCCCCGAATCAATCAAAAAAAAAAAAAAACAAATTGTGATACAAATAAAACAAATTCCCTTGTAAATCCAAAAAAGAACTTCAATTTTGATAAAGATAATTTCAAAGTAAAAATGAAAAATCTTCAATTCTCCTGACTATTCTCAGAAAAATGAGAAAATTCAACGGATGACTTGGATTTCTCGAGGAAGACGAATAAACAGATCCACTGAATAGCGAGCAAACCGGTCTCCTGATAAGACGTTTGAAGTTTCACTCCTCTCCCCCTCCTCACCCCCTCCTGACAACGTGTAAAAACAATGGCACGCGTGCGTCAAGGTCGTCCATATGAGAACCATAAACAACTCAATTAAAATTTTATAAAATAATGTTAATCACTTGTTATAAAGTATGCCATTGTTTAATAATTAATGATAAAATCACTCACTTTTTTCTGTTGTTTCTCCCATGCTGGATCGAGTAGACCCTCGCGTTCCCACTCCTCCTCAGGCTCCATGTAGCCGTCACCATAAGCCTCCATGTCGTTCATCCTCGTATTATAATAATTTTAATTAATCACCTCCAATAACTCGTTCACCTTTTAGCAGAAAAAAAAACAAAAACACTATGACACACAGTACTAAACGTAATTGTCAAACAAATTTTCCAATCATGTGATTGGAGCTGTGAGAGTGTAAAAAAAAAATATTGCAACGGCGTCTCTTTAAATGCACGTATGCCAGTGATGATGGGTACACACGATTTTGAACAATCTTAGAAGGGGGCACGTCCCACCCTGGGGATGAGAGGTTGGGGAGTGGAGTCGAATATTGGGACTATTGAATTGAGAAGAGATATATTTTTTTTTTTTTTTAAGAACACGTACCCGCCAAGCCCAATGTTAAACCGTTCGTCGTTCTTTCCCTCGCACTGACCCCTCTGCCACGAGTCTGACACACGATTTGCTGGTCGACGAGGTACGGAGACACGGCTTTCCCCTTCTACATTTTCCCCCTTGTTGCCGCCCGTCCCTCGCGAGAAGCGATTGCCACAACCCCGGTTCCGCTGTGCGTCCCCCACTCGGTGCTCGCGATTTTCGAAGGGTTCAGGAAATTGAAAAAAAATTATTTTGCTACCAAATGAAAACTTCAGAATGGATCTCATTGAAGTTTCCCATTTTTCCTGAATTTCGAATTGATTATTAACGAAGATGAAGTATGTAATGGACTTTTATTATGATTTTTAGTGGAGGTATTGTTGATTTGGATTTATGCGGTAACGAAATTTATCGAGGTGAAGATCGATCAGTTTATTTTCATGATTTCATTGACAAATTTGATAGTTGGAAAGTGAGTAGTTAAAGAATGAATTCAAGTCCATCATTGACTACAAAAATAATCTGTAGTGATAACAGTAATTGTTTCTCTACTATCAATTATGATGGTAATCAGAAATTGACTGCTTCCATTTATTATTAATATGATGATAACATGGTGTTAATGGTTTTTGACTAGCTATCAATCGGTGCGATACGATAATATGACGCGAAACCTTTTTTTATTGTAATGTTTATTCAAATATTCACACATCTCCTTTATGACCGTTTTTGAATGAACATTAAAAAAGTTTAATATATTTGAGTTTGATAAGAATCTTCATTTTTTTTCATTGTTATTTTTGGGTGCAGTGTACCACCAGCCCGATAACACTGCCTCCTTTGTTGGGTTGTGTTTAGGTTCATTTATTCAGAACACCGTAAGTTCGGATGGACCACCCGCAGCACATCCTGGGATAGGCCAATATTATTTGGAGTTGCTCCAAAATGTGATCAGGGTGTCACTCAAGTTAAATAGATTCAAATAATATTTTCCTGAGGAAAACGTAGAATGCAACCAAATTATGTTTAATTTTGATACTTGAAAAATAGAATAAAAACAGTGATCTCACTCTGTGGGTCATGAGCTACTCGAAATTGTAGACGTTCAGTTCACGTTCTATTCCCCTACAACTACAATAAAATTTATAGTAAAATTATTTGGGTTCGCTAAACTTAAGATATAAAATCAAACTTCATTTGACACCCAATACGTGTGGCTCCGAATTTTTTAATTCGTATTCTAATGCTTATTTTATTTATTTTTGAAATACATTTATTTAATCTTTAAAAATATCTATTGAATTTGCAAAAATCACAATTCTTTTCCTATTGTTGTTATTTACTGATACATTGGATCATAAACTCCATAACACAATCTCTCGCTGGGTTTTGTTTAGATTTTTTTCGAAGCACAAGTTTTATTTTGAAGCTTAAACAGATTGGAAAATTATTTAAAAATCGAGTATTCTCACACTATTGTTCTTGCGGTAGTGATAATTGGTGACGCTCGACACCTCGTCGATGTAATCTATTCTACTGTGCAAATGAAATTTTGCGCGTACTAACCTCTTGTTTTCTTATGGGGGAGTTGAAACGAGAATAAAAGGAATGTCCCTTGAGATTCGGACGACGTGGTTGAATCAACCGTTCGAAAATAGTTGAGACCGGTATTATTTTTTTTCTCCGGTTCTCCCCACGTTGTACGTTTCACCCACGCAAGACGGAAATAAACTACCACGTAACAGCGATATTAAGTATTACGTGTGAATATGATTTTTCGGGGGGGTATGTTAAGACCCCGGCGAGATAATTTCCATTACCCCCTTGCCTTTTTCATCCCCACCAACTGCTCCGGATTTTTTTTTCAATCCATAGATTCGGGAATCTAGATGGCCGAGGTGAAATTTGTGAATCAAATGTCCCCAGGGACATTAAAATCTAGTGACTCGGCTCACTTTGTTGCCGGCCTGAATGTTCTAGGGAGAAACAGGCGCGACCAATGAACAGCCGGGTCTAGCGCACGCGGGAAATCGTTCGAAATATGAAATTCATGAATCATAATTTATGCATTCAACTTAATTTCCTCTAATGAATCGTTCAGTGTTTGCTTTTAATACTGACAAATGATCAAAATCGGTAGATTTTTGCAAATAGTAATAATTAATTTTATTATTATCAAGTGATTATGATTTTTCGGTACTTGACACCAACTGATACCGCAACGATAAGCTCAAATTACATTTGGGGGGCGTTTGAAAAAGCTGCGTCAATGTTCTCCATGACGAGAGTCAGTCGGCTATTTGCCACGCGAATTGAATCATGCACAAGACACTTGGTTTTATCGTCACGGCAATCAGCCTGTGGAGATGCTCCTCCGCGTACCCCAATTGCAAGGAGATTGAGGCACATTCACCTGCATTAAGACTCAAGAGGCATCTTTTTTGTGATTATGACGAGGATATTCTACCAACAACGGGAAAGGATCACATTGTTTTTATTAAAGTATCACTACTCCCTGTGTCTGTCGAAATGGTGAATAGATTTTCAGTAATCAATGATAATTGATGTGATTAATTTTTAATGATACTGTTATTCGTTCTTGATAGAATGAACATTCAGGGACACTTGATTTCCACACTTGGTTGATTATGGTAAGTCAGATTAATATTGTTTGGTAATTAAACAATGACAGGATTATTTATTCAGAGCTGGCAGGATATTCATCTCACGTGGAATCCATCGGAATTCGAAGGTGTCAATACAACATACGTGAAGAGCGATGACATATGGATTCCAGACTTCACAGTCTTCAATTCGTAATTAACTCGTTAATTTTTTTACCAGTACATTAAGCAACAAGTGCGGTAAAGATTTGACGACGAGGATGAGTGTTATAAAAAAAACTTGAGATTTTCTAATCACACGAGTCAGAAAATCGAGGCCGCACGTGTTTTGTACAGAATTTTTACGTTACGACGTGCGTAAAAGGTCTATTACGCACCCATCAGTTAGCGTAATTTACCCTTTACCGTACGGTGTGATATAAAAATATTTTATTTACTCTCGTTCTCAAGGATCAATTCAAATGAATAAATTTGCAAATTTCATGAATTTAAAAGAGGAGATTTCGCCAAAGATCAGACAGGACTTCCGTCCACTGACTGTCACTTGCAGTCAGATGGAAAGCTCCAGTGTGCAGCGGCAAGAGTTTTTACGACTCACTGTCCAACAGACTTTACAAATTGGCCTTATGACAAACACAACTGCACTCTGCACTTTGGCTCCTGGGTTCATTACGGAGAAACCGTCAACTTGACATTCGGAGATGTGAGTCAACAGCTCACTATCTCGTACAGAGACCAATTCAATTAGACCCCAGTTTCAATAACGATTTCTTTGAAGATTTACATGGGCGAGTTCCGGGAAAATCGTGTGTGGGATGTGGAAATGAGCAATTTGACAAGCTTCTCAGAGACGTATGAGAAATCATGGGACAATATGTTCTTTCTACATGTAGGATTGACCAGAAATCCGATGAGAGGGGGCATGGCCTATGTTGTCCCTGCCGTTGGTAATATTTTTAGTCCAATTCATTGAAAGAATTTTTCATTTTTCTATAGGAAAAGGGGCATTTCACATTTGCAGAAAACATACTGCTTACACTATCGCATCGAAATGCCCTTTCCAGCACTTGTGTGAAAAGGAAAATTTTTTCCTCAATTTCACCCATTTTTTTGGTGCACCATAAAATACGATATTTTGCTACAAAAAAAAAATAATCACTAGTGGCAAATCCTTTTTTTTTCGTGCAATATGTGGCAAGTAGGATTTCGATTTAACATTATTATCAATCCTAAAATCACTAGAATTAATAATCAACATGTGGAATGGTAAAACTTCACTATGTTCTATTTTCTTTTCTTGCGTCCAGTCATCATGATGATAACTTTGACGATCCTCTGGCTGGATTCCCGATCCCTAGAAAGGATAGCTATTTCCGGTGTGACCTTCATCGCCCACATCCTACTTGTGTTAGACCTCCATTGGACATTACCTGAATCTGGTTCGCCAAATATTCCAAAGATTTGTGAGTAAAAATAATGGTTTCCCATCATCGTCATTATATTGAAAAAAAAATGAACTTCCTGAGCTATTGGGAAACTTATTAAAAGTTAAACACTCTGGTTGAAATTTTCTCAAAAGGTGTATTACTTTAACAGTGATATTCTTGGAAATCTCCTTGATACTCTCCACCTGCATCTTAATCTTGACGAGTTTTCTCCGGAAAATTTACTCCTTGAGCTCGCCAGCACCAGCTGCAGTGATAATCATGACTTCAACCGTTCTTAATTCCCCGATTGGTCGTCTCGTGAATAGCGAAGGGACATTGAAGAATGAAGTGACCCTCGAGGACGGAGAGAATGATCGTTCTGCGACGAAACCTAATAAAACATGGCAGGAGTGTGCTATCGTCTTCGAGTGGTTGGCTCTCATTATTTTCACCATGACTTACTTTATCCTACTCGTTGTATTACTGCCCATGGCTCCAGCACATCCTGTGCGTCGTTACGTTGGACTCTGAGTCAATCAGCACCAACATTTTATGCTAAATACCGTGTAAATTATTTTTAAAAAACACAAAGTTTTGGAAAAGTGGAGTTGACTGCAAATTGTTCCCATTAGTTGGACTACTGAAGTTATGAATTAATAAAAAGTAATGAAAAATTGAGATGATGAGGGATTATTAACGAATTACTTCATCTATGAAGTCAAATAATAGAGTAGGTAGAAGGACAAACGGTCTTAAGAGGGGGGTAAATTGCATAAACATATTGAGAATCTCGAATTTCATGCGAGGGGCGTTTTGTACGATCCCAGCCCACCTACGCTTACATCAGTTCTCTAGACGCAGTTAACTAGTTAACATCATGAGTGCATTGAGGCTGATTGCCCTTACAGTCATTTACGTCAGTGGATTTGTATCCACTGATAAAGATATTTCTAAATTTGACTGCAAAAAAATTAAGGATGGAACGCCACTTTACAAGCTCAAAAGACATATCTTCTGTGATTACGATCCGAAAATCAGGCCTGGACATGGTGATACAAATACAACTGTTCTCGATGTTACAATTTATCCAAAATTCGTGAAATTCGTAGGTAGAATCGCCTGCAAGCTGTCAGGTTGTCCTTATTATTTTTATTTATCTTTCTGCAGATGAGGTGGTCTGGTAGTTTGCAAGTCAACAGCTGGCTTTTTATCGTGAGTCTTTCATTTAACGAAGAGTTTCCATTCTACTGATATGGGGTGCATGCAAGTCTATCAAATTTATCTCCACTGAGAGAGAACGATATACTTCCAAACATTTCCATGGATTTATATTTATTCTCTGAATGTTATTCGTCTGATTTTATTGAATACAGGAGTGGTATGATCCCTCCTTAACTTGGAGTCCAAAAGACCACGATGACATTGATTATTTGCCTATCAGAAAGCGAGAAGTCTGGACACCAGAATTATACACCATTTATCCGTGAGAATTTGTTTATTCACTATTTACAAGCATTGCATGGGAGGGCCATTGTTGTCCGAGTCATCTGAGATGAAAATTAATGATTATACGAATGAACAAATAATTCTAAAAGTTCATATTTCCCCCGCCATAGTGTGGGCGGTTTTTTCGAGAAGAAGGGCCTTATTCATGCGGATGCCCACATTTATTTATTAGTAAATTTAATGAAAAACCCTAGGAGTGATGGAGATAGATCAAGCATCCCCGATGCAAATTGTAAATTATCGCACAACGGTAAAGTTCAATGTGCTCCAGCAGTGAAATACCGCATACCCTGTGTTTCTGATTACACCCACTGGCCCTGGGACGTGCACAACTGCACTTTGCAACTTGGTGCATGGGCCCATACCGGTGGAGAGGTAACATTCGGCAATGATAGTGGAGTTATCATAGATTACTATCGACGAACTGCAGAATGGAAGATATCTCTTCCTATGATGGGGATCATAAGAGAAACATCAAAGTTATCTAATAATGTGACTTTTCCAACTTTTGCGGTATCAGTTTTACTGACCAGGACGAAAACAGCTTTCGAGAGTATTTATATCTCTCCGGTGATAAGTAACCATTCATTTTTTACTATTTGCTTCTGAGTAAGAGATTCGCGATTATTGAATGAACTTTATTCAAGAGAATTATTATTTATTCAGTCCTGACTGTGGTGACTCTGACTATCCTGTGGCTGAGACCAGGCTCCACTGAACGTCTGATACTCTGCTGTTTTAATCTCTTGGCCCATATGATGATCATTCGACATCTTCATTATAGGGTTCCTCATTCGGGATCCGATGTCCCTAATATCCGTGAGTTCACATAGGGAAAGAGGAGATAGAATGAAGTTACTCGAATTATCAGTTCATTTTACTCCTTTCCCACCTGTCTAGCAATACAGAAAAAAGTAAACGTAACGTAATTTACATTTAATGGTACAAAATTTTCAATCGCTTGATTTATGGAATTCCCAGTGATCTTCTACAACAATTCCCTCATCTTCTCGTCGGTGGTAATGATATTAACCTGCTGGCTCCAGAAAATTCTCGGCTGGAACCGAGAGGTGCCCGTGTGGTTGGCTTCACGTGTCTCGCTAGTCCTCACGAGTAAAGTTGGACAAGTACTGTCAATCAACATGATGGATCCCAAAGAATCAGCATTACTTCAAGATGATGCCGATGACAACAGCGGTCTAGTGGAATGTCGACCGGTATTACCCAAATGGGAGAATGTTGTCACTATCATTGGGTGGCTCTCAATCTTCAGTTTTGGCTTTATTTATTTAATAATGTGTCTTGTCCTACTTTGTTGAGAATATTGGAAGACCCAATGAGTTTTTTAATGTTTTTTTTTCGTCATAAAATGATTAAGTAAATCACTGGGTACTAACTGATCACTGAAAATGTTTGCAATAAATTATTCTTGGAATATGAATTATTCTGGCAAATTATTCATAATATTTCATCAAAAAGAGTGGGGCATGAATTGCATACACAGATCTACAAGCTCAAATTGCAAATGAGGGGCGTCTGTTACGGTCTCAGTCCACCTACGCTTCCATCAGTTGTCTAGTTGCACTTAACTTGACATCATGACTACAGTAAGTTTCACTACGCTCATAGTAATCTACGTAATTCAAGTTGCATCTGCTGAATTTGATTTTATGGAATTTAACTGCAAAATCATTGACGAGGGAACTCCTCATTATCAACTGAAAAGACATCTCTTCTGTGATTATGATCCTGGAATAAGACCCGAAAATGAATCAAAAAATAAGACTGTTGTCGATACTACGATTTTTCCAAGAAAAGTGACGTTCGTATGTACAATGAATTTTACTCCTCTAAAATGACAGATATTCTCCTGGAGAATTATAGAATTATACAATTTATCTGGATATAGGATGAGAGGAGTGGAACTATGGATATGCACAGCTGGCTATTTATCGTGAGTACTGCGCATAATTGTAGAGCCCAGTACGATTCAAGTCGGCACATTTTATTTCAATTTCACAGCAAAGACGAATGTCTACATTCCATATATCTCTTACTGACATTTTTCAGACCACAATTTGATCGATTTTTAGTAGCAGATCCACGTTCTGCACAAGACCTTGATTTCAGCTCCCAAATGAATGATTACAAATAAGAGCAGAGTTTTAATTGGAGATAAGCTCAATCAGAATTTTTTGGCTGAATTTTCGAGTTCTTTATCGCGTGATATTGAAAAGCGAGTGAATAAAATGAGAAATTGAGACAATTTTTTATTTTATTCCCATTTGGTTTAGAGTTTTAAAAATGTCTATAATAGGTGCCTGGCAGTAAAAGAGTACTTGTTGATGAACTAGGTCATGTTGATGTACTTTATGACATTAAAACAGGAATGGGACGATCCCTTTTTGACTTGGAATCCAGAGGATCATGGTGGCATCAAAGATTTGTATGTTAGATCCCGCGAGGTGTGGACGCCAGAAGTGTTTTTCATAGATCCGTGAGCATTATCGATTAATTCATAAGTATATAGTGGGTGTACGTCAAGGAGGTACTCTTTGATTGGATTCTATATAACAGAAGCCACGGACAAACGTCGGGGCTTCCGGAAACATCATGCAAGCTGAAAAATACTGGGCATCTGGGATGTATTCCATCAATTCAATATTCTGTACCCTGTGTCTCTGACTATACTCGCTGGCCCTGGGACGTTCACAACT
Organism: Diachasmimorpha longicaudata; assembly: GCF_034640455.1. Classification (NCBI taxonomy): domain Eukaryota; kingdom Metazoa; phylum Arthropoda; class Insecta; order Hymenoptera; family Braconidae; genus Diachasmimorpha; species Diachasmimorpha longicaudata. Next base: position 6,627,924 of record NC_087229.1, on the reverse strand, counting down.
GCACGATGATATTGGGCTTCTGGGCCTACACCTCTGAACAAATATCCTTTAAAAGGGGAAATGGCCTTGTCATAGATCTCTCAAGAGACTTTGAGGAATGGAAGATGTCCTTCCCCGCATTTGGATTGAGGGAAGCGAAATCAAAATTAATAAACAATGCGACGTTACCGACTTTCATGATGTCGGTGGTTTTGTCAAGGACACAAACGGGTTTGAAAAGTGTTTTTATTACTCCAGTAATAAGTAATTATCATCTTCTTTTAGCTTTAGCTTATGTCATGATTTCATTGATTTCATTCACGAGGAAATGATTTTTTTAGTTTTGACTGTAATGACTCTGACGATTGTGTGGCTGCGACCAGGATCCACGGAACGTGTGATGTTATGCTGTTTCAATTTCCTGGGGCATCTGATGGCCCTTCGGCATATTCATTATCGGATCCCCGATACTGGAAATGACGTTCCAAATATTTGTGAGTTTCTATCGAGCGCAAAATTGACCAAATTTCACATACGATTTTTTGCTTCTCATACATAATTCTCCGTATGGAGCAAACGGTTTATTTTATTCCTCTCTTATCTCTATGGATAGAAAATTTTTCAATCGTCTGATTGATGAAATTTCCAGTGATCTTCTACACCACCTCCCTCATCTTATCGTCTATCGTATTGATATTGAGCTGCTGCCTCCAGAACCTTCTCCAGTGGAAACGGGAAGTGCCTGTTTGGCTGGCCTTGCAAGTCTCAATCGTCCTAACGAGTAAAGTTGGACAAATACTGTCGATCAATATCCTGGATCCTAAAGGATCGGCGTTACTCCAAGAGGATGATAATGACAACAGTACTCTAGTGGATTCGGAACAAAAAAAATCCAACTGGGAAAATGTCGTTACTGTCATTGGATGGTTCTCTCTCTTCGGTTTTGGTTTTATTTATTTGATTATGTGTTTTGTTCTACTCCGGTAAAAACGTAGAAAAATTAAATTGCACGTTTTGCTCATTATCTGCTGTCTCCCATAGGTTCCATTATTATTCAAATGATTTTACTCCAGTTGTATAGGACTCCAGTGTGTAGTATTTGCAAGGGAAATGGTAATAAATCTAGTTGGACCTTTCATCTGGCTCAGAACGATTTATATCACACCATAAATTCGTTGTTGATTTCGAGAACTTTAACAATCATGAGAGGGGCGTCAATTGCATGAACCAATCGAATATCTCAGATTGCATTCGAGGGGCGGATGATAAGGTCTCAGTTCATCTAGGCATTCATCAGTTGACTATTTGAAATTAACTATTCAACATCATGAGTGCATTGAGACAGATTTTTCTAATAGTGATTTACGTAATTGGATTTGTGGCTTCTGATGTATATGATTATGAATGGAACTGCAAGGATATCGAAAGTGATACGCCTCTTTACAAGCTTAAACGATATCTTTTTTGTGATTACGACCCTGGAATCAGACCTGGACATGAGGCCAAAAATACAACTGACATCTCGACTATGATTATTCCACAAAAAATTGTATTCGTACGTAACATGAATCTATCCTCTGCTGTCATGAACGAATTCTCCTTATAGCTCGAATTAATATGTCTATAGGACGAGGATAGTGCTACCTTGGAGATAAATACCTGGTTGTATATCGTGAGTGTTGCAGACAATAATAAAACTAACTACTTTGATTATTTTATAAATTAACCCGAGAGAAAAATGTGTACGGAGAGAAATGCCTGACTTAGACCACAAAATTCTAAGTGATGGTAACGTAATTTTATGCCTGCGATTCAGGCCAAAATTACAACACCATTGCTCTCGGCAATTACGCGAAAAATACTGCACTTTATGTATTTACTAGCGGCAAGTGAATATATCTGGCAAATGAAATTTGTTTGCTCAGTGGGCGGCGAGTAAATACTTCTTCTTAATGAAGGATTTCAATACCACTTGGTTAATGATTGATTATTCATTAGGAGTGGATGGATCCTTATTTGACTTGGAAGTCTGAAGATCATGGGGATATCTCACGCATCAACGTCAAATCCAGAGACGTTTGGATACCAGAGCTGTATTCGTTGAATACGTGAGCATTTCCAATTTAATTCATAAATAGATTTCAGTATTAATCGATTCTCAACTGTGGAGTTTATTCACAGAGAGAAAAGTTCAGCGGAAATTATCTAGACTTTACTAGGCAATCGCATTGTGTTGCGATGGTTCAGGGAAAGTTATCCAGCCGTTCGATAAAAATTAGCAATTTGTTAGGTAATTTTTCTCAAATAGCTAGATAAGTTTTACCGAGTGCTCGGTATATTTTACCTGACGGTACGGTATAGAGAGATAAATGTGCTTATCGTTTCTATTTTGAATGATCCACGGAGAGAAAATCTCTTTAGAAATTACGTACCGGTTCTGTAATCCGCCACTCAGAACAATATTCAGTAAAAATGATGGAACAGTTACGCATTTTTTTACTGAACGTTCCATGCTGTTTCCATCCTTAACTGATCCGTAAATTTGACTGGATATTATTTTGACTGGCAGATTACGGAATAGGCATATTATTTTTAAACAATTTTTCTCTCCGTGTAGCATGTATGGAGAAATGACAAGAATTCCAGAAACAGTATGTTCACTATTGAAAACGGGCGAGCTTACCTGTTTTACACCGGTTCAGTACACCGTATCTTGTGTCTCTGATTACACTCGGTGGCCATGGGATCTTCACAACTGCACTCTGCAGTTGGCTGCATGGGCGTACATCGATGAAGAGATATCGTTCAACAACAGGAGTGGCATTGTCATCGATTGGTATGAGGATACTGAAGAGTGGGTACTGTCTGTACCTGAGATAAGCGTAACGAGAGAAAAATCAAAGTTTTCGAAAAATGCTACTTTTCCAACTTTTACGGTGTCAACGGTCTTGACCAGGATTGAGGGACCTTTGAAGAGTGTTTTTATCACTCCAGTGATAAGTAATTATGAATTTTCTTTGACGTGGACACGTCTATTGACCCAGTTTTCCGAAAATATGATGACATGATGTCTGGAAAATATTTTCCAAATATTTCAACTATCAATTGACAAGTCTTGATGTACCTTTCGTTTATAGAAAAAGTCCGGTGGCAGAGTGCATTATTACTGCCAATCCTACTGGTTTTGTTCAGTTTTGACTACATTTTTAGAATATTCTCGAGTTCAATAGAAGGTCTAGACGAATTCTTGGATTTTTAATAAGAATCGGGACGATTTCTGTGTTTTCTAAACCTCTTGACGAAGTTCTTGAATTTTTTCTACTTTTCATAAATATTACTCAAATCAGTGGACGTATCCACGCAACCCTCCATACCAGGATTACCTATCTGCGTTCATCTTAGTAAAAATAAAATTGTTTCTGATTCAGTTCTGACTGTGGTGACTCTGACTATTCTGTGGCTGAGACCAGGTTCCCCTGAACGTCTGATGTTAGCCTGTTTTAATTTCTTGAGTCATCTGTTAATCATTCGAGATGTTCACTACAAAGTTCCCAATAGTGGAAGTCAGGTCCCCAATATTCGTGAGTTTATATAGGGAATGGAGGGGTAAAATGATGTTTTACCCCTCTTTCTTGTGCACAGAGAAAAATAATGAGTAAAAATTACGAAACTCGTAGTTTGCTCGTAGATTACAACATCGAATTGGAAAATTCAGGGGACAACATCGTCATTGTTCCCAGACAAATCAGATATAAATTCGGAACAGTTTGGAAAATATACGTAATTTTTATTGCGTATTTGTCTCTGTGTATCCAGGAATCTTGTGAACTTGGACCTGATGTATGGATATTTTTTAGTGATTTTCTACACCAACTCCTTCATCCTTTCGTTCGTGGTATTGGTATTAACCTGCTGGCTCCAGAAAATTTTAGAGTGGAAAGGGGAAGTGCCCACATGGCTGGCCTCAAAAATTCATGTCGTCCTCACGAGTAAAGTTGGAAAAATCCTGTCGATCAACGTCTTGGATCCTAAAGGATCAGCGTTACTTGAAGATGATGCTGATGACAATAGTACTTTAGTGGACTCTCAGCCGGTGAACCCCAAATGGGAGAATGTTGTCACTGTCATGGGATGGTTCTTTCTCTTCAGTTTCGGTTTCATTTATTTTGTTATGTCTCTCGCTCTTCTTTGTTAAGTATCTAGCAAAATTTATAGTTAAACAGATGCTCAAAAAAGGTAAAGAGACACACTATCGAATTCATTACAGAAATCTACCGGATTTCGATTGAATTATTCTTCTCGTTATCAAATGATCAAGTAAAACATCTTTAAAACGCAAGAGAGTATTAGAAAAAATATCTCATTAAAATATGTTGTATCACAAAATATAATTCAACAGGATTATTTACTGAATTCGATAGACTTCTCAATTAGACACGTTATTGATATCATCTAATTGTGGCTAAACAACGATCCACTATTTATTTATTATTCACACTTTATTTAAGTGTAAATAATGATTGTAAGTAAATTGAATTTATCTCGATTCTAAACAGAATAAGTCCACCCAATAAAATATAGTACTCAGCAAAATAATGCTATTAATTCTCTTTTGAAACACGTTCATTGCTTTTTCACCATGACAAAAAATGCCTGGATACTGTCACACCGAAATTGAGACGTAAATTATAATGATTACAATGTTTTTATTGTAATTGTTTTTGCTTCCTCACTATTGATGGATAAAAGAGATCGTTGACATTCAGTGGGCGTCGAATGCCACCAATATTTTTAGAGAATATCGAATTTCTGAGGGGCGTTCGATAAATTTCATCGAACTTTAGTTTTTTCGTCAGTCTAGTGCCATCAGTGGACTTGTCAACATGATGGAACTGTTTAAATTAATCACATTCATATTAATCTACCGCTGTAGATTAGCCTCTACATACGAGACTGATAGCGTTTGCAAAATCATTGAGGATAATTCCCCGGAGTATCAGTTAAAGAGACATTTGTTCTGTGATTATGACTCGAACATCAGGCCCGCATTCCAAGGAAATAAAACTGAGCTCAAGATGATCTTGCGGTTGGTGTTTGCAGATTATGTAAGGAATGTTGCCGATTAATTCGATAAAGTATCATTTTTCTGGTAAAAATATTGGCCATTAATTTTCCAATTTTTTCGACTGCCTTTCGATTTCATTTTCATCACAAAATCAAGGAAAAACTTGGAAAATTCGGATCCAAGTGTTTTTACAGAAAAATAAGTTCTATAAAATTTGTTGAAAAAAACTTTAGGCTATTCAATTTTTCACTAGGATGCAGAGCACAATGAATTACAATTGCATACCCGGTTGCATATTGTGAGTACTTTTCACAATTTGTCTGTCCTTAGTTATCAGTCCTCAATTTTTCGGGAGTAGAAATATAATTGTTTATTTATCAATAGAGCTGGAATGACTCATTCCTCACGTGGAATCCCAGTGTTTTCAATGGAATAGAATTGATCAGAGTGAAGACAAGTGAAATATGGAAACCAGAGATATATTCGCTGAGCCCGTGAGCATAAACGCACAATGTGCTGTTCCTTATATAAAGAAAAACGTGAAAAAAAATACCAAACAGGAGGATAATTTCTGAATTCATGAATGTATTTTACAGAAAATACCAAAACTATCCTCTAAAAAGTGGTATTTTTAATCCGCAATAATCTATGAATATTTGATAGGAACAACAAACTCCCAATGACTGACGTGAATGTCCTTAAATTAATAACTTTTTTGTAAAAATAGAAAAGATGCAGAAATTTCGACAATTCCAAATTCATTCTGCGTATTGAACAAGGACGGCAAGGTCATTTGCAGAATGATCAGGGTCTTCATAGCCCCCTGTGAGTCTAATTACACCCACTGGCCTTATGATACTCACAAGTGTACGATAAAAATTGGCACTCCAACGTACACCAGTAATGAAGTGTCAGCGGGGAAGGGAAAGTCTGGGATTTTCGTCAGGCACTATGATAGCCACCCACAGTGGAAAATCTCCATCGGAGATGTTCGACAAAGCAACACTAGCTCTAAAATATCTAAGGGCAATAATTTCGAGATTATCGGAGTGTCGTTCTTGCTGAATAGACCTTACACCTCACTCAAAGCTGTCATGATCTCTCCAGTGATAAGTAATTCGTTTGATTTTATTCATTAAATACAAGAAGCGAAACTCTTCGACATTTGTCGTAAAAAATCCTACGTCACTTAGAAAAATCAATAACAGTCTCGCATTTTCGTTTAAGTGCTCCATAAGAATTAATTCAAATGGAAAGTCTCTTGAGCTTTTATTTTCGACAAATGTTTCTAAATCTTCAGAACACCAACATATGCAATTCACTTCGCACGTTTATTTCGTTCATTCATCTCCATACATTTGGGCATTCGCAGACTAATTATTTTATCCACCAGTTTTGACTGCAGTGACATTAACTACTCTCTGGTTGAGGCCCGGTTCGACCGAACGTCTGATTCTATCTTGCCTCAACCTTCTAGGACATTTACTCACCATTCGCAATATTCACTTCAGTCTACCTGACACCGGTGCAATTGTTCCAAACATCTGTGAGTTTTCGTTATCTCTGTATTAAGCAAATAGGTCAAGCGCAAAACATTGTTTATTTTTCTAAATGATTTACAAAATTTATTTACACTACCAATCAGATTCTATTTATTGAATATGAATACGATCATTAATTTGACATATTAGCGTGCGTCGGGTTAAAAAGGACTGTTGCATCGTTCTCATTCCTGAATGTTTGGAAAAATCCAATTGAGAATTGTCTAATTGGTATTTTCAGTGATCTTCTACACAAATTCCCTCATTCTCTCGACAATAGTCTTGGCCTTAACCTGCTGGCTTCAAAGTCTCCTCGAAGCGAAACGAGAAGTACCTATTTGGCTGGCCAGACCGGTCGCAGCCATCCTCGCGAGTACACCTGGACAATTCTTCTCGATGGGCCTTATGGAACCCAGAGCTGCTGCTCTCCTTCGAGATGACGATGACAGCAGCAGTCTTGTAAATTCCAACCCAAGGGAAACTAATTGGAATAGCGTTATTACTGTCATCGGTTGGATTTCCTTCTCCTGTTTCGTTTTTGCTTATGTCGTTATGTGTGCTGTTCTACTGCGATAAGTTTTGAGAGGGACTTCTTTCGAAATCTATTTATTTCATTATATTTGACGGTTTTGATGAAGGGACCATAATAAATCAACGGGGCGACTATTTTATTTTCTACAAAAGAGACTTTATTTAAAAAATGCACAGCTTCGTCTACTTTTACGTATCTTTCTTCATACTTTCGTCTTACTACAATTTTCCATGAATCATAAAAGTCAATCGCACTGAGTAAAAACCAATTTCCGATGAATTCACTTGATTCAAGTGATCTCCAACAAGATAAAGAATTAAATCGATTTCCGTGGAGGAGATGCTGATAATCTATCTGAATATTCTGCAGCTCCACCAATCAACAAAAATAAATTCATTAAACACAAAATAATGATCTTTTTCCCAGCGCATAAATCACGTGTCAAAGATCTACATGTTTGAGATTAATTTGAGATCGTGTAATTTAGCACAAGAATATAAATATCAAATAATATCAATAACAAAAAGAAAATAGTGTATTGTTAGGAAATAAAGAATAAAGAGATTAGGACCTGCCTGGTTTTATCATGCTTAACTCTTACAAAAATTCCATTGTCTTCTATTATCTTGCTTGTTGGATCGATCACTGTGACTCTTGATTTTGATACAATAAGAAATCTTTTAGGAGTTGGGGTAATGGCAAAGAATCGACTGCATTTAATTTCGTGTATTGAAGAATAACGTCACGACAGGCACTCTGGAGTGTCGAAACTGGAAAAATTGAAATCTTAAATTAGAAGAATTGAATTGATTCAACGAGAAACAGACAATTTAATTAACAAATGATCCCTTCATTATTTCTCAATAACGAAGACGATAGGCTTGGTTAAAAACATAGCATTAATTTTTTAATAATTACCACCGTAGAGTTGAACAATCCTGACTTGTTTGGTAGTCCCATACACATCGACAACGGCATGTAGAGGTCCCTCTCTGTATGGAATGTCCTTACCGCAAACACCCTGGTCCACTCCATTAATAATAAAATGCATTTCAGCGAGGTCAGTCCCGGCCTGAGGGACGTACATCACTCCAATTCTACTTCCAGTCTCAGTGGGTAGAATGTCCTGGGAGGTATCGTTCTGGGTTAGATTGGGGGTCAGTGCAGCATAGGGAATCAATCCCCTTGATGTGTGTACTGTTATCCCATCGGTTTTCAATTTTCTTCCTTGGAGGAGAATACTTTCACCTTCAGGAAGAACAAAAATAATTATTTCCATGATTCAACCCACCGTAGCCAAGACTTTTAAGATTTAAAATCTACAGAAAATTCTCCTCTAAAGGTCCCTTACAAAAATGTTCCCTAAAAAGCCTCAGATTATCAACAAAAAATCGCTATTACCATATCGTGTGATTCCCTCGATATTGACATTCGGACAGCTCGTGATCGCAAAAATCCAGCTCTGCCCCATTTTAACCATATTCGGTAGTGCATACTGTGGAATGCCATTTCTATCAACAGTCTTCGGATCAATCTGCGTCAATCCTAACCTCATGTGTCCATTCCAACCCCTCTCATGCTTCTCAATCTCCAGGAGAAATATCTCATCGGGCTGGAGTGGTTTTTCACTGAATGTGAGGGCATCGGCAAAGCTAGCTTTGCGATATGCCACTGTGTCATCATCATAAAGTATTATATTCCTTCCATGGCTCGGATGAAACCGCGTTATGAGTTTACGTGATTTTTCCGACATTTCATCGAGAACTTTTTTTATTTTTACCTTCACTGCGACGACTTCTGTTAACAACTCCGTATTATTAATTGTTCATACACTTTTTAATTTCAATTATTTATTCAATTGACACACATCACTTCAATAAATATTCCAGTGAACATCCACTAAATTTTAGGCTTTTTATTGACAAATTGAGAATATTTACGTCAAACAACTGATCTCAGTGGCTTTACTACTGAATAATTCACTAATTAATACTCGTAGGAGTGGAATAATTATGGAATTACCGATAATTTTTGTTTATTTGTAGTAAAGTGCAATACGCAACTGCGTGGGCTGTCAAATAAAGGGTTGAACGAAGGTTCGAGTGTGTGCATTTGTCGTTTCGATAATCGACCTTTGAAGTCGGTATATCGATAGTTAATCAAATGGAGTGTTGAAGGATTGTATTGTTTAAATTCTTTGAGAATTGTTGTGAAATTTAAAGGTAAGTTATTGCCTTTTGTCATGAATTAACTAGTCTTAATTGATTAATTTGATCGAACTTCTATTATGAAGGGTTTTTCCATTTTAGGACTTATTTTTTTTATATCGATTCTCTCGAATCTGCTTATGTCCCTGGAAAGATCCGTATGCAATCGACTTTAATGTTTGAGGAATTCTGCTTATTTGCGTTTATAACATTTAAAAAGATCTTTTCTAACATTCTACTAATTATTTTGTACCTCGATTTTCCCAATTCGATAAATTGAGGATTAGGGAGTTCGACATTATCGATATTCCCGCTTATATCGATACTAAGCCGGTTTTGAAGTTTCAAAAATTTTTTCGGATTTATTTTTGGCAAGTTTCCAAATGCGAATGGTTTTTCACATTTAAAAAAATTTTTTTTTTTATATCAAGTACGGTAGATTAGGTGGACAAGCTCCGTGGGTCACTCCGAGCCCTTCTATACCGACCTCACGATAATTACCCAATATGGCGGCTCAGTGTTACACGCGTCAAGTGTAATCGAAGCAATTGTGATTTGTTCTAGCGCATTCTTGCAGGTTCATTCAATTTGCGATCAATTTCGGTGGTGCTGCGGCATATTTCAGTGGTGTAAGTTTATCGTGTAACGTTTCCGAACGGTTTTATCATTGAATCCAACGGGAAAATAGCGGGCAAAGGCATGGGCAGGTCCAGGTCACGCAGTAAATCACCGAGTAGACGCCGTCACAAGAGCAAACATTCGCGAAAACGGTCGAAGTCAAGGGAGAAGCGAAGTAATAGTAAATATACTGAGAAACCCAAAGAGAGGAGTTCAAAGTCAAGGTAATTATGGGGGCCAGAGGAATGAAGGGCTCGACAGGACAATTGTCGTCGAGTGGGTGAACGATTTGAGTTGATTTTATTGTTGTGTTGGATTTTTATCAGGGTCTCTGAATCTGTTGGAGATCGGAAAATGATGGCACGAACTTTTTTGTTGTTGAGAGAAATGAAATAACAAAAAGGTTTTAACCGGAATTTTGCTACTTTCGTTGGATTCACACACAATTATAAAAACATAGCTCCACTACTCCAGGGGAATTGCTCATGATAAAAGAAGGGATCCCAATTAAATTTCCTTAGTTCGTCAGTATTTCAAGACCAAGTGGCACGATTTAAATGAGTCATGTCTCATTTTCAAGATTAAAAAATCATTTATAAACGAGATAAAAGTGAATGAAGTCCACTCTACGATTGTCCAACTATTGACGATTGAAAAAACTCTTCTAGACATCAATCGTCAGAGTCACGTCAAGATAAAAAAGTCTCAATTTCCTTTTGTCAGTCTCGAGTTATTGACATAATCTGAAGTACTACATCATTCCCTTTATGCCTCTGTGACTGAAAATTGTTATTATTCCTTCAGAAAACGATCTCACTCTCCATCATTCAGCAGTGATTCTGATGCTTCTGACGATGTCCACATCGTCAGTCACAAGAAACGTTCTTACAGAGACAGAGATCGCAAGATGGACGAGGTTGAACGCCTGGCGGAAATGGAGAGGCAGAGGTAACTTGATACCTGCTTACAATAGTCTTTTCATATGAATGACAATACTTGATTCGTCCTTGAACGAATCGAGTGTGAATTGTTCTATAGTTTGATTTTATTTTTTTTTGTACGTGTGTTGTCAGGAAAAAGAAAGAATTAACGACCAATATCCTCGCAACGAGTGCACTTCGGTAAGAATATTATTATGTTTACGGGTGAAGGTTTTTTTAATGGATATTACTGGTGTCTTTGTGCTTGTTATCATGGGGTTGAATGCTACAGAAGGAATGGTTATTGATTCTTTCTGATTACTGATCTTAGCGATTTGATGTGTGTTTGTTGCATGAATTATTTGATGAAGGAAATGATCTAAGATGACCTGTAACATTATATTTTCGTTGATAAAAATGTCGTTAACGTAATCACATTTCAATGAGTCATGAAAACGTTTCACAATAATTGAACGATTCCAAACATGTCCTAACGTGTCTCCTGGGCTCTAGGCGACAACGTGAATCCGAACAGAAACTTGTGGAGGAAGAGGCAGCTAAGAGGATTGAGGAGCTCGTGCAGAAACGTGTTGAGGAAGAATTGGAGAAGAGGAAGGAGGAAATTGAAGCCGAGGTACAAAGACGCGTTGAAGAGGCTAAAAGAGCCATGGAACGTCAGATGATGGAGGAAATGGAGTGGCGCCAAGCTAAACTACGAGAGGAGGAGAAACGTAGAGAGGTAAGAGTAATCCAGAGAAACATACGCGGATATTGAGACGGTCGAACGCTATTTCAATGAGCAATTTGTAACATCAAGGGATTGATTCACCTTCAATGGGAAGTATGGTCCTTCCCTAGGATTCCTAGCATCATTGGCAAGTGGTGAAGATTATGGCCATCATCTTCCCCACTTGCATTTACCAAAGGAATTTCGAAAGATCATTTTCTCTTCCATTGAAGATAATCAGAACTTGATTTTACACTGCCGAAGTGTTCGCCCGAGTGTTCTCCACAAATAGATGAATTTTCACAGTCGACTGTTTGTCTCCACTCGAAGTTTACGAAAATCCAGGCGACGATTTTTTTTTTCTTTTTTTTGTCACTCAATTGTCTCAGCAGGGTTAAAGGGCTCGTGTCATGTCGTCTGCTGAACGACTTATTTACTCATTTATTTTTGTCCTTTTTTTTATTCACTTTCTACCATGTGTATATATGTACGTGTCTCTATCCAATAACAAATATTAAATGACCTATTGATGTGTTTTTTATTGCGTCAATAGAATTTTTTGATCGACGTTAACACTTGATTTTTCATAGAATATTTGTATGAAGTGTGCGGCCTATTTGTTCGTGAACTCAAGCTTTATAAACATTTTTTTTATTTATGAACACTTTATGAGATAAATGCGTTTGTCAGAAAACATCACAATTTCCTTTAAGTCGGCTAGCATTTGTTGATATCTCCCATCGGTGAATATATATATATATATATATATATATAAGTACATATATGTATATATTTATATATTCTTCACTTTTCCCGTGTCCTTGCGACACTCGTCAGAATGGATATCCTCGGGAAATACTGTAGTTAAATGAATAATTTCTCAAAACATCATGAATAATGGATGAGTAGATACGGTTGGTCAAACAAAGCAGATTGAAATTGATTGGGAAATTAGGGAAATTTTTAAAACGAAGCCAAGAGAGAATAAAAAATAATATAGGTCGGCTTCCTAAACTGACTACCAACGGAAGATGCCGGTATAAAACTCACTGCCGAGTGATTGCTAGATGAAGAAGGCATCCCCTACATGTGCTGGCGTTTGCTACATTCAGGTATTATCCAATTTATATATTCATAATTCTTTACTATAAAAAAAACAGTTTACTTATTATTCAATGTTGATGATAAAAATTTATTAATTTGTTATTTGTCATTGTCAATGTTCTCTGTGACGTCGGTTACTCGTTATTGAGAGTATCTTCGTTGCGGGAATAACTACGATTTACCACACACAAGCACGGCCCAGTGATAAAAAAAAATTATTCTTTATTATTTTTATATAGTTTTTCTCTATCACTTTACTAGCTTAAATTTTGTTTCTAGACCCTTTTGATATAGACCACCACTAGTGAAATGACGATAAGAGAGATTCGCGGTGCTTGAGCATTGAGATATTGTAGAGGAGGGGCTCAACGAGTGAGTGAGGATCAACTCATTCGTTTTATGGTGATATTACCTAGTGGAAGAGTTGTCTACGTCCCTGATCAATATCCTTTTACCTATCCTTTTGTTCCTCAACGTGACAGAATTTTTTTTTTCTCAGGGACATTTTGTCGTTGGTTGTGAGGCTGTTTGATAACAGACATGATTTAATGATTTATTGTTGTGGGGGATGAGTTACAAGTGACCGAGAGTCAGGGCAAACAATAATTCTTTCGTCGGTTAAATGGTTTTAATTGTCGTTGTAGGAGGAAGAGCGGAAGAAACACGAGGAGCTCGAAAGGATTCTGGAGGAAAACAACAGGAAAATTGAGGAGGCCCAAAAGAGATTGGTGAGTTAGGTTTTTTTTGGTTTGAGGGCGGTTGAGGTACGTGACATTTTGTGGAAATATTGACGAGATTTTTCGATTATTTAGAAATGGATTTCAATTTTATTCATAAAAATAACATAAAATACATTTTTAGGCCGAGGACAGACTGGCAATGGTCGAGGAGCAACGTCTCCTAGAGGAAGAGCGCCAGAAAATGAGAAAAGAGCAAGAGAAACGTGTGAAAGAAGAACAGAAGAAAATACTAGGGAAAAATAATTCGAGGCCCAAGCTCTCTTTTTCCCTTAAACCAGTTACGTGAGTCCCGTGTGAAATAATTATTTAAGTGGAGTTCTCAATGTGATATTTCATTACGTTCCGAGACATTTTTATTTACCCCTGAAAGTGCGCTGATTGAATTTGGGCGGATTGATTCAGTACTGTTGCTGAATTGACACGTATCGATCAGTCAGTAATTATCGATAGAGTGGTTAATTATTGAACTTAGGTGCTGAATCAAATGGCCTGAATTAATTGTAGAGCTGAAATGAGTACTCGGTAACGTGTTGTTTATTGATGATGCCAATTATATTTGGACTATGCCAATGTAAATGATTATTACTCGTGTAATTGAGATAATGTGCTTTTAATTTTTTTTTTCGAATAATCGCAATTTAGAAGGGGAAAAAACCGTAATTGCCGCAGTGAACAATTAGGTATTTATATAGGACTGTGGATATAATTAATGTTATACATATGATAAAGTTCAATTCTTTTTTAATTAGTTCATCTTGTCATTTTTACATTAAATAAATTTTTTAATGCGATTATGTACAGAACAGATTGAGGAAGAATAAGTGAGAAAAAAATGTGATGCATGCAGAGCTTTTTTTTCATTTGTTCAATCCAAGACCCACTGCGTACATTTCAGCCATATCGGGGGACTCGTTTCTTCGTTTCATTCTGCTTTGAATATTTCGATTTTTTGTGCTAACTGAGGACGATCGAATCATTCGACCAGTTTTTGAGGGGAACAATAGAGAGGGTAGGGGAGGAACTTCCAGTGGAGTTACTCCGTATTTTTTGTATTTGTTCATTGCGTTGCGCATTGCTACTCCAATTAGCTGAAATACGTGTTTGTGTTAAATCGTTTCGGGGTGGTTTCGGAGTGGTGCATTGATTACTTGAAGTAAGAAGTGGGAAAACGTGACAGAAAGTCATTGAGCAAGTCTTTAATCGATTATTGGAGTATTGAATTATTCAAAAAATCTAGGAGTTCAGAGCAGAAATTCAATTTCAGTTGTGAAGATAATTTCATATGCAACAAATGATCAATTCAAGTTTCTTCTCCTTGATTCTTGGAATAAACGAAGAATAGTTGTACTACTTCACCATCAATATTATAATTTACCTTCTCTTCATTCGGAATTTTGGTTTTATCTGACTTATTAGATCGTGTTTCAATAGCCGTTTTAGCCTCTCGTTGACTCCTCGATATTCTAGCTGGGACTGTCTGTCCCGGAGGTAAATCCTTAGCTATTTTCTTTAATTTGTTAGGAGTTCTCATTGTAGAATTTGTTGAACGACTGCTTTTTGGCGTAGTCTACATAAGAACAACAAATTACCACGATGCCTTCCATTATTACATTTTTTAAATTTTATTGGTGCACATTTACTTGAGCAAGTTGAGTCGGTGACTTTGCGGTGGGACTGAGGCCACCGGAACCGCTGGGTATTATCGAGCCAGGTGGTGTAGCCTCATTTTTACCTTGAATTAATGCCAGGGAAGCTCTAGAGGATGATAGTACCGGGGAAGATACAATCGGTGATGAATTGTTAGAGTCAATTGGCGAGTCGAGCTTGCAGTACGAGTGTAATTCACGGTCTAGTTGAATTTCTAATTCCTCAATGAGATCAACGATCACTGGCCCTATGTAACTGTTGGCAGTGGATTTTTTTCTGCTTGAGAGACAGCTCTAAACCAACAAATTTCAAAATTAAATTCCGAATCAAATGAATGAATGAATGAAGTAATCGCGAAAGATTAAAATGAGCAAAAACATGATAATCCATTTAAAATCTTGGTCTTTGTTTAATTGAGATTTTAAGCAGAGAATATTTGTCATCTAATTTGCGACATATCCGTCAATGAAAAGAAAAGCTAATTTTACCAGTGGAAATTTGGGGAGAACTCTCGGATCTAAATGCGTTAATCTTCTCTCATTGGAGTTAATTTTTGTTCCCTGCACAGATAACGCAGCTCCTAAATATGGTTGACAATTAGGCATCTTCTGTTTGTAAACAAGTTCAAATAATCCAGTGTCTGCACTTTTATCTTCACGAAAATCCACGATAACTGCAATAACCATTAATAAGTGGTTTTTAAAATCACTTCGTTGCAAATTTGAGGTGAATTTAAAGTTGATTTATCACCCTTGACAGTATCCTCCATCACTTGTTTGCATAATCTACTGGTAACGCTGGTGGAATAACTCATGTCCGGATGGCTATTGATTTCTATCAGCCAGACGGAAAAGTCCTCCATGACCATGAAATCGGCTCCGTAAAGTTCAAAGCTATTTTTTCGTCTATCCATAGCCTCCTGACTTGCCAAAAGAGAACCGACGAGCCCTTGCTTCATGCCTGGGTATATCAACTCGTCCCATGCACTATTGTGACCCTGAGATCTGTAATTATTTATTACAAATTGTCACTTTCATCTATATTTAATTAGCGAAATTTCTTCACCTTAAAAAATGTTTAAACGTGGTGGCATCCCACATGTTATCCGGTGGCAGTGCCGAACTTCTCTCTGTACTATTTTTATATTTACACTGTACAGCATGATTACTAAGATGCACCGACTCGTGCAGATCTTTGAGTCGAAATTCTTGGGAGCAAAACCTGAGATAACTCTCCCTTGAATAAATAAAAATCCAAATTATCGTTATTTTGTCGCTCGTTCTTTTTCTATCTCTCATAACTTCGGTGAGAGAAAGAGAGAGGGTGGGTTAAAGTGGACCACCTATTTAAGTGCTCAATACAAGCAGGCGTGTTCATATGAAGAAATGAAAACAATTGTTAACTATTATCCCTTCGATAAATTAAATAGAAAAAAAATGACAGAAAATCTTTTAAAGACATAAAAGAGTCTTTCGTTATCGGAATGAAATTTTACTCGTTTTTTAATCATTTCCGTGACATGATAGTTCGTTTCTTTTGATCGGCAAAAGTCAGTCATTACTTCGCAATTAGCGACGTGTAATTGACATGTAAAATTACGGTAAATTACACATGACCGGTATTTTTTTTCGTTGCATTCCTAATGACGATAGACTCATATCTCAGAAGGGGTGATAAACCATGACATTTGGGGAACTGGGTTAAAGCTCGATCAATTCGTCGAGGTAATTTTGGAGTGGGTCGTTAACTGTTGAACCCCTTCCGCATAGAGTCACGAAAATTTCGCATTTGCGGTGAATCCGAACTTTTGGATCTGACCGGAAGCTATATTAACGTGCTATATCGAAGGAGTGAGGTAATTCCCCTGCGAGCCAACTAGTTATTTATAGAATAATGCCCAAACACGCGACCAGACTAAACAGAGAGACTAAAAACGCACCTGTACATCCACAGAGTCAAGGGTTGGGCGCACGTTACGATGAACCACTGTCTTATGTCGAATTTCGTGTTGTGGATTAATAATGGTCTCTCTGAAAAATTTTTCAATTACAATTTTCCTACTTAATTTCATTACAGGCGATCGTGATGAGACAGTAATTACCGATGTATTTTTGTACAACATAACGAGTGTCTGACTTGTTGGCTGGATTAACTTTAGCCACGACATCCTCGATTTTATTAATGAGAACAATTCCACGACCTCGACTTTTGTTTCCTGGCTTGAGGATCCATACGTTCGATACCCCATCCATGTCAAGCTGATGCCAGTACTTGCGGATACGCTTAATAATGTGTTTCGAGGCTTGCAAATATTTCTAGAGATGGGAAGTGTACGTGAAAATTGGACGATAAAAATTAGCACTTAAAAAAAACATAATTCGGTGACGAAGGGCCTCGATTATCTATTAATTTTTATCATACGTTAAAATTATTATTTGAATCATTGAATTAGTATTACAATAAATAAGTCTATTTTTCTATTTCTTGAAGGCATTAAGTCTTTCCCTGAATATGTACAGATGGACTCACATGTACAGAGACATTAGTTCCGAAGAACGTTTCCTCCTCATGAACAAGTTTGTAGTACCAGGTGATAAATTGCTCCCACTGGTGCGACCAGACCCTCTCGCACTCTTTGTCAATGTCCTCGTGAGACTGGGCCTCGATGTAATCGCTGCAACGTCTTATCGCAAAGTCTAGAGCTTTTAAAGGCACTGTTCCACCGGAAGACACTGCCAGATTCTCGCCCTCATTGTTCACCTTTTCGATGAACCACTTTAGGATGCTTAAGCAGGCCGTGTGTCTGCACAGATATATTCATAATGCTTTTATGTTAATGTCAATGACTTTTAATTCTTACCTGAAGTCTTCGATGAACGCATGCATGTGATCGGCCTGGCAAACATTGTAGCATCTGGGGAATAGGGTGTTTGCAACTCCCGGCTCATAATACCAGTGCATTTGCCTCACGTTAGCACAAAGTCCAACCTGGAGGGAGGGGCATCCCAAGAATGTTAAATATATTCAGATTACTATCAAAAACTACTATCATATTTTGGTTTCATTCACACTTTAGGGAATTGTGTCAATGAAAATTCGAAATTGTATGGTCTCTTTGAATTGTACGTTCTAGAAAGTATATCGGGGAACGAATTACTCATTTATTAAGAAAAATATATTGGCAATGTTGTGAGGAGACTCATTGTCGACTTGTTCCCCTTTAAATATGTTAAATGTCAATCTTCTGGGACTTGTCCTTGGACGAAGAAAATGTCATTTGGCACGCGGTATTAAACGTATTTCTCTCACTGTAGCAATGAATAATTCATCGTCACCTTGGAGGTGAACCCAGCTCTCGAGTATCGATTGAAAATAGTAGTCTTGTTATCCTGACTGGGCCAGCCGGGCCAGTCAGACCCAGAGTTCCACAAAAAATCCACCGTGTGATTCGCCAGCATTTTTGACATGAGGAGTCTTTGGCTCTGCTCATCCCTCAGATCTCCAATTCCCGATAGCAATACGACAGGACTCGTATCCACCCCCACGTGCCCTTGAACACTCTGCTGGCCCCCCTGGCTTGGCAACTGCTGACCCTGCTGTTGATTGTCTACTGTAAATTTCGAATTTTGTAAACGTCGTGTCTTTTTCTCTGGCAAATATTTCACACGGTCACCATTGCTACTTCTACGGCACAATTTCTCAATCCATCCTCGTTTTAACATGCATTCACGCACGACCTTGGCACGACCGTAGATCATAAATGTGTGGTGTGACTCTATCGCCTCTTTAACAATCTGTTTTATGTGGAGGAAACGTTCTTGGAGGGTGGCAGGAAATGCCATTGTGGGTGCTGAGCCTGGAAATAAAAGAATAATCGAGGGAGTTAAAAATTTACTGAGGGAAATGTTCAGTTGAGAGATTGAAATTGTGCAATAAAATTTCTCTTTTCTATTTCTTTCATTGCAATTCAACTACACTTATTAATATTTTTATTTCTGGGAAATAGTCGTGTCAAATAGTGTCAAAATATTAACTGCTTTTTGCTTTTAATGCAACAGTTTAAGTGCACATTTTTTATGGCTAAATTCTAACTGGCATTCAGCAAGAGTGAATCCTCACCACTGATGGACAGCATGGCTCCAGTTATCTCTTCATTATTATTGTCCTCCCGGAGCCCTTCCTGTCCCTCCACTTTACATGGCTCCCCCTCGATCTTCTTTGCCCTGGAGATCTCCCCCGTCTGGACATCTTCGTCATCATCCCTGGCGCTCATTCGTGCGAGCACGTTTCACCCCTTCACGACTCCATGCTCTCCCGACAATATCATCCACTTAAAATCGAGGTCATAATAATGCACACGAACTACCTGTTGAGGGTGCCACGACTTGCCAATAGTTTCACTCCTTCAAGATCAGACAGCATGACACCAATTTTCTGGAGACGAGCCGATCACCCCTCATCACTCCGATTAATTAATTTCCAGGGATGAGGTGAACTAAGAACTAGGCATGCACACCCTTGAGTCAGGGTATGGAGTGACTGGAAGCACTGGTGGTGAGTAAACGCCAGAAAAGCCCTGATATTTGTTGTACGTAAATGTTGGGGATGTTGAATTCAACGGAATTCCGCAGGCGCAGGAGTCACCAGTGGAGGTATGAAAGGATCGAGGGGTTGAGGGATAAAATCAGGAGACAGAGGGGAATGGGGTGGGAAAGCGTACCAGGCACCTCCAAGAGACGGGGATAATCCTCGACCTAGCTGGATCGTGAATGAATCTAGGCGAAGGAACTCAGCAATTTTATTATTTTTTTTTTAGTTCATCTCGGCGAAGTTTATTCGAGTGAGGGTAACTTTTGATTGCTCAGGGAACCAGGACACCTTCAATTTCCCGACCTGTTTCCTCTAATTTCTACGACCTCTTGGCTATATTTAGGGGCGGCCTATTGACCCCGCAGTTGATCGATAAACGGACAAGTTAACTTTTCTCTCATTTAATGGTTATTTTGTTTATTCTCCGACTGGAATTTGATTTTAGGATTAATGTCCCGTAATTTGGTGTGAAAGTGATTGATTACTCTCGTGCACTGGAATTTCAATTGACTGATGGGTGAGAATTAACGGAACTCGAGGGTAGGGTGACGTGGAAAAAGAAAAAAACAATCGTTAAGTCTGTGTTCAGTTATTTGACTTCATTTCGAGGGGGGATGACTCGAAGTTTGTCTTGGAATTTTTTAAATTGCCATATTACATCACATTATATTATTAAATAATGTAATAATTAAATTATTGCATTGTTTAATTTTACTTAATTTTGCTGAATCGGTTCAGATCAAAATATCAAGCCATACCTTTAGTAACTGAGAAAATTGATCTCGTGCATTGAAGGTAAGACTAGTACGCGACAATTAGCAGACATGAGGGTTATGTGGAAATAAAGAAGAGAAAGCAATCGTTGAACCAGTTTTTCATTTAAAATTTGTTTTATTGATAATATCATCATATAAATGTTAAAACCGATGCCGGTGGATGAGGACATCGAGGTATATGTCCTAACAAAATTCACAGCATTTAATATGTACAATATATCCATAATATTTACAGTCACCGATTTTCAATTTGTACGGTGTAAATTTTGATTGATTACATGTCCTATTCAAACACATGATCATTTGAATGATGCGAAATAATACTGTATCATTTTTTATTGGCAATGCTCACGCCATTCTTCCAAATAGTACATATTTTCTCGACAACAATAATATTTCCATGAAAATAGAAAATATGAAGCAAAGAATTGTTTTCATTTATCACTCACTGAGCTCATTGAACTCAATGGTACAATGATATCTTCCGCGCCACAATTATCTTAAAATGAAGAATCCAGAGCCAAATGTAAACAAATATTTTTTTGATTTGAAATAATTATGAAAAATTCTTTCCCGATTTCTTTGCTGTTTTGAAAATAAGGAGTTTTACACCAAAGATGCAGAAAAATTTTAGAACTGAAGATATTCTCAGAAATAATGTCATTTCATCCTGAAGCAGTTCAGTTTAAAGACAATTACTCAGCTGGATTCAATTGTTCCCGTCGCTATTGAAAATTGTTGGTTGAGACTCTTTAAAAATTTGGCAATTATTCTTAAGTTATTAATGAAATTTCATTAATTATCAAACAGAATTCAACGAAGCAACTATGAAAATTGAATTAAAATAAATTAATGACGTATTCTTCAGCCTAAATGTTTTATCCATGCTCCAACGCAGCCGTTTCAAATCTTCCAAATGAAATTCACTCCGATGATTAACTACACTCAAAAATGCATGCTCAAACCACTCCTAACGTAAAAAAATGCATCTCATCCTTCAAAAAACGGAAATTTTCGATAATTATACTTCCAAATGCTCCTGACACTTTCCACCGAGATAGCATCCCTGTCGCTCACAATTCAAACCCTCCCGAGCAGTGTATGTAAAAACATTTTCTTCCTCATCGATTTCTTGACAGCGAATTGCACGCAAACTAACACAAGAATAAGAGCAGAAGCCACATAGACCACAACCAAAATGCTAATATCAAAAACCGTGAAATCCCATCCTGGTTTTCTCTCCACAGTTCTGATGGGGGCCTCAGCAGCGAGTGGCTCCCTCCCAGGTCTACTGAGCTCCCACTTGGGCTCCGCCCTGGGTCCATAGTGAATCCCAGTGAGCCCATACTTTTTCTTCAGATACCTGAGAACCTCTTCTTGGTTCCAAGAGCCATCTACATATTTACAGGCCTCACAAAGCTCCTGTCTGGGGTATTGTGTCTTTGGGAATGCTGGGTCTTCACTGGGGTCTCCAGAAAGTCTCTGATTCACCTCGTTGTGGGCGCTCCAGAGCCACAGAGTAGCATTGTCAGCAGTGCCTACATTGAACAGATTCTTCTCAGAGGCCATCTGAATAAAATGATCTGCACAATCGGCGCAACCGAAGAAATTCTTGATGTACCCGTACATAGCTCTAAGGACTATTCCCGCGGATCGACTCTCAGGTTCCTCATCCTCATAGGCCTCAGCATGATTAACAGTTAAAGTATGGAAGAGGGTCCATAGTCCACAGGGATATCCTCGAAGGTGGAGTGCGCTACCTTTGCAACCGATCCACTCTCGCTCTTCAATGAACACTGGGGACATCTCCTGCTGGTGCAGCGTCACCAGACCCTTGAAATTTGTACCGGTTATGCTGGGGCGATCCGAGATAACGTCATAAATTTTTTTTAGAAATTCAGAATTTCCGCTTTGCAAGGGAAAGTACTTGGAGAGAACTTTCAGATAGGCTTTCAGGGCCTCAAACTGTTCCCCTTGAATCATCTTCTTCAGGGGAATCTCTCGCTCTAGAGAGTATCTGAGGGCGTTCTCCAAGTCTGCCTGGTAAAGGATGTCTTCGCTGGGTTTATTAGAGAAGTCCGAATGTTTTATTTCGATTGGGACATCTTTACTATCGACTGATGTCCGGCTTTCAGGGTTCGGGGGCTTTTCAGGTTCTGAGATGAGGTTTTTGGACTTGAGAAAGTTCTTGATCACTTTAACGGTTCCCGCGCGTGTCGGCTCGCGGAGTTTCAATTGCACTGAGTTATTCTCTCTGTCCATAACGTTGAGTGACGGGAACGTGGTGATTTTGCACGCGGTTGCCAACAGTGTATTGTCCTTTCTTACTCTGCGAATTTGAATGGAGGATAAAGTGTTAAGGTCTAGGATCACTTCCGAGCCGAGGTAAGAGTCGAGATCCTCGAAGAGGAAGAAGTGGTATTTTACATTTGGAGGCAAAGCTTGTTTCCAGGCCTCAGAATCGCTAAGTCTGAAAAATGATCATCATATTTTTGTAAACAATTCCTTTAAACCGACATACTTTTGTAACGTTTCATTGTTTTAATAATTGTTTGAAGAAATTCAATTCAGTTTTAAAATATCTCAGTGCCAATTTAACCGAGTTTCAACATGACATTGATTACATCACGAGGGCTTATTTGCCAATGAAATCAGTGAATCATCCTACGATTAAATGGCATGAATTGAAGAAAAAATTTTTGCATCGCGTGATGAGTGAAAAATAAATAAAAGCATAATGTATTATAATTGTTTTAAAGTGAAATTACATGATACAATCGCTTCCATGGTTCATGCTAAAGCCCGACATCACTTCCGAAATCACGTGAAATCACTTGAAGTCATGTGATTTCATCGAAGGCCTTTGCAATCACTACATCAGTGTGATAAGAAACTTTATATGGAAACGTATATACGTGGAGTTTTTGATTAATATGATGTAGATTATGATAGATTTTACGTCATTTGGTATTACATGAATAATGAAGCAACCTAAGCGATAGCATCACCTGGTGTTTATGACATTACGACTGATAAACTGTGATTCCCATCTCGCTTCGCGTGCCTAAAAAGCTACTTTTTCGAACAGCCTGAGGAATTCACTATCAACTCATTTTGCACCAATAGGAATGCAAGAAAATTGATTTTTTATATTGAACGTCTTGACGTAAATGAAATCTATGCGTTGTATTAAAGATACAAATACGTGCAAATTTTTCCTCTCAAGAAGTTCCTCGAGAGGCTTGCGCTGAGAACGTGACATTCCGGGAGGGTAATATCTCTCATCATGTGGAAAACATGTTCAGTCGTAGGTCTAGAACAATGACATTAGCCTCGTGTTGTTCATGTTACTATCTTGAGAAATGAAGTTAGTGGTAAAGAGCTGAAAAGACTATTTCATAATTAAAATACATTGTGAAATGATAAATAAACGAACACTACCTGTATGGAGCAATATTAGGCCAACTGTTGCCCTTCCCCTCTTGCTGATCCTTCTGGAGCCATTGTATCATTCCATGCCTGACTTCCTCCTCGGATATGGCCGCCTTAACATCCACCCCAATCCCTTTGTCTCTAATCGAGAAGTACCTGATGGTGGGATACCCCATGATCTCGTAATTACGGCACAGGCCATTGTTCTCGTCAGTGAAGCAGTCAATAGCTGCCACCAGGACAATGTCACTCCATCCTGCAATAGACAAAACATAGTTACCAACCCTCGACAGGCCCCTGAAGAGGCTGAAGTAAAATTAACTCTCTTGAATAATTGTAAAATGCTGACTATTTTCTGAGGAAAATAATTCCTGTTATAACTAGCCAAAAAATCTTCGAAATAAACAGAGGATCGCTGAACTTCACTATATCGGTATCAA
Source organism: Diachasmimorpha longicaudata (assembly GCF_034640455.1). Classification (NCBI taxonomy): domain Eukaryota; kingdom Metazoa; phylum Arthropoda; class Insecta; order Hymenoptera; family Braconidae; genus Diachasmimorpha; species Diachasmimorpha longicaudata. The sequence goes on along the minus strand of NC_087229.1, from coordinate 6,603,606 downwards.
AGTATGTATAATTATAAACGATTCATTGGATCCCTCTGCTCTCAAGAGGGTAGATACGATAAAAATAAACCGCCTCAAACTATCAGTACCTCATGTTGAAATAATGCCATCTCAACGAAACAAGCTTTCATTTCTGAGTTTCTAAAAACATCATCGGAAAGAAAATAAAATTCGCGAGCTACACGCAATAAAAAACACTTCTTTTTGTCTATATTCTAAATGCAACTCCCTATATTATCAACATTTTTCATTCGACTCATGCTATTTGGGTAAAATCGACCTCCATTTGGAAGCTCTAAAAAATCATAGTTGTCAATCAACAACTCCATTTCCCTTCAATCTGCCAGAAACTCAAAATTACCAACGACACTCTTGGCAAAGGCCTTCCACGTAGGTGCAAATCGGTGACAGTGTCCACACCAGCTGTTGTAGAACTCTACAAACCAGGCAGTTGTTCCATTCCCAATAGAAGTCTTCAAGTTGTCTGAATTAAGCACAACTATATCATCGCTGGCACTGTACAGTCCCTTCTGCTGCTCCTCGTACTGATCCTGAGTGCCAATCACCTTGCACTCTGAATGATTAATTGTTATAACATACACAATAATGAGTATCACAACATTCGTGGACTTATTCAACATCTCGTGTTGTTGTTTTACAATGGAACGAGTGTCAAATAACCTCAACTGTTTATGAAGCGGCGGAGGTTTTGTCACTGGTGTGTGTAGTGGCGTAACACTGTATTAAACACTGTGATCAATTCGAGATGAATAATACGTTGTGACAATTGACATTGACACGTGAGTGGCGGTAATTGTTCAGCTGTCATTGTTACTGGTGCAAATCATCTTGTCATGGAGACTGAGGTTCTGTTGGGAGCCCTCCGGTAGGTGAGTAACGCCTCGTACAATACCGTTATGCCGGAGAGATATGTCTCCCTTGTAGACGTGGTTGGAGACTCCACGTTCCCTCTCTCCAATCATTCGAGAGATAACTGTTCTTCCATGGTGATAGCATTGTTGTACCATCTAGTCCTCGATATTGCTTCTCGGAATTATTCGATAAGTGCGAATGATTACGATTGATAATTGATAAGTTTGAGGAATCAAAAGAAGAATTCTTCATGAGCTCAGTGAGATCCGAACCATGGAGGTGAGAAATAGGAAACACAAGAGCCAAGAGGCTAGGAGTACTAAAGAGGTTCAGGAGTTGGGGGTGAGGAATGACAAGGATGCATGCGTGGAGAGAACTGAGAAAACTAAGGTGAGTTTAGTGGGATTTAGATTGCATTAGCTTTGAAGATTCGAGGATTTTGCTCTTCGATTGAGATTTCCATATTTTTTATTGCTACATTTGGCCGTTGTCATTTATGAAGAGGTCTTAAAAATGTCGCTGTATAATAATGAATGAATAAATAAATAAATGAGATGCATAAATTCTTCCAGATATCCCAAAATGGGTCATCTCCCACCTTCTCCGAGCTCCAGGAATTCTCTCCCAAACGAATTGTGGTAAGCCTCGAGTTTGACCTGGTGGCCCTCCTGCTGCTCCTCACGGGAATTCTCACAAGATTATACCGGCTGGAGGAGCCCAGGAGCATTGTCTTCGACGAGCTCCACTACGGCAAATACGTGGGCCTCTACATGAAACGAACTTTCTTCTTCGACTCCCATCCGCCCCTGGGCAAACAGCTAATCGCAGCAGTGGCGTATCTCTCCGGTTTCGACGGTGACTTCAAGTTCGACAGAATTGGAAGTCCCTATGCAGACTCGGTGCCCTTGTTCGCCCTGAGAATCGTCCCGGCATTCTTCGGAAGTCTCATTCTCCCCACAGTCTACCACTTGGCTCTCGAGCTCGGTATGAGACCCTGGAGTGCTGCAATCGCAGGGCTGATGCTCCTCCTGGATAACGCCTTCCTCACTCAATCTCGTTTCATCCTGATGGAAAGCATTCTCATAGAATTCTCTCTTTTTGGCCTCTTCTGTGCTCTCAAATTTCGAAAAATAATGGACGACCCGATGAGGCTCTCCTGGTGGGTCTGGCTGTCACTCTCGATTTCATCCCTGACTTGCGCTCTCTGTGTCAAGTACGTCGGGGTGTACTCCCTCATTCTTGCCCTGATGATCGTCACACAGGATTACTGGAGTCTTCTAGCGAGGAGAACTCTCTCCAATGCGGTTCTCTTGGCTCATCTCTTCGCTAGGCTCCTCGTAATCACTCTCGTCTTTTCGATGATCTACTTGGGGGTCTTCTACATCCACTTGTCAGCCCTCACGAGGGCTGGACCTCATGACGCAGTGATGACATCAGCCTTTCAGGCGAGTCTGGAGGGAGGTCTGGCGAGCATCACGAAAGGTCAACCATTGGAGGTGACTCACGGGTCGCAGATCACTCTCAGACACACCTTCGGAAGGGCCTGTTGGCTCCACAGCCACAATGCTGTCTATCCGCTAAGGTATTTTGAATCATTTATGTAACAATTAGATAAGAAATAAGAGTACGGAAGACCTTTGGAATTTCCAATACTTCGTGCTATCAACTTTGCGTTGACTTTCATTTCATTTCTTATTTCTTCATTTTTATTCTGCTTCTATTGTTGTCTTTGATTATTCACAGATATCCTGACGGAAGAGGGAGCTCTCACCAGCAGCAGATCACCTGTTATTCCTTCAAAGATGTCAATAACTGGTGGATCGTCAAGAGACCAGACGTTACCGATCTAGTCGTCACAAGGCCACTTGTCCCATTGAAACACGGAGATGTGGTGCAATTGGTGCACGGCATCACCTCCAGAGCATTGAACTCTCACGACGTGGCTGCTCCTATGACTCCCCAGAGTCAGGAGGTCTCCTGCTACGTCGACTACAATGTTTCCATGCCTGCGCAGAACCTCTGGAGGATCGAGATCGTTAATAAGGATCAGTCTGGAGACATGTGGTATGCCATTCAGAGTCAAGTGAGACTGATTCACGTGGGTACTGAGTATGCCCTGAAATTTAGTGGGAGACAACTACCAGACTGGGGGTTCAATCAGCACGAGGTTGTGGCTGAGAGGTTTGTCGAGCAGAATGATGCTGTTTGGAATGTTGAAGAGCACAGGTAGATATATCTATTTCAAATTGATGCAATCGATTCTTCAATCAGTACTATCAGTTCAATAACCCGACAGTTTTTTAACTCATAATAGTCACAGTTTAATTAACAAATTTGTTGATTGGACCTGATGCGATCAGGTCATGTATTCTGTCCAAACTATCATAGGGACTAGACAGACAATGAAACAGACTTAATGCTTGAACTTTTTGCTTTAATTGAATAATTATTTTGGATAATAGGTACACTAAGAGTGAGGATCAAAAGCAGAGAGAAAGAGAGCTCCTCAACGCTGAAATGATACCCCTGAAAGCGACAAAATTGAGTTTTTGGCAAAAGTTCGTCGAGCTGCAGATCAAAATGTTGTTTGGAGGTCAGGAGAATCAGAACAGTCATATGTACGCCAGTGGACCTTTGGAGTGGCCCTTCATGACCAGGGGAATTGCATACTGGGTGGCCACTGATACCAACGCCCAGATTCATCTCCTCGGGAATGTCATAGTCTGGTACTCTGGTACCTTTGCTGTCTCTGTCTACACCGCTGTTCTCCTGGTGTATCTGATGAGACGGCGACGATGCTGTTTTGATATTGGAGAAGATGAGTGGAACAGGTTCACTGGATTTGGCCAGGTTCTTTTCGCAGGGTATCTTCTTCATTATCTTCCATTCTTCTTCGTGGAGAGAACACTTTTCCTTCATCACTATCTACAAGCTTTCGTGTTCAAAGTTCTGCTCACTGCTAGCGTCATTGATCATGGATACTGTGTTGTCAGAGAGAACTGTCGAAGGAGCGTTCTCTCGATAGTTAGACTGATTATTGTTATCTGGGTGGGGGGAATTGTTTATGTATTTAGGAAGTTCTCGGTTCTGAGTTATGGGATGAGTCCACTCACTGCTAAGGACGTTATGAAGCTGCGGTGGAGCGACACGTGGGATTTTATTGTTCACAAAACGTGAGGATTAGGATTTAAAAGGATTTTCTTCCATGAAGAGACGACACTGCACGAAAGATCATTTGGAAGGTAGAAGGGACATTACAGCGATGTTGGCTAAGTGTTTGGTAGTTGGGGTATTTATCGTACTATAGATCGCATTGAGAAACATTCTTGTTCAGCAATAATTCAAGGGATTGTTAACACAAAAGAAAATTAAGTGTTCATCCACGTCATATGTGAGTGTTATTAACGAATTAAGTGGCACACTGTTGTTAGCACTGGACAGTTTATATGAGATCCATCTATATATTTTTTAGTAACTCTTTTTACATGATTGAAACCATCTTAACTCTTACATTATAATATACATATCACTCTACTAATTATCGCATATCGTTCCGGTCCCGATTGCGAATTATATCGATTCTCAATTGTTCGATCTGTGTATTGGCTTTTTTCGTTCTATCGAATAATTTTTTTATAGTCTTTTAAATAATGATTTACATATGCACAATTTTTAATGTAGATCATGAGTTACGCTAGAGATTTTTTTTATCGATACACGAATATACATGAACATTGCCACTTAGTCTTATGGAATTTCATATCAGATAATGAATGAAGAAATATGTTATATTTTTTTTATCTAAATGGCTGTAGACGTCTCGAAAGGTCCATATATTTTTTAGATTCATATAAAACATGTTATTGCGCGAGTCAATGGTATTTGCTATTGATTTGCGCATTTAATAGTCTCCTGGAATTTATTTTTGAATAAACAATTTCGTTATTCATCTTGCTTCATCAAATTAATTCTTGATGTGTGGTAAACGCCAGTGTTGGCGCTCAAGTAGAGTAATGGACGTACCGTAAAGATTTACAATATCAATAATTTATTAAGAATTCTGCCTTCTCCTCAATTGACATCAGAGAGGAAATTAAAAATGGGATGATTGGCGTGGATTTTTGGGGGAGGGGGGAGGGAAATAAGGCAGGCCTGTATCATATCACAATGGTCAAGTGTAGCTAATAGTCTACATTATTTCGTATTTTTGTTTTTCTTAAATTAGTGGTACGTGAAGACAAGTGAACGTATCAAACCATCTCTGACGCTGTCTGCGTTATTACCAACTCCGAAGGAAAAGAATACAGTATCACATGTCATCCTTTGTACACAATCACCCATTGGGTACCAGCCCGCCTTATTGAAGACGACCCCCACCCGATAAACCTAGAGAAAAGAAAGTTATTTGATTATTTCTTAATTTTGAGGTATTCTAACATTCATTTGGATCGAAGAGTTTAAATGGGGAAATTGCCTAGAGTTTAACAAGAACTGCGAAATCTTCTGTAATGAATCTCTAAGATTCCCACTCATATTACCTTATTTTTCTGAATGAACACAGGACGATTGAAGGAAATTTCCACGAGCGTTCCGGTCTTCACTTTAGTAGTGAAATGGGTGTACGTTAGTCTAGAGTCTTCAGAATCCAGAAGATGTGCATATAAAATTTCGGTATATGTTCCATCAGCTGATCTAGGTCCTGGGTTTCCCTGTGAAACATCAACATTATCTCTGAACCACGTCTCTGATTTTTTAAACGACAAGGAAAAAAATTAAGTCATGAAATTGAAATTGTAAATACGAATGAATTAATTACGACTCCAATCAAATGATGTTTAGAGTGTTTGTAAACTATTTGTGGAAATTGGTCGTAATTTTTAAAGATAGTATAGTTCTTATTTAAATGATACATTTCATTGGAGAAAATCCAAAGTAATTAGTCAACCTCGCTTTGCATAATTATTAATCTATTTACCTCACAAACGACTTGCGTGGGCACCTGCACCCCAAGGACGCATATATTCTTATCGACACTAAAGTTAACGGAGCAATCTAGCACTCCGGAATTGAGACAGTCGGTCTGCTGTCCCATGGACCTCAGGCAGTAATATTTTGGCCCATCCCTAAATCCCCCCTCGATGAGGGCCGAAGGATTGCTGGATGATGCTCCTTCCCTCGAGGGCTCCTTCCTAGTGGTTCCACCCTCATGATTGTGATAAGACATCCAAGAAGGGTCCAACCTCTCGGATTCATTTTTCGCTCCATATGAAGCTGGATAGCTAAACGAACTAGAGGGAAATCCCAAATTGGGATAATTGTGCCAAGAGTTTGTCGACAAGATCGAAGCGAACTCTAGACTTCTGGGGACATTGTACTTCGATAATCGGATGTTTACAGGCCCTTGGGTGGGTCTGGGCTTCTTCCTGGCGATGGGATTCGCCGAGAAGCCCTCAGGCATGTCGTTACTCGCCTGTTTTGAGGATATATTCATGAGAATATAGAAAGCCTCTGTCTCGGAAAAGAGGAGAGACCTCCCGGGACCATCAGCAAACTGCTGTGGTGTTAATGTGAGGAATCTGATCTTCGTCAGGGCGTTACCAGTTACCGATCTCAGAGCTTTTGGGTCTGTTGGGTTTAACGATTTCCTAACGCACTCGGCCTTCGCCCACCTGAAATAATAGCGTTTTTCAAAAGAATTTATTAGTTATAGAACTCTTCAAGTTTGGAGAAGAAATAAAAAGATTCTTTTAATAAAAAATGATCTACCTCTCGATCGCCACAAATAGTTCAAGTTCGGAATCAATCTGCAGTTCATCCTGCTCAAAAATCGTAACAATGGTGCCCACCTCCACCTCATCCCAGCTGGCTTCATTCAGAATCTCATTCGTCTTCGTGCATATGATGGAAAGGCACTTCTCCATCAGCACAGGCTCCTCAAATAATTTAGCAAACTCATAAGCCCTGCACGCTTTGTTTGGTGACAGGTCAGACCACAAGAATTTTGTGCACTCCTCCACGAGGAAAGGAAGCATGTACTTTTTCGCACAGTAGCAAAGTTCGCAGGCTAATTCAAAGGAGCCAAGGTCGACTTTGTCAGTGTAGATGTATTCCAGTAGGGTCTTGAAGGCCTCAGGCTGGACGTCTCTGATCGGGATGGGATCGGTTTTCTCGGCCATGCTACCGTAGAACATGGCCTCGAACACTGGACTGGACATGGCTAGAAATAATTTGTGACCCTCCAGGATTTGCTGTTGAGGCTCCTGACCGACTATGAATTTACAATCAGACCATTGTCCTGTTTCCAGTAGGTAACGACCTCGTTGGGCCACTTTTTGCTTTGTTATTTGCCAATCGCAAGAGAGACCCATTTTCAGGGGGTGATGAGCCCTTGGGAGAGGCTGAGGGTTTGCACTGAAGGAAGGACGAGTTGCGCCAAACGTTGCACTGAGAAACAGGATGAAAATTTGCACTGGGAAAAATGGAGACGCCTCACGATGTTCCACGCCAAAAATAATGATTATTCAGATTGGAGTATAAATAAATGTTCGAGACGTGGGATGTTTCTGGTGATGATTATTTGTGGATTCTAGGGATTCTGAGAACACTGGTTGGAGAATCACAACATTGTGGGGAAAACGGGCGGTGATCCGGAGATTGTTATGGGTTACTGACGACACGGGAGGAACTCGGAGGTCCGTGGAGTTTGTTATCATTGGTGAGTTTAGACGAAATAAACGAGGATTATTGGACATAGGGTTACCACTATGTACTTAGCCCACCGGGGGTTCCAAATGAAAAAACTAACTAATATACATGATTGTTCATCGTTAGTACATCATTGTACATATATTGATGGTGTTTGCAGCCTCGTGGTTAATTAACAATCATCATTTTAATTTTGCGCATTTGTTGGCCGGAAAAAAAAATAAAAAATCAATTTTTAAAAAATTGAGCTGTAGCTAATTTTATAGAAAATTGTTTATAAATCACAAATATAAATATTTCCTCATTTATACGGACCCCAATCATCGAATACAATCAAATAAATATTACTCCTCACACCACAATTTATTATCGGCAGTGGCGCCTCTCACTGCCGGGGTCATTACTAACATGGGCGTGAGCTTTCTGCTTTTGTCTATATGTGCTATTTGTCTATATACGCTGTGCACGGTATGTGTTCCGTGTGTGGTACACAGAGCTCACCACTTACACATAAACCACGCCATTTTGAATACGGTGAGGCGGGAGAGGATTGAAGAATTTGAAACGCCGTCAGGCAATTGTCAGAAAAATTGATTGATGTTTATGATGTTTAAGGAAGAGTTACAGAGTTATTATTTTGTTTATTACGCCGGTTCTTTTTTAGATCGGCGTTATGGGATTGGAGAAAATAATTCACAAGAACAACTGCGTTCTGATTGTTGAAATGTATATTTCCATCGCGCTAGATAAACAAAATTATTATAAACTTGGCTTTCTTACATCCTAATTGCACTCTAAATACCTTGACAATTGATAAAGTTAATCCTCGATTATCAAGCACCCCACGTTAATCTCTCACATCAAATATTTTTAAATATCCATTAAAACGAACGTTAGTTTATATGAATATAATTCATGAGAATTTCTATTTTTATTTTCGATTTCGTTTCGTAGTCCACTGCAAAATCCCCTCGTCGTCTGACCCCACCGTAAAAAGTAGAAAGTCATCTTATAATATCATGAATAATTCTCCGAATAAAAAACGACGGGAAAATGTGCACGCCGTTATCACTGAATAATTCACCCCCTCTTTTCCCAGAAATAAAATACTTAAAACATATGGAAAAAAATCTTTCTCCATGATTTCGTGGAAATGCCGAAGGCTGAAGATCCAGAAACGGGACTTATTCCCCTCATGAATTTAATTATTCAAGCAATGAGTTATAGTAGACGAAAGTGGGCGTTATCAGAGGAGTCCCGAGAGTACAGTCCACATATTGTCCTTGGGTCAACCAGAAGATTAGCTTTTACCTTAATGCTGCCCTACAGTTTCGCTGTTCTAGGATTCTGGGGTGTTTGGCTTCCACCCGACTGGCCTCCAGGATGGAAGTCCAGACTTTATTGTTTTTACACCGTTGTCATGATTATTCTCGTTTATACCAACACTCTCTCCCAAGTGATTGACCTCTTGTTGACGTACAAAAGTCTGAAACATTTTATTAATAACGCTTTTATACTACTGTCTACCATAGGAGCTGGGGTCAAAGCGGCCCACTGCCTCTACATCCGGAGGAGAATTCTCGAAATCAAGGAAAAGTTGAATGCTTATCCGTGCAAACCTCAGGATAATCAGGAGACGGCTATTTTACAGCATTTTTCTCGGATAATTAAGTAAGTGAACGGTTTATTTGACTTGTGACGAATTTGACGAGGAACAAAAATAATCTACTGATTATAAATGTTCGGATCCTTCTGGGTTTGAGGTGTCCATGCAATTGTACAGATCATATTATTTTCTTCACTCATTCTGGTACTGTCTCCTCTCATTGACTGCTGTGTCAGCCTGTATTGACTGAGGAACGATTCATTGATTTTAGAATCCTTAATATCTACTATATCGGTCTCTACGTATGTACGATAACAGCACTGACGACGGTCAGTTTCTTCCGTGACGTACCGAAGCACCAGCTATATTATCACGCCTGGCTACCGTTCAATTACTCGTCGTCGGGTAGATTTTGGGCAGCTTACATGCACCAAGTCATTGCCCACGGATTTGATGCGTGTATGCATGCGGCTTATGACACAATTGCCCCTGGAATTATGATACAGGGATGCGCCCAGTTTGCCATCCTCAATCATCGACTCCAAATGCTACCGAAATTGGTTGATCGAGTGAGGGACAAATTGGTTTTCGATTCCCCACAGGACGAGGTCAGCCGGAGGACGCGAGTCATGAGATTCGAAGTAAAGAAGTTGGCTGAATGTGTCCGGCATCATCTAGAAATATTCCAGTTGTGTACATTGAGGAAATAAATTCATATATTATCATACATTTGATACGCTAAATTCAGTTCCACTGACTTAGAAAATTTTTCAATTTCAGATTAACGGACGAAAATAATAAAATATTCGGAATCATGATATTTCTGCAGTATTCTCTGAGCTCAGTGGTAATATGTTTAAGTGTCTTGAAACTTTCTCAGGTCAACACCTTTCACCCTGCCCTCATCTCAGTCATCCTTTACCTTATCTGCATGATATCTCAGGTTTTCATGCCCTGCTATTCCGGCCATCAAATCACTTTGCAGGTAACGATAATTCAGCCTCCTCATTTTCGCGTGATAATGATTGATGATTTTATCAGAGCACCAAAGTTAGCGATGCTATCTTCAGCATGGATTGGTTGGATCTGGAGATAGCCACGAAAAAAAGTTTGATATTAATAATGCAGAGGAGTCAGAAGCCTCTCCAGTTTACAACTGGGTACATTATAACACTCTCTATCGGATCGTTCAATAAGGTGAGTGGGTCGATATTCTTTTATTAGACAATTTGATTGACATTGGAGCTTTTGATTTTAGCTTATGAAATTGTCGTACTCGGTTTTCAACGTTTTGCATGGATCGTCATCGTTTTAATGACGTTTGACTGATGAGAATGTGAGTGGATCATCGACATTTCTTCCAAAAAACATTATTTGTAGTAATAGTTACAATAAAGACGATTGAGTCACGTTTTGGTGAATTCTAGAAACGTTAAATTATTAAAGTCTCACTCCACGGAAAAAAAAACGTAATTTTTTAATTACTGGATTCAATAATGACAATCCAGGCTGTCTGAGTTAAATATGCTAATTCCGAGAAGTGATCCGAAACTATCGCGAGAACTTCCCGACGAATCCAATGAAATTACTAAACAAATTCAATAAACCCAGCATGGTAATCCCTTTAGTCCAACCATAATCGAATGACACGTAACCAAATCAGGAAAGACCTCTTACCCATTGCCAGGCTCTCATCTCTCAATTTAGTGGTTCCATCTCTCAAGCTTGTTCCTGCTAATTCCGAGTGAGTGGTGAAGCGGTATTTCAACATATTCAGCTTTGCACTAACTAGCGTGATCTCAGGTACCAGTGCATCGCACCCAATAGCTGTGTTTGCAGATAATATGACACTGATGAGTCGCTGTGTTTACGAAGCTGAGGGGTAATCAAGGGGCAGTCGACTATGAAATTGGAGCTTTCCGGGTGGTATATCTTGGAGAAATGGGCCTAATGTCAACAGCGTTCCCTATCTGTGGAGGTGTACGTTGGGAGAAATATGAACTGCAACGACGAAAATACATGACAGCTTCCGAATGATGATGAGAATAGACTCTAACTGTCGAGCATTGCAATCGCTGGTATAAAGTCGTTTACCTTCACTCTAATTGCATCGGTAATCGATTTGAAGATTCACTCATGTGACTTAAAGCCTGATAGACATTTAAATCACATGTCTATTATTCACAGGCCATGATGAGCATTCATATAGTTCCAATAGTATTTATTTTAAGTTTTTGCTGTGAAAGAAAAAATTTTCTCTTGTGAGAATATATTTAATTCCTGTAGTGACTGAAAAGACCTCACTTCACTTGCACTTTTCAGTGCCTGAAAGAATAAAATATCGTGTGCTACACGAGAGTAAAATATTTACTGATTCATGTCGCGATAACCCTCACCTCGGGTAATACCCTCAGCTTCTGCTTCAGGGAAAGATTTTTAGTTTGCAGTCAAGTACATTATTACCGATCATGATAGTGCATTTTATCCCATCCTAAAACCCACTTATTAAAAAACATGAATGAACCCGTAAGCCAGTATCTGGGTCATTGTAAAACCCGGTCGTCAGTGGTCCTACAACATTATGATAGCTCTAAATAACCTCTTCTCAAAATCATTATTGATAAGACAAGCGGGGGAGTCACCAAAACACGTTCCAGAGCTCTCGAATCAGCTAACAACTCCATTTCTTTCCAAGCAATGCCAATAATTCCCTTCCCCTGAATAAAGATGAAAGTACGAGTGTCATTAGTTCTACTCCTCATTACCACATCCTTATTTGCAATCGTCAACATCGAGGGACAGGTAAATTACCCAAATCTCATCATAATTGAAGATTCAACATATTAAGTCGGGGTAACAGGTCGTACCTGTTACCACGAACAATAAAAAGACTTCTACTTCGATCATGATTTTGATCATGTTGACTTCCGTGATCATATTAACTGAAGAATTTCGTCATTCATAATGTTTTTGTGTTCAATGATAGTGACTATCGCTAGATGAGCTCTGGGGAAATTCATCATTGATAACATCAGTGCACGACTCCTCTATTATTCCCCTGATTATTTGCAGCTTAAAAACCTATCCATTGACAACTTCCACGTCCTTCATCATTAGCCGTAGATATTACACGGAATCATTAACTCGAGCTTTAACATTTATAGGTACATCACTGCCATGGATATCACATGAATGGATAATATTCAGGGATAATGGCCGTGTCCACCCGGTAAATTATGCCCACAGTTTAATTATTCCGCCCCTTTGATGGAAATCTACGCAACACATCTAATACATATAGAGGTGGAGTCCATCAAATGACGTTTGATTTTCACATACAAAACAACAAAATGCACAACAACTTCCTAGATAAACATTTGAATCAGTAACCCCATGCTGTGATAGCAGTGTCAAATCATATCAGTTAATCCTAAAAAAGGTCTTTTCAAATTCATTATTGATAAGATAAGCGCGTGAGTACTCTATTCTCCCCCCACTCATATCCGGATCCAAAACATCTTCATTAGCTATTTTTGAGTTGATGGTCTTCAGTCATTCATAGTCAACCGAAGAAGTTATTAGGAAAATGAAGATAACTGTGAAGTTCTCACTGCATGTCGTATCAGTCCTGCTCCTTCTGCCGCTGTCAGGCCATTGCCAGGGGCAGAGCCAGTATCCTCACATCATCAACGAGGGCTTCAGCATCCTGAGTTATGCCAACGCTATGGACATCAATTCGGGGATAAGCACTCTCTACAATCAGTTGCGAAATTATGACAGAGAATTCACTGAGAATCTGTCTCTCATGGACCTGTTCCGGCTTTATGGAGATCCTCAGACTCTTCTTACAATATGTGATGGTCATATGGGGGTGAAGATGGACGCGGAGCAGGCGAGAAGTGGGGGACAGGCGTATTGTGCCCTCATTCGGGAATTTATCACACAAATTCGGAATATCCAAGCTCGGATCGAAAAGATTGGGGATTATTACAGAAGATCTATAGAGGATTGGGAAGGGCAGAATAGCGCGTGGAAACAATCCGTTGATGAGTTCTACAGATCCGTCACGAGTGGCTGCGAGAATGACAGGAACAGGTCGCGGTGCTTCTTCCATCGCGTTGCAGGGAATGAGTTCAAACAGGTACTTCATGCACTGTGATCAATCGATTCGCCTTTTATGCTAATTTTTGCAGGTTTTTTTCGATATGATGAGATTCTGAAAGGTCTCGAAATCGTTGGATCCAGTAGTTGAAATTTTTTAATAATTTTTTTTTAATTCTTTAGTTTCTTCAAAAAATACCAGCATTTTCAACGAGATCGATCCACCAAGAGGTGTACCTTTCATATCTGAAAGTAAGTATCGCTCTCCTAAAGTGTTACGCTGAGGAGATAGTCCGGATCAGACGAAATAGTCCATGGTCCAGTCAGCAGATGGAGGTTGAAAAATGGCAGGCAGAATTTGCTGTGCGCGTTGCGAGTTTTGGAAGAATGGCTATTGATGCTTTAAGAGTTGCACCGAGGGACATAATGCCGAGGGATCCGTATGAACACATCGAAGGTTCAATAATTATCTTTGTTTATTTACTGGGCGGTTCACACCATAAAACTTAATGTCACATTTCATCTAACTTGAAAAGTCGAACCCATTTTACCATCTCCCCAAGCACTTTTCCTTAATTTTTTTTGTACCCGTGTCAGGACGGACATACATCCGTTTGAAGTGGTTCATCGAACAGATAATCGTCAACGAAGCGAACTTGCACAAAGACGCCTCGTGCTGGAACACATGCAATGATTATGACACAGCTGAGTTCAAGCCATATGGAGATGTTCCCATGGAAGAACATGACGTGTGTCACGGGATGATCCACAAGTGCTACTTGCAATCTCTGGGACCGCTGTGTTCTCCGGTAATATTGAACTTTGACTGATGCGAATGCAAAAAAATTCTGGGCTTTGGACGTGATTGCAGGTGCCGCATATGAGCAGACGTTACGGGGGTATCAAAGGGATCACTCAAATGCAGAATCGATCGATCTGTAATGAGTGGACCAAGAAAACCGACGACCTTTACTGGGTTCAAAGTTCAATTTTTGATAGGTGCGATGTCTGTACCTGCCTCTGCGATGATTTCCGAGATCCCTATACTGTTAGAACGTTTAGTCTGAGACCTGTGACATCGGATATCGATTCCAATATGTGAGTACATTATTTCCCAGGTTCTGGAACATAAAAATTAACACGAGAAAATAAAACGGTTGTTCCTATTCACGAAATTTTAGGGTAATAACTGGAGTGAGATTCCAAGAAGCCGCCGGTGTCATCCACATTCAGATTCAGGAGGCGAGACTTCTCAGACGGGGGGGCATCGACGGCTTCACCCGACGGTGGGTGCCCGTGGAGGGTTTTAGCCCCCCTAAACCTGGCGAAATTAGTGATGATTACTTCACAATGCGTTATTTATTCGAAAGAAGTGTTAGTCTGAACACTGTGAGCACTGGCGATCAGCATGTTCGGGAACTGATCATGAAGAACAGTCCACGGAGGACGAATTACTCTTGGGTGCTCACAGGTGCGTTTTCTGATGATCATTGTTATTCTCATTTTCGAATTAAAATAAAATTGTGGAAAGAAACGATGAATTTACATTTTTTAACAGGCGTCAGGTTAACGAGGGGCAAAGCAAGTGCTCAACTGGTTATTGGGATTAGACTGACTGCTGCCGATATGACATCGGGAATGCTGGTTCAAGCTAATGATTGGGATGGCTGGGTTTATCCGGAACATCAGGGCGGGTGAGTGTGACTCTTCCAATTGTGTTGTCCTGCAATTTTAACGTGAATTCCAGGCACAATTATGGTCGAGGGTAGATCATTAATGGAGAAATTAATTATAGAACTTATGAGGTGAACATAGAAGAGCCAGATATCTCCATTTACGGTCCCGAGTGGAATGTGGAGGTCGAAGGTGACAGCCTATACGTCAAATTTCAGCCAACTGATAATATAAAAGATTTTGGACAGACTACGGTACCGTTTCTGGATAGTCAGGATGTCGTCGCGGAACCTCCAATACCGCTGTCGGGCGTTGGATTGTATTACAAGGGACAGAAGGGGTATGGTGGCTTCATCGGACTTAAATTGATGTCTTTTGATTTTACAGAACTTGTAGCTACTGAAGCGTCACGGTGGTCCACAAAAAATTCTTCCCACTGATTATTTCTCAATTGTACGTGTCAAATAAAGAGAAAATTTTTGAAAATAATACTTCATAAGTTTCTATGGAAAAATAAAAATTTGATTTTATTCGAAGGTCATTCCAAAGTTCATTAGAAAATCAATAGAATTTTAACACGACGTTTTAATTCTAAATAACAGGATGGCTCGACTTCCTGAATTTCGATTCAGCAAAACGTTAACAAATTGTTAAATCAATCAGTGGTACCGTTTGCGAACAGCCACAGGAAGAGGGCAATGATCGAAGTAGCTTAGCGTGTCCTCTCTCCGAAATAATCTCGCATGCGCCAGGATCCCAAATATCCCTGGCTAAAGTAAAGGTCGATGGAGTGGGTTGAGTTCATAGCAAAGTCGCGAACCACTCGGGTCACCAGGCCCACCCTTCCATATCCGTTCAAATAATTGTGATAAAGCTCAGTAAATCCCTGGAATATGGCTGACATCAAGGAGCACGTCAAGCCTGAGCAGGAGGATGACGAGAACTACGCCATCAGGACAAACGCAGATCCTAAGAATATGCAGGAGTTGACACAATTCGTAAGTTCCTCTTCGTTATTTTGTCATTGATGAGGAAAATAATAGGTAATTCATTTATTGTTCTTTAATTCTAGGTCCAGACGTTACTGCAGGGCATGCAGGACAAGTTCCAGGCAATGTCGGACCAAATCATTGGGAGAAATATCCTTTTCCACAGCAATCTCATTGTTTATTGGAACTTGGGAGAAATAGTCTCACATAACCTGAAAAATCCTCTAGCTCGTTTTTCGAATATAATTTTTTTTATTTTGTTATTCATAGAATTGATGAAATAAAGAAAGTCAGACTTATTGATTTTTCTGTAAGACATTTTATTTTGAATTATCTCGTATTAATTATTGGGTTAAAATTTAGTATTGCATCATAGCACCTTTTTATATTAAATTGTTTTTAAATAAGTTTGTGTACAATTGAAAAAATTACATTAAATCCTTAACAATAAACACTAGACGAAATGGGAAATCGAATAGATGACCTCGAGAAGAACATCGCCGAGCTGATGACCCAGGCTGGAGTAGAGGGTACGGACAAGTGAATCCATTCCATCCAACAGAGCACTAACGAATTCAACAGTCTCCACTGATCCATAATGAACGATATCATTTGTTATCATTGAGGTCTATCAGTAAATTATACATTTTTTTGAAAATAATACTTGTAGCTATCATTTGGGGCGTTTCAGGAGATCATGTTTTTCATCGGGAAACAGGGTAAGGAGCTTCAACCTCGAGCCATCGGGGGGAAGAGTCTCAGGACGAATTTCCTGGGGGACTTAGGGATTACTGTCT
Source organism: Diachasmimorpha longicaudata (assembly GCF_034640455.1). Taxonomy (NCBI): domain Eukaryota; kingdom Metazoa; phylum Arthropoda; class Insecta; order Hymenoptera; family Braconidae; genus Diachasmimorpha; species Diachasmimorpha longicaudata. The sequence goes on along the minus strand of NC_087229.1, from coordinate 6,586,861 downwards.
TTGGTAACACCTAATAAAATTTTAATCAGGGGATTAGGTCTCTTTAATGAAAAAGAATTCTTAAGATTTTGTTTTGGGTCTCACTGGACGTTGTTCCATGGACTCCTCGGATTCCTCTTCTTCGCTGGAGTCTCCATACTCCTCAACGTGGACTGAGTCAGATGAACCTGCTTTCAGTGAATCCTGCAATCCATTTGGCATTAATATTTTTTTAGTATTTTTATAGACATTGAACTATGAAACGGAATAATTATGAACTCACGATTGATTGTGCAGGTCTGCTCGTTAATTTTTTTAAATTCAATGGGGAGGATGCGAGACGATTAGCAATGTTCCCCAGAGAGTGGGACTGGCGAAAGGATGTCCTTCTCACCGTGTCCAGTCGTGCCATTGTATCAGGAATGTTCAAAACCTCTCGAAATTCCTGTAGAATTATTAAATTAATGGATTTCTCATGAAAAAAATTGCTTTTCTTGCAACTGAGTTTGATTCGACACTAATTAACGGTTACAAGGGAAAAATTACCCCGCTATGCTCTCCTCTGGCTACTTGATAGTCCTGTATGTCATAGATTGCATTTAAATACAATAAGGAGAATTTAACAATTGATTTAATAATTTTATGATCTCACCTCTAAGTCCTTAGCTTCATCGATCTCAGCAATGTCTCGATAAGCTTTTGTCAGGAGTTCCACTGTCTTTGTATGGAAACTCAGCTCGATGTTAACAAAATCGAGGAGCAAGTGCTTAACGTCGTACAGTTTTTGTTTTTCAAAGGAATCTATTTGCTCTTCCAGTCCTTTTACAACTCGCGATACTTCGACTGTTGCTTTCATCAGCTCTGATTCAGCTTGAGACTAATCTTTCATTAAGGAAAAATTTACTAACTAAGAAAAATTGGAGCTTTTTCATAAACCAATAAAGGAAATAATTTTTTCTAAATGCCTGAATTTTTTTTACAATTAATCAAGTTTGTAAAGAGGATACAATGACTTGTCTATTTCTGGGATTTCTCTCCCGCACCTTCTCCAGTTGTCTTCTTTTCACCAATTCCCGCTCTCTAGCTGTGAATGTATTCTTCACTTCCTCACGAGCATGTTTACAAACTGTTGAGTATTGAGAGAGTGGAGCGATGATTTTTGAATCCAATCGGCGAACTTCTGCATCTCTAAAACCGCTCAAACTCTTTATTAATGATATTTAAAATATTTAAGAATCTTTTCTTGGCGTGGATTTGGTACCTGTAATCCCCAATCACCGATAAAGTTGTTGAAAAGTTTGTCAATCCACTGCTCAATGATCGATTAATCGTCTCAGACTCTGCGTACGTCTGTATCACCTTAGCAACTTCGTCATTTTTATCGCGTAATCTGTTAATTACCGCAAATTAAATTCACAATTTCATTAACAAAAAAAAAGGAAAATAAATATTAAATCCGATTCTTTTAACTTGTTCTATGAAATATTTTCTATTGGTGTATTTTCTTCTTCAGATATTCCTGTTAATAATTAAACACTTGCCTAGCTGCTTTTCTCGTGAATGCAGCAAATGAAGTGCACAATTCAGCGAAATGTTTTTCTACCCCAGTTATTCTGTCTTGAACAAACTTCGCCTCTTGCTCGCTAACCAAAGAAAAAAAGAATGAGCCACGTGAATTCAAGAAATTTTTATTCTTCATTTTCAAAAGAAGAGCAAACTCACCAGACTGACCCTTGTGATCGCGACCTCAGCATTCTTATTATGAAGTGCAAAAAAATATTAAACTCTGTCGGAGATTTTTTTATTCCCCAGTTGTGATAACAGTTTTTGTAAACGTCAGTTTCATAGAGTTGTTTTGTTATTAGTAACAGTTGCCTTAGGGCAGGTGGTGGGTCGCCAGGTGCAATAAAATTCAACCCGTCTATATTATCGTGGAGAGCTACAGTACGTTGGCTTTCTGTCATCAAAACCTAGAAATTCATTGGATGAATTTCGACAGAGTGTATTGTTTAAAGCGGATTAGATTAATTTCTCCACCACTGCGAAGGAGTGACCAGCCCCACTGCCAATTAAAACTCCTTTGTACTCCCGGGGAATCGATATTCTCTGGGGAGACCACACGTTTTCCGTGCATCCATTGCCACAATTTCCATGCTCGTTCCAACCCCATGAGAAAATTTCCCCTTTAGCTGTTAAAGACAAATTAATTAATCAGATTTTTTCTTCCATAGTTTTCTCGTTATTTGTAGTTTGAATGAATTTTTTTTTTTGCTATTCTAGTTAAAATTTTGCTTTTGACGTCCACATGTTAACTGAGAAAGAGTCAAGGCCCTTGTGAAACCTCTCGATATCTTGTATCGAACTCTCAAAAATAACAAAAAAAAAAATTACTATTGAGTGCAAGATTGTGCTCGGATCCCATCTCCAACTGTGCAATATCTCCCAAGCCACTCAAATTTCGTGGAATCCAAGAAAATTCTTGATGAGAATGACCCAACTGTCCATAAGTGTTCCTCCCCCACGTGAAAATTTGCCCATTTCTCGCAAGTACACCCATGTGAGTCCACCCGCATCGCAATGTCTTAATCCCCTCAATCGCTCTATTCAGTTGCAAAGGCACCGTCTGATTCTGGACCCCATTAACGTCAGCCCCCAATTGACCCCACTTATTATCTCCCCACGTGTAAAGCACCCCATCATTCCCAACAGCTGCGTTGAAATATTGCCCACAGGAGATCTCCTTGATTCCTGATAAACCTGGAACTATCGCAGGATTATTAGTTTATAACTTCTCAGCCAAATATGAAATCGTAGAGCCGAAACATAATTATTGAGACTGGAACAAAACAGATCATCGTCAGTCGTTCATAGATTGAGATTTGTAGAATAACTGCTAACGACTCTTTTCATCATTGAATAAATTCTCTTAAACTTTAAGAGGAAAATAAGCTCTCTCGAGTGTCTGTGTTGTTCCTGAGTTATTTACTCCTGATACCATCCCATTTTGCCCCGCTCTGCCCTACTCAAAGCTATTTTATATTCGGTGAATTTTGTATTCCGGGAAAAATAAATAGAACAATTGAAGCTAATTGTTTGCAAATATTCTAGCGTTTTTTGTCATTTCATTCAATTTGATAAAATTATTCAATAACTAAAAAAGGGAATATCTCATCTTTAATCCCAATGCAATTGAAAAAGAAAATCATGGAATTTTCAAATATTATGTTCCGATGTAGTTGTGTCACCCACTCACGGGTGGCGACACATACACTTCCAGCCCCGTAAATTTCAAATGGAAAAATGCTCTCCCTGAGACTGCTAATTATGTTCAAAATCGAAGTTACATTAAATGGTGTTAACTATGAAGGAAATCCATGCAAATTATACTTGTACTGTATTGAATTAAACAATGAAATGTTATTTTCTCCCGTGGTTAACCACTTTTGCCAAGCGACATGAAATATCTCATGAGATACTAATGACACAACATTACCAGGTAGAAAGGCGTCGGTTTGTCGGATAGATTTATCATTTGCATCGATGATTCCGAGTTGAGATTTGCTACCTGCACCGGCCCCCCAGAGATCACCCTTTTCTGTCAGCACAAGGGAATGTCGGAGGCCCATTGCAATTCGCTTGACTCTGGAAGCAATGGGTACAGTATCGGGGGCACTTGTATAGTCTTCAACGTTTCTGCCGAGTTGTCCAAAAGTATTAGAACCCCAAGTATAGACCTGTCCATTGTCAGTGAGGGCAATCGAACTATCCCATCCGCAGGCTATGTCCCTTATTTTCATATCCTTGAAGGCATCGATTGTTTGAATATTTATGATGGTATTATTGGGGGGAAATCCCGCTTGACCCTTCTTATTCCAGCCCCACGCGTACAATTTACCAGAGTCGTCCAACATAATTGTATGACCCGCTCCACCTACTATTTTCGATATTTTCGATGGCATCAGACTTGTCTCCGAGAGATCAATCTCCTGAGGCAACTGCGATTGTTCAGATTCATAACCAAGGCCTAATTGTCCATGAGAATTGGCGCCCTGAAATGTTTGAATGGTTTTACACTTGGGATCTTTGTACTACGAGTGAAATATAATAAGCACACATAGTTCTGAGTGAATTGCCGTTAGGAGATTAGTACACCTCGTTGCACCCGGATCGTTTTACAGGTGAAGGGTCTGGGTCAGCATCACCAATGGGCTTTATTATTATTGTTATCTAGTTAAAACAATGCCAGAGGTATGAGAGGAGATGCCCAGGACATTTATCTCTTTGACTTTTCAAAACGAGATAATGCTTCCGTGTTACCGACTTAATAAGGATATCATGAACTAGTGGGATTCCCTAATTTGTTGACGATGCTATTCGACCTGAGGAGCCGCCAAGAAACTACCTGGATATATTTCAATGTATTGAGAGCATCAATTTACTGTGCTGAAAATATTGACATAATTTCGGATAAAATAAAAATGAAATTCGAATGTAGTTCGCGGTAACGCAGAGGGCGCTGTACTAAAAAATGCGCTCACACGTGTTCTCGTCGTTAGGTGATTTTATGACGTGCGATTTCATTGTTATTTAGAGACAATAAATAAGGATTCACTTACCCAAGCAAATAAATGAAAACTTCCCATGATGAAAAATGTATCTATCACTTGGCAGAAGTTTTCAATGGATTTATCAGCAGTTGATTGCTATTTTAATATGTCAACAACACGGGCGATGCAGAATGCGTGACTATTGCGTTATGAACAATTTGGGATTGCCACGTGACGCACGTGGTATATCGGTACAGCAGGGCGCGCCTTGATCGGTTCAGCAGTGAACCGCTCAAAATAATAACAATCCCCTTGATAATGTGCATTTAATACGGGTTTTTAATGCTTAAGTACGATTCATTGAGTCATGCGATATTGTCGAAGTGATTTGTTTGTGGGATTAGCTGAAGTTTTGTAGAAAGGAGTGTAATATTTAGTGAAATGGAGGAGTCAGTACTGAAATTCAATATTAAGGAGGTTAAGATCGACACTCTGCGGGCAATATCGGAGTGTTCTCAGCGAGGATTATTAAACTCAGCCAAATGGTAAATAAACCGTTTCACGTTTTATAAAATTAATTGGCAAGATGGAACAATTTGTTTGTATTTTGCCTGCGATTTTTATCTGCAGTTACCATAGCTTTTTTCCGCTGCGGAAAAAAATTTCATCGAATGTATTTTTGTTTTTTTGCTCATGTTGCTAAATGAAATAATTATAAAACAATTTTATTGCGATCTAGAAATCCCGGGTTTTGGTTTTTCAATTGAATTTCTAAAAATTATTTGTAGAAAAAATATAGAAAAAATTGTAACATAAAAATGCAGATGTTTCTTTGCTTGGCCGCAACTTCTTCATTTTTTTAAATAAAAAAAGTATATATGTAATATCTTTTATTATGTTTTTACATTTTGCCAACTTTGGCCGTAAAAAAATTATGCATAAATCCCATTAGACGAATCCCATGAGACAGGTAGTGTGGCTTCAATTGTGATTTTTTTTCATAACTTTTTATCCCTCAGAACATAAAGAGTACGAGTAGTATTGGCCTCGTCGTAGATTTAGCATCCGAAGGGCCGGGTACCTGGTGGATTAAATTCTGAATAGCTTCGCGACACATTCCATGCAAATGAAATCCGCTAACTCGGGTAGCGTGGCCTACGGCCGGGTTAATTACTACGCCGAGAGAGATTTAATATAAAAATCCGATGTCTAGAAAAAAACTTGATCTGCGAGTTATAAAAAGTTCCAATACTGAAGTGAAATTTCTAGTTTTTTTTTAGTAATACTGATGGACATTTTTGTGAAAGTGCATAGAAATACCTAGAAAAGAATTAAATTTTCTTCCATAAAACTTCCAGATCTTTAGCATTAAAATGTTTATCGAGTTGTTGCTGTCCATCTCTTCCGTCGTGTTATCACTGGCATTTTTATATAAAAATTTCTCTCGCCGTCACCTCCTCTTTCTCAATTTCAGGCTATCCGAGTTAAATTACTCTCTCCGCGACGTAAAGCTGGACAGTCACGACATGACCCAAGACATAAGCCTAGTAGAAACATGCCTGGAAGATGACCAATACATCCTCGCGAAAAGTTACTTCGATCTGAAAGAATACGACCGTGCAGCGTACTTCATAAAATCCTGTAAGAACCCAAAGACGCGTTTTCTATATCTCTACTCGCGGTATCTCTCCGGCGAGAAAAAGAAGATCTACGACATGACAGACGTACCACCTGACCCCCTGAAGAACGAAGAGCTGAAACTCCTCTCCAGTGACTTGCGAAAGGATCACATGTCCGGACAATTGGATGGCTTCGGCTTGTATCTCTTCGGAGTAACCCTGAAGAACCTGAGATTGACTCACGAAGCTATTGATGTCCTCGTGGAGTCTACTCACAAGTACCCAATGCACTGGGGCACATGGCTGGAGCTAGCAGGGTTAATAAACGACAAAGAGAAACTGGACAGCCTGATTCTTCCGAATCACTGGATGAAGCATTTCTTTATGGCACACATGTTCCTGGAACTTCAACTCCTGGATGAGGGTGTAGCCCTCTACTGCGAGTTGCAGTCCATGGGTTTCGAGAAGAACGGCTACGTCTTGGCGCAAACAGCGATAGCTGTTCATTATCGCAGGGACGCTGAAAATGCTATCGAAACATTTAAAAAAATCATCAAGGATGATCCTTACTGTCTAGACAACATGGACACCTATTCGAATCTTCTTTATGTCAAGGAGATGAGGGTGGAGCTAGCTGATCTGGCTCATCGTGCTACCTCTATCGACAAGTATAGATTGGAGACGTGTTGCATCGTTGGGAATTATTACAGCCTGAGGGCTGATCACCAGAAGGCCGTCATGTATTTTCATAGGGCATTGAAATTGAATCCTCAGTATCTATCGGCGTGGACCCTTCTGGGCCACGAATTCATGGAGTTAAAGAACACTAATGGAGCTATACATAGCTATAGACAGGCCATCGAGGTTAACAGAAGGGATTATCGCGCCTGGTATGGCCTTGGTCAAACGTATGAAATTCTCAAAATGCCCTTCTATGGGCTTTATTACTATAAACAGGCCCAGAGGCTGAGGCCACATGACAGCAGGATGATTCTAGCCCTGGGGGAGGCATATGAGAAACAGGATAAAATACAGGATGCCCTCAAGTGCTATTACAAGGCCTGCAATGTCGGGGATATCGAGGGGATGGCGCTAATTAAACTTGCTACCCTTTATGAGAATTTGAATGAGGAGGAACATGCCGCTGCGGCTTACAATGACTTTGTGATGGATGAGTTTAGAAGCACTGATAGAGCTGAGTTGAGTCATGCGTATAAGTTTTTGACGCAGTATCATTTGAAGAGGGAACAATTAGATCAGGCTAATCATTATGCTCAGAAGTGTCTGCAATTTGATGAGACGAAGGAGGAGGCTAAGGCGTTATTGAGGACCATTGCACAGAAGAGGATCAAGGTGGAGGAGATGATTGTAGTAAGTTTCCTTTAGGGGGTTTTTAAAGGGAAAGATGGGGTTAAACAAATTATCAGATAACAGCGCGAAAATTGGACTGCAAAATACAATCCGCGGGGGAAATAAAATTCAATGAACGCGCGGTTGAATCTGAAATTTTATGAGTCACCACATGAATTCTAGCATTTGTTCCTTAAATATTAATTACATACATTTAGAGTATTTTTTTTCTCTCTTTCCCTGTCTCTATTCATATGTTAACTTTATTAACTTTCCATACTCGCGCAGAATAATGTTTTTCGTAGATGTGGTAGTTATTCCAAAATTCTCAAGATTCCACGGAATATTCGACTTCCTGTTAAACTCGCGAATAGTTAATGGCGGAGAACGGAATATTATTTTATGCTACGCAGGAGAAATGACGGGGTTTATGTGGTGAAGCGCCCCACGCATTCGAGTTTCAGGGTAAAGAGCTGAGATCTTAGAGTTTCCGGACTTCTGTTTTTTTTATGGCTCTATCATTGTTTTTATCTCCATGTTTTGGAATAATTTGAGAACAAAACTACTGCGCAGAGAACACAAAATCACTAAAAATTGCAGATCTCTTATGTAATCGTGGAGTGCAATGTGTTTCTGGCGAAAAATTCTTAGGGTTCCATAAAAATTGTTTTTTTCAGATTGAGGACATGAATGAGACTGACCCAGTGGGCGAGAGGAATACGCAGGTGGAGAACACCCCAGGAAGTCAATCCTCTCCGATGAATCTGTCATTCACGCCGACCCAGTGAATATCAGTTTTTTCAATCTCTTTCTGAACAGCTACGTCATGAATTAAATAATATCAATTCATCGATTTTTGTAATAAAACCACTCTAGATGAATAAATAATGATTCCATAACTCATCGATATTTTGATTTTGGTTGTAAACCCCATTACGATGAACAGAACAAAAGAAAGAATGCCCCTCATTCTGGAATATAGGTGGATTTTACCTGGGTACATAAAAACATTCAAAGCTCCACTAAATTAACTTTCATTCGGGACGATTAAAAATTAAATTTACTGAATAAGATATCTAGCACAAGCGGACTAACGTTGAGGTACTTTTTTGTGGAAAAATTGTATAGCACTTGAACAGCCCTCCTTAATGACTATTGCAGACGGGGGAATGTGCTTACGCTTACGTGGAGGCAAAGGGTCACCCAAACCGATCATAAACACCTTCATTTTCTCACCCAAGGCACCAACGCCACAGGTTTTGCGCGGGTATAGCGTCATTAGGGTTCACTCAATAGCAAATCATGCCCGAAAAATCTTTCCATGCTAGTTTCCTAACACTGTTACAAAATTGCATTTGGAATTATTATTGAGGGGTGATGCCCTAGACAAATTCTTTATAACCGATTCAAATTATAAAATTGAGTAGTCTGCGTTAAGGCTTTTCTATTTGTGTAGTAGGAAAGGGGTCGCTTAATTTTGGGTTCCCTGTTTTCTTCGATTTTGTCTAATATAAAGGGCCAAAATTTGAACTAAAGATAGAGAGATTATGACAGAGACTCATGACCGTTTTCTATCATTTATGCAAAAACTATTTTTTTGCGTTTCTCACAAATCAAAGAGATAATCAATCAATAATTGCATTGCTTTCATGTTTTTCAGTTATCATCTACCAAATGTTTATCATAAAAATGAACCCCCCATTAACTGAAATGTTAAATTAAATTAAAGCCAACCAAACACATATTTTAGCTTACAAAATGTTTATTTATTTATTTATTTATTACACAATTAATCAGTCATCTCTACAATTAAGTTCGTCATACAAAAATTAATGGTAGCAGTTACATTTCAAAGATACAAATTTAAAAATACACACAAGAAAAAATAATGAATAAATGTTTAAAAAATTGAATATTATAAGTTTATGTACAAACGGATAAACTATTCAGATAATTCTTCAGCTCAAAAAAAGCACAATAGTAGCTAATTGAGTCAACAGGAGCTGAAGTCAATCGTTTGTTAATGACCTCCAGTCGGTGGTGATGCTGCTGCTGATAGTGGGTCCACGCCTGCTGATAAATATCAGCTTGCAATTGATGACTACTGAATTGCAACTGATGATAGGCGTCAGGCTGGACTCCCTCCCTTGGCAGTGGGCACCCTGGTTCAGACACAGGAAGATTTTGCCACAGGCTCTTGATGTAGTCAGTTACGTCAACGGCACCTGAAGTTATTCGATTGTTAATCACCTCCAGGTGGGGGCGATGCTGCTGATGGTGGATCAAGTTCTGCAGGTAATTATCAATTTGCAATTGATGACTGCTGAATTGCGACTGATGATAGGCGTCAGGCTGGACTTCCTCCCTTGGTGGTGGGTTCCCTGATTCAGACACAGGAGCACTTTCCCACAGGCTCTTGATGTAGTCAGTTACGTCAACAGGAGCTGAAATCAATCGATTGTTAGTCACCTCTAGTTGAGGGCGATGCTGTTGATGGTGGGTCAAGCCCTGCTGATAATTACCAGTTTGCCATGGACGATTAATGGATTGCGACTGATAATGCCGGTAAGGTTGGGCTTCCTCCCTCGGTGGTGGACTCCCTGATTCAGACACAGGAAGACTTTTCCCCAGGTTCTCGGTGTACGCCATTCTGTGGGTAATGCGGGACTTGGCGCTGAATAGCTTCTTCAGATTTAATGTGGCCTCATCGTCCATGCAGAAGTCTTCAGCGAATTCCTTACGTGAATTTCGTCCAGGTTGCTCCAACCTCGCAGCAATGAACTCCTCCGATGCTTGGTGAGACGGACTCTTATTCTGTCCAGACTTTGACGTGTTGTGATGTTTATCAGCTTTTTTCTTCCGGGCAAGTCTCGGAATTCTAGGAGCCATCTTTGATATTTACGATTTCGCTGAGTGTAAGAATACGAAGAATGACAATTACTTTGCACTAGGTGTGCACGACTTCGAAATGCCGGTAGAAGTTGTCTTTACAAAGGTTTCCAAACGTTTACTGGCGAGTGCCCCTGGGCCCGTATGTTTTGTGAATTCTCGGGGTAGTTTATGCGGACCAATGAGGAGTAGGTAGTTTAGTGGAAGGGGTAGTGGTAGTAGGGAAGGGGGCAATTGCTAGTTGTGGTGGGACTTAATGGGCCCGAAGCCAATGGTGGGGGGGCATCTTCGGTAAATGTGGACGCTCAGGAGGCAGTTACATAACTAGCTGATATCAATATTGGGAATTTGTTATTGAATTTTCACAAATAATGTGGATCAAGGAGAAATATTTGCGTAATTAATGCGAATGTTTGGGAGGATATTTACTTGGTTGATTGGGGTACAAATGAGGGAAGTCATGAAGCTTGTACGGGGGTAATTGATGGAGGAGGGTGGGAGGCCCGATAGACTGATTATCGAACATTCCAGCATTATTTTTTGTTTTTTCATACACAGAAAGGAAAGTCATACTAGCATTGTACAATAGGCTTCACTCACACATAAAAATATCTATCAATACCTTAAATTTTGTAATAAATTTTTTCAGTTAAAGATATGTGGCAACAGGCCTATAACATTCGAAAGTCTATAATTTTCTATCTGAGATTAAATGAAAAATTGATAGAATTTTTTTTTCAATTCCCGACAACTGCCGACGTTGGACTTCGTCATCAGAAATGTTGTATTGACACTTTAATTTTTATGGGACCAATATAGAATTTTTACTACGACGATTAAGAAATTCAACATTCCCAAATGTTGATAAAAAATAATATCAAATTGTATCGATGCCATCAGATGTACCCGATTTACCACAGACCCCCCACCCCAACAGTCTCACAGAGACTTCATTGCATCGTTTGTGGAAGGGAAAAGCGTATGCCCCACTGAGTCCCAGCGCCCATGCTGTCTCTCCCCACTCCATAATACTTACTCCCCATTGGTCCAGTCAATGAGGCGTTCTACGAATCCTGGTGCAAAATTCATCAGTGCCATCTAAACACTCATCGACATCAGTCAGAAGGGACATCGAAATCATAAGAAACTGGTAAGTTCAAATTCTCAGTTGTTATTCGCTCAGAGTTATTTTGATATTGAGAGAATTATTCAAATTTAAATATAATAAATAATAATTTATAATATTGAAATAATTTAATGAAAATCTAATCTATCTTCTCCAGAAAATGAGTAACAAAGAGTCACGTAAATATGAGGCAAAGTGGCCAGCCCCGACACCTGAAGCCGAGATGTCTATCGACTCGGGGCTAAGCTTTGATGGTTCTGATGACCAGTGGAGTGCTATTGAGAACATGGATACTTGGCAAGAGGAGTTTAATCAAGCCGCTGAGGAGGTCTACTGGAGTGCGGAGACCAACTTTGCATTCGATAATGTCTGGATTTACTACCCCGTTGGCAGCCCTAGGTTTGAGTACACCAGACACCTGGGGACATACTGGCCGAGTCCTGAATCACAGGGGGCCTCACCATTGATATCATCGACATACAATCCAGAGCCGACCAACTTTTGTCCGGCGGGAAGGGAGTACTGCTGTGAATTGGAACATGATAACTGTATGACAATGCTTATGAATTATCGATCGCACGTTGTAATCGAGCCGCGATATGTATTAGAGATGGAAGCTCGCCGTTTTGGTCCACAGGTTAATAGTCGGGCCCATCCGCTTTATCGACTCGAATTCGGTCCTATGACTCCTACAAATATATATAATGGATTTTATTATTAACCGCTTAATTTTCGGGAATTTATGATAATCATTCCCATTTTTTCATGATTTGCCTTATTTGTAAAACCTTTGGATTGAAAATATTATTGCATGACTATTTCTATTGTACAAATCCCTATGGAATTCTGGGGCCGAACAAAAAATTGTATACATTAAATATTCTCTTTGATTTTATTTAACTTTGTTTATGATTTAACGAAATCAAATGCGCGCTCCCCGCACCCTATTCCAATATCCCGTCTCGAGTATATTGATCAATGATGACAAAGTCTGTACGCTTGGAGGATTCATTTCATTTTTTTTACGTGGATTCATTTTTTTTATTGAGATAGGTAAATAAAAATGATTAATTACAATCAATTTTAAAGCCGGAAAATGTTGCATAAAGACTCTAAAGGAACACCGTCAAAATACAGACAGAATTTTTTATTAATAATTCTATTATACGTGAATGACTAAAATTTATCGAGAACCAACGACAAAGTACAAATTTACACTTCAGCGTTCAAATTATTCCCCTGATGACACCATAACGTCATCATTTTTCTATACAACTTGTTGTGTTCAAATCCTTCATGTTTTACCTTTTGGGTTGGCATTGTAAAATTCAATAAATGGCTACTCTTTCGGAATAATATAAAATTTAATGCTCTACCTAAATACCGCCAATATTTCGAAACTTCCATCAAAGAAAATCCAACATCTCTCAAATTAAATATTCACCTTTGGAAATTACTTGCACGATAACATAAAAAGAGACCGAGAGATGGTAAAATCTAAGGCAGTAAACGTACAGCCAAAAAAGAGAATCGTTTAAAGGATTTTAAATCCTCAGACTCAAGAATGGCTACCCACAAACATAACAACATTCGGCAGTTTCTCTCTTCCTCTAAGTTATTAAAATTTTATGAAGAATATAATGAAATATCCACTGTGACCCCTCCTTTGTTTCCCACCTCCAATAATTCTACACCTAAATTTGCAAGAGCCTCGTCGAGTAGTCCTCATGAGTCATTATCTTTATTTGAAAATGATGAGGTGAGTAAGGTATCACTACTTAGAGAAATTGATCATTTAGTATATTACTATATGCTAATTGAGTCCCTACCGCCTTTCACATTATTTTTCCATTATGACAATACACACAGAGCATTTAATTACTGGCGAAAATAATTATGACATTTACTGAAAATTAAATTTATTCTATAAATTTATTCTATTTTATCAAAACGAAAATTCAGCACTCTCCGTATTTTATGCAACGCCCAAAATTTGGCATCAAATCTCCTAGACCATACCCACAAGATAAGTCTTTCAGGTACCCATTTATGGCCCTTTAAGGGAAAGTCATTATCGAAAGCTTCCTATCCTTCAAATTCCAACTGTATCATTATCGATATCTATTTTGTCGCCGTATTGAATATTCAGTAAGCCTCAATAAAACATCGTTATAATCCTCCGTCTAACACCCCAGTATAAACTCTGGCATTTTTGATAATTAACAATCGGCCGAAAATCCAAAACAGATGTCAATGGTTCTGGAAAAATATAATTTAAAAGCAATCAAGGATAGAAGTATTTCACAATTAGCAACAGGGCAACATTAACGATATAGTGATTGAATACCGTTCAGTCCTTAGGGTTCTCAAAATTTCTTCGTCTTATTTCGATAATCCGTCTTATAAAATTTCCAGTAAATTGGGAGATTTAGCAAAGACCTGTAAATCTCCCCATCTCGCTCATTAAGAGGTGATTGTTGCTACCAAAATTGTTACTAAGATAAGTTTACCCAGGACATCGTAACGTAGAGCCTTTAACCGTTATTTCTTTGATGTATGGGAAAAAGCAAGGAAATGGTTTTTGCATAAATGAAAAAAAACGGTCATGAGCGTCCGTTATAATCCCTCGTTCGTTAGTCCAAATGTTGGCGATTTATATTAGACAGAAGTGAAGAAAACAGGAAACCCCAAATTAGGCGGCCCCTCTCATACTATACAAAGAGAACAGCCGTGACGCAGACTACTCAATATCATAATTTGATCAAACACTCAATAATCAATAATTGCATTGCTTTCATGTTTTTGTTCCATCAGGGCGTACGTTTACTGCCTTGGATTTTACCATTGCTCTGTTTCTTTTTATGCTATCGTGCAAGTAATTTCCAAAGGTGAATATTTAATTTGAGAGAAGTTGGATTTTATTTGATGGAAGTTTCGAAATATTGGCGGTATTTAAGTAGAGTATTAAATTTTATATTATCCCGAAAGAGTAGCCATTTATTGAATTTTACAATGCCAACCCTAAAAGTAAAATCATGAAGGATTTGAACACAACAAGTTGTATAAAAAAATGATGACGTCATGGTGTCATCAGGGGAATAATTTGAACGCTGAAGTGTAAATTTGTACTTTGTCGTTGGTTCTCGATAAATTTTAGTCATTCACGTATAATAAAATTATTAATAAAAAATTCTGTCTGTATTTTGACGGTGTTCCTTTAGAGTCTTTATGCAACATTTTCTGGCTTTAAAATTGATTGCAATTAATCACTTTTATTTACCCATCTCAATAAAAAAAATGAATCCACGTAAAAAAATGAAATGAATCCTCCAAGCGTACAGACTTTGTCATCATTGATCAATATACTCGAGACGGGATATTGGAATAGGGTGCGGGGAGCGCGCATTTGGTTTCGTTAAATCATAAACAAAGCTAAATAAAATCAAAGGGAATATTTAATTTATACAATTTTCTGTTCGGTCCCAAAATTAAATAGGAATTTGTACAATAGAAATAGAAATAGTCATGCAATAAGATATGGTTAGTTAAAAATATTTTCAATCCAACGGTTTTACGAATAAGGAAAATCATGAAAAAATGGGAATGATTATCATAAATTCCCCAAAATTAAGCGGTTAATAATAGAATCCACCATATATCCTTATAGGAGTGAAAGGACCGTAATCGAATCGATAAAGCGGATGGGTCCAACTATGAGCCGGTGCGCCAAAACGCCGAACTTCCATCTCTAATGCATATCGCGGCTCGATTTCAACCTGCGATTGATAATTCATAGCATTATCATACAGTTATAATTTTGCAATTAACAGCAGTCCTCCCTTCCCGCCGGACAAAAGTTGGTTGGCTCCGGATTGTCTGGAGCGTAGACAACATGGGCGCTGGGACTCAGTGGGGCATACGCTTTCCCCTTCCACAAACTGACGCCATTACAAAAAAGCATTAGCGATGGCGTCTCTGTGGGACTGTTGAGGGGAGTGGTCTGTGGTAAATCGGATACATCTGATGGCATCCATACAATTTGATATTATTTTTTATGAACATTTGGGAATGTTGAATTTCTTAATCGTCGTAGTAAAAATTCTATATTGGCCCCTTAAAAATTAAAGTGTCAATACAACATTTCTGATGACGAAGTCCAATGTCGGCAATAGTCGGGAATTGAAAAGAAAATTCTATCAATTTTTCATTTAATCTCAGATATAAAATTATAGACTTTCGAATGTTATAGGCCTGTTGCCACATATCTTTAACTGAAAAAATTTATTACAAAATTTAAGGTATTGATAGAAATTTTTGTGTGTGAGTGAAGCGTGTTACAATTCTAGTATGACTTTTCTTTCTGTGTAAGAAAAAACAAAAAATAATGCTGGAATACTTTGATAATCAGTATATCAGGCCTTCCACCCTCCTCCATCAATTACCCCCGTACAAGCTTCATGACTTCTCTCATTTGTACCCCAATCAACCAAGTAAATATCCTCCCAAACATTCGCATTAATTACGCAAATATTTCTCCTTGATCCACATTATTTCTGAAAATTCAATAACAAATTCCCAATATTGATATCACCTAGTTATGTAACTGCCTCCTGAGCGTCCACATTTACCGAAGATGCCCCCCCACCATTGGCTTCGGACCCATTAAGTCCCACCACAAGTAGCAATTGCCCCCTTCCCTACTACCACTACCCCTTCTACTAAATTACCTACTCCTCATTGGTCCGCATAAACTACCCCGAGAATTCACAAAACATACGGGCCCAGGGGCACTCGCCAGTAAACGTTTGGAAACCTTCGTAAAGACAACTTCTACCGGCATTTCGAAGTCGTGCACACCTAGTCCAAAGTAATTGTCATTCTTCGTATTCTTACACTCAGCGAAATCGTAAATACCAAAGATGGCTCCTAGAATTCCGAGACTTGCCCGGAAGAAAAGAAGTGGTAAATATGACAACATGCGCGTGTTTGAGCGGTATATGAGACGGTGTCGCCGATCCTCTTTGTTATCATCGCCGCATCTGACAGCTGGGAGGAGGGCGAGAATTCTACGAAGCTATAATAAAGCCGCTCAAGAGTTCTGCATGGACGATGAGTCTACCCTAAGGATGTCTTATATAATGAGATTCATGGCCCTCTTTTCCTCGAGAATGCCGTACACCAAGAACCTGCGGCAAAGTCTTCTTGAATCTGAATCAGCGAGTCCACCACCAAGGGAGGAAGCCAAACCTGACGGCCATCATCAGTCGCAATCCAGTGGTCAGCAAACTGATAATTCTCGGAAGAACTCGGCCAGCTATCAGCAGCATCGCCGCCTCCTGGAGGAGATTAAAGAACAATTGAATTCAGCTCTTCTTCATCAACTTAACTACACCAACAACCTAGTGGAAAGTCTTCGTGCATCTGAATCAGGGAGCCCATCATCAAAGGAGGAAGCCCAACCTGACGGCCATCATGAGTCGCAATCCAGTGGTAATCAATTGCAAACTGATAATTATGACGAGGACTTGACCCACCAACTGGAGGAAATTAAAAATCGATTGGCTTCAACTCGTCTTGATGAAATTATCTACACCAAGAACCTGGGGCAAAGTCTTATTGTGCCTGAATCAGGGTGCCCATCACCAAGGGAGGAAACCCAACCTGACCGCCATTATCTGTCGCAATCTTTGAATCGTCCATGGCAAACTGGTAATTATCAGCAGGGCTTGACCCACCATCAACAGCATCGCCCTCAACTAGAGGTGACTAACAATCGATTGATTTCAGCTCCTGTTGACCTAACTGACTACATCAAGAGCTTGTGGGAAAGTGCTCCTGTGTCTGAATCAGGGAACCCACCACCAAGGGAGGAAGTCCAGCCTGACGCCTATCATCAGTCGCAATTCAGCAGTCATCAATTGCAAACTGATAATTATCTGCAGAACTTGATCCACCATCAGCAGCATCGCCCCCAACTGGAGGTGATTAACAATCGATTGACTCCAGCTCCTGTTGACCTAACTGACTACATCAAGAGCCTGTGGGAAAGTGCTCCTGTGTCTGAATCAGGGAGCCGACCACCAAGGGAGGAAGCCCAACCTGACCGCCATCATGAGTCGCAATCCAATGGTCATCATTCGCAAACTGAGAATTATCAGCAGGGCTTGACCCACCATCAGCAGCATTGCTCCCGACTGGAGATGATTAACAAGCGATTGGCTTCAGCTCCTGTTGGCTCAATTAACTACTACAGTGCTTTTTTCGAACTGGAGGATTATCTGAATAGTCTATAAACTCATACATAAACTTATAATATTCAATTTTTTAAACATTTATTCATTATTTTTTCTTGTGTGTATTTTTAAATTTGTATCTTTGAAATGTAACTGCTACCATTAATTTTTGTATGACGAACTTAATTGTAGATATGACTGATTAATTGTTTAAATAAATGAATACACACAACTGGGGCCGATAGTGCAGGGTCCCAGTGTACCCTTCTAGTCAGTGTTTCGGAAGGGTTCACTGGGATCCTGCACTATCGGCCGACTGTACGGTAGAGGTTTCCCATGGTTTCCCTCTACTCCTGTGCAAATGCAGTACAGTTGAGGAAAAAAGTCGGTCCCATGGCACCGCAGGGGAAGGGAATAAAATGTAAAAACCCGAGAAGGGTACACATGTGAAAATAAAATAAAAAATATAAAATAAATAAATAAATAAACATTTTGTAAGCTAAAATTTGTGTTTGATTGTCTTTAATTTAATTTAACATTTCAGTTAATGGGGGGTTCATTTTTATGATAAACATTTGGTAGATGATAACTATTAGTTACTTTTTATTTGAAAATTTATTCATATGTTGGAGAAGCTGCACTATAACTCTAATAATATCAATGGAGTCTACTCCATCATACATCCAGGCAGCATTTGAATGAAAAATATTTTTTTGTCACTTATGCAAATGAATACACAAAAAGGCGAATAAAGGCAAATATGGAAGCCCCTCTGGTATTTGACCTCTTGAACTTGAAAATTAATCGGATATTTTGATCACGTTCCTCTCAATGAAAATGTTAATGTCAATGAAAAATGTTAATGAAAATGTTAATTAATCGGATATTTTGATCACGTTCCTCTCAATGAAATGGTTAATGTTAATGAAAAATTGAATTTAAAATATGCCTATCCTGTTCCAAACTTCTTCTACCAAATTCAGTTAAATAATTAATACCATATTTTAACTTGTGCGATTGGCTACTTCACAATTTAACGGATTGTAGAAATTGAACAATGGCAAAGTAACGACAGTCAAATCTCAGTTGTGAAAATTAATTCATAACTTGTTAAGGTACAATGGTGGCGAGTTCAAATATTTGACCATAAGGATCGTCAGTCGCGTTGTAACCATTATACTCAGATGTATTGCCGTGATCCATTGAAGATCCAAAAGGTAGGGGTGGTAATGCTGGTAATTGTTGCAGTCTGAATTTCATGTGCTCTCGAAACTTGCAACCGTGCTCCTCAAGTTGTATCATTATCACGATCGATCCAACTACCAGATTGACCAGCTGCAGATGAAATTGGAAATTCAGAATACTAATTAACCAATTCGTTACTACATTTCTAATTACTCGATAAATCAGCGGAAAGTTCAGGCGGATTAAACCGTGGAGACTTATTACTGTCTTGTCCTGAAGGAGACGCATAGATACGGTTTCGACCTAAGAATTAAAATTTTAATTGATAACGATAAATTATTTCCCGTTTCCCACAAAAATTTTTACATTAAAAAATGAATTCAATGTGACAGAAACGAGGAGAATTAAAATAAAAAAAATAAATAAATTAAAATATTCCATTGTATTAAAAAAAGAATTTATTGAATTCCAATACCCCGAATTAATTATTGAATTTATTTTCGTATACACATCTGTTAATTATTTCCCTGACAACATCTATAAAGACGTGTTCATTAGACATGAGTAAAAATTCAATTAGAGTCTAAATGGATTTTAATTTAAAAATTAAAACAATTTGTCAGAAAAAAAAATAGTTATTCAATCCGAATAAAAAAATTAAATAAAAAACCAGACTATTTCAGTGAAAGCTTTCATTCCACTGAAATAAAAAAAAACATAATTGTAATTCTCCACAATTATCGGTTGAATTAATGTTCGTACGCCCATACGTTGATTATTCCACTTACAACAAAGCGAGTATTCCTAGGTCGATACGTTATCCACATGTAATGAAGAGCATTGCCAGTTCTACTAGCCTCTTCATCAGTTAAACTTGGTATGCTGACAATGAGAAGCATATGGACAAGATTGGCAGTACTCCACGTCGAAAACGTTGTCATGGCTACAACCTCTGAACAGGTCCACTCCGTGATGTCATTCCTCAATGTCGTAACTATGATGTACAGGCATGAGGCGCATTCCGTGAAATTCACGACTATTGCTAACAGTATTGGAACGGCGAAAATATGTTCTAACATTCGAAGGAGCCCCTTCAAATCATCGTGGATTTGTCCAATTGTTCTGAGGTATTTTCCCGGATTTTTCTTTCTTTCAAATCTTGAAATAAATGCGATTCGTTAATCCACCCTACAAAGTTTCCTTCATCCACGCTGGGTCAGACAATAATTGTTTTACAACTCAACACCCAACATAACACAATTGTTCGACAACCTTAATAATTATAGTTTAATATGAAAATAATGATGATGATATAATTTTCATGGCACTGTATTGTTGTCTTGCCACTATAAAATGGCAAGGGAATCGTAAACTCTCGAACAATTGAAATAAAGTAAAAATTCTTCAACCTATTCACAGGGTTTGAGAAAATAAAATGGTTAAACAGCGGGAGGATACCCTAATCAAGGGCTTAGTGCCAAAATAATTCGAACAATCGTAATCCCCTGTACCTGGTAGTATAGAACGCCTGCGGTGTGAAATCCATTATCTTTCGGTCATTACCGAGCTCCAAATAATTATGGAAATTCTGAACAGCATTGTTAATGACCTGAAATTTTTCCTTGATGAAGAAAGTTCCCCCCAAGAACAGTAGAACTGTGTTCCAAATGACCACCCGCATTATTTGATAGATCAGCTTAGGATAATTTACCGTTTCCCCCATCAAAGCCATTACAGTATAAAAAACCATATGAATCCAGAAAAACAAATTAACCGAAAATGAGTAAAGGCTTATTTTCCGTAGAACATCCGACCCTCGGCCCTCCGCAAGGCCCATTATCTCCAGACGTTTGTGCAGACTCATAAATGTTTTCATGACACTTTCTAGTTCTTTAAGACGAGTCATCGGGAAAATCCACACGAATATTATCGCCACCGATCCGGAAAATATTCCCACGATTCCAGAAGAAGCTGTGATTAATCCGTATTCATCCATCACAGAGCGAAAATACTGGAGATAAAAAAATACAATTAAATACGCGAAACACCGCAGCAAAATTATGATAATATCAAGGGTTGAAATCTTCAGGTGGTTTAAATTAGTCACCCGGAACGGAGACAATCCAATGATTTTCCAGTAATAATATAAAAAAATAACAGATGGCGAATTATTTCGAAACATTCTCGTATCCCGCGGATACGTGAAAGCTCGCTGATAACAAGACTACTGCGATATTTCTGTAATCGATCAGGCATTTTTAATGGACAAGAAAACCATTGCAATTGAGATAATTGTACTGTCACCTCTGTAGTGACTTAGACCTCAGCGATTATCGATCAGGGACAAGGGCCGACTCTCAGTATGACTTAAAATTGTGGAGAACAGATGACGAGTCAGGGGCAGGGTCTGATGGTGATCCCTTACAGATCTGCTCATAAATTACTCTTCCAAATCTCTTGTGAAGACGGTCAAATGGCTTGGTGACTTCTATTAAATTTGCGGTTACTTTGTCAAACGAGAGACAATGAAAATTCATTATTAATCTCCAATGTTCGATGCTTTCTTTTCGAAGTATCTCATTTTTTCATGAAAAAATTGAAACAACATAACAATTGAGATAATTGCAATGCACTATCTATGATGACTCCAGTTGCAAGTATTATTGATCAGGGAATTTGCAGACTCGCGGACAGACTGGGATTATCTGGAGAATTAAATGCCTGTTTCAATCTACAGCGTACATTAATGTTTGTTCCTGATAATTGAGATGTGTTTGATGGGGAAACATTCTCCTATCCCATATTTTACATGCGTCCAAATTTTATAATAAAATTTTTTATTTTAAATAAAATTTATAATAAAAAATGGAATTAAATTCAATCATCTCCCACATTTTATTTGAATCATAATTGTTTGGCAATCTGAATAATTTACGTGGAATGTAATAACTAGCATGAATTATTTCAATACATTTACACAATCCGGCGAGGACATACCTAGGCTAATCCTTTGGGAAAATTCCCAGTCTACGCCCAACGGTATTAGCACTGGAACTTTGCTATCTAATATTGGCATCCGTAAATAATAATCCCGGCAATATAATTGTGAACAGTAATATTGAATTTTCAACAGTACTTGCACGTGCACTGGATAACCGGCCTTTCTCGGTTGAACCCTTGTAACTTTCGCTGGCAGGTCCCTCAAAGGGCTAATGAGGTGGTCATACACTTTCCCTTGTTGTAGGATTTTTTTTCAGGTATTCATTAAATCCGAATATTCCGGTAAATGCCCAGCTCTCCCCCACCAAGGCCCCAAAGCTTCTCCTCGCCATTAGCTTAGCGTCGTCCCCCACCAAGGCCCCAACGCTTCTCCTCACCAGTAGCTTGGCGTCGTCCCCCACCAAGGCCCCAATGCTTCACCTCACCATTGGTCTACAGTTGTCCGCACCAAAGTGTCTAGCCAAGATCATTGGGCCCAATAATCGGAGAGCCGCCCAGTTCATACTCTATTTATACAGGTAGTTTGCATTTTGAAGGCATTTCGGTTTTTGAAAACTGTCAATCTTACGTGTCTCTGGCTACTATTTGTTTCAAAATCACTACCGTTTCACTTAGCTCGTTTCGAGTTAGTTCAAGTTCAGTGTATTTCAAAGTTTTTGAATAACATAGAATTTTTCTCATTTATTTTAAATTCAGTTTTTGCGATTTCGATTTATCTGTCTGATTGTCTGCCATTGAAGTTTGTGGGGGAAACAACGTTTGCTAGAACAGGCGCTCTTTTCGAAGTTTACCATCAGCGAACCATCAAACCGTAAGTACAACATATATTTATTCTCAATCATTTTTTTTATAATTTTTATTTTTTATTTTATTTTTTTGATTTTTTTTACTGTTTGATCTTCTTGCAATTCCGCGATTTTTTATTGAATATTTTCAATATAATTCCGATAATTGCCCTATTTTTCAGTCAATTTTTATAATTAATATACAGTTTTAAAGACTTATTGTTAGTGGACATTTAAGAGGAGACCGGGAATGAATCGAATTAAAGAAATTACGTTTTTTGAGAAAAAAAAAATTAATTCATATCGCTGTTAAAAATTCTGAATACGGTTTTTTGGAGAATATTGCACAGGAGCAATTTTTTTGTGATTTGAAATTAAAGATATGATAGCTTCATGTTCTAAGTGAAAATTTTCCAAAATTATATGTGAATCAGTTGAAAAAGTTTCATTCAAAAGATTTTTGAAAAAACCCGGTAATTGCAAAAATTATAAAAAAAATCAAATGACCAGATATATTCCGCAGTAGTAAGAATTAATACATCCAAGGTATTTCATATCAATCGACAAGTTCGTGATTCTGACCCTCTCAAAGAGTCGACACAATTTTTTTATAAAAAATAAATAAATGAATAAAATACAATAAATTAAAATAAAAATTCTTAACTAACGATTGCGATTTCTACGTCTAGATCGTATTCAGCATACTCGATAAGATGCCGCCTTTTGTCTGCAAAAGTTTTGGACCATGGTCAGGGGATGGCCTGCTTGGTAGCATGAAGCCAACACCATCAACGACTGCCCCAATATCGGAAAACGTAGCGCAATCTGAAGAGAAACCGCTAAACTCATCTGAATTGATCATCAACCCGATTACCTCGCAGCAGGTACCAGCGCCAATTATTCTACTGCTGCAAAAAATATTCGTGGCAATCTGCGAAAAAATTATTAACAACGTAGTCAAGTTGCTTAGACTGCTACTGACGATTCTGCTGGTCAACCGACAATGCGAAGTAAAAATATGGTTCATCGATGGATCTTCTGATTCCGAAGTAGACTCCCAGCCTCCATCCGAACAACCTTCTCTCCAGCAGAGATGGAGCTCTCCCCGGGAATCTTTGAGCGTTGTAACCGGGAACGGAACATTTGAGAGTGACTCGAGCAATGTCTCCCTTGACTCCGACAACAACAATACTAAAAACCGTTTCATCATTACGTTGACCGAAGAGCCAGTCATGTTCGCTCGGAAGAAAATTTTCATAATGGAGACGATTCCAGAGGAAGAAATATCCCCAGAAACGGTTAATCAGGCCTCCCCGAGTCAGTCAGATGCCACCGATAATGACACCAATGACGGCGACGACCACGACAACGAATCCAACAACGATAACAATAACAACAATGATGGAAATGATCACAACGATGACAATAATAACAATGCCAACGACGATTACAACAACCATGACAACGATGATGGCTATGATGACAAGGATGATAGCTATGATAACAATAGTGACAATGTCAATAATAACAATAGCAATAATGGCAGTGATCACAATGATAATGGCAACAACGATGACAATGATAATGGCAACAACGATGACAATGATAATGGCAACAACGATGACAATGATAATGGTAACAACGATGACGATACCGACGACGACAGCGAGAATCCCGACGAGGAGAACAACAATGAAGAAGACCCCTCAGCGATGACATCACAGTCTACTTTGGAAGGACTGTCCTCTGATGAGGAAGTCGCCCGCATCTTCGAACAGAACGCCAGTTCTTCTTCTGACATCGACAGGAGTATAATAGATTTGAGATTGGAGCATTATGTGTCACCTCACACTCTGAAGGAGTCTGGTATGAACACCCCGAGACCAGGGATATGTATCAGACGTCCAATCCCCGCGAGTTCGGACTGCTCTCTCAGTCAGTCCTCATGGATGCCAATGGCAATGACATTCGCACGAAACGAATGCGTCCCTTCAGTCAGAAGCTCACCCTCTGAGAGTGAGATTCTGCCAACTGGACCATGGAGTACTACGGGCGATTCCACTGATGAAAGCGACGCTTATGGATTATTCATGGAGGAGGCGAGCGATTGTTTCCCTTATAATGGGCCCAACGGCAATCATCAGTACCATCTGATCAATCATCCAAGATACAATAGTCGACCATCCAGTGAAGATGAGCGCACTGCTGTATCACAGTATCCAATTGGTTATGAGCGCCGCCTATTTCATGAGTCCCAAGATTTCGGTCTGTCAGAGGCTGATGTTTCCCACAATCAACCAAGGGAGGAGGAGGACGAGGACAAGGACAAGGAGGAGGACGAGGAGAAGGAGGAGGAGGACGAGAACGAGGACAAGGACGAGGAGAAGGAGGACGAGGACAAGGACGAGGAGAAGGAGGAGGAGGACGAAGACGAGGAGGAGGACAAGGACGAGAAGAAGGAGGAGGAGGACGAAGACGAGGAGGAGGACGAGGACGAAGACGAGGAGGAGGAGGAGGAGGAAGACGAGGAGGAGGACGAGGAAATCGAGAATCCGACAAATGAATCCGACACTCAGAGTCCACCTCCTGACGCTGCGAGATACGTGGCTGCTGGGTTTTTGTTCAACCTGATCCCGCCCACAGTCAACGCGCAGCGAGTACCATCACCTGGACCAACTGCTTATCCAGCAGCTCCTGCTCCAATGCCTTATATGTACTATGAGTATCAGGCATTCATGTCTCCGCCTTCCCAAGACATTGAATAATTAGAGAGACACCCTCATCCGGATAATTAATTCAATAATAATAACACGTACTGAAGCTGTGTGCACAGAGAGAAATTTTATAATACCCTGAGTCCTTGAAAATTATCAGGTGTTCTCCAATATTAATTTGCTTAGTAACATGAGTATGCAATTTGATAATATAAAATTCCGGGCTCTTACGTCAGGATACATGTAGATTTTTTCAAGGAGACTAATGCGATTGAACTGTTCGATTAATTTTCAAGCACGAGGGGTATCCGATATTCAACTTGATTCACATTATCTGCCTCAATATGACTGATTTTTCACATTTTTCGAGTTGTTTATTAGAATTCTGCAAATCTATTGTTCGATAAAAATTTAACGAAATTATTACAGAGCTTTTTGGAGTGTGCCGCAATTTTTGTTAGAATTTTCCACAAAAAAACACAATATTGGCAATTAAATTGCCTTAATCACTTCCGTTATTGGTATACGTACTGGAGTTAGATTATGAAAAATTTCTCTCTGTGTTGGCATATGTACTGCTTAAATATATCTATAATACATATTAGTCACTAGTTATTTTATCATACATGAAAAATTTTGTGAACCATTTTTGTCTACTAATTTGCCATTAATTTGAGAGGTTTCCGGACATATATTCTAGCTGATAGTTGATCTGAATATTCACAATGACGGCAGTAGTTTCATTTGATTTTCATAGAAATCCCACCATTCTTGTTCAAGTGTATCAATAATTGCATTGCTTTTAATTTTTCTTGCTGCTCAGTTATATTTTCGAGTAGTCTACTCCGCTGACTCCCTCTCCAGTCCTCGAGATATCTCCGTATATTCTTTGATTTAAAAAATAACAGGTAATGGCAATAGTTAGCTTGTAAGTTATAGATTAAATGATTCTTTAGAATATTAATTACTCAGGAATAATTTTTAAGAACAAATGTAACTTATAGTAAATAAAGTTTCAGTGAAAATTTTGAATTTTTTGGTGTTTCATGGTTTCTTGCTCTACTCCTATAAATATATTTGATTTAATGTTTTATGGGACATCCCTAATGAGTCAAAATACATAAATATTTAGGCACATCAAAATATATATATTTTAAAAGTTATTTAATTCAATTTTAGTTAACTAATGAGCCGTGAACAATTTTTTGAAAAGCACATGTAGGAAAATATAGAAAACTAAATTAAAAGTACATATGATACAAAAAATTATGGAAAAATGATGGAAAAGATAAAGCGGCAGAATAAGTCGTATAGGGAAATTAAATTATATTTTTTTTCTAATAGATAATTTTCAATCTAACATTTCAATAGAATCAGCCATAAGCTCATTGAAATTCGGCTACAGTTCCACGAGAATTTCCCTACGAATTGGTTTGCTTTTTCATTAAAATATTGTCATGCATGACTCCAATTCGTTAATCATTAGCATTAAATTTAACGGATGATTCCCACATCAACCCTCGGAGCCACCACACCCACCTCCAAGTAATAAATGGACGATGAGAGCTTTATGTTCCCGAATTTGTCACTGTTCGCCTTCACCATCACTTTGCCAAATGACTTTTTTATCACAATCCTACATTTGCAACATTTTTCCTTCAAACGTTATCAAAACAATCCGAATATGCGCCCCCAGTATGAATCCAAGTCCCCCGTGTCGAAAGGACTGTTCCTCTTCTTGAAATTAATCGGCATGTGTCCCTTCACCCTGGATAAAATCGACATAATTCGCCGATCAAAAACCGCGACTCTCTACTCAATAATTTTGCTAACATTCTACACCCTCTGCTACTATCGCGCCGTGGTATCCAGGATCTCCATCATGCTGCCACGTGAAACGAATATGCTAGTGGTGATGGATTTTATAGCCCTTGGACTCGACTACTGGGTCATCATGGTCGTTTGGTTTTACGCGATAGTTTACCAGAACGAGTTGAGATGCATCCTGAAATATTTTATAACAACCAAACACGAAGTTGTGCTCCTCGGAATGACAGAGTGCTACGATGATTTCTCGATAAACCTTCACATTTTCGTAATATCGTTGAATCTATTGTTCTTCATTCTTTACATAATCGATCATGCATTGTTGTATAATGTCGAAGTGTTCGAGTTTGATGTGTGGCTACCGTTCAATATTCCACGGTGCGTCAGCATCAACATGGTGGGAATATTTTTTTACGCGCTGAAGACTATTCAAATGAGATTTAAATTTATTAATTTAACGATCAAACATTTTCCCCACGATTTTTCCGACGACAACGTGTGCAACGAGAGAAATTTCGTGTAATGAATTTGTATACTTGACTTTTACTGGACTGCTCGATAATTACAAATTAAATTGAGTGAAAAAAAATATTGAGCTTCAGAAATCAACTGAAATTTCAAGAAGATAACGTTCCCATATTGTCCCTCAATTTTTCGCTGAGAAAAACAGAAATATGATAATAAAAGAAAAATAAATTCAAGCACAGCAATAGAGTACAATAACAATTACAATAAATTTTACAGACCAAAAATCAAGTGACTCTTGTGAATGAACTATTCCCAGAATATATGAACGAATAAATTTCAAGATTCTCATTTTCCATTATTTATTTTCTAATGAATTACAGATCAAATACAATAGCAACAGCCGATCGTTTGCGAGCATTTGGAAAATTGCACAGAAATCTACGAAACCTAGTTACCCTGATGAACAATTTATTCGCATTGCCACTGTTAATGGCCCTCATGATGCAATTCTCCCAGTTGATCGTCAACATATACATGCTATTAATTTATATCAGCGACGGTAATTATTGTCACTGGAAGGCCAATTCTTCCATGTCCATTGTTCTCGGCTGGTTGATCATACGCTTGATTCAAATGCTGTGCATTATCGACGTTTGCGGCACCATGAGTCAAACGGTATTTCATGCCTCTGCAGGTCTGATTAGATATATCTAGACACTACGGAGTTACAATATTTTATTTTCTGTCTAGGCCAATAGAATTGGCAATTATCTCCATACGATGTGGCTGATGCGCAGACCGCAGGGCTCTAGTGACGTAGTTAAAATACTCTCCCTCGAGTGTCTTCAACAGACGGTGAAAATTCAATTGTACGGCTCAATTGGAGTGAATAATTCGATGCTGTTTAAGGTGAGATATTATCAGGAAAAACGACATTTAAAAAACTGTTCGAACAATACTTTTCTAAAGAGGATGAAATTCGGTGCTGTCCGATCCTAAATTCAATCTGTGCCCTTCAGATAATTCAATAGTCGAAAATTGCAGTGAAAATAGAATTCAAATTCAATCTACAAGAGAATTTAATCGTTAAATGAATAGAAATTTAATTGACTTTTTAGTTGAAAAATATCCAGAAGTATTCAAATATTCTCAAATTCATCGCAAATATAGGGTTTCACGCATTCCATCCTTCTGAACGCTAATTAATTACCAACAATTCAATGTTTATCCTGAAAATTACTCATTCCCTGCGAAATTCAATCCTCAAGTTTTTTTTTGCTTTCCTGGATTATACTAATGAGGTAATGTAATATTTAATTAGATGAGTGGCGTCATAACGACCTACATCATAATAATGATGCAGCTTGATGGACAGCCTCGTCTGTTTGAAATTGCCGACTGAACGCCGTGTCGACGCTGATAACTCAAGATGATTGAATGAATTTTGTACAATAAAGTGTTCGGGCTATTACTTTAATGCACCCATTTCATTATTTTCATCCGAGTAGTATTCCCACTAACAATCTCCTAATAGTGTTTATCGGATAATGCATTCTGATAAGGCTGTGCTGCAATATGAGGAGTATTGCGTTCAGTACAAATACATCGGCTCGATAACATGCATTCGGAGGGAAAAATTGGCGAGAGGGTTTCAGCCAACGCGTGGGTGACAGGTAGTAAGAGATGATATTCGTTTATTCATCGGGTTACATGAAAATCCACTGAATTTTTTCAGACAAGAAGAGAAAATTCACCGAGAGACTGGATTTTTTCACTATTCTGGACAGTGTCGGTCGTATCTGGCGGGTTATTGGGAATTTTCCCATGTGCATTGGCGGCTCTGATAATTTAAATAAATTCCGCTTCAGTAAATTCATTCTGGGATATAATGTCATTTTGTTTCTTACGTGTTTGATCTTTGTTATTCTAGCGTGCTGGAAGGTCGAATTTTTGAACAGGTGCAGGGCCCGTCTTTGATTAACTACGAATAAAGGAAATCTGATTAATGAAACGGCATTTTTTTATTCAGAACTGAGGCGATAAGATAAATCAGATTGACCTAGCTCTATTATCAGTTTTCGAGGAATGTCTTCTCGTTTAATGAAGACCGGGATATTTTTGTCATCGCCCTTCAGGTCATCCGTAATTGCCGCTAATAACTAAGTTATGAGAACATTATTTCTAGTCTCATTCGATTCGGAAACATTTATTGATAATTGATGGGCCATTAAAGGAAAAGCTTGGTTTCAAAATTGATTATTTTTACAATGTATAGAGTATCCATTTGGGTGTTCGTTTTTTTAATGAGTTTTCATTTTCATATTGATGGATTGGAATAGGATGGATTATATGGTAATGACACTAACGACTATTCTTCGAATATTCTCATCAATGTTGTGCTTCCTGATGAACATGCTCATGTGGATTTTTTATCACAAAGATGTGAGGAAAAATCATGTTAAAAATTATTCGCCTCTTGATGAATGATTTTTGGAATAAAAATTGTCTGCAAGTTCATAGATGCAATGGACTTTTTAGCGTCCCAGGATTTCATTCTACATCAATTGGGCTGTCGGCCGGACTATTCAACTTGTCGGAAGATGGTGGGGTTGTATGTTTATGGCACCCTAACGGTGGCGGCTCTTCTCACGATTTATGATTGCTGCACTGCTATGCTGACCTGGGCTAGGTAATTATCGCTGCATCATGGTAATTCTATAATCGTTTTTTGCAAATCCGGATTAATGCCGGAAGGGCAGTGCCGACGGGTGTTCGTCAGCTAATTCCTGAAAAGGGCTGCATACCTGACCAATAATATTATACCTCTAGTTAATTAGAAGAAGAATAATTTTGTAAAAATAAATACTTCCATCAAGTAAATGAATATTTGGCAAAAATATATTTTTTCCTCAATGTAATTTCAACTATTTCACTTGACAAATTACTCATTAAATAATTAATCACCAGTGAATCTCCTCTGGCGATGGCCGAATGGCTCTTCTT
Organism: Diachasmimorpha longicaudata; assembly: GCF_034640455.1. Lineage (NCBI taxonomy): Eukaryota > Metazoa > Arthropoda > Insecta > Hymenoptera > Braconidae > Diachasmimorpha > Diachasmimorpha longicaudata. The sequence continues at coordinate 6,556,136 of NC_087229.1, read as the reverse complement.
CAATATACCCTACGTTGTGCAAATGATAACAGCCACAATATTTGGATCTCTCGTCATAATCCTCGGTCTCCATTTTCGCGCATTAAACGCAAAACTGATGGCAATTAGAGACAGAAGTCATTCATCACCCCCCAAGGTAATTCAATGTAAGTACCAACAATGGAATAGTCGTGAAATATTGAATTTAAGGTCGTAGAACTGTCGAACAATTGTGCCGAGGGCATTCGTCTCATCGCTAAGGTCCACTACAATCTCTGCAAAATAGCGAAATTCATCAACTGGATATTCAATGGATTTTTTGTGGTTGTAGTTGCCACTGCTTTTGTGATTCTCAGCTCATCTCTCTACTTCATCTTCAACGAGGTAGTTAGACCTGAAGACACAAACTACCTCTCAATAGGAAATTATATATGCTGGCAAATTACTACAGCTGTTCCCATAATAGCCACTGTAATCATCTGCAATTGGACGTCCAACGAGGTAATTCTGTCGATTTATTCAGCTGAAATGATTATTTCCTATTTTTTTTCTTCCATTGTTCCTGCTCTTTCATACGAACATTTAATTAGAATCTTTTTCTACTTTTTCCCTCAACGTATGACGCAATTCCCATTTTCGAATGAATATTTTCATTTTATTCAGTTTGTTTTGATGGGAAAAACTTATTGGGCATAAATTTGTTTTTATGGATGTCGCATTATTCTTTTTTTATGCATAACAACGTGATTAAAAAATTTTCCTTCTTTTTCACGTAATGAATAACACAATTAACGTTTCTGAATAAATATTTTCCAATTGATTAATGCCCACACAAATTTCAACCGCTCAAATAACCGTTGTCACCCTTGTCAATAATACAATCGAATAAAATTCAGTAATAAGTAAACAGCAAGAAATAATTCATCACTTTTAAAAATGATTGCGTATAAATTTTTCCTTGTGATGTTCGTAATAAAAAATACAATGGAATAAAATGGAAAATTTGTGCCTATGGATTGCTGTTAAAAGAAAATAGCTATTGGTAATAAAAAAATCATAACTTTGGATATTATTTCTTGAATTGCAGGCTGAACACACCGGAAAACTAATTCACGAAATACACGTTGAGAATACAGATTCGAAGCTCTACCTGATTGTAACAAGCAAATTTTATTAATTAATAAATCTCCATTCGCTTATAAATTTTGAATTTCCTTTCCAGATTCGTTCGTTGTCGCTTCAACTCCACCATCAGAAGATGGAGTTTTCAGGGGCTGGATTATTTCCCATCAATTCATCCCTCTTACAAACGGTATGTGAAAATAAATTCTACAGATCTTTTTTTTTGTTCTACAAAAAGGAGTCTTTTGCGAAAAGCAGTCAAAGAATTATTGTAAACTCAAATCGACTCGCCTCTATGGAGCATTTCGGTGATAAACTAATTACGATAAATATTCATTAATGATTGTCGCTCCACTAGATGATTGGCACGATGACGACCTCTTTCGTTATCCTCATTCAGTTCCAGCCCACGCTCGGCTAAATACTTGATGTGTTTCGTGATTTATTCAAGAATGAAATATAACTAATTACTCCTTAATCAGCGATTGTTATGAGAACACTCATTGATAAGGTAATTATCAAAACTCAATATTACGAAATAAACATTTATTTAACAAATCAACAGCGTAAAGACTAATCGAGCGTAATCACCTATTCTGGTCGTCGTCTAATTTTCCAGCAATTTTTTCGTTTTTTTTCCGGAATTATTTATATTATCTACAATGGCGCATTCCCACTGATGATTGCCCCAATTCGTATTCACATTATGCCATTCTGGCTGCTTTGTACTCCAATTAACCTCCGTTCAAGCAAATCAATACTAACTGAATAGGAAAAATTGTTCAACTATTATCCCTAAAATTAAAAATTCGCAATTAAATAATTGCGCTTTTATTTAGTTCAACCAGTGGGTGGTTGTTAATTCATTTAGTTCATCTCAACTTTCTAAAGTGGGCTAAAAATAAAATCGATAGCCAGCCATGGAACTGGGTCGATCAATTACATTATTGAGAGGATTAGAAAAATCGTTCGTAACGATCACTGATTTTGGAACTTTCTTGTGATAGCAATACGATATGGCATTCGGCATAACTCAATGACTCAATATTAACTCTTTTCATTGCACGTACGAGAAATTTTTATAGAAGAATAGAAAAAGCCTGTAGGAATTATATTCCAAATTCCATTAGTTTCTGCTATAATTCCAATAGGATTTTTCAGTAAATATGGTTGCCATTGCATTTCGTCGCAGGTAATCAATGAAAAAAGCTGTTAAAATTGTAAAATTATCACTGATTTTAATGGACTCACGTGTAACCAAAACACTCGTCTGGTTTTAATTAAAGGCACCCGTGTCAGCGTGGCTCGCGGTGCCCACAGACTTGTAATAATTACGTAATCTAACTACAATTTGAATATTTCACATATACAATTCTCCAATCAAATGAAAACAAAATCTGCCTTTTTAAATAAATTAAACCAATTTATCGGTTTAAAAAAATCCTGCAATTGTGTACGATAACAGAATAAATTATACCGAATAGGCGTCCGATAGTTTTTACTCCGTTATCAACGACGTTTGAAAAAATATTATCGAGAATTCATTTCTATGGCATAAGAATCCACCTCCTGCCATCATCAGCGAAAAATATGATAAATTATTGATTCCATTGACTCTTAATGCAGGTATTGTGTTGATCAATCCATATCAGAACTTCATTCTCATCTCATTGAACAATTAGTGAAAAAATAATATATCACGAGGTATGAAAAAGTTCGACAGAATTCTTTCAAAAATTCCAAAGATTTTTATACATTTCAACACTAAATGAAATCATTCATTTGCAAACCTTTTTTCAAATCTTTTTATTATTATTTTTGTATTTGTGGAATCTTTCAGTTGCAGACTTCAACAATTTTTTTTATTGAAAAAAAAAATCAGTGACCTATTTTTCGGAGCAACTATTGCTCTATTTCGTCAATCATTTGGTTGAAAAATTCAATCGAAAGACTCAACAAATATTAACAATTATCACAATGAAATAGGAAATGATGTTATCAAAAATTCTAAACGTGTTCCACTGAAAAAATTAAGTTCCATGCTTTTTCGACATAAAAAAACATAATTGTGTGAAAAAAATGCAGCAACAGTAGAACTTTCAATAGAAACAGTTTTGAATTTGCAAAAGAATTTAGATATTTTAACTAATGCAATTTTTCTATTCACCAAGTCGCCGCGTTGAAGAGCTCAATAGAAACTCCAGCGAATGTCTCATTGAGTGTAATTAAAATTTCTAAATTTATTATTCAGCTGCAAACATATCTTTAAATGAATAAAAAAAATTAAAAGACGATTGAATTTCCAATAGAACCTGGAGAAAACGAATGGAATTTCCAAAAGAATTTGAATATTCTATTGAATTTCTTCATATTATCGTTATATTGGTATTTAAAATCATACAGGAGCACTCGGTCGACGGAACAGGCCCGACAGTACCGAGCGAAGGTCACTTCCTCGCCGTTGACGCCCCTCTGTGGAAGACGTCTCTATCCACGGTCATTCCTCCTCGTAATCATCCGATGACTCTGTTGATGATGATATCAGTGCTGTCGATAGACTAGGTGCTTTTGTAGTTGAACAGGGAAATGTCGTTTGTAAACGCAATCTCTGGGTATTCCAGTATTCCGGTAATGAGTGGGAGCCATTGTTGAGTTTCTCTTTGTTTATTGACTCGGCTGAACTGAGTTCCATCAGTGAGCCACGTCTCTTAACACTTCTGGCGTTATCTGGTGTATTAACGAGGGCATGCATTGAACAGCTGAATGAGAGCATTGTGAATTATTTGTGGTAATTACCTGGCCCTGAGGAAAGCTCGCAGTGCTTTGAGTCCATCGCCTCTATCTCATCGCTCTCATCGGGATCTGGGTAGCCCGATATGTCGGGAGAGACCATACTGTCTTTACGGAAATAACCGATAACCGATTGACTTTTCGGTTGCTCGATTCCACCTGTAAACATTTACATTTGACGCTCCTCTACTCCCTCAGTTCTAACAAGTTTTTTTCAACATAAATATAATCATAAATGCAATAGGAGTACAACAGTTTATGATACGTAAAATTGATAAACTTTATCTCTCAACATATTTGTTGACAAGATAAACGCAGAATTAACAATGGACATTACATATATCCCAAAACAATTAAATGTATCACATTTCGTTAAACAGTAAACGATTTCGACTACCTAATGCACGTGGTGATATTTAAATGCCAGAGGAATGTTTTAAATAGAGGATAGCGTCACCGAAAATATTGGAATTGGCTTGACATATCGCAAATCTCCCCCCTCCCCCCGTTCCCCTTTCACCATAGCATAAACTCACCTAAAAATGTTGCTGAAGGTGAACTGTAAGCGATGTACTCTTTATTGGAGCACCAGGGTGGAAATTCATTCTGTTTAACAGGCCTCCCAGTGTCGTAATCATCCTCACGTTTCCACGGTAACATTGTTTCAATGGCAGTGGGTGTTGTTACCCTGAAAGGTTCACCCTCAGACTCACCCCTTTGCCTCCTCACAATTCCCATCTCAGTGTCCTCATCGACATCAGTATCATCGTCATTACCATTATCATGATGAGAGCTCTCACCATGTGGATTTGAATCTGAAATTCACGATATCATCGGGGTGATTTTAATCCAATAACTGGATTATTGATTTTTTGAATTATTTACCAAGGGAATGGGTCGCATACCTGTACTGCGGGCTGTGAAGGTAATAGCTGAGTCCCAATCCGGATTGTCAGAGGGCTTTACCTCCTCACCGTCCTCGGTTTCGTACAAAATCCCGTTGATGTAATCTGCGAGGTATTTGCACAAATAGATAAGCAGTCGGCGATGTTAGAAGGATTTGGTATTATTAAGTGAGGGGATGATCAGGAGTTTGATCCCCCAATATTAGAAACATAATTACAATGTTGAAGAGAAGCATTTTCATTTGTTATTGAAAAATGCTAATCTCAATTCCGCTGTGATACTAAAATGAGTTGAAATACATCACTCAAGGGAATTTATTATTTAATTTTTAATCTGTTCAAAACGAAGTACTTAAGTACTTAATGAGCGAATTCATGGAATTTTTCTATTAAAAATATGTAAATTACAATACATTACTAAATCATTTGGTCTAAACAAAAGAAAATTATTTTGTTTATAAAAAATAGTCTTCATTCCTATCAAGAAAGTAGTTGTTTAAAAAACGGACACCAAGGCATTTATACCATATTCATAACCGCGATATCCGCATTGAGTTCATTACAAACATAAGGGGAAAAAATCGAAAGAACAAATCCGCATTATCAACAATTAAATTACGTTAAATAACGTTTTCCCATGTGAGAGGAGTCTGAAGTGTCCCCTCTGTCCACTCAACCCCAATGCACTATTAATTAATAAAGAATAATCCCAAACTCTTAATTAATCACTGACCTTGGGAGAATAATTTTGTCGAGCCATTCTGTTGCTGCAATTCCGGGAAACTCACGTGATTCTGCTTTGTCCCATCCTTTATGAATGAAAATAAACGATTATTAGGTAAATTGAGTGTGTTCAAGCGACTTAGAGAGGGTCTGCAAATCCAATTTAGCTGGATTACATGCAGTGTACAACCCCATCCTCCCTGTGACAGTCAGGTCGGTGTATTGGTGGTGAGGCTTACCTTGATCAACTTTTTGCTGCGTTTGTGCCTGTGTTTGTGCTCACCCATCATACGACGAATGTTCATGTGCATTTTGTAATTGACCTGGGTCGACAGGTCGCGGTCATTGACCGCGTGACGACTGTAGCTTAGCCGACGATGCTGCTGTATTCGAATGTTTTTTTTTGGGTTGGTTAGAGAAAGATAAATACATGGGTTTTAATTGATATTTGTTAATCGGGTGAATATAAATGATTGATTAGTGCTCGGTGATTTAACTGACTTTTACCCTTTTGTACGGTTTGCATAGCTCCTCAGCCAGGAGATGGTGGATTTTAGCGTCCGTTAGGTCTTTCTTCGAGGGGTAGTACTCCAACTCCTGGAGGTCTATGTTCCAACCACTCTCGAGCTGGCTGCAACTGGGACTTTTTATTTAGCGAAAAAATGTCATTAGTTCTATGATTATTACCGGAATTATATTTCGACGGGAAACGAATTTATTAAATTTCTCAATCAATTTATTAATCACGTGAATTATTTGACGAACTTATTAATGATGTGAAATCAATAATTTAATAATTTTTTCATCCTTCAACGAAGTATTTTATTTACAGAAAGTTAAATAATGAATAGTTAAAGGAAATATTTCATTTTTATTATTTGTTAATCGATCGAATTTTTCCTTCGTCTTAGGATTTTTTTTTTCTAATACCTTCTTCATTGTTTATGAACAAAGTATTAATGTGAAGCCATGTCCCATATACTGCGAGTCCTTTATATGATATTTTCATTTCCAAGGGATTAAATTTTTTTATCAGAAAATGTAGAAAAAGTTGGAAGTCTTTTTTGTAGAACGAGCGGAACACGAATGGAGTTTCTAAAAGAATTTCAATGCTCTATTGAGTTTCTTTCTATTGTCGTCATTTCGGTTTTGAAACCGCAACATAAAGATCGATGTTCTAACCACTCTCTAGCTGACTGCAGCCAGGACTTTTTATTCGCTAAAAAAACCCTAGTTCTGCCATTATTGAGAGGAATTATCGATTTGAATCAAACAACATTGGCGACTGGAAATTGAATTCGTTCCACAAACATTTCTGTTAGAGGTTTCAGTATGCCAACGATAATTAATTAATGATATAAAATGAATAATTTATTCAAAATGAGAGAGGTCTTTGCATCGACCAGTTCGTTATTCTCATTGTTCAAGAAAAAATTTATTGTTCCACTAATGGAATGTTCACGTTTAAATAACGATGAGTTTGAGATGAACTTCGACATTCTAAATTCAGTTTTGTTGATAAATATATAAAATACCGAATACTATGCTGAGGAGTTCAAAAATATCCATTTCAATTCTGTCATTTTATCATTATTGGAATTTTCAAAACTCATAAGATGAGATTAAAGTTTCAGGTATTCTTGAACTGACTGCAACTGGATCTTTAGCTTTATCGGAAAATGAGTATTTGGGGAGTAATTATTTATCTGGGATGGGGAGGTGGGCTTCTGGGGATTTTACCTGGAGTTGAAGTGGCCAGTATTGCTGTAGTTTCGAAATATGGCGGACATACTCTCCGTGCCACTTATGTTTCCTATTGTCGAAGCATTACGACGGATGTAATCCATAGCGTCTTTCATAGCTAGCTTTGAATAGGTTTCCAGTATCTTGGGTTCAGCGCCACAGTGATCACGGACCAAGTATGGGCGAATGAATTTCGTGTCAAAACGCTTGAATCTGTAGACGAGTCATTGAATTGTAAAGGATTACGTTTGTACGGAGCGAATGAGTTTTAATCGTAAAATATGGTACAGATATTTCATGATTCCCGGGAAGTGTATTATCATTTTTGTAATTTAAAAATTGGGCAAATATTTCATTAATATACTAATGTTCAATTTTGTTCGTTAAAAAAATGCACTCTTTGTCAACATGATAGATAAATTTGTCCATCATTTGAAAAAAATTCCAATTTTTTAAAAATCTTGCGGTTTTTTTTACATTTTTAATTATCACAGATTACTCACTTGTCCCTCACGTGATAATTTCCATGCTTCCCCAGGATATCCTCGACACCCGCCATTATATGATCCATAATCTGAAAAAAAAGATGGATTGAGTGGAATTGAAAGGAAATGAAAACACATTGATTCAACCAACCCTCTCGTGTATTCTCTCGTTCATGGTTGGCTTCTTTCTTTCCGCTCTCTTGACATTAAGTATTCTCACCAATGGCTTGATTGTTATTCCCTGGAAATTAAGCCCGAGGGTGAGTCCCATGCAGTTCCAACAAGTATTTCTTTTAATTTGTCTTAATTCTACACTGGGAGACTGTTAAGGACGGTAATGAGTACGCGGTGGTATTCTCTCATTAGTCTTTCATTTCGATGGACAAAAAACGGAAGGGTACGCCCGGCAACAATTGAGATGAGGTGTTGGCAGATTTTTTAACAAATAAATTTTCTTAATTAAATGACCCGACGCATCTGTCAGGATTTATCTATCAATGAACTATCTTTTAAGAGTCCCTGGAGCTTCAGTATTGCAGAAAATAACTACTGAAATGTCAAGGATTGCGTATGTAGATTCTGATCAAATTTTCACCAAAACTAAAAATTCCCTCTTGATGTAAAAAATTGGGAGTTCGCATAAAATTAAAAATTGCATTGCATGTGTTTCATCGATCTCGTTGAGTTGAGCATGTCATAAAAATGCAAAAATAATGCACACATTATTGAAACCTTCAACAAGTTTTTTGGTACATTGTATTAATCAGCTTTTGTACTAAATTTTTTTCATGGCTGAATTTTCCAGTGTACCGTGCAATATTGTTATTTAATGACAGTTCCGCTGGAATTTGAAACGGCCTATTATCAAAAATTCATAATATCATATTAAAATCACTGAAAATTATGAATTTCTGATAACTTATTCTACAACTCCCCATGAAAATCCGGGTCATTCCAATAAATATATTTTAGGATTCCACTTAATTCAAATCAGAATATTGATAATTTAATGGAACTATCAGTTAAACGAGAGAATTTTCTTCTGGCTGGAGACATAAATAGAAATTCCGGACAAATATCTACTGAAATTAAAAAATTCACCATTTTTTCGCGAGTGCATGTGCTCCATCAGCCTCGCCGAATTGAAAATTCCGTAGAAATGTATAAAACATAACTTGACATTCAAAGGAAAAATCACGAATACACAGCATAAATGCAAATGCGTGAACTCACCTGAATGAAAACTGTGAAATATATAACTGCAATGGTAGTTGTAACAAACATTGGCTGCAGTTGCACGTGCTTGGGATCGATGAGAAGTACCAAGGCGAATGCCACAGCACCCCTCAGACCTCCATACGACATTACAAACTTTTCCACCTTGTCGAGTTTGTGCAGGCGAAATCGATTAGCCACCGCTGTGAGCAGCAGTACGCCTACATCGGCCAAAAAAAAAGAGTAACGAATCAAATGAGATCCCTTGATAAAAATACACAATCAATGAACACAGTTCATTTTGGCCTACTCATGCCAATAAATCACAAAAGTTTAAGTTCATTCAACAGAACAAAAAGTTCTTACCGAGTATTCGATAAACTGAGCAAAAAAATATCGTCATAAAGACGAACCACGTATTCCATACGTGACGATTGTTAACTGTTGCCACCCCCAGGAACATGAAGATAATTGTTTCCGAGCTACTTGACAACATTTTCATCGTATACTTTACGGTTGTATGGGATTTGTGGGATATATTAGCCTCCACATAATTTTTCATCGTTATACCGCAGAATGTGATGCTGGAAAAGATATCATTTTTTGTAAATATAGAGTCAAAACGAACGTCTGAATTTCATGAAAATAAATTCTTAAATTCTAAATACGCTAACCAATGAAAATAATGTTTATAAAAATTATGAAACATGTAGGAGTTGTTGATTCTAGAAGCCTAATAAGTTGAGAAGTTTTTCGAAAATTATATAAGACCTGAAAAAGCAGAGCATTCATGGCTCAAGAAATCGTTTCTTTCGCCTCAAAAAATTGTAAAAAGTACTGTGTACAGTCTCCACTGTTGGAAAACCCATGCGAAAATAATATATCATGTCTCAGGCGATAAAAATACATGAAGAGACATTTTCCAGAAAAATTCTAGTACAACTACCGGGAAAAATCTTGGTTTCAACAATAAAATTGTCAATACTGGAGCTGGGATGTTTCCTTGTCAATTTTTGACCCACGAAAATTCAAGAAATTCTTGTCTTCAAGAATTCAAGCAAATATGTGCTTCTCAAAGACCGTTGTTTTTTGTCAGTACATACTGAAAAATCAAACTAAAAACATATATAACAACATGATGAAAAAAATATCGTTAACGTAACATACATTTCAATATATAGAATAGAATAATAAAACATGTAAAATACTCACGCCAGTATTCCAGACATGTGAAATATTTCAGCATTCAAGTAAGCGAGATACGCCATAACGAAGATGAAAATTGGTTCAATAACTCGCACTTGATGAGTGAACCTCGTGACAAAACCAGTTGCAAATCCCCATATAACACCAATAACCGTTCCCCCAATAGCAACAACGATAAATGACGCAAACCCTGACAGTATCTCCACATACGTGATGCTGGATGCCTCCATGGCATTGTACGTCTCAAACATGTGATACAACACCTGAAATGCATCAGTAAAATTACGACCATCAAAATATTTGGCCCCCAGTTGGTGAATAATACTCGCGAAAGTCGTGAACTGGGCCACGATAATCATCCCCAAAGCCCAAAGGAGCCTCCTTTGTAAATCTCTCCCCATCTTCACCCCACATCCCACCCCCCTATGGTCTCCGCCCAATGCACAAGACTCAATTGTCACTCAGGCTGAGGCCCCTATGGCACGCATTTCCGCATACTCACGACAGTGACGGCATCATTAAGTAGACTCTCGCCAAACACAACAATGTACAGAATTTCATTGACATGAATCTCCTCGAAGACAGCTAGAACCGCAACTGGATCGACTGCGCTTATCAGTGCGGAAAATAGAAACATGGCAAGCAGCGGTGTATCACATCCGAAGAGTCCACTCTGTCCCAGGAGCCAAAGTGACGCACCTGGATGGAAATAGAGCGATGTAAATTCGATTCAAGGGGAAATTATTTGGGAAATTTCAATTTTCGCGATAAGAGAAATATTCGGTAAAAATTACGAGGCTCATAGTTGTCTTATCAATTGCGGAATCGACTCGGAAAAATTTTTATATTTTTTCCAACTCTCGTACTAGAATCTTCAGAGGGAAACTTGTTCGGTACATTCTGTATATTTTAAACACATAAATTAAGTAAATAATTTTAAATTCCAAAGAGGTTTCCCTGTAAAACCTCCACCGGGGACATATTTTCTCTGTTAAACGCAACTGCGACCCAACTGCGACTGCGGGCAAAAATCAACTTTCTCCGTAGGTCCATCGACAAGTCAATTTCATTACTCCATATTTATCCAAAAACTCAATGAATACAGCAGAAATAACGGAAACGCAATTTCCTTGGAAAAAAAACAAGGATAAGAATAAATAAAACGAGGCTAAATCGAATTGGTTTTGTGAGCGCTAACAAAAACATTGAAATTGAATTTTACGAGCATCACACGTGAAATATCGGTCGACCGTGTACAAATCCAGTAATCGTGTCTGTCGAAAAAAAGAGCTTTTGCCAAAATACAGAAAAAAAAGTGCTGGATGAAAAAATATTTTCTGTGTATTCACGATGTTTTTTTGCTCCTGTTGAATAACGTTTTAAAACTCCAACGTTGGATTCAAAACAGTGGGACTCCTCCGCCCCCGCTCCCTCTGTCCAAACGCGTGGAGTTTATTTTTGGTAGAGAATATTCAGTGTCCAATACTCTCGTAATAACACTCACGTTAATCTTAATTTTAGCCCACGGGGGCACGTGTACTAGGGGGAGGGAAAACTGCGTCTTGTTACGAATTTCGAGTTGGACTTACCAATAGATAATGTATTAAATATAGTGCCAAGGACAGCGAATAGCAGGATTGTACCGAGATGATCGAAGAATAATCGATTTGGCATGAAGTAGCCGGCATCGAGAATTATCGGTGGAAGCATGTACAGGAAGAATGTGTCTGGTGTCAATGGTGATACATGCACTTCACTGGCTTGAAACAGTAGTACACCAATTACAACGCCAACGACAATCAGGAGGCACGACTCAGGAAATATTTTGCTCAATCTTGGTGCCATGTGGAATCCTGAAAAAAATAAGACAAGTATTTTGAAAAATTGAGCATTGAATGGGCGGGCGAATGGGGAGAGGAGGAACCAGGAGGGAATGCAAGTTACGTGAAGGTGTGGTAATTGCCAAGTGAGAACAAAGGCCCAATAACAATTATCGTGGAAGCCGTAAAAAATATGGAACGCTCCGTAAAAATTACGTAACTCACTGCGATTGTTTACTGAGGGTTCCGTATTTTTTCCTGGACTCTCAGTATTTTTTATCGAACCCTTACTCTCACTTGTAAGTTACGAAACATTTTATCCCCGTGCGAAAAGTCCAATTTTCTTTCCTCCCATTCAGGGAAAATTTTACTATTCTGCACTCGTTACGAAATATAGTATTTTGCGAGAGATACTAAATTTCGTTCTGCCAAGTTGGTTAATTTCCCTCAAGCAAATCCGTTCCACCCCATCGAATATTCTCACATAGAACATATAGTTTTCCAGTCGAGTTAATTAATTCTCTCAAGATGAGTTGCACGAAGCTCTGTTATCTAAATAAATTGTCAGAATAAATTTACGACGAGTAAATTTATTCCACAGCCAGGACAATATTGGAATTCGTCGTAGACTGTTTTAGTTCTGCCATTTGGCCCGGAATATTAATTAAATATTTCATAATAAGGGGTATTATTGGCAAATAGGTCGGGTACATCGGTGCACCCGATTTTTTGCAAAAATACCTGCAGTAAACTGTTGATTACTGGTAATTATACCGCTTGTGAATCATAAAGAATCAGTTTTAGGTGTCAGCATTGATTGAAGAAAGTGGAGAATAAAATTATTGGTGGGAAAGGGCGACTGGCTATTAATTCAACTCTATTCAAAGCCTATGGCTTCACGGCATGTCCAGTAGAGCTGTTTTTCAGAAATAGAATATCTTCATTCACGATCGCAGCAGGTAATGTCGTAACAGCTACGCTTTCATCAAATTTGAATATGAAAATGCCAGTATCCATTATTTATTCTTGAAGAAATTCTTTTTTTGTAAAAGTACTCGGTTATACTTTTCCAATATTGGTTATTTGGACTAGGGAATAATATTCTGTTATTTCTGCTTTTAATACGGAAATTGATTCAATATTTAATGTAGGAATAGAGGAGTCATGTTATTTCTCTTTTTATGAAAATGAAATTGAATTTTTTCAATTAAAAAAAAATAGGGAAGGGAGGAAAAATGTAACGGTATTTTGCGTGTGCTTTACAGTAATATTTTTCCCTGGTTTCGCTAATCTATTACCTTCATCGCACTCAATAAAATTATAATTGATCCTTTTTTTACATTGGAAATTTAGATTACTTTTGAATTGAATATTAAAGTTTCTGTTTAAACATCGAAAAAAAAGATTGTTCAATGCGAACTTTCCGACATTCTAAAAGATCTCTAGATTGAACTAAAAAATAACCTTCCAGTTTTCCAAAGGGCAGAAGTGGGAGAGTGTCAAAAGGGCATATATACATGTTGATTATATGTATTATGTGCTTAAAAATGGGGGGATGGCTTATATAGGGGAGGTTTTATTGAATAGTGCTTTCATCAATGGGCTGAGTTTTGTATGAAAGGATCCAGCCATGGAGCAGGACCTGAAAGGGCCCTATATGGAGATCATATGAATTGTATACCTAAAAGCGGGGAGGTCTCAGAAGGAAAGATTTTGGCCCATCTTATGCTTAAATTCATCTAAACGTCAATACAATACCTTGACAGAGGTATTTTTTAATATGTTTAAATTTTACATAAATATTTCCCTGAGTGAGATCGTTTTATGAAGAGAAAATCAGAATATTTGAAATATCTGGGTTATACCAAGAAACTCAGGGCTTGAAATTTTTCAAGAGCAAAATATCTGGTGCCAGGCACACTTATACTTGTCAAAGACAAGGACAATATTCGGTGAAAAATGTGTGAAATTAAGTCATTCATTTTCAATTCGCGTGTCCACCGAGTTTCATAACTAAAACCTATCGCCCCTAATAATCATCCTCTCCCCCGATTAACCCTCGAAGTGGCTTCCCTCCTCCTCCTCCTCCCCCCACCCCTTCAAATCCGGATAAACTCACCAATCTTCGCCAAACTAGCAAAGAATATCCAGATGCCGATGACAAATGGTGTTTCCACTCTAGGAAATTCAACCTTGAACACCTCATACTGCCTGGGTGTCTTGACAGCAGTAGTAGGACTTCCTGGATCATCGCCCCCATTAGCGAGATTTCTGGATGCACCACCCGGAAAAGATCTGTCAACGGGTCCCATGGGTCCAAAATTTTTTCCAGGATAAGCATCACCAAGATTGCTGGGCAATCCCTGATTATCAGCGCTGGGTCCATGCATGGGCAGTTCATTGATAGCTGATGCTCCAGCGATACCATCGCCGGTTGATCTTCGTGTCTCATAGGTGCGTCCACAAACGGAAATAAACAAAGCCCCGATGAAAAACAGTGAAATCAAGGCGTTCCCATGAGATGCCATTATTTCACGTGGGGCAATCCCTGCGATTGCGTACAGGACTCGTGTCTCTCTGTCTCACTCTCCTTTCCTCACACATACATCCTCGGTATCATAGGTCTCGTGTAAACAAATAATACCTTATTGAATACTGATGTTATTCCCCAAATGTTCAGCAGCCGTCTCTTCGGTGTCGTCCTCCAGTGTCGAGGACACCGAATGACCGGACTGTTTGAGGAAACGACGATACAATTTTCTCGTCCCTCGTCGTCTCATCGTACAACTCGAAAACGACGCATACGTCGCTCTCACTCCTTTTTAGTCCACAAATTCACCTCAGTGCAATCTCTTACCTCAACCTTAGACGTTTTTTTTTATTATTCAAACTCGCCCTGACGACTAACGAGTATATTTTACGTTTTGTACACAGGCTTTTTCTTAAAAGAAAAACAGAACAAAAAAATAGAGTAAATAAAGAAATGGTGCCGACGGGTTGCGCGGCGCCACTGGCTGTTGTACACTTCTTCGACGTCGACACACTACCTCCAGCTGATCGTTGCCGAAAGAGCCCGCGCACGCGTGGATAATATTATATGCCAGAGGGACATGTTCGACCCTCGGTTTTCCGTCTCTGTGCTTCTTTCTCTTTTTTCGTTTCTCTTTTTCTCCACCACTCTGGAGTCTCTCTGGCACTACTGAGCT
This sequence comes from Diachasmimorpha longicaudata, assembly GCF_034640455.1. NCBI lineage: Eukaryota > Metazoa > Arthropoda > Insecta > Hymenoptera > Braconidae > Diachasmimorpha > Diachasmimorpha longicaudata. The sequence continues at coordinate 6,540,942 of NC_087229.1, read as the reverse complement.
TGTGCGCATGACGGTGCGGGACATGGGGCCTTTTTGCACGATTACATGAGCAATAATAAAGTGAGAGACATGATACTTGGTGCTGGGTAAATAGTATAATCAATTCGAATGACGGAATTCGTATCGGATTTCTGCGATTTTTTTTTTCAGGTGACAGGGCTGGCCGGATCTTGGGTTTTCTCCTTGCTGGGAGGGAGAAAACGGGGTTGCGGCTGCTAGGGGTACGTGGCGCTTCGGGGTGAAGTACCTCGGGATGGAATGGACAATAATGAAGTGGATGAGGGATTGCTTGAGAGGGGGGTCAATTTGTCTTGCGTTTACTACAATTTTTTTGCTTTCGTGAGCTGCGGCTGATCTGTTTCGGAGTTATCTACTTATGGGTTTTCTTACAGGTTGAGATGGTGAGGAAAATATTGGGGGGAATGTCATACTTGGAGTCGGATGAATAGGCTTATTACAGAATTAATTAATTGTCAATCTAAAGTGATAGTCAAATTAATTAATTTTAATTTTAATTTTTTTATTTGGTTGAATGGCTTAAGTGGATGAACTTTCGACCTTTCCCGTATGGTTACTCCACATTTTCCAGTATAAATGCTATCATACATAACAAAGGTATTTAACATTTACTCTTTTTTTCGTTATTTATTAATTTGTCCATAGCTTATTTATTGCGATGATCGGGCGCTCACGAGGAAAGCATTATTTATGGCAAAGTTGATCAATAAAGTTATTTCTTCATTATTACAATTTTTAAATTTATTTTTATAGAGATTTTTCAATAGTTTATGGAATTCATGGAAAGGGCCATATGCAGAGTAGAAATGGGATAGTCCATAATGGATATGGGAGACATTCTTTAAGGTGATTACAACGGTGTAATGAATTTATATCGGGTTATCTATTTATGAAGTGGATAGTGGAGCTGGGATGCACCTGTTTGGGATATGTGATACCATAGCCGGCAGCACTTCATGAAGGGATAAACCGTAATGAAGTCGATGACGTGATACTTCATGGGAGGTGGGGCAATTTGTCTTGAGATTTTGCGATTTTTCTTTCATCTGAGAAATTGGGGATGATCGATTCAGGAAGTCTTCACTTATCGAGGGCCTCAATACTAAGACCGAAGGGCTTCCTCAATTTTGTATTGAGAGTAATGAGAACATGTCATGGAATTTCATGTTGCCTGGATACCATTATTATCGGTTTCATTAATAACTTCGTCTGTCTGACATGCCGATTCATTTTATCCAAATGCTTGCAATTGATTTATTTATTTATTTCGTTGAAGAAAGTATATAACTGCAGAATTTTTAATTCTGTAATGATATCATGTGCAGTAGCATTAAATAGTTTAATAATGCATGAGGTCATTCAGAATAAATAAATGAATTCGTAATTTTTTTAACGAATAAAAGGCGAATTGTTTGACGTGGCTTCACTTGGCAAAAATGACTTTTGTCGTGGTTTCCGATGTCAAGGGATAACTTTTATCGAATTGCGTGAATTTCTGAAAGTTATCGGTGCTACACGGCAGCGAAGAGAATGGCGTATGAGTTTTAATCATATGTTATGTGCAAGAAAGTTAATAAATGTTGAAATTTCATTATTAAACGATACCCTAGGAGTGGCATCGAATAAAATTGGAAAATGTTGGGGAACATTGCAGCAGTGTAAATTCTCTTGTTACGTAATTTACATGCGGTGGCCTTGGTATGATTGACATTAATGAAACATTTTGAAAATTTAAGGGGAATGGCGAGTGGCGTTCGTCTCGTGCTTGTGATTTTTTTCGCGAAGTTAGGTCGTATCGAATCGGGGATTATCTAGTTAGGAAGGCCGCCTGTATTGAATACTGAGGCTTCTCTCATTCGTACATTGAGATGACAAGGGCAATTATGGAGAATGTAATCATTGTATTGCGAGGGGGTGGTATTGCCCCGGGGTCAGATGCCTTAAGCTCTTCTCTCACCCCGTGAACAGTAGAGAAAGTTTATTAACGTTCTCTTGTATTCGCCCACAACTTCCTTCGTGACTCATCTTTGATCTATTGATTTTGTATTTTTTCCTGCGGATTTAATAGATAAACGTGAATTTTTAGTGCCATAGGACACGAAATTTTTAATCAGTTGGAAATTGGAGAATATGTTCGCTTGAATTATCGTAATTTATTTGCATTTTTCTTGATATTATTGGAAGGTAATTTCGAGTTTTCACTGTTTTTTTTTAATTATTTATTTCGAGTGGAACTATCAACTGTTCGACGGCTTCGATTAATGTAGGGTAGAGAAGGAATAAATTCGGATAAATGTGTAAGAAAAAGAACTGCAAAATACTCCAGGATTATCGACTGCTCGAATTGGTATACCAGAGTTATGTCCGGTCGATTCGAGGATTATCTACTTATAGAGGGCGCTTGTATTGGATATTGAGGCTTCTTTTATTCTTGGAGTGAAACGACAGGTACAATTATGAAGCACAAGAGATCATACTACTATAATGTTACGGAGTCCAATGGCTTAATCTCACATTCTCTTCTCACGTGCAAAATTTGAAAAAAGTTGTTATTTTTCACTGTTTGGGTGTTTGTATGTTGAAACACATTCATACGTGATATACCTTTGTTCTCTACTTAATATCATTTTACTTTTTTCGGAAAATTTCATGAATGAGCAAATATGTAGTACATGGAGAGAAATTGTTCGATAAAAATTACGCGAAAGTTATGTAATTTCCGGGGGGAACAAAGGTCCGATAAAAATTATGGAGGGTCCAGTAAAAAGTACGGAGCGTTTAGAAAAAATTACGTAACTCGGTGTGTAGTATTTATGGCACGTTTTGCACTTTTTACCCGGCCCTCCGTAATTTTTATTAAACCTTTTCCCTCCGCGTAAATTACGTGAAATTTCTTTAAAATTTCTGGAGTTTCAGAAATAGCCAAAGACTTTCCCGACATTTCAAAAGAATATGCCACTAATTATTAATGTTCTAGCCTGGGAAATTTACACTTTGAGGGACGTTGAGTGGTTACGATTAATAGAATTTTTTTTCCACAATTGAAGAAAAAAATGTAATAATTATATCATAAAATAAATAAATTTGCAATTCATTCACACGAATGTGAAGGCGAAAGAAGTGCAGTATATTCTCAGGTTATCTTCTCTTGGAATTGATACGGCGCACTGTCATGCGGCTGTTTCGGACACGCGCGACCATGAAGAGAGCAGAATGGAGGAGATAGAAGAGAATACGAGAGATAGCCCTGGCCGATGTATCGGCAATCTAATGGCACCTGTGTCAATCATTTTAATATTGATTTTCGCTGTTTTTCGCCAACATAGAGATGGATTTTTCAGGGCGTTCGGAGTATCAAGCCTATCTGTCACACAATCAATTATCGAGGAGTAATTGCCAATTTCGGCACTGCGAAACAGGTGGGGTAGGATGAGGGGTGAAATTTCAACGGGAAAATGCGTTATTATGTAGTTGTAGGGCAGTGTATGCCGGAATAACTTTGACGAGTTTATGCAACTCCAAAGTGTTATTCAAAATTGAACGCGTGCATGTGTACCTGCGATTGTTGGCAGACTGATGGACTTTGGAGAGTCGATGGTTATTATGGATATTACGGAGTGTTTGTAATAAGTCAGGTTAAGTCGGATTATTCTCTCTCGCTTTTGGTGTTTGTTTAACGTCTATTTTGAGGGAGTTGAATTGAAACTTTGCCGAGAGATGTGTATTATGGTGTGGTGAATGAAAATTTGCATTTTCTATGGAACGGAGATTTTCGATATATTTACCAATTACTTTGGCTGACCGATTTTTTTTTTATTCTGATATTTTGTGATGAGCGGAGTCTTTTGACTTTTCTGGAAACTGGAATTATTCCGTCACTCAAATATTGAAGGGCATATTCCTTGCAGAGTTTTTTTCTCTCTCTGTACTTGTCCTTTGGATAATTTAATCTGAATGACATTGGTTAACCCTGACTTTTGACCCTAGATGATCTGTTACGAGACAAATATCTTGTTATTCAAACATTGAAAATGAAAAATTGATGATCTATTTCAGATACTTAGTAAACATGACTCTTCACCGTGATCTCTGCACAACGTTATATTATTCAACATTTTGCAATCAATTTATCATTCGAATAGAAATTAAACGGTTTATCATAAGAAAAATCGTAGAATCGTGAATAACATGGAATTGCTTTTTCTACGCTCTCTCGAATAAATGATTAACTAATAATCACTCTCACAAATGAAGAAATCCGAGCACTCCAAGCATTCATATTTTCCTCATTTCCCCACAAGAACCAAATATTCAATTCAACAAAATAATTTAATTCTCAATTGAATTCAAATACAGCTTATACCCCCGGTTTTATCTTTCAAATTACCCTCACCCCATTACCTAAAAAGTAAGCTCCCAGACTACCTCAAAAAACCACTCCATTCTCAATCAACCTCCAATAACCCCTCAATAATAATGACTTTTTCATTATCATCTAGATTTATACTTCGATCACTCACTGACCGGATTAACGTTATTCGGCATTTCCTTTGCGTGCTCGCAAAAGGCGTGTTACGCGTCTGTTTCCGTCGGATTTATTTCGACATTTCTCCCCTTCCCCTCCACTCCCCCGTCTCCCATCACCCTCGTATCTCTCTCCTTTGTTCCAAGCGAGGTAATTTAATAAAGTTCTAAACCCGTGGAATATTTACCCCTGTCTCCAGTCGTCCTGTCGACTCACTTCATTTTCCTTCCCTCTTTTATTCACGAGAAATTGTATAATAAGTGAGGTAACGAGAGGTGAGATTCGTTAGTCGAGACTAAAGTACAAATCCAATTAGTATCGGTGTTGCACGGAATGTATCGCTGAGAGTGTTGCTCCATGGAATAACTTTCGGATTCATTAATTCAAATGTCGATAGAGTTTCAATGTGAAATGTCGAATTCGTAGAGTGTACGGATATGTTTCAATTCCGTTCGATTCAACTCTCTCTCTCTCTCTCTCTCCCTCATCCCTTCTCTCGTCCTGCCGCCCCCTCCGCGCCCTTTCACCAGCAATTTCTCTTCTTGGTACAACCCCATCCTCCTCGTACCTCCCCCAGGGCTCTCTATCACTCTGTTTGTTGCAACTCCGATTTCGTATATCCGTGACAATGTTGTTTTGGACTGTTTTCGAAAAGTTATCGCTAAATTTCGCGTGTGGTGCGCGTCCCGGGGTTTCTACCCCCTCGTCCCGGATGTCGGAGTTTCGATAACTCGTTTCATGGCAGAAAGATCCACATGAGAAATGCATGGATGGAAAATTTTCGGTCTGTTACTTGGGGGCCTTTTAAGTGATGGAGGAGATGGATATTTCTAGGCGACCTCGGGAGGGGAGGGGGGAAGTTTTCATTTTGGAGAAATGTGTCAGTGATTTGCGGGATTTTATCGGTAATTGACGGGAGACTGACATTTGGCGGAATAACCATTAAATTTATTAATAGTAGTATAATTATTATTAGGCTCTCATAATATAGATATGTTTATTCACCGCCACACTCAATGCGAAAATAAATTCACCGAAAATCAATCCGGTGAATATGAGGAAATTATTCGAAAGTAATCGACTAAAATCATGCGGTAAATCATGGGTATAGTTCATCGTTTGTATAGCAAAATCATCGAGTCAGTTATCACTTGTATAATAAATTGTCCATGCTATTTAGTCAGATCAACGGGAAATTCATCAGTGAGTTGGTGGTTATTATCAGTGAATTATCGAGTACAATTATCGACGGTGAAATTCAACTGGTACATGAACAGTCAGTTTATTTATCTTGTGCAAGCCATCTGAATTATTGTAAATAAACGAACTTTGCTCAGACCCAATTCACCTTGCATTTGTATGATAAATAAATGGAATTTATGCATACTCCCTCTTCGATTACCGCACTGGGAGGCAATGATAATTCACTACATTTTATGCACTTGCAATTACCTTGTTGAGCCATACTAAGTCAAGGATTTGCGAATTAACGTGAATTTTCAAAAAGCACGTAGAGTTTTTCATGCCAATGGAAAACCCAGAAAATTTTGATGAATGTATTTTTTAATTATCCTCACATTTTTAAATTTTCCTGAATAGAATAATTTTCATTGAGAATATCATTTTTAATTAAAATTTCGCTAATGGAAATATGTCATCACATTGAATTTTGTAATGACGAAGCCCTCAAAACACCTCTGAAAGCCAATAGGAACTATAAACTGCATGAATAGCACTCACATAAAAATTCCCCATTTTATATGGATTTGCAATAAAATCATAAAATTGCTCGTGAAAACGAATAGAAATCCGCTAACTTAAATGAATATATTCTCCCGGTTTCTTCAGCTCCTAATCCGCCCTCTCCCCTCCTAAAAATCACTCAGATCGCTGGAAATTAGTGGCAAAGCCTTTGGATTTCCCACTATAAATCCCCCATAACCAGAAATAAATATCTCTAAATGGATCTCACGTTGCGGAAAATCCGTACGTCCCTGAAAATCAAAACCGTTTCCCGAGAATCAGTGACACATTTCTAAAAATCCCCCTTGATTTCTCCGTACACCCCTTCCCTCCCGTAAACCCCCACTTAATCATGCGTCTCGACGCGCGTCCGAGGATCGGCTCACCCCAAATACAAATGTTTTCCCGTTCCACCCCACATCCCACCCCCCATCGCCCGCCGCAAAACCGAGTAAGAACCACGCGTCGGTCAATTTTTCGCCGACCGTCGGCTGCTGCTCGCGATCTCCCCCATCGATCACCTATCCCCCCTCCCCCAACATCCGGTCAGAAGACGTAAAACCCACCTTCAACTTGTAAATCCACCCCTTCTTCCATTCCACCTCATAACTCAGACTCCAACGCAACTCGCGACACTCCCGAAAAATATATTCATCATTCATTAGCTCTCGGTTCTATTTTCCTCCAATTTTTCTCTCTCTCTCTCTCTCTCTCCACAATTCCCGTAACTTCCCCTATCTGAATAAAAAATTCAGTGTCCCCGAAGTCACGTCTCAATTAAAACGGAATAGAGTTATCAAGTTGCATGGAGAGCGGATGAAAACGACGGTGGAGCGAGGGTAGGGACGAGGGGGTTGTCGTGATAACAGAGACAAGCGTACGGAGACAGAAGGATGTAGTCCACACGTTGGATTGAATTCGCTTCTCCAACGAGTGAGAGTCATCCCCCTTTTCCACCCCCAAAGGAGACGAAGTACCAAGAGAAGGTAGTTTTGACGTTATTTTCATATCGAGGCATTACACTACACAGGTTACCCTTTCCGCAGATGTCCCACTCCCACCCTTCAGGTTCATATTTGCTTGGCGCTTGCGCGAATGCCGACGCGCGTTCTACCCAGTGGAAGTGAAATTGATTCTGCGCGAAGACCGGGGAAAAGCCGGATTCATCGAACGTATACTAGCGCGACGACTACAACGACGACAGACGAGAGAGCGAGAGGTCTAAACACGAGGGAGAAGAGTCCATCGACGATAGTGGTACCCGCGGAAGGGGCTGGGGGTGGTGGAGGATAGCAGTTGAATACTGGTGGGGCAGGAAGAGGGGAAGGGGGGGGGGCGGGGGGTTGGATGGAGCTGGGGGAAGGGAAGGTATCAAGCAGCATTCGGGTCCTTGTGCTCTTGGTATTACGTAAGGGGATGTTGCCGCGCGAGGATCACTCAGTGATGCCATAGACCTCGAGGCGGGTTTGTCCGGCGAGCCGGGTCTGACGATATTACTCAAGCGTCTAGTCATGCGAGACGGTGTGCTTTATGTATTGAGACTGATACGTGGTGCAGGGAGGGACTATCATCCGTGAGGATTAAATCTGTATTTATCTGTCTGGTGTTTTGTGGGGAATTGTGACGGGTTTTTATTGAGACAACGAGAAGTAAACACAGATGGAACTGCGACTCGTGCTACTTGCACACATCGTCGGTGAGTGAATCTCGAGTTTTATGCGTTTTCACCCGGCTTTCCAGGGTTTTTCCTCCTTTTTTACTTTTTTCTTTTCGGGGGCGCGGGACTCAGGACTCTGGGGATTTCACAGGGGATGTGGGGGGCAATTAACCTTGCAGGGGAACGGTGGTGGGTTTTTTTTTTTTTTTGGCACTTGGGGATGGTGTATCGTTCGGTGAATGAAGTCATTGATTTTTATTATTTCGTTAAATCAGGGGGAGAGAGGAAAAAATCACGGCAACAACGATAAAGTGCCCCACGATACAGCGGTCGTGCGTGCCGGCGCTTTCGTGATTCCCCAACGGTTCATGTGGACTGACTTGTGTGTATACATAGGCCTCCGGGTATTGTATGTATTGAACAAGTCCCAGTGAAAGTGACACTTGCAATTGTGGGTGAATCGTTCAATCAATTTGTAGGGAAATTCAAGGAGGCGGAGGCTGAGGGTATTTCGTGGGAGATATTTGATCTTCGTGGTGGTAAATGCCAGGTGGGGATGAGGGGGATTTAACGGGATATGGGGGCTTGGACTATTAGGCTTGAGTTTTTTCGAATCTCTAAGGACGAGTTTAACAGCGGGAAGATTACTTATCCCGGGTCTCGATCGAAAATTCAAGGGAATCCGAAAATTTCTCCCGTGAGAGCAAACCCGAAAAGCCGCAATCTCCGCAACTACTTTCGTCGCTCTCAGTCTCGCATTTTTCTCACAGCTTTTTGGGTTGGCTTTATGGGAGATATTGAGAGTGCACTCAGCGGGGGAGGGGGTATTTTTTATTGGTTTTATTTTAGTTGTAAACGAGCAAGAATGTGTTTCAAGTACTGGGTATTTTTTATTCCCGAATTTTTGAACGAAATTACGCAGGGGGTGGAGTGAAAAAAAATTGGAGAATTTTTTGGGAGTATCGCATTTACATTTTACTATATGTCAGCCTCTTTGGAGTCTTTTTTAGTGATAAATAATAGCGCTCGCGTTGAAAATGATGAATCGTTTGTTATGGAGTGTTAGAGAAAACGAAAATGTGAATAATTGGAAAGGGGCTTGCGTTGATTAACTATTTATCCGGATTTTTGACTGAAAAAATGATACGATTATTGTGACAACAGGTGGATATTTTTAATTCTTAAATTTGGTATCTACGATTGTTTTAAAGAAATTTTAAATAATTTGCGTTTGTCGTGTACCACATCGTTTTTTTCCGGAGTAAATGAAGAGACTGGCTTCGAAAATGATCAATTATCTTTTATGATGAATAACCTTGTTCACGTTTAATGAGGAAAATGGAGTTTCTATCTTTGCTGAGAACGCAGATGTTGAGAATCAGCAATTTTATGGAAGTAACTACATTAAGTAACATTTTTCCAGTGTTTTCATGAAAAGGGACAAACGAGTGTTATAACAACAGTTGGGTCTTTTCTATTGCTGAATTTTCTAGCTAGAATACTGTAGAACTGTTTGAACAATCCAGTCTGAATCGGGGATATCATTTGAATGGCTCATGAATAAATAATGGCACCAGTTTTTCAAATGGTCAATCATTTTTTATGATGTAACTTTTTTGGATTCAATGGGAAAAAATAGGATTTTAATCTTTGTTGGAAACGAAAACATTCGAATTTTCGCCGAAACGACTGGGCTGTAAAAAAGGTAAACGATTACTGAACTTTTAATAGCGGTTGAATATTTTTCATTCCTGAATTTTCGAAGTATAATCGTGCAAGAGAATGATAAAAATGATACGTAATTAACATCATCAAAATTATATTCTCGAGTATATGACTTTTACTCGGAATTCCCGAGAGAATGAATACCTGCATCGCAATGATCAATATTTTTTATTAATCACGAATTGGGTTTTCGATTTAATGTAAAAAAGTGAGGTGGCATTTTTTTTAGAAGGAAACGTCGAAAATTAAAGTTCAGTGAATCATCAGAGTTGAAGAAAAACTTTCCCATATTTTCTTCCAGAAAAAAGGAGAACTATTTACGAGAAAAAATTGAAAGAATCCATCTTCAATCAGCCACTTATTTTATAGGGCATGTGAAGTTCTTCTCGGCGATGCATCTCGCGAATAAATAATGACACTTGTTTTGAAAATAATCAATCAATTTTTATGAGGTGTAATTTTTTTTTTAGATGGAAAGAGGAAAAATGGGCTTTTAAATTTTATTGACGAGGAGAATATTCGAAATTGTAGATTTTCACCGAAACGACCGGGTTATAAAACGGTGAAACGATTACTAAAATACTCATATTCTTAGCACCGGTTGGCCCTTTTTAATCCTTGAATTTTTGAACCGGCATCTTGCGTGAGAATCTCGAAAAAATTATACTTAATCAATATCATCAAAAATACGATCGCCACCATATGAGTTTTTTCACAGTTTCTTGCTCATGAATAAATAATGGGAGTTCACTTTGGAAATGATCGATCATTTTTTTATGAAGCGTAAATTTTTTTTACACGTAATGAGAAAAAATGGGATTTTAATTTAGGTTAGAAACGGTAATGTCGGGAATCGTGGATTTTCACGAAAAAGGGAAAATTAACAATTGATTGATGCCGGGGGATTTCTAGAGGGTTCATTAACAATTCGTCTCCATTTTTCTGTGGTAATACTAAAACTTTTATTTGAGTAACTCCATTTTCAATGGATGGATTCTGCTTTTAGACTTCTCATTTTCGAGCTAAATCGTACGAGAATAATTCATTTTTAATTAGTACCACAGAAATAATATTGTTAATGCTTTTGATCACTTTCTTTTTAAAAACAGATAGGAAAATTGGTATCGGGAATTTTCACGTATATTCAGTATTTTGTCCTATAAATAAATAATTAATTTATAGATACTCAAAAACGGTTAATTTATTCATCGATAATGGGGAAGAAATGAGATTTTAATTCGTATTCTTGACGGGAAAATTAACTTTATGGATTTTCGTTCGAAACGTACACTTACCGCCCGCATTTTCCTGTCTCTTCAACTACTGAACAGGTTATTAAATTGCAAAAAAAAACAATTCCGAGGCCAATCTAGTTTTATGACAATTCCTTGTATCCTCTGATAATATCCAAACTCCCACAATTATGATCGATTTAATTATCACCGTAATTACCTGAAAGTGGAAAATATCCCCTGCTTTTTTACATTCAATTTACACGCAGAGGAGTACTTTAGAGAGATTTTACCGCTAACACAGGAAACAGAAGCGAAGTGATGGCCAAGAAAATAATAAAATGCTGACAGAGAAAATTCTGTTAGAAGAAACGCAAATGGTTGCTCATTTTTCCGTAGAAATTCCCTAGAAATGCCAAGAAATAGCACCTCAAAAGCATTTGAATTTGTCATGACTAATGATTTTCCCCGGTGTTCACAGCATAATTTTACTACTCGGAAAAAAATGTTCAGAAAAATCTACGAAACGCACCGAAAAAAGTCCATCCCACTTCCGTAAAATACTCCTCAACCAAATTTCACTCAAAAATTACGAACAGACAATTTTCATTAAATATTCCCCCCCACGCGAGCGAACCCTTCCAACCCCCGATTCCCCACCACGTTTTCTCAAGAAAAAAAATGACTCGGTATCAACTTGAAAAAAAAAATCACGACTGCGAATCTAATCGAGTGCCCTGTCAAATCTCCTCAATGCTGACTAATGTTCAAACCCAAAAATCTCCAGTGTTATCTAAAAGAGGCCCTCGAGGTATTAAAAATACGAACAAATAATATTGGCCGGGGGATTTCTAGAGGGGTAAAAAATCTTGAGCAAACTGAGACGTGAAAGATGGTACATAAGAAGAGATTGAAGTGATTGTTATTATTAGAATTCCTAATGGTGTCGATTCATCGATCCATCTTTCATACCGAGGATGATGCCAATTCGTGATTGGATGCTCGATGCCAACAGGGCAGAGGGGATTATTCAAGCTTCAATGAACAGTGCGTATATAGCAATCCCCTTGCATTTCTCCTACGGGATAGGGAGAAGGCATGAATAGTAGACGGAATTAGGATAGACGGAGAATGAAAAGAATTGTAGGTAGAAAGCAGATTCGCCCGTTAAAAAAAAAGAGGAAGGAACGAACAGGGCTATGAAAGAGGAGGCAAAAAATCATAAAAAAGATACACGCGAGGCGTTTCGCTTTAATTTTGCCTGATTAAATTTCCCCATCTCACCCCTCCATACCTCTTCTCCCTCTTCCCTTTACCTCACTGCCCACGTCTCCCACCCAAGTTTGAATAAAAATTATATTTGTATGTGTGCGCGGGTGTGTGTGTGCCCGGCTTTCAGGGAAAACTTGGCTAAGTACATTATCAATTATATAAGCCCATATCAAAACTGTATTTTCATGTTAAATTACGAAAGGTGGGATTTCGATCAAAAGGATAACACCGAAAATGGCCTGAAAATAAATTGGCGACTCGTGTTTTATCGCGATGTTGAAATAATTCATGGATAACCGAATAACAAACTTTTGCCATGTTCATTTGATATTTAAACACTGCCATTACACAGGCATGAATAAATGAGGGGAAAGGGCAGAGGGCGGTTATTAAAATGTAAGGTTTACCCGTATGTGTCAATTCCCATCTGCCCCCACTCGCTGCGGGAATTTATTGAATAATTAATCACAAACCACGTCAATTTGGCCCCAGAAGTCTCGATGAATCGCTGGAAAATTTTCATGAGGCGAGAGATTTTTTAAATATGTCCAGAATAATAATCAATTTTAAGAAAGTCAATAAATTTATTCAAAAGGAACGGAATGATGTTTTCATTGAAACTAATTATTTTAACTTATCGTATCGCGAATATCCAATGAATTATTTTACGTCACCCCGTGCAGTAAACCGCTAATTACGAATGCTGCCTATTTTTTGATAACACCGAATAATACATTACGCAACAAATGCGGTAAAGATTTTTTTTACGAGTTCGAGCGTTGGAAAAGGAGCCACAAGCGGGCTTTATAATTACACGAGTCAGAGATCCCATGCTGCATGTGTTCCATGTAGAATATTACATTACAACGTGCGTAAAAAGCGAGTAACGCACGACACGAAAAAATACCGAATAAAAGCTTTAATTTCATTGAAATTAATCATTTTTGTGAGCGACATTAGCAGCGTTCTGTGCATTTTCATTTCACGGAGAAATAATGAAATTTGGTGGGGTAACAACCCATCAATTTGTGTTTGGTCTCGAAAAAACTTTTTAGATTTTGAACATTAAATGAGAAAAAAGTGGAATTTTCATCTTCATTCACAATGGAAATGTCCGAAATTATTATAGATTTTTGCACGAAATAATTGAACCTACAGTTGAATTGTGAGAAAAAATCCAACATCGATGACGACCAGTTTAGCATACAAAATCAGTCGCCAATTATAAATTTATTAATTCTCTTACATTCAATGGAAACCAGGAAGGAACTAAAATAAGTTATAAGGTCGACGCGTACGTGTCAATTCCCATCCACCCACAGCCATACCCAGATTCTCCGAATAATTAATAACAAACCGCGTCAATTGGCCCCACCCCCTCCCTCCCAATTGCTGGACGAACCGCCGTGAATTTTTATCGCAATACATCCGACTTTTGGGAAACATTTTTATTACCATTTGTCAATTCTCTTATCGCCCCTTCAGATATTGAATAATCCGGCTGATTCGAGAGAATCGTTTGGAGTATACGAAAAAAAAAATCCCACCCACACAACTTCACCCTTAGAAGATAAAATAATTCAAGGGGAGATGGAAATATTGTAACAAAAATGTTACGAAAACACGGAAAAAATAAAGGAGCGCAAGAACGAGGGGATAAGGGGGTGAAAGGAACAAGTAGAGAATTCGCTTTTTCGTTTTCCCAGTGGTACGTAATAAGGGGAGGTAGAACGCACAATCTCGCTCGGTAAAATTCCCGTGAGATAGCCGTGCCCGACGAGAATGAAGGCAGACGCGTTCTCGTCCTGAGCAAATCTCTGTAGACTCTCAACGGATATACGTCTACAATTGCAATGAAGCGAGTGTGATAAAAAAAGAAGAGGCGCGGGAAGAGAAAACAAAAGAGAGGAAAAAGATTAAAGAAGGTGAAGGGGAAATGAAGAAAAAAAAATAGAGAGGGATAGGGAGAGGGAAAAGAGGGACTCGAAGGAGAGTAAAACCCGTTAAAAAAGCAATCGTTTTTCTCTTGCCTTTAATACGAAAGAGCCGTTGGTTGATATCTTATTCAAAGGAACATTTGGTTGGTTTTTCTCCTATTCACAGGGATCTGCTCGGGGCTTAAGGAGGTGCGCATGCAGACACCGACAGCTGTTGAGAAGGGCAACTCGGCGGTGTTAAATTGCTGGTATGACTTGGAAGGCTCTAGTCTGTACACGGTCAAGTGGTACAAGAGTGGAAGAGAGTTTTATCGTTATACGCCAAACGAGTCACCGCCTGCCAAGACATTTCCCATTGGAAATCTTAAAGTCAATGTGAGTCACTAAAACGACCCTGTTTTTTTACAATTTCTTTTTCTGTGTTGGTACATCACTATTGTTTGTTTCGGTGAGTGCTGCAGAGTAGAGGGGGAAGGGAGGGAGATTGCTTCGTTCGGTTGTATTCCGATATTTTTTATTTATTGGTAAATAAAAATGAAAGTTACGAGGAGTGTGGAGGAACGACTGATGTAGGAATTGAATGAAAATATTTGAAATTCACTTTGTTAATGTTTTTTTGACGGAGAGAAAAATTCTCGTGGCCGTGGGAATTTCTTCATTATAAGAAATTAGACTTTGCATTAGATCCTAGCAAAGGGTGGAACAAAAAATTGAAGTGTTGAATCGATAGTGAACGAGATTACGATTTTGTTGCAATTTTTTTTATCTAAAAAATATTCTAAATGTCACGCTGGCTATGTTGTCATAGGTGTGAAAAGCGATTGAGTATTTATATTGAAGGGTGGGTAAAATTTCCTCATGGTAGATTCACCGTGTATTCAAGAAAACATCCCGAAGAATTAAAAAATTACAATAACTCGCATAGGATTTTTAACTTGACGTACGACTGCAATTTTTGTATGTGCTCTTATTAATTTTAATGCGAATAGGAGAAAAATTTATTTCAAGAAGTAAAAATGTCGTTTCACTATATGATACCATTCGTATTGTAATTTTTACTCGTTTAACAGGGTATTTTTCATCCATGCTTTCCTTCGTGCACAATCAACGACCTAAATTCACAGAAATAGTTTATTCAAATCCGATTAACTTCATGTGAATGGTAAACTGAATTCAGCTTGTAATAATCCCTTAGTTGGATCGAACAAGTCGTTCATCTGATTCTGACACAGCGTTCATTCCAAACAAATGAATTAGCTCATTGACTTATAGGTACCATCCTATTGAAGTGCAATACACGCTTATCAATTTTCGATAAACCTATCGTTGTGGTGAACAAATATTTCCTGTGTAAAAACTTTTATTCCGCTACACTGAGGGAAGAGTCGGACAAATTTGACTGTACAACAGGTAATAGGGAAACAAAATGTACTGAAACAGTACTGATAATTGTATCGTACCAATGGACTGTTATATACTGAGAAAAAAAAATATATCTGTCAAATATTTATTTACTTGAGGAAAGTATTCGATTGTTTAAATTCATATTTCTTCGATTGAGTCATGTCCAGGGGAATGTTAATCAGGTTTCAATTATGGAATCCTATCAATGATGCTGAGATAATGTTTAGGTAATGAACAAAATCTTAATATTTGATGTTTAGAAATAAATAAAAATGTTCCTGAAGGGAACTCTCCCGAAGGGACCGAAATAGTGAGCCTTATTCAGTTCCCTATCCATTCGTCATTTGGATACGGAAATTTGATTGTTAAATTTAGCTGATGATTGCAGAGGGCATTAACTCTATGGCTAATTATTTATAAATGAAATAATAGGCAGATGACGAATACAATTTTCAATCCCTCCTGACATTAGCCAACACTTTGCCGCTATCATTTATTCGCTCTTTACATACCATATTTTTTTTACTACTCACGTTTTCTATTTCGAACGAAAAAAAAAATATCGCTCCATCATCGAATTCACACCCTCTATTTTTCATAGCCTGAAATATCAGATGGTTATATCCATATTTATTCACAACTGAAGCCTTCAAAAACATTTGACAGAAAAATTCAATAATCCTTTAGTAACAACAAATGGGGAATCATTCAAGTTCATCAAAGAATATGTGCGACACAGTCATCCGCTGTAGAAATATAACTGTCATAATTAAAACTTAACCCAATTCGCCTGAAGATGCATCTCCCATATAAATACATATCTCCCAAAAATGAATTCCCCCCATATCCGTTACACGATTATTTGACTTGAGCAGTTCCTCAAATCAAATACCTGAATTAATTAATTGAATATTACTCTGCGAATATCAAATTTGACCCATATTGACAATCGTCGATACTTTGCATTCATTACTTACTCACTCATTACCCTCGAGATTATTTTTCATGTTTTCTATTTTGAAGCAAATAAAAATATCGTTCCATCATCGAATCCACCCTCTCTGCTCTCCATCCCCCCCCCCAAAAATATAAGATAGTCATCCCCGTATTTATTTACAACAAAAACCTCCAGAAATGTTTGACTAAAAAATTCAATAATCCCTCAGTAATAACAAATTTGGTGACAGTTTAAAAGCCATCAGAAAAATATTTCCCTGTCACGTGTCGCCCCATTGTTTCCCCGGCTTCCACCCTCTCGATAAAGAGGGGTTGTTGGTTTGCGTGACGACGCATCGGAGGAACGTAAAAGGGGCGGATTGTGTCGCGCGAGACGTCCGATTCGTCTCGTAGATATCGTTTGAGCCCAAGGTACACTGACCGAACGACATCCAAGTCGTCTACCACCCACTCTATCATGTTACACGTACTTTATTATTTTCACCGAGTCATTTTTTTTTTTCAACTCTCCCTTCTTTATTTTGAAGCTTGGAGAGAGTAATGCGACACAAGTCAGCCTGATGGACCTGGACTTTGATGCTGCTGGCGATTACAGTTGCGAAGTATCGGAGGATGCACCCTCATTTCACACGGCCATTGTATACAGGACAATGAATGTTGTCGGTAAGTTAATAAAATTCTTGTATAATTTCCTCGAGCTCTCTGGGAGCACTCTAAATTGATTCTCAACTTGTGGGTCGAGACGATAACGATCTCTAAAGTGAAAATAAAAGAAACAAAATTTTCTTTCTTCGGAGAGAATTGGAAAGGGGAACAGGGAATGTTTCAGAGGTTGAGGGTGAGGACGCAGCGAAAAATTGTGATTTCCATCAAGATTTCAGGGGAATTTGCAATTTGATGAGTGTGTGAATGAAACAAAAGTTTGTTTTATTTTTCAACACAAATTACGATATAAAAATTCATGTTCTTATCACATTGAGAGCAATTTTCATCTTGTTCAGACGTTTTCCAGTGTTTGAAAAATGTTTGAGAGAAAGAATATCCATAAAAAGTGGGTGAATTTGAGACATTGGTTCTCGCAATATTTCCCATGCAATTTCCCCTACTTTAATGATTAAAAATCCATCACAATTCACTCAAATCCAGATCACCCTGAATTATACGTTCAATCAATCATTGACGTTAGCCAGTGCAATCACTGTCGTTAGTAACCCCATAACATCATCATAAATTCCCTTCCCCTTAAACCGCTTTAAATTGATTCTGAACTTACAGGTTAAGATGGTAAAGATCCTCAAAGTAAAACCCAAGAAGCAGGTACAAGTTTTTTTTATCAAAGAAAAACTAGTGGTGAAAAAAAAAACAGCTTAAACTACCCAGGGATGAGTAAAAAGGATAAGAATGGGGGAGTGGGAACGAATGAAAACAAGGAGCATCTGGTGGTGGTGTAATTAATGAACAAAATGCACCTAGGCACTGGCTAATTAATGAACGAAAGCCTCAGTACTACGTTGCACAGGTTCCTGGAGTCGTAATTAATGAACGGGAAAATGTTATTATGCGGGATTTTCGAAAAGAGGTGAAGGGGGGGAGTGAAGAGGTGGTGTCGAGGGGTTGGAGGGGTAGTTGGTGGGTTATAGCATAAAGCGACGGGTGTATCCCAACCATACACCGCAACTATCCACCACCGCCGTCACTTGCCCACTAACGCTTTTGCGTTTTAGTTAATGCCGGTGAAACGGAGATTGATGAGTATATACAGTTACCCCTCACCTCCTCCCCCATCCACCCCCTTCCCCTATCGTACCACCACCCACCGCCCAGCCACCCCGTCAGTATATGTGATTAGCTTTTGTGGCGGTTGGGTTTATCGTCGATCCCAGTGGAGGGGTTGTTTATAATTGAGCTGGCTGTTGTCGTGATGCTAATAACAATATTTTATTCATATTTAATGATTTTGGAGTTGAAAAATCTGATTTGACGCAGAATTACCGAGCCAGAGGCCGGCGATACAGGGACTCAAGAGGAAGTATAGGATCGATGATACGTTGAGATTAAATTGTACATCGAGTAAGAGCAGACCAGCGGCTAATCTCACGTGGTATGTCAACGATCGACAGGTGAGCTATTTTCGGGGATCGAAGGAGAGTAGGGGGGATATGTGTTATGGAGTCTGTGAGGGAGAGGGAGGATCGGAGTGATGGGTTTTATTGATGTCGTGGGGTACCGATAAACCCTCTGGGGACCATGGGAAATTAGGAAATTGGGAGATTCGGAGATTATCTGCATTCGGTGAAATTGTTGATGAAATTTCCGGTTCACTTCTTGGAATATTTTATGGAGGAATGGTTTCAATGGGTTTCAGTGGATTTCGATATTGAAAATTCATATTTTGGTGGGGTGGGAATTTGAATGGATGATTTAGGGGATTTTCAGTAAATTAGTGTTGTGATGGGAAATTATGTGGATCAAAAGCTGGGGTTTTGGGTGTCAATTTTGTTGGTAAATTCAGTAATTGTATCCAAATGAAGTTCCATTTCACATTATTTTTATAACATACTGCTTCTACTGTAGATTATGAAATTCACGATTTTATTTCAATGCAATTCATAACTTTTTCAACCAATTTTTAATATTCAGTCGGCATTTGGTAAAGCTGTTGAGGGAATTTTCGGTTCACCATTATTTTCAAGGGATTTTTATATGGAAAGCTCACAATTTAATGGACCGATCAATAGAACGCAGATAGGCAAATCAATATCTTTTCAATTGATCCGTGAGAGTTAATAGAAATCGGGAAAAATTCATTCGTGGATTTACCAATTTTCAGTTCACCGCTCTTTTAATTCGTTATTTTATAATTGCTCCTCCTGTTGAATCGAATGCAATGTAAAATTCTTTTCATATTTAGTACAGTAGTATTGAAATGAACGGCCCATTGTGCACCATTTCTATAACATCAAAGTTGTATAATTGAAAATATTTTCATTTTTGATTATGTATGTTTTTTTAATATTCTCCATCAGAATTAATCTGCTGATATTTCAAGTGAAATTAACGATTTTCGTAGCCCATAAATTCTGAAATTTTTTACGTTGATAGTACATAAGCTGTTACCTTGACACAATTAATTTTTAATTCAACGTTTAATTAAGCCTCAACCTTTCCCCCTCCAAAGGTTCAGCTTCTACGAACACCCGTCAATAAAAATAAAAAGAAAAAAATAAGAAATTTTCCTCCTTAAAGTGTGAAATACTTTTTCTCGGTGAAGGTAAACTCAAGTGAAATTGCCACCCAAACCGTTGAATAATTTAAATGCCCAGTTACTTGTGGTCAGTCCTCTCCTCATGTAAAATCGAATACTCCAACAATACATCATTAAAATAATTACCGGAGTAGATAAATGGACAAATATTTTCTCGAACAGCAATTTTCGTTATGCAAATTGAGGATGAGAGAGAATTTTAAGTACCTCGGTGGTGAACTAATTGATTCATGAGGGATTTTCATTCCAGCCCCTTGGGTCACACGTACGCATGTACAATCCATCGGACACAAATGACGCTGACTGGGAGACAGCCAGAGTTGGATTACAATTTTTAGTAAATCACGAGCACTTTGCCGCTGGCAAACTCAAGATACGTTGCAGTGCATCAATCTACGACATTTACTGGCAGAGTATAGAGGTTAGCACTGAGGAGGACAGACCAAGGGTTATACAGCTGGAACCAGCGGCAACGATCGTTGGCGTCAATTACCTTCAACCACCCCCCAACTTTCAGACTGGCCAACGTAAGCCCGACGGGCATCTCGACGTCAAAGGTAATTTAACCCACAGCTCTCTGTCTCCATGTGACCATTTTTTTTTTTATCCAACTTTTTCAACCCTTTTTCATCTCTTTATCCCCTTTGCGAGACTCCATCCACGTCCCACGGCTCTTCCGGCGATCGATTTCAGAAATAAACGAATTCAGTTCTTTTCGGGAGATGTAAAATTGGCGAGACAAGAATATTATTCGACAGCCGGGGACAATCGGAGGCTGCGCCAGGGGTCATTGCTCGAGCGGGTGAATTTCGGGGTTAATTGACCAGAAGACGAGTTATAAAAGTTTTTGGATGAAATTCATGTATTTAATGTAATGACTTTTCTGAATATAACTGGTGAGCTCAATCGATTGACACAATCGAAACGAGTATATTTATTTGAATCATTAATTCGTAGCTTTTATTAGGTTTGAGCCCCAATGAAGAATTAATGTATGATAAATTATTTTTTAATCGCCAAGACAATTATGCCACTTCATTATAACATTGTTTCCCTGTTATAATGAAGTTTTTATTCGCCCATTTTTTTAATGCATTTGTAAAGACTAGTCAGGTATTTCCATCATTTTTTTTACTGAAATCATTGGACGGACGGAGGGATCTGAGGGCCATGAATTTATTATTCATTCATATTCATGCATTGCTAAATATCCATATACTATATTTGGTGAAATATGTTCGCTCATTCCGAATGGTTACGCATTTGCACTCCAGTGAAGGGGTTTATCTGTGATGATAAATGAATTCTTTCGGCCGGCCCATAATTATATCATTTCATTCTGTCATTATTTAATTTTGATAATGAAATTCTCACTTTGATTAAATAAGCCGAATTGAGCCGTCCCAATTTATTAAAAAAACCCTTTCCTATTTTTTTCAAATTACAGACCTCGACTCATCTTCCGCCGGACCGAGACTACTGGGCTCCCTAAAACTTCTGGGACCCCTTCTGATTCTCCGACTGGCCACCATCTAACGATCACAATAAACTCATTCAGCCGATGAATAAAAAAAACCAACTTCTGTATCATATGCGTGCTTTGCAGCTCTTTATATAAATCGACGTGCTTGTAAAAACCAACTCTCATTATTCTCAGTCCGTCAATTCCCATCATCCCTGAAAGATTAACCAAACCCGCAGCAGTACCATTAATTGTTCCAGAGGAGAAAAAAAAACACCCACTGGCTGCTGTATGGGCAGCCAAACAGCCGTTGATAGATCGATTTTCTCCACTGACACCGCTCGTCATTGGGTTTTAGTTTTGGGTGTCAGTTCATTGCCTCAAATGCCCCCTTCCACCTCCTCTGGAGACTGAAAAATTTGTCATGGGGATAGACCGGGAGGTTTACGCACCGTCGAGCACTCGTGGACGTTGTTACGCCGAGACAACGACGGAAAATCGATATTTCAATTCAACCTGAGTAGATACGGGGATTTTCTCGATGAAATTTTGAACGTCCCTATCGCTTTTCTCTATTTTTTTTTCCCTCGTGTCAATTCCTTTCTCTTCCACGTGATCTTTTTCATCCGATATTTTATCTCGGTGTTTTTTTTTTTGTTTGAACGGTCTTTTAGGCAACAGCACGTTTATATTTGCAGATATTTACATGGAAAAGAGGTGATTAAGAAAATTAATTTTTTTACCCAGAATTTTTTTGATAAAATTTTGAAGACTACGATGCTAAATTTATAATGTTTTACAACTGTGGTTTTAACTTTTCAGTTGGTTCTGGATTGTTGCAGGTTATATTCTGTATTTGTTTTTGCGGTAGAAAGGGTTTT
Source organism: Diachasmimorpha longicaudata (assembly GCF_034640455.1). Taxonomy (NCBI): domain Eukaryota; kingdom Metazoa; phylum Arthropoda; class Insecta; order Hymenoptera; family Braconidae; genus Diachasmimorpha; species Diachasmimorpha longicaudata. The sequence continues at coordinate 6,518,864 of NC_087229.1, read as the reverse complement.
CAGATAATAAGAAACAAAATTAGTTTTAAATTAGAATACAGTTTTTGAGGAATCAGAATTTGTCTGGAATTGGTAACCGAGACGACGGGAAATCAATATTTTAGTCGAACCCTACTAGATCTATATCTACTAGAGTTCAGATAAAGTATCTATATTTACGAGGATTTCCAGGATGAAACTTTAAATACAACGGCCATTTTTTTGGCTACTTTTTCCTCCGCGTTCTTTGTAATCCGATTTTTTTTTCCGAGATTCTCTTTTCTCTGTGGTTTGGGGTAACTGAAACATATTCGCGTGGACAGGCGGTTGAAGAAGGGTCGTAAACAACCTGAAACTTTTCTGGATTGCTTAGAAAATTCATGAGTTATTTCTCCACATTGTTTTCATAGAATTTCTTCACATAAAATACTCGACAATTTTTGGGAATTGTTAAAAAGCCTCGACGTTTTTTCAGGAGTTCTAGCGAAATACTCGTTTTGCCGAATTTTTCAAAAAGAGTTATACACGTTCCAGAGAAACTCTTTTTATTTTTTTAAAGGAGCTTCAAATTTTTTTTGCCAGCTCTGAATTTTTGGAAAATCGAGGGACAATAAAATCGATATTTCAATTCAACCGAAGAGATACGGATTCTCTCCATAAAACTCTGAATGTCACTATTGTTTTCCCCCTTTTTTCAGATTTGTTTCTCGTTACATTCCTTTTTTCCCCGTGTCCATTTTCAATCCGATGTTTTATCTCTTGCTTTTTTTCGAATGCTTCGTGCTAACTAGGATATATTCACATAGACAAGCGAGCAGAATATCAGGCGAGTCGTAAAAACCGAAATTGTTTGCCAATTTTTCTAACAACCTGGGAAATTTCTCAAATGGAGGTGAAAGATGAAGTTGCTTTGAAAAATTTTCCACCAGTTCAAAATTTTCATGAATGAGAGAGACCTAAAATGGATATTTCAATACAATATCACGGGATACCCATTTTCCTAATGAAATTTTCCACGTCTCTTCCCCCATCGCTTTTCCGCTTTCCGATCACTTTATTTCTCACCTTCGCGTGTTTCTTTCAATCCGATTGTTTTTACCCCAACCCCTTTCCATACGACTCAAGTTAACCGGGATATATTTGGGTGGATGAGAGAACAGTACTTTTTGTACTGGAAAATTTCCCACAACACTTAACAATACTTGACCAATGTTAAATATGACAGAACATTCGGGAAAAATTTCCCGATTTTATTTAAAAAATACATGGCGGCTGCACAAAATTTCCTACATCTTCATTTCACTCCGGAGATACGAAAAAGCTATACAATTTTTATTGAATATTTCCCTCCGTCTAGATACCAATTGTCCCGATAAAATTGTCAACATCCTTATCGCGTTCTCCTTTTCCCCGCATTTTATTTCATTTTCCCGTGCGTGTCCTTTCAATTCGCCTTTTGACCTTTCTCCCCTCCTCATAAAAACTAGAATATATTTGTGTGGATGAGAGACCATCGCAAATAAAAACTCCCAAGAATCCCCCAACTAATCCCCCATATTTTCCAAAAAACCCGAAAACCCTCGAATTCAATTGAAAAATCACCTTAATTTCCAACATTTTCATGAATTTCCCAGTGATAAAATGGATTTTTCAATTCAACCTCACCAACTAACTATTACCCCGACGAAATTGTCAGCCATCACGGGGTTTCCCCTTTCCCCTCATTCACCTCTTTTTTTTCCTCCTGTGTCACCCTTAATCCGATTTTTCACCTCCCTTCCCCCTTTCCTAGGATTCGAGTTAACTGGGATACATTCGCGTGGACGGGAGAGCAGAAGATGAGGGTCGCGCAGAGTCGCGGGTCCGAGCGCAGAAGCTGATGGCTAATCGATGTCGTCGGCTGCGATGTGTTAGTTTCCAGGCAGTCCCAGCGTGTACCACACTACTTGCGTATGTTATCGGCTCTGAGGTGCAGCCTGGGGGTGGTTGGGAGGGCCCGGAGTACACTGGGATGTACGAGAGAGTCGAGAGGATGCTGAGGAAACAACTCGGCATGGTGGGTGGGGGGGGGGGTGAAGGGAAGAGAGGGGGGGATGTAGAGAAACTAGAAAGGATGCATCACGATCTCGAGGAAAATTGTACGGATGATTCTACTTGTTTCGTTTCTATCTCAATCCCCCTTCTGCCGTCAAGACTTTCACCCCAAAAGCCGATTCGTTGATATACGAAGCACTCGCTAAAGTAGAGTGAATCATCCCCCTTTTCGGGGAACGACCCCAGCGAACAATCCGACACAGTCATGCGCGCATACCCTCACCCCACCGATGTATTGGTTGAGGAGAACAATTTCAGTTTCGGTCCAATTGAGATTCTTTCGATCGATAAAAATACGTTTAGTATGAAGTATCGGCCTGAGATATTTCTAGGTTTTTTTTTTTTTAGTATTATTTTTAACTTTGTTATTCTTCGAGGGATGGAGAACGAAGGGAGAGGGATGGGAAGGAGATGAAGAGGAAAAATCGTGTGGACAGTCGGGTTGCAGTTCAGTAAAACGACGAGAATCCATTATCCCCCCAATTGTGAATCATCGCTGGTGAGAGAGAGGGGGAGATGGCAAACTCCAAAGATAAACGAACGAATTGTCGCGACACTCGAGTTAATGCTCCAGAGAGCTTTACGAGGGGGTGTGGAAACAGAGGAATGAAAGTTTTGGGAAATTGTCACGTGCGGTGTGGGGGTCAAGCTGGATAAAGCTGAAAACGTTAGTCAATTTTGGGGGCTAATTCTGTTGGGGTGGAATGGCGAGAGAAAAATTGAGAACGGATGCGAAAGGTGATGGGGTTTCTTGGGAGTTGGGGGGAGGAGGGGTGCGAAGGGGGGTTTCCGTCCAGGGAGAATAATTTTTTTTCATTTCAGCCGAGTGTTGGTCATAGTGAGAGCAAAACTTCATAATGTCAGGACTATATATTTTTTTAGACAAGCGCATCATCATCCCAGACGGAAATATATATATACATATATATATAAGAGTTAAAAAGTTAAATGCGAGGACTGAAACTTAAAGTGAACAACGTCATATATGACTTGTTGGCCCTCATATACATTTTATCCCACGACATTTTTTTCTGCATGACATCACGAAAGGATTGCGCCCTGTCTTGCAAATTTCTGTCATGTGAAGCACACCGGGTTTGCTCTTTATTGACGTTGGGATATGTTGAAGTCCCGAAGGAGTATTTGATACCTGCGTGTGCAGGATAATTGTCTCAAGTAATATTGTCGGTCTTTGGGGGGTGGTTGCTACCGATTGTTACCTGTACTATGTGTTTTTTCGCCGTTTTTAGGAGTTTAATGACCAACCCGACGCTTTACCCAAGTACTGGCTCCCTCGATGCCCGCATTTCTGACGCGGGGATAACGCCATACGCGATATGTTTAAATAAAATTTTCTTCCAAAGCTCAGGTGAACGGGGGGAACTCGAAAAAGTGCATTTCTACTACTTCTTTTTATTTCGATAGTTTCCGACGAAGATATGGAAGTTTTTAAACAAAATAATTCATTCGAAAACGTATAATTATCCTCATTGAACAATTCATAAGAGAAAATTATTATTTTGACGGATTAAAATCACGGAATGACAAGGCTGAATCTACCCCGTCCCGAAAACATTCCACAGCTTGAAAAATTGAATGACGAAGTATCTGTTGAGCCCTCAGACTCCCTGATTCCTTAACTAAATGAAAGCCCGATGTTGTGCGTCATCGAAATGTTGTTTTCCCGGTATAAAAAAGTGTCTGAGGGTGTGGATAATAAATTAAAGGGAAGCGTTGACATAAGGTAAGGGAAGAAAATGAAGTAGGCCCTTGGGTCGAGTCAACATTTTGGTTTCACCGCGGTCCCTCCTCCAGGGAGAAGGCCCCCTCCATCCCCCGTTTTTTTTTTTATTCTTCTTTATTCCTAAGGAAGATGCGTCCCAAGCGTGAATCATCCCCCCGTCTCGTAGCCAACAACTGCCAAGATAAACGGACAATTCGCCTTGCCATTTCTAGTCGATATGGGCTTTGGCTACAGCCAGTGTACCACCACACAAGACCGGAGAAAAGATGTTGCCGGGGGTATGGGGGTCTTGCACGGGAATTTTCCAGAGCTGTAGCTCATCCCTACCCTTTTGACCACCCTTGTATGCCCTCGTTCACTTTGTCCCCCTGTGGCTTTTGGGCTTTGCTCGATTCTCCCTCTCTCTCTCTCTCTCTCACTCCACCCCCACACGTATGCACTGCAAAAGAGGGAGAGAGAGTGAATGTACACCACGCGTCACTGCATCCCTTATTCCATCGATCGTGTGTGGCCGAGTCGTAATATTTCATGGTGAAATGGACATGACACATATCCTCCACCTCACTGGAAAACTCCCGGGAGGGACGAAACACGAATAAGATGAACACAATTCTTCAAAAATCCCTCAACATATTCCACAACATCTTCTGAACTTCACGTAAAATCCGGTGATTTTTCCTTCACGAAATTATCATCCTGTATTTCCACAGAAGAATCACCTCCGCAGGCGGATGCAGCAACCACAGGATGTGAATCTCTCTTGACATAAGTGATAATCAATAGATAAAACTGGTGGTAATGGATTTGAATTTTTCAAATCGTCCCGCGATAGGAAACTTCGGGGTAACTCCACTAAGTGGCGCTCAGAACGTTCCTTGGAATATCAGTCGTTTTATATCCGGTTGGATCCTGTCGCCAGGAGAGGAGGGGCCGAGGGAAGGGAAGAGATCGGTACAGTAGTGTGTCGGTCTTGTGTCGTCCCAGCACATCGAATTTCGCGTATAACGAGAGTCTCGAAAAAGACTCGTAAAAAATTTCATGAGGGCTTTAATTATTTGATGATCGTAAAGGAGTAGAGCTAAATCCGGATGTATCTCGTTCTAGAGTAGATGAAGTGATGCTGAGTATCGACGTTTTCCTGGAGATGCTGTAACTGCGTAGCAAATTCCCTCCTCTGACGTATCTATTGGTTGATATTTACTTGATATAGATATTTTCATAGTTTCTGTGAGCAGATCAGGTGACAGGTGACAGATAAGAGTGCATATTCGGTAAGTTGAGAGGGATCTGCGGCCTCCCAATGATCTGGTGATCGTGGTGTTATGTTTTTGCATGTGCGGCATTGAAGCCAAGGTCTTGTTTGTTATCTGGCACGTGCTCATGCTGTGGACTAGGTCAGGTTACCTCGGTAGGAGTATGATGAACTTGTTGGTCTGTTGTGCAGCCAGAAATATTTATTGGGAAGAATCAGAGGGATTTGTTTGGTGAATTAATTTTGTTGAGGTCATGGTGGCTCTATTGATGGCCTGCAGAGAGCTGGAGACTCGATCGAATGGTGTTTGCTATTTTATTTTCGGAGACTTAGGCCAGTTGAATATTATATTGTGGCTTGAATTCATTGTAGTAATATAGTGGGACGAACGTGCTTATCTTTTGCCTCATTTGGTTGTGAATTGCTTCCGCTCCTTGATTCATATTTCACATGTATTGGATATCATGGACTCGTAAATAGATTGGGGAAATTGATGGTACATTGTTAGAAGGAAATGAAATTTCATGGACTGGTGAACTGGAATTTTTAGGACAGTAGCAGTGACGGCGGTTAAACAGTCGTCAAATTTAAAATTCCAGTGGAGATTTGGGAAATTTTAGAATTTGTGAGGAATAAGGGACACGGGAATTTACAGTTCTGCTGGTTTTATACATGAAGTTAAGATTTTTCAATACCAAGATGTTCTGGAATTACAACGACATTGGAAGACGATAAAAAGTGGCCGCGGTTTGCAGCCGAGAATTGACATAATTTATTTCAATAACTGGTGGGAATTATTCTTGTGATCCGAATCATCGAAAGTGGCAATGAAAAGAATATTTTAAACGCCACTGGAGTCTCTTGCACAATCTTTTTGTCTGTTATCAGCACAAAAGATCACGCACATACATTCGGGCGGGTTCTAAAAATAACATATTCGCACTTCCGAGGCTATAATTCAGTAAGTAGTAAACCGGTTTAAGTGGATTGAGTTTTTAGTGAATATTCCGGAACCTAGGAGAGATAGAAAATTTTGCACAATAACTTTTTTTGTAGAGTGCATTGTACGCTGCACTGACAAAGCGGATTTCATCAAATTCGAATGGTTTAAATTCTCTTGCACGGAGAGAAATATTTACTAAAAATTGCGTATCTCTTCCCTAATTAGAAGCAAAATATGATAATCGATAATTTTACAAAACTGTCACGGAATTTTTTCGGAGCATTCTCTCCCTTTTATCGAATTTGCCTGTAAAAAATTCCAAGTACTGGTACCCTCAAATTCTCTTAGTCACTTCCGCAATCGATAACCGAACTTGAGTTCCCCAATTTTACTGAATATCTCTTCGTGAATTTGGACACGGTCATCAAAAACTCAGCAAAGAGCTGAGTCAACTTAGTTGAGGTCATTCAAAGCGTCTCTACACGGAGAGAAAAATTATTTAAAAATTACGTGCCTATTCCGAAGTCTGCTGGTCAAAACAGTATTCAGTCTATTGATAATGCTTGATATGTGTGGAGAAAAATGAATCATCTGTCTATAGCTGTTTCCAGTCCATCTCAGTATGTTATAGTTTTTATAGTTTTTCTCCAAACAGTACCGAAATGTTTAGAATGGTTTTAATAAATAGAACCAGAGAAGAAACAGAAAGGAATGAATGAACAAGGGCCTTTTGTCAAATGGGTCTAGCGTCAAATCTTTGGTCACTGAGAGTCAGTTGATCTGGAGACATCGCACTCGAAAGATATACTTTCTGCGTGCGATAATAAAGAATTAAAGTTAATAGTTAAATCGGTTTTATATTATTGAGACAATCTCTGTCCATAATCCAATACAGTCAAAATTACGGAATTTCAAATTTTTGCTGAAAGTTTCGTAATTTGCTGTTCCGTAATTTTTACCGAATATTATTTGAACTGTTAGATTACGCAACAGGCACGGCATTTTTTAAAAAAGTTACCTCTTCGTGTATTGAATTAGCTGTACCGACGAGAAAAATGTAGATTCGTCAAATATTTTTATTGACGAATGTAATGTTTCCATTTGGACGGAAACAATGCGTCACCACAACGGGTCATTTCACACTTTAGGACGTAATTTTTGAGTGGCCCATCAAGTTAACGATCGAGCTAGTCATCCGATAAAAAGGCCTATAGTATTGACAAAGTTCACCACAAGATAAACCCCGAGAAGTTGAGTATTACACTGTACATGTATGGGAGTGTCGCGGGCACCGTTCGTCAGCGATTTTCTAGGCCTCGCGGGCCAGTCACCGTAACAGTTCTCCAGTGTATCTCGGTGAGTGTAGTAAACGAACGAGTACCAGGGCCACGGTATCCCCGGCTGCAAACAGTATACAAACCCGTCCACTTTGACTCAATCCAATCGGTACGGTGTGCCAGTCGTGCGTTATTCCGAGTGCTGTGTGGATCGTGCATCGCGCGATTCTAAAATTAAAAAGATTAACACCTACCAATTTCCCCTTTATCACTTCACCCGTATGAATCATTGAATAACACTTGGATTAGTGAGGAGGTGCCCAGTGACTCGAGGATTAAAATTCAGTGGAAGAGGTGAGGATTAATTCGATAAATTTAACGAGAGCTGAAAGGTCTTCTGAAAGAATAATGCGCTATCAATTTGACGATCGAAAGGATCTCATCTCATCTTTATTTTTATCTCGACTCTATCCACTGAACTTGTGACATAACTTGGATTAACGTCAATTTTCACGACTTATCAGATGTCTCTCATTAAACCAGTGAAACAAAGGATTAAAGTCATTTCGGAGCCGAGACTGGGTTCACTTTAAATGAGTATTTCTTGAAATCCAGGGAAATATTTCCTTCGGCAAATGAAAATTTCATTATTTCCAACGAAAAATAGATATTGTTGAGGAAGATGGAAACGAAATCAAAAGAAAATATGAAATTTCAGTAGAAAAGCGAAAATATAATTTAAGCATCTCCGAATCTGATGGAGATATTGACGTTGAATTAAACATTTTTAGAGTATGAATTGAGACCCAGAATTGTTTTTAACGTTTTACTCTCCTCCGTTGCACTTTTAGACTCGTTTCTGTCAAAAAAACTGTCACGTGTCGCGAACAAACGCGAATTCTCGGTGTCACAGGCGTTATCAAACGCCTGCCCCTAACCGATCAAAATAAAATTAATCGCGAGGTCTTGGGTCACAGAAGATACGGTTTTTTGAATTAAAGAAACGGTTTATTAATGGATATGGAAACTGAATTCATTTTTAACGAAATATTTTTCTGAAAATGATACGGGAAAATCTGCTGATGACCTTTTCATATTCCAATAAAAAGACAGAAATATGAGAAGTATCAAATTGTCAGATTGGTTTGGGAATAAGCATATATTACTTGAAAATCTGGATGTCATCGAAATCGGTTCGAATCGTTCCACGACTCCGCTGTCAAACTAAATCATCAAAGCAACTCAATTCATCCCAGCGCACCATCTCAAATCACGAGAAAAACTATGTTAAAAATAGTTGAGGGTAAATATTCTAATTTGGGCTTTAACACGTTTTGAATGTGTGGGTTATTTTCTCCCGGTCTATTTTTCCACCCGCCCATCATTTCCATTCATCTCACGAGAAAAATTGTGCTATAGTATTCCACCTTCAAAAAGGAATAGAAATTGATAGAAAATAATTGAAATATCTCCCCATCAAAGGGCGACGTCGAATTTTTCTTCTAAAACAATTCAATATCTATAACAAAAATGTTAACAAAAATTTTCCTACATGTCGTCTATCTCCAACGCCCCCACCGCCCTCCCACATTTGCTCCAATCGGATCATCCCCTCGACTCAACCGAAAAAAATCCAAAAAACTTGGCAACCCACACCACCGTCAATCCCATTGACTTATCACACGTCTTCCATTAACCAGGTGAAACAAAGATAAGATTAATCACCGGGTTTCTTGGATACAGCGTTGAGCAGTCGTAGTAAGTTCAGTACGTTTAACGATCTTAAACGCGCAACGCAACCCCGTAAGAATGCGTTCGTGGCAATAAAGAAAAGGGGAGTTTCGCTCGAGTGCGTCTCACTTGCTCTCCTCTTCAACCTCAGGGCTCACTTTTCTTTTTCTCCTGAACCGGGAAGGCTCCCATATCCCCGAGGTTTCAACGACCCCTTTCTCTCTCACTCACTCACTCTCTCTCCCTTTTCCTCTCATTCTAGTCGCTGAGAGGCCAATTCCCCATCTCGACGTGGCCCCCGAGTGTGACTATGGACAAACTAAACTCACTTCTTTGTTTGATACCCCCCCAAACCATTTATATATCTATACGTACTCACACGTGAATTGCAATTCAAGATGGTTGAAGAAAACAAGAGAGTACGATGACCTCATTGTGTCCATAGAAACGCATTCTAAAGTACTCGCGGAGGTGGAGAATAAGAGTGTGAATAATTTGTGGGTGAGATGCTGAGAAAATTCAGGGGGTTAAATTTTTCGGCTTGATGGTGTGGGGGTGGTGGAGTGAGAGGGGGAGAGGTGGATAATCCAATCTCTCAAATGGAAACAATTCCCTTCCACTCGTGTATGAATTTTTATCACTTTTTTTTTTTTTTATTCCACCCGGTCGAGGACTTTTCGTCTTTCCAAGCGTAATTACACTTGTTTTTGTACGACAGGGCGTTTTCCCTCTTGGGGTGTATTTCATTTGAGTAATGACGGATAATGGAGTACTCCGGGGGGAGGGCGACTATTTTTGAGATGATTGCATCAGTCTTTTGGGGGAGATTGAGCACGAGGTCAGACGTGTGCGGGAGTTGAGGTCTAAATTCGCGGGTTGACACCTACGATTCGCGAATTGGTGTTAATGGGGGGTCTGTACGGCTGATGGCGCAGGCGATTTATGTATTTGATGATTAACGAGGTAGATTAATAAGTAATTAATTGACTTACCGGACTCCCACGACGCGGTGATGAGCAAGTGTAGGGTCAGGGTGCTGAGCAGCGCTGAACTTGATCGCCAGGGTGAGGGGTGGCGAGGTGGAGATACCGTGGGACAGGAGATTGTTGGGAGACGCTGAAATGAAGAACATTGAAATAAATACATATGCATATGAAATAGGGTAAAGGATAAGAAAATAAGGTAATTGAATTTTTAGTGAATCGCGAAAAGTTGAACAACTATTGCTGCTAATTAAAAAACGTTTAAAACGAACATGTTGGGTTGTAATCTCCCCCACATCCTTGATTTTTCAATTAATACATAAATATTCTTTGAATTTTCACCGACAGTCCCAGGGGTAGATAGTAATTAAGAAAGTTCCGCGGGAGATGCAGAAAATGCCGCGGGGTGTCTTCGAAAAGGCGATTTTAACGAGTTTTCTTCGAATTATCCATGAACCATTTCATTTTACTATGTTGATCGAGTCTAATAACTACTCCTGAATGCCGTTACAGAACTTTGTGTTTAAAGTTTGTACTCCAGCTGCTTATTCTTCAATCTCCGTGGAAAAAGAAGTCGAAGAGACCGAGGGTAGCGAGGAAAAATAAAAGAAAAAATAGGACGAAATAGGGAGAGAGAATGCGAAGCGAGGAAAATAAAATTCCGCTCTGGAAAAAGTTTTTTTCATTTGTTAATATTTCGTATTTCAATAAGAGAAAAGTAGTCGAGGAGTGAAAAAAAAAATCACCCTTCCCCCACCGCGCTTTCCAATAAAGAAGAAATATAATTCAATTAAGAGTGAAATACGGAGTGTATGAGGTAAGAATAACAAGTAAATGGTCATTCGGTTGTGCACATGGGGGAATAAAGTGTGAAAGCGAGACCAACACAAATAAAATTGTCGAGGGGAAAATATCTCCGTGAGTTGTTAACGATCCCAGTGTGATGTGGGTGGAGAGAGGATTGTTTAGGCACTGAGACCGGCAGGTGGTCTTGGCTTTTTCGACCCCCATTTCCACCGTACGAACAGCTGTACAAGGTTTTTACGGAGTGACGCTCAGGTAGACCCCGGGAGAACGCACTTCAGTACTCTGTGGAACGTTGTAACATTATTTACTATTATATTTCATGCTGAAGGTTGTGCTGCTGAGATAAGTGGTTGACCGGTTGCTGATGTTCCGCAAAATATTTCAGTGTATTTGCTATTCGTACCAGTGATTAATGTGATTAATTGATTGATTGATTGATACTCGACTAGTACGCAAAATTGTATTTTCAACGCCAGGATAAATTGGGTGAATAGAACGGCATTCATTTTTGGAGAAATCTATCATGGCGGAGGGTGAGTCACCGGTGCATGAATATTTTTATTCAAACACACTAGTCTGTCAGGGGAAAACTACCGACAGCCAAATATGGCATTGGCTTTCCAACGAGAATTGTACAACGCAATGAGAATTTAAACAAAATGGACTTGACCCATTCCTCTGTAGAGGGTGGTGAATGTCAATAAACAAAAAAAAATGGACTGATGTTGCGTGAAACTAAAAGTTCACTAAAACATTGACGTTGTAACGCTATTATGTTACAGCATTGTTACAAAGAGTGAAGAGTGCATTCAATATTTTCAATATTTTCACTCCCGTTTTTTCCCTCATTTTCGAGTTTCATTTTTTATGAGAAAAAGAGATTGGCTAAAAATATATGTAAACCATTCGAACAACTAGGGGTTAATAGGTGGTAAACAGTTTTAGTGAATTATTTATTCATATCACCCATTAGTTCATAATAAATTCAGCGACAATGGTTTCCTTTTCTCTGGGGAAAAGCCATAAAATCCCCCGAATTTCTGAACAATTCACCGTTATTGAGGGTGAGTTCCTAAGGATAAGGGGTGTTTTACCGGATTTTCTCTGGCGAAAGGGCCCACAAAATGCTTCCCACGAAGACTTCTTCATCAACATTTTTATTAAAAACCCCCTTCAGTTCTAAACATACCACTGAGTCGGCCACCATTGACTCTTTTATCATTCTCCATTATTTTTGACGTACGACATAGCGGTGTGCAGATAAACGTCTAAGGGTTTGTTAACCTTTCTCCTTGATCATAATCTGATTTCCCACATGAATATTAACTGTAGCAACATCAGCCATTCGTTTCCATTTCTTCCCTGTTTTTCAACTTCCATTTTCTGTGTGAAAAAGAACGATAGAAAATGTATAGGAACAATATCAATAACTGAAAGTCAAATAGCTGGCGAAGAGCTCTAGTGGTTGATTTATGGATGAAAATTATGATTCCCCGATGGATTTATTATCAATGATTCAATGTTCTCTAGGCAACTGGATGACAGTCTCAAATTTCTCAGGTATAAATGTCTTATTTATCCCCTCCAGTCACAACTAATCAATATTCATCCACCTGATTTATTGAAACAACTAGAGAACGCGTAAAAAAGTCGACACTGCAAAATTATTAACAGAACTTCTCACATAAATATTACTCATCGTACCTTCAACAATTGACTCAATTTTTTTCTGCCTTTTTCATGAGGAATAAAGAGCTTCTAAAAAATGTACGAAAAACCAGTCAATAACTGAGAGAGAAAAACTGGTGAGAAAAGCTTTGGCGTATGATTTATAAATATCACTCATTTGTTCACGATTAATTCATCGTCAATGGCTCCAGTTTCTCCGGGGAAATGTAAAAAATCCCCCGAATTTCTCTGGCAAATTCATCTCCTTCATCCATTTCTAACGCAACTGATCGATATCCATCCGGTTGATGCATTAACAAACTAAAATCTCACAAAAACGTTAACGTCGTAACGCCATTTTATTTATTATTCCCGACGTTGAACGGCGAGTTGCACTGACAAGTGATTGAGAGATGTGTTTTTATCACTTTCTCATTAATCAAAAACGAAAGTCTTACATAAATATTACTTATCAACCCTTCAATCAGTCGTGCCCCTTGTTGGCTGTTTCTCAAGTATGTTTTTCTTTGTGAAAAACAAAAAACTTATGGAGTAGGAAAATGTATGAAATCCCAGTGAATAAGAGAGGGTGAAGAGCTTTAGTGCATGATTTATTCATATCAATCATTAGTCCATGACCAATTCATTGGAAATAGCTCCATTCTCCCCAAGAGAAAACTAAAGGGAATAAAATCCCTGGAATTTCAGTGGAATCCATCATGACCGAGGGTGAGTTCCCATCGTGACGCATGAATATCTCTTTCTTCCATTGTAGACAGTGCTAATAATTATTCACTGTGTTGTTTCATTACGAAACTAAGAATCTATATGAGCGTTGACATTACGTCATCGTTGTGCATTATTTCCACGTCTTCAAAGGCCTGTTACCTCTTCGTTACTCTCGCAAACATTTTGTTTCGATATCTTTCCACATTTTTTCATTAATCCATTCGCAGGTGAATATTCCTCATTAATTTAAACTCTTCAGTCTGTTTGTATTACGTGAGGATTTAAGTAAGAGGACATCATCTAAGAACATATCACCGATTTTTTGGAGAACGTGTCGCTCAATTTATTTCCAAGTCCTCTTGATATTTGACGACAGATTCCTGTAAAATAGCGACACGTCCCCAGGGCACCAGTTCCATTCCCCCTGAATATCAATTTTTTTAGTCTCAGTGTTTATTTATTTTCTACAACAAGAACGCATCGTTTGACGGATTAAAACATGATAAACAGTTCAAGTGCATGATTCCCTTCGACGAATAATAAATCCACCATCAATTCATCGTCAATGACTGCATTGTTCCCCAAGGGAAAGCCAAAAAGCATGAAAATCCCCCAAACTATGATTCACCGAGGCATAAACATTTCGCTTTTCTCCCTCCCATTCGATCAGTATTCGTCGAGCTCATGTATTACAAAACTAAAAACCCATAAAAAAACATCTCAATCAGTACAGACCGGTACGGTGAACGTGACTGAATTCAAGAAAAACTAGTTGAACTTCAAGGTTCTCTCACCCGTCTACTTATTCGATTTGGCTCAAGGTCACTGGAGAATTGTTCCGAGGGAATTTGTCCCAAAAAAAAAACACCACCCAACAGCGGTGTGTTTTTCACCACTCACGACTGCACGTCAATAGAATTTTTTATCCACCCCTTTTACCCATTGTGCAACGTATGTTTTCCACTTTCTGCCTCAACGGAAAACTGCATCGCGTGCTCAGACGATTACGGAAATTATTACAAACTCGCGGTGGTAACAGCGTCACGAGAGGACTCCACCTTTTTTCCGTCTCTCATTCTCATTTTTTTTTTTCTTCGTTATTTTACAGATTACCCCTATTTTTTACAATTACCCGGTGCTCACAAATTTTTTTCACCCCGTCGCTTTCTTTTTTTCGATCTTTTTCTTTCCCTTGGATTTGAGGACACGACTAACCCACTTTATGGGGCTTGTTAGATTGCTCAGTAGTATACTTGAGGGATGTGTGTCAAAGCGATCCCGATGCTTGATTAAAATACAAGTAGAGTGCCCCCGGGGGTAATTTAACTGATGGGTTATACTCGGTGCACCATTTTTATGACCATGAAAGTGAGAAAGAAAAGCAAATAAAATGGGATATATTCGGTAAAAAAATTCACCTCCGGAGATGATTGATGTCGCACGGAAAGAGATTTTCGATAAAAATTAGATAAAATAACAATCAACAATTTTTACGTCAATTTTTGGTGGAACAATTATAGTTGGGGGGGTAATTTTTGTGATAGAACTAACCATCGTCCCTGATTCGCCCCCGGGAGGTCTAATTGTTATCTAAAATTTCATTCCGTGCGGTATTAGTAGTAAATGCCGGCAAATGGCAGACGTGTTTGGCCGTGTGAAGGGTCATCGACTTCTATCCAACGATCCGATCGAGTTGTCCACATGCGCTCCGATTAGCATTCGTGAAATTGTCCTCGACTTACTGTTGTTTGCCGGTGAATCGCGTGACGCATTCGAGAGGATGAGACAATGGGGAAAAAAACAGGGCTAAAAAATTGCGGGACGAAAAACAGGGAAAAAAAGAGGGCTTGGTAAAATGAGCGTGTGGAGGACTGGAACAAGAGGAAAAATTGCTCGTGAGTCATGTGGAGGCACTCTGTTGTGCACTTGAGAAGGCCTTGACTCTATAGATTCAGACAGTTGGATTGTTGTACCTCTCCACAGACGGAGAAATGACGCGAGAAGACTACATCCAGTGGAGTGGCTTATTTGAGTTAAATTTTTGTTGAAATTGACTTTTTGCATTTTTATTCACATAAAATGAGTTCTTCATCTTGTGCAGTGCTAACAGTTTCTTCGGAGATGATGACATCATTAAATCACTGGTAGATATTTTCTTCTGAATTTCTACACTCCGGAAAAAATTAAATTTCATCGACAGTTGGCTATTAATATTCAGGACTTGATTGAAATTTAATTGAAAATAAAGTGAAATTTCCGATTTTTAAGAGGCATGAGAATTCGTCAATTAATTAAAATGTATAATATAACTTATTTTGCTATCACTACGCCAGTAGATAGTACATTTAGACGTTCGATTTGTACATCCACAATTCTATTCTCGTCTGAATCAATCAAATCTTTATCAACGGTAACTGAAATGATACGCCCGACGCCGGATAGAGCGAATTTCTTAAAATACGACAATATTTATTCGGACGGAATACGTCTTTTTTTTTTCTTACAATCAAAAAATGTCCTCCACGAACCAGATAACTGGCAGTACTTTTTATTTGTCTATCCGTTATTTGATGGCTCGACAGATAACTTTATCGATTCTTTGTCAATACACTCGATACTCAGAACAAATTTCATCGAAAAAATTGAAAAACTGTTTCTGTTTCTAGTAGACGCCATAAAAATTTGAACAAACAGCTCTTAAAAACAGACACTGTCAATAAATTTTCGTCACTTGTTTATGTTTCCTCGTGTCTGCTGTCCTCTGAACAATAAATAAATCTTCAAATTGGAGACATAATTTCCATGACAGTAAATTTATAAAATTTTTTCACCTCAAAAAAAATATTTGCTCGAATTTTCTAGAATAATTATCAATTGTCCCGTTTGTAAATGTTAATTCCGCGAATAACCCACTGCACTCAATTAATCATCTGTAGCTTATGCTAAATTATACATATAAGCTATCAGCATATCCAGGCAGATCCTTACAGAAGTATTCACCTTAAAAATTTCAAAACACTCTTTCATTCAACTCAAATGCGCCATTCTCCCGGTTTATAAAAGCACGTAATCGTGTCGGCACTTTGTTAAAATTCAAGATGCATTGTGTAAACTTATACATCATCAAACTCCGTTATCACCGTACAACAAAAAGTTTGTGATAATGAGGATAAAGATAGAGGTGTCTAGACGGAATTCAGGTGGGGTCGGTGGTGAAAAGTTGAACCACCGCAATCCATCAACCTCACCCTCTCCCCCTTCGATAAATAAAAAAAAAAAACAGGATAAAAATGAAAAAATAACACGACTGGTGAAGAAATGAAAGTAAAAAGCACGCCAGCGAGCAAATTCCTGGAGTTGGATGCGGTTATTTTTATTTCGTTGCTGAAAAATTTAATATTATAACTTTTTGGGGAATTTCATAGTTCACCGAGGCACGTAACAAATCGCATTCCTTCGCTTATAATGCATAATCCCGATGTCATAGGACAGACTGGAATTTCATGTGAAAGATAATACGTATTGGGTCATCTGTCATTACACATGAGACGTGTTACAGTTGGATGGATCAAAAAGAAGACTAAATTCCCTAATTTTTAGAGATACGTCACCAATGACATCGACACCAATTTATTTAAAAAATCATCACCACTTTCATCGGAATATCTTTAATATTGTGACATTTATCGCCAAATTGTACTCATCAAAACTACGTGAGTGATCCTCTTTCTATCCCTACTAATGACACCTAATAAAATCCCAAAAAACCAGTCACATTTTTCTGAAAATGACACCCATTATCCCCAGTAAAATTACATCATAATTTTTCATCCCTTTACTCCATAACCACTGTCATAATGCCCATTATGTTAATTGTCGACAATATTCAACTGTCAAAACCCTCACGCGAGGAATTTTCACTTTTATGTCCCTCTCCCAACGAAGATATCAACATTACAAACACGTTAATTCCATAACGTTCGTGAATGACTTTCCTCCCTTACTTTTTAATGAATGCATTAATTAGATCATGCACCTTTCATTTTTATCTGCAATAATTACACTCCGAAAAAAAAATCAACTTCTGAAATAAATATCTTTAACGATTCCCACTCGACATTTATATCTTCCGTGTAACGATATTATACGATAACTCTCCTCACACTCAAATCAATTATCGTTTTCCTCAAATTATCGAGCACGTGAAAATGATTTAAAGGCCCTCACGATCCCAGAGCGACTCTAGGCACATTTACCCTAACTTTTCGGGCAATTCGATACATCACCGAGGCACGATACAAATCGCATTCTTTCCCTCATAATACCGGAATTATGCATTATCCGTGAGACTGGGATTTCGTGACGGAGATAATACGTATCGAGAATCGTGTTTCATTGCAGACGAGTCACGTTGCAATTCTGCACACATCGATGTTGGCAGTGAGGTGGTATTACCAGGGGGGGAGGGAGGGAGGTAAAGGGGAGAAGGGATGAGGAAAACTCCTGAACAAAAAAAAACGCCAGTGGAAGGATAAAAAACATAATAATGGAGCGTTGCTATGTGGAAGAGTCACGCGGGTGAAATCGCGTGTTGTCTGTATGTGAGCCTTCCAATGCAGGTTTGTTCGATGTCAAATCGATCGTCGGATACTGAACGAGACTCACAGCTTTGTATTTTCATGCCCGCTTATGAGTTTACTCTGCGGATAAACTCTCAAACGTAATCACATTCGGGAAAATCGTTCGACATTTCGCTCGGGGTTTGTGACGATGGTGAATGAGGGGGGAGTGGATTCGACGGTTAGTGGAATGTGTCGTGGATCGATTATGGTGATAGTAATTACTGGTCAATTAGTTCGTCTAGACGTGAATTCACTAGCAATTCCCATTTCCCAGATATTGGAGTGCATTCAGATGTCTTGAGGAAGAATAAGGTAAATTGATATGGACGGTTATGGGAGACTCATGGTTGATGGGTTTTCAGGAGTGGGAAGGTACGAGACTAGATGTGCCGCTGAGAGGAGTGGAGCTATCAAGATACCTGATTGTCTTGAGGTATCTGGAATCAGAAGATCACTACTGATATCGAGAATGGCGTGCTGCGGATGTGGGGATGATGGGTCGAAGATCGAGCCTGGGGTAATTGAATTTTTTTTTAGATCTCTTTGGCTTTATTTCTTGTTGCGGTGAATTTTATTGACGGTAAATGGATATGGGGGGAGGGGGGATTGAGTGGGAATGGCTGCAGAATAAACAGAAGAAAAATTTTTTTTTACTACTGCAATGGTATGTTTTATAGGATCATGATGGATTTACTTATTTTAATAACGATTATCTAATTGAATGGAAAAAATATTCATTTATGTGATTCATAGAAACTAAAACTTTTAATTCAATTATTCCCGAGAAATTCCACTTTACGTTGTACTTATTTTTTTTTTCAATTTATATGATAAAAATATATTTTTGTAAACTGCACTGAGAGAAAAAATTAGTTCTGTCGAAAAATTGTGTTCCCCTGGAGAGATATGTTCCCCCATCTTGTCGTGGTGAATCAATTTATTTGTGAACAAAAAAGAGTCTCCGTAAGAACATAACTTTCCCAGTATTTATTGCACTCATGAGACATTTATATATCTTTTGAGGACATATATTAGTTCTACAGAGAATTATATGAACCGCAGACATTTTCATTTGTCCGTAGACGTTATAAAAAAAACTATTCAAATATAAACCCATCAGTGTGATTAAAAAATATTCACTCAATTAAAATAAACCTCCCCATCTCATAAATGCAAGTTTCTGACATCGACCAGTTTTCCCTCTCAGTACACTATTTTTCCAACCCCATTAGGTTATTGACAACTGACTGTCCGACTTTTCAACTACGAGCTGTCAAAATATTGACTGAAGTTTCAGTGCCGATAATTAATATTAGGGATTCAATGGATAATGAAACAGCAGATGCTGCACAATCAAGAAGCAGACGCACCAACAAGACACTCTCAAGTCTGTTGGCTCAGTGGTTTTCAATTAAATATTCAAGAGCCATTTGCCGTTGCTCAGTTTGTAGTTAAATCTGGGCACAATGACTTCTCAATTAATCAAGGTATAAACTTCTGGCTTGCAGACGCCTGATCAGGAGGAGCCGTCATTGGGTGAGGGTGAGAAAGTTTTTACCCAGAATAGATCCTGCACTGATTTAGCAGCCCTCATTATCCTCATAGGGCTCATTGCTGGTTTTGTAAGTGGCCAAAAGGGTTTAACCAATAGATATCAGAACCACAAAAGGGGGGTAGTGGGGTAGTAAGACCCAATGACATTGATTATATTTAAACAGGGCTTCTTCATGATCACTGCCATCAAACGAGGTGACGTTCATCGCTTGATAAATGGCTATGACGATTGTGCCAACGTCTGCGGACGTATTACACTAGCCGAAAAAAATCCGGAATTCAGTTGCAAAGGCGCTGACATGAGAAATCTCAAGTATCTTCATGTTACGGTGGGCACCAATGGTGTCAAAAGCCGTACGTGTGTCTCAAATTGTAGCAGCTTTGAAGACCAGTGAGTGTTCATTCTTTCTTAGGAATTTCCATTGAAAATCGAACCCTTTATCCCCCTCTTTTTACCTATTTCAACACCGCTGTTGAATATACAATCGTGTTTGTAAAGAATTTCTGTTGATTTTTTTTTAGCTACAGTCGAACGATTTATTTCGCCCAAAAAAATTTCTCTCAATTATTATTCGCCGCAGGTTATTTTTTTCCGTATAAAATTCAATATCGTAATATTGTTTTCTTAAAATCACCCGATATTGGATTGCAAACCTAAAAATCAACGAAATTAAATTTACGGTATTTCAAAATAACTTTGGCCAGCAAATTGAATAATTGAACAGTGCCCGTTGCCATACGAAATCGCAAATGGACGAGATGTCAATACTGAATTGATTTTTTCTGAAATCCACCACCTGCAGCTCGTCAACCTTCATGTTCTGAAAATGATTCCATGCCTTATGAATGAAGAGTTTTTTTGGGATAATGAACCATTCATTCGCGATTATAGAATGAATTGATTTTAAGACATAATTAACTCTTTTTCTCAATTGTTACTGTCATTGAGATTAATTCCTCTCATCCCAACTTCAACGTTCCTGATATTATGTTTCAAATACCACCACAAATATTTGTTGTGAACAACCGAAGTCCCGAAATTGCCATTCTCAAATTCCCTTTCAATTCTTGTCAGAAGAATGTTTTATTGGTAGAATTATTGAATCAACCCAATTAAATGTACAGCACTTTGAACCAACTTCATCCATCCAATGTAACAAATTATTGTTCGTTATAACTTAAAATCGATCGGACGGAATGTCAATACTAACTATATTTCTCTTTCTAAATCCCCAGAATTCAGTTCTTGAATCGTTGCATTCCTAAAAAAGTAACCAGCAGTGCTAACTCGGTGCTGCGAGCCCTTGGATTGGAGAGCTTTTTCAACGTAAGAAGTGACGACAAATTGATCCCTCGCACATAATTAATTTCAATAAATGCGAAATAAAAAATGCCTGTTAATATTTTTACTCAATTTAGGAAGTATCGAGTGACCTGAACATCGCCTGGCGTGAATTAATCTCCCTTCTTCTAATTGCTCTCGGTAATTTATTCAACGGATCACTCTGCTGCTGTATTCATGACAATTCTTAGCTATTCACTAAATAATTCTGGTACTTACCCACAGCAATATCACTCGGCATTCTGATAGCTTTCCGATACATCGTATCGTACGTCATTTACATCGTTCTCAGTGGTTCAGTTGTCGTTTCCATTGGTGGAACAATTTATCTCTGGTAATGCAATTTCCTCTTCTCCACTGTGCTTCATAATTCAGTGGTAAAACAACCATTATTAAACGTGGTTACTCTTACAATATTCCAGGTTAGCTTGGTACCAAGAGGGAAGAGCTGTTAAGATGGGCAAAATACACGCGGACGATTCAAGTGTAACACCCTATCTCATTTATGCTATTCTCATGACAATTGTCGCTGTCGTCACTGTACTAGTGGTTCTCGTTATGAGAAAAAGAATAGCTCTTGTGGTGCAACTCTTTCGAGAAGCGGGCAAAGCCGTTTATTCGATGCCAGCGCTACTTCTTCAACCCATTTACGTGAGTAATTTCACAAACTCAAACTTTAGAGGGAAACTTTTACGTCGATATTTTAGGATATTTTTCATGGATTTATCCTTTTTTTGCAACCGAAAATTTATTACAGACGTATCTTCTCATTGGGTTATCCTTCGTTGCGTGGGTCTACTGTGTTTTGTGGATCGAGAGCGCTGGGGAGCTTTACAAAAATCGGAAGAATCACCTCCATTACAAAAAGGACGCTGTTCTCCTGGTGAGTTGCTTTTATTATGATTTTACACACTACACACCAATTATTTGATGCACTTGATGCTCTACATCAACCCCCCTCACTCCCCACATCACTTGTACCATCGATTCGGACTGATAGATGTAAAATATCCTCACAATATTTATAAATAATGCCGATTGCCCCGGAGCAACTTTTCTTTGTTCGAGGGACGCGAGAGACTGCCCTCCTCCCCCCTCCGCCGCATCGATCGGTACGACACATCTCCGTGCGCTATAATCGATTGTTAACAGATATCGATATCTGCAAATCCAGATGGCTGTCATCGATTCACCAAATCACCAGATGGATTTCCCGAAATGTTAGGGGAGTTTAATTAGCTTAGTTGTAAAAAAATACGCGATAATAATTTGGTAGAATGTTTGAGGAGAATGATCTGTTAGACGGAGAAGAAAATCGGAAAATACAACAGGGTAAATTCTACTTTTGTTCAGCATAATTCTGTCACAGGAGGTCAAACGGAATATATGCGGAGGTCAGACCATATATTATAGTATTACATTATACAGAGAGAGGTTATTCACTGGGACAAATGAAGAATATTCAAAACTCGGAAGTCCATGCCTTATCGTACTGAATACTAAATTGAAAAAGTGGACATACCACGACTGATAAACACGTTATATCAACTATGAATATTCATTGTGGGACACTTATTCTGTTTGTTTCATTACAAACATCGTTAGCAGGTCCATTTATTACATTGAATGCATCTCAATTATATACTGACCTCTGTGGCCAGACGCTAACGAAAGGTCAGCTGATTCCTTGAGAAGATATATATATTTATATGTAAATAAAATTCTTAAAAATTTGTTCAATTAAAAATGCCGAAATCAAGTCAAACATCACTGGTACGAAAATTACAGTAGAAACTCCGTAGAATTCCAATGATGTCAGTTACCCTTCCAATTACAGTGATAATGAGTACGAGAAAAAAAATTAATTTCCACCAGCACTTCTTCATTTCTTATCACCAGTAGAATTTTAATGAAAATTGATCTGTTGTACTGTTTAGACTGCCAGGTGGTACAATCTCTTTATGTATTTCGTAATGGCTGAATTTTATCTCGGCTGTCAGCACATGGTAGTGGCTGGTGCTGTTGCCCGTTGGTTTTTCACGAGGTGAGATGAAAATATCGGTACACCGTGTATTTTTTACCCATAAAAATGAATTGGTCAATTTTCGAGGGATTTAAATTGCCATTTTGTAGGGATAAAAAACGCCTGTCACTGCCAGTGACACGCAGTACATGCTGTTTGCTGCGATTTCATCTGGGTACAGTGGCATTTGGTGCAATGATCATCGGTGTTGTGAGATTACTTCGTGCTATGATAGCATTCGTTCAAAATAGACTGAAGGGATATGATAATGGCTTTGTCAATGGGATACTCTGGTGCTGTCAGTGCTGTATGTGGTGCTTCGAGTGTTGTCTCAAATTTCTCACGAGAAACGCTTATATCGAAACTGGTGAGTTTTTGTTTGGTATTATTCACTGTCACTGGTATGAATATTCAGAAGTGAGATAAACATTTTTTTTTGGGGCCTCCACAGCAATTTACGGATGCAGCTTTTGCACTGGGGGAAAAAAAGCATTTCGTGCACTCTCTGATAATATTTTGAGGGTAGCAGCAATCAATAGCGTTGGAGATTTTGTGCTATTTTTGGGAAAGGTACTCGTCGTTGCACTCACTGTTCTCTGTGGTGTTTATCTCATACAGGTGAGTGAAATTATTTTTGTACGCTCGTGGAGATAGAGATGTCTTGTTTTTCAGAAAGTTATCAACTATTACGGTCAGGGTAAAGATTGATACAAATGCGATGGTAAATCCTGACACACTTTACAGTGCAAAGGATTATCGTTGGGCATATTTCACGATGTGCCCGGTAAAGAATACATGATGCTGAAAATAGAAAAAGACTCGCCAGCGGAAGATTTACTTCTGAGCGAATGTGGGGCTGTGGCAATGTCCAGCTCTATAAAGAGATATATTAATGCAAAAATGATTCTCTTATTGAGAACTATTTCAGTCCAATAAACATTTACAATTGCAACGAAGCAATCCGAATATTTCTGCCCATCAAAACTAATTTAATTAAATCTAATCCCACCGAGTTTGTTATTTTACCATTAGTATATCCGCTTCACTCCATCACCCCATCAAATTGTTTCATCAGAACCTATTTTTATTTCTCCCAATGTAGTATAAGCGATTGAAATAAACCCATTCGCTCTATTCAAACAAATCATTTCTCTCCGTCTTAGTCTTAATTTTTATGTTCATACTGACCCCGGGAATTCGACCCCTCATAACTATTTTTTTCAGAAGAAGGATGGACTGCACCATCCCTGGGTCCCCATTGCCATCGCCGGAGTGTTCGCTTTCCTCGTCGCCCACTGCTTCATTTCCATCTACGAGGTACAAAATTATTCACGAGATTTGCCTCCTCTCCCCCTTTTCATTTACATTATTAACGATCCCTTCCTTCCTCAGATGATCATCGACACGATTTTCCTCTGCTTCTGCGAGGACTGCGCTCGCAACGATGGAATCAGTCGGCCCTACTTCATGAGCCGCGGCCTGATGGTGAGTTAATCGATCATAATTGGATTTAATTTGCTTCTAACAGCATTTCGGTAGATTATGAAATTCTTACTAATCGATTTATCGATTAGGAATTCGTGGAGAATAGCAAGAAGGCACTCAAACATCTAGATAGTCAACCTTCTAGTCCGACGTAAACAATTCAAGAATTGAGACAAAAATCACTCAAAAATTTACTCAAAGATTGGACGATTCAGGAGTATTCTCGGTAAGTGCATTCGTCACAAGATAATTACAAATACATACTCACCGTCCAGGAACTTTGCGATGACGTTTTCAACGGCCGACGGGCTTGTGAGACAGCCCGTACTCCTCTCAACGTTTTCATTACATACTTCATGATTTCTTCATGATGCAGTGCTTCAAATAAATAATTACCTGAGGTAATTATTGAACTTTATTCTTGGAAAATGAGTGTAAGAATTATGCGCGACGATTTTTCTTAATTTAGATTTATTTATAACTATATGAATTGATAGAAATGTAGTCTTTTTTTACTTCCAATGAATTTAATGTGGTATTCCTTTGGGCAAGTATCCCATATTTGCAGAAATTAAGTTTAAAATTGCTTGGAATATTTTTATACCGATCAATACATTTCATAATCAGTATTATGTAAATTATGTAAAAGAGGTCATTGATATGGAATTAAAAATACAGAAGTTACAACGAATGTACGTGATTTTCATTGTGGATGAAAATATGAAATGTGGAGTCAAGAGCTCTCTTGCATTTCAGTAAATGGCTGAATTATTATTTATAACTATTGAAAATGGGTGTGGATGGACATGGTTTTTTAGATGTGGATCAATTGTTAGGAATTCACAAAGTGCAACCAGGAGGCATTGAAGCACAAGATTGAAATCACTGAAAGATGTACTCAAAAGACTGGATAATTCAAGTGTATTCCTGGTAATTGGACTCGTCAAAAGACAATTGCGATTGCATATTCTATGTCTGGCCATACTTCAATGACATTCTCTGGGTCTGATTCGCTCGTAACAGCCCACGTACCGTTCTCAGCTTCCTTGTTAAATATTTTACGGTTTTTTAAATGATTGAATGGTTGAAAAAAGTCATTATCTAAAATAATCACGGGAATTCACTCGACGGAAATGAGCGAATAAATAAGTGAGGTGAATTTTTTAATACCTAGATGTTTTCTGAGTTGCATCAACTAATTGAAGTGTAAATCTTTTGTACTTCCATTGGAATTTGAGTAGTACTTTGTTGTTCGAGCCCTCCCATGTTTACAAAGACAAATTAAAAAACTGCTTGATGTTTTATTGTACAAGTTCATACATTTCATAATTACCATTATGTTAATTTTGTAAAAGACTTCATTGATGTAAATTTCAAAATACACGAGTTACCAGGGCAAGGGTTTTTTTATTGTCCCGGAAAAATGTATGGTGTAGCCAGAAGTAGTTTGCGCCAATCAATAAGATTTCCTAGCATTCGGGTCATGGTAACAAATTTAAACAATGAGATTGGTGTCAATTAAAAAGGTACGCACCTACTAAAGCTCTAAAAAAACATAAGAAGCAAGTTCAGGTTGCTTCAGAATTTTAATGAATGATTGTTTCAACACTTGATAATTCACGTGCATACTCGGTAATTGTACTCGTGAAAGGACAATTACAATTACATATTCAACGTTCGGTGGCGTTTCGATGACATCACCTGATGCTCATCACTATGCGACAGCCCACACCCTCTTTTGAGCTCCTCATTAACAATTTCACGGTTTTTCCACGATAAAATGATTCCATTAAGGGAAAGTGAGTGAGTGAATGCATGAGATAATTTTTTGAATACACATGTATTTTCAGAATAGTATCAGTTAATTGAAACGCGCTTTTTTTTCACTTTCATTGAATTAGCATTGTTATTCCTGCGGGCGAGTATTACATGTCTGCAAAGATTAATTTTTAAACTGCTCGGAATATTTTGGTACCGATTCATCCATTTAATATTCAGTATTATGTAAATTATGTAAATAGCTTACCTGACGGGGAATTAAACTTCCACAAATTTTGACCATAGCACATGTTCTTCTCGGTAGCGAAGCAACAAAAAGATTTTAATTAATTCATGACCATTGGCCAATTTTTGATAAAATATCTCGAGACGTGAGATAGCAAAATTTGTTCGAGAACGTTTTTGTAGAGCGAAACGTGGAATTCAAAAAAGGATATTTACAAATCTTTTGTACACACCCTTAGATTCGGAGATATTTCACGAAAACTCACCTGATCGCTAGTAAACATGGAGTATTTCACTGTTGATTGCTTTATTGTGAAGGGAAAATGAAGTCATGAATTTTGTTATAATAAATAAATGTTGTATTATTTCTAGATAAACGTCTGGCTCGGTACATACATGTAGGTAATTATTATAATTCGACAATAGGTACATATAAACATCCTTGTGTTCGTGCAAGGAGTATAACGGCCCACCGCTGCATTCCATATTATTTTACTTTTTTTATGCATATAAAAAATTCGGGGGAAAGGGGAGAAATGAGAATGTAACGGGTCCGCAGAGCAGTGGCCAACAAAAACACTCGGGTAATTGCACGCAGATTTTATGGTTTTTATTATAACGTTGTATTTTTTTTTTCTCTAGTTTTATCATGTTTTTGTTCTCCAGACTACTAGAGGATGGGGTGAGATGAGATGAGACTACCTAAACAATGTACAAAACAATATCGAGACAGCTGCATTAATTTTTTATCCTCTCATTAACTATTTCATCCTTTTCTTCCCCAATGTTCGTCATACCTGCACTGCCAGGATAAATTCATTTTACCGAGATAATTTAATATGAAACTATCATTTCCTATTGAATTTTCAACGTGATTCGATTTTGTAGCGAATACCAGGTCATCCATTCTTCCAATCAAATTACAACTGAATTGAGCGTTTCTTGTGCCGAGAGGCTCCCAGAATATTAGAGAAATAATTACACTAGCTGTAATTATTTAGTCATTTCAACTTGGATCTCCGACTGCTATTATTTATGTAAAGATGAGGACAATCATCTACCAGAATCAATGAAATAAATAAAATAAGTATTGATCGTAAATTCTGTTCAATATGACACACAATAATTTTAAAATCATAAAATCAAAAATTCCCCTACTGAAGATGACCTCAAGTTAAATCATATTTCCCAATTCTGTCCTATAAATATCTCTAAATAAATTTAACATCCACCACGAGGTCTCAATAATTCAACATTTATCCGGATAAATAATCTTCATTTCCATAAACAAGCATCTTGCTAAAACGAATTACCCTCATCAGTGCGAACTGAACAATTCTTTTTCGCGAGTGCATAAATCCACGCAGGTCATTGATAAATTTGAGACCACTTGGAAGCTTGCATTTGAAAAAAAAACAGCACCAATGCCTCAACGTTATTAATTTACATTTTTACTTACGAGTAGAGAGAAGAGAGTCGAGCGAAGAGGGGCGAGGGGGGGGGGGAGGGTGAAAACGAGGAAGCACCGAGGGACGGAGGAATAATAATTATTTTTCAACAGAAGGGTAGAAAAACCACGGCGCCATCGCAGTGAGAGAAAACGAGCGAGTTTGTAAATCAAAGAGCTGATACTAAGGACAACCACTACCACGATATCTCCCTACACCCTCTATATTACACACTAATACTTTAAAAAAAGAAGAAAATCCATCAATAAACACAAAATTAATGGTAATAAACTCTGCAATGATAAAAAATACAGTTCCGTCTCTCTCGTGGACTAGATACATCGATCTGCGCTTTGATCGTTCTATAAAAAAGCCCCCAAAGATCTCGATCATTTTCTCCCCTGCCTATAAATCCTAAATGGTCTTCACTGACGTCTGTCGAACGTCATAACGACGAGGACTAAATAAACAAGTCGTTGTCTAACAGAGAGTCAAAGTTACCGCACAATTATTGCACTTGTCCTCATTTTAAAATCCAGTCAACCATCAACACAGACTGCAGCACTTGGATGCATCACCCAGGTGTATATGACAGATGGGAGGTAACCCAGTGCATCCTTTTCCCATAACACTCTCCTGAACAAACTGCGCGAGCCCAAGATTCTGATTTATATCTCCATCACTGCCACGATGCTGATGTTGCTTATCGCACCACTGTCCCCTCCATTTATCCTCAGATGCACAAAGTAGCATGGACTTCGGTGAAGGTGGTGACACCCTATCCTTGGAAATATTACCACAGGAACGTGCCTTGTAGAGAGAGCTTTTTCCTTTGCCGAAGAAACCTGGCAGAGGTACACAGAGTTTCTTGTGTACAGCAAAGTATCTTGTTAAAAGCCTGATTTTGCGGCTCTTACAATCGCTTTTATTCACAGATCCTCGATTCTCCTTATCGGAGACACTGAATTTCTTGTCATCCCTATTAGTCTCCTCGTGTTTATCATCACTATAAACGTCTGTGCTGCCCTTTGTCAAATTCCAGCCCTGCAGGAGTCTAGCACCAAAGCCCTTAGCCCTCTGGACCGTTGTCTGTGACATTTGCACAGCCCCATTAATCGTCACTGTTCTCACTGATGACGATGAGGACGACGACGATACAGACTGATTAACAATTGTTTTAGCCACCGAGTGACAAACAGGTGTTTCTGCCTCCTGCACTTCGGTTATGCGGTTTAATGATTGACTCTCACGTAATCGTGTTTCACCCGCTCTTCTCCTCCCAGCTCTGTGTCTTCTGCTGAATGACAAGGCCTGATTATCACTGTTACCCTGGGATTTACCACCACCTGACGACGTTGAAGTGTTTGTCGTGCCCCCCTGATTACTCCCAGTTGTCGTGTTTGTGGTGGCTGTCTCCTGGACATTATCACCATTATTGAATGCTCTAGTACCACCACAGTTGCCCCCTGGCTCCTGTGAGTCACTTGAATCGTCGTGACTGTCTCTTCTCGAGGGAAGGGGTTTACCAGGTGTAGCGCCAAGTTTGTGAGCTCTCTTCTTCCTGCTCTCACTGTCATCATCACTAGCGTCTGAACTCGAGCACGATGTCGTTCGTGTTTTATGAAATTTATTGCGTTTTTGCTCGTACCCTATTCTCCTCACAACTCTGCATTTGGCTGTCGTCTCATCAGGCTTTGTTTCACAACCATCACCATCTTCCAGAATCTCCTTCAACGTCTTGTCTGGCTCTGTTGTCACTGGTGATGGCATTGTCTTGTATTTAGGTTCAGTGTCAGTATGACGAGAACGAAGAGGTGATGGAGCTGTTGATGATTCAATGAGAATTGTCGTTGCTGTTTGAAGATTGTAATTATCCACTTTTCTGGAATTGTCCGACATTGGTGTACGCTCGTTTCGCCATTTATTCCCCGATTTAACCGCCTCTGTCAGGGATTTGGGCCTTCCCTCTGGGTCAGTAACTCCACGCCAGGGTTTTGGTGGCTCCTGACCCTTCGTATCATCCACTCTGATGACAGTGAACGTGTGACTCGGTGATGTCTTTGTTTCCTGAAGAGGACGAACTGATTGCTTCAGCAAGTGCTTCTCCGATAGTTGTGACAAACGCTCCTGGAGGAGGTGAGAGAGCTTTCCCTCTGATCGCGAACCCCGTCGATTTAAGGCGCTCAACGCTGAATTACTGCCGTGCTCATCACGGCCTGAACACGAGGACACATCGTCCTCATCCTCCTCTTCCTGGACGATACTGCATTTGCGAGTTCGAACGTTCTGGAAACGAAGAGAGTGTCTTTTTTTTTTATTGAGGAGGCTTTGCATGCAAGGGGAACCAACGCCCTGGGCTACGATATATTGGGACTTTTATTTGGGGTTTATTGAATTCATTTACAGTTTCATTCAATTATTATAAGGCACGAGTTTTGTACAATATAACTTTTTTTGTACAATCTTTGGTCGATTTGCTTGAGGCTAGGCTCGATGGTAGCGGTGGTATATGTTCGTATCGCTAGTTACCTGGGGTAGATCTCCTGGGGTCCGGGGGACTGTCAAGAGTGATTGATTTACACTGCCTAGGGAGTTTTGATCGACTCGGAGATCGTTTACGTTGAGATCGTGGGTTCTACTGCAAAGAAAATTAATGGGAGTTTCAATTATCGATGAAGTTTGAGTTGGGCTGAAATTTTATTGTTTGTGCAGGAGGGTTGATTGTGTTATTTGCTAAAGTCAACCAAGCTCCTGCCAGTTTCAATTTATTGAATAGTTTATCACGTTGTACACTCACTCAACAAGACTCAATAACGAAAAATACCAATTCATAATTCAAAGTGAAATCTTTAAAGTGCAACCATCCGTGAGGCGCCTTGGAATAAGCCATTAATATTTTGAAAATACGGTACACGGGTGAATTGTAAGTGATTACTTAAGTGATGCGATTTTGATGAAAATTTGACGTGATGAGCCTGATAAATTCTGCAGAAAGCCGAATTTTAATTTGATATGATGTCAGTTGTTGGCAATGGTTGAAACCCAAGTGACTGTTCTGCAGTTATTATTCAACGGCAATTGAATAGACGCTGTGTTTGCATTAAACATTTCGCTGTGATTGACCGAAATAGGGGCTATCACTCAGGAATGGAATGAATCATCTTATAACAAGACCGAATTTATAAACATGTGATAACTCTGCCCTTGTAACTTCAACAGAAGGTACCTCGAGAATGAACGAATTATTCATTTTAACCGCTCAATAAAATTTCATAAAAATAAATCATTAAAATGAATACGAAACATTGAATAATTTCAATGCAAATGGATCTCCGTGAATCCTACTAATTGATCAAAATTATTTAATATCTCCTCATTAATGGTGAAAACAGAGGAAAATAATTCTTGATAATTGTTGATGAATTTAATCTTCTTTCAGACTCACCGTGAACTGACGTTCAACAATTCAGGACGAGTCATGGCAACAAGCTCTTGCCTTTGAGCACGCAATTTACGTTCCGCCAGTAGAAAATACGTTGCTGTGATATGATTATACTCGTTTTTGTCGAGTGCATCAAGTATCTCCTCCTTCGTTGCAATATTACCATTGACCATTTTAGTTATAATTAAATTGTGATGCTCCTCGGATACTTGCTGCCTCGATACAAGAGGTAGTGCCTCAACCGTGTCAGAATCGGTGTCTGTTGATATACCGAGCCAGGGATCAGCAGCTATTTCCTCAAGGGTTGCTCTGCCTTCAGGCTCCCGCACCAACATTCTTGCTATCAGTCTCTTGCACTCCTCTGATACATGCGATGGTATGGAATATTTACAATCCATTATCATGGTTAATGTTTCACTGTCGTTGGCTTCTTGAAATGGTGCCTGGCCACAAACTAGCATGTAGAGGATGACACCAAGGGACCACACATCTGCATCACAATAACATATCGCCGTTCAGTAAATAACAGAAGTGGCTTTGAAGTTTTCATATTCCTATTACACATTAAATTCAAAATCTCAATTCCTTAAAAAATGGGGGTAAAAGTTTGTGGCATTTTATAAGAAAATTTTAGCTAGTAAAATGAATATAGTGCAAATCATATTCTGCATTTGAATAATGAAAACAATATGGATCAAGAAGAAAAAAAATCACCATTAGGTTTTATTGAAAAAAATTTAATACTCTACTGCTCATGAATAAAGCATAAAGGAAGTACTAACCAACTGCTGGTGCATCATAACTATCACCGAGAAGAATCTCCGGTGCCGAGTAAGCCAATGAACCGCACGATGTCTCCAATTTTTGTCCCGGACAAAATCTATTACTGAAGCCAAAATCCGTGAGTTTTACTGTACCAAGTTTCTCGAAGAATACAACATTCTCGGGCTTCAAATCCCTGTGTACAACGTGAAGACGGTGGCAGTACGAGATAGCTCTCACAATCTGCCTGAAGTACGTTCTTGCTAGCTGAAATGACAGGTATAAAAAAAATAATATATAGGGGATGTATAAAGGGAATATGTGTCTTTATGACTGTGTCAGGGCTTCTGGTTAGATACGTACCTCCTCGGTTAGACCGCTGTCATGACGCATGATGTAGTCGTAAAGGTCTCCACCGTCGCCCAGCTCCAGAATGAGGTAGAGCTTTGTCTGGGTGTCTATGACTTCGTAAAGTCGAACGACGTTGGGATGCTGCACCAGCTTCATACATCTTACCTGATGGGTTTTTTTAGGGGCTCATGTTTTATTTGCAATTTTAAGGTCGCGTTTGGAGTGATAGAAAATTTGGGGCGAATGTTAAAGTGAAATTCTTGAATTATTCAACGTGACATGAGTTCCGAGAAAATCTTGGGGAAACCATTTCAACTGAAGGGTCCCTTAATGTTTGAAAAATTCGACAGAAAATTGAATAGTAGGTTGATGTCACGATAAAATAGCCTTGAATCTTTTATAGAAAAATTCCCCAATTAGAACATAAATCGGAAATTAATGAAGAGTTTCATCTCAAATTGGCTTAGTTCATACGATATTCACAAATTTCAAACCCGATGGATTCAACAATGGCAGTTACCGGAAAAATGATGACATTTCAACAATGGTAGCATCGATATATCTCTCTGTACCATGAAAAAAAAACCAATAAAACAATTTTATTTACCTCCTGAAAGAGATGAGCTCTCGATACCTCATCCAATTTGCTCTTATCAATAACCTTCACAGCAACTTTTTCTCCCGTAAAAACATGACGAGCCAATTTGACAACGGCAAAGTGACCACGACCCAGTGTCTCCTCAAGGTCATAAAGACCAGCGATTTTTCCATCGTAATTGCTGTGTCCCAATCGCCGATGCATCGCGCAGCTAAAATCATATTCATTGAATTCTGGATCAAGAGCTTGACATTTAATTAATGCATTTAGTCACCTGGCAATATAAATATGTAAAAAAAATTGCAATTCAAGTGGCAAAGCCCCGGGATGAATTCGTAATTGGATGGAATGGGGTAAAAATTCTTTATTGAGGATCGATGGTAAGTCGTGTCAAGGGAAGAAATTAAAATGCAGATTGACTCGTTTACGGATATTGGAAAATGCACGGAAATAACGACGGAGATTCATTCTCCGGGGAAGGGAAGAAGAGGAGTGGGTGAATGGAAGGAATGCGCTGAGCGCTGCGGATTTTCCGAAGAAATATACATGTGCCAATGCAGCCAATGCAAGATTGCACCAGGCGAAGGTTAATTCACACTGGAATGCTAATTCAAGATGAATTGACATCCGATAATAACCATCCGTAAAACTTCCGTTGTACGCCGGGATATAATTCTTAAGAAATAAATTGCTTTACGAGAGTATTGACCGTCTTGAGATTTTCACCCACTCCACATCCTCCCACCCCCAGCCACCGTCCCAACCCCATTCCATCTCATTTTTTGCCGCAATTTTTTCCTTCCTTCAGCCATGGAGAATCCCATGGTAGCAGAGGTAATTACGATGGGAAATGTGATCCCCTCGGTAATGAAAGCAGCCTGGACTTGTATTCTCCTCTGTTTTCACATCTGCATTGTCAGAATTCCACTCATCGGAGGAATAAATTAGGGATGGAACAGTTGATCGATTGAATTCCAACATGCTTTCTACCCCAGTATTTCACGCATTTCAGGAAGCATTGACTTGTTTTTACTCCAGTTATTTTCATGTCCCTTCTCCCTTCCCTGGTCTTTTATGTTCGATTAGTTAGGAGCCCGGGGGGAATTAATTTCAAAGACACGATCGTGCTAAAGTGCAACTTGCGGCTTCGCCCCTTGAGACCATTATAACACGAGTGGACCAATCTATTCTGTTCGCCATTAAATTTCAATTAAAGTGGGGTGTTGGACGTTCTGAGATAGGTTCAAGAAGGAGGGTCGGTGAAAACAAATTGAAGTAGAAGAGACATAAGAATTTAGGTATGAAGTGGAACAGTGAGGTGGGCCGATCACGTGTGGGACAGCAAGTGGGAAGGGCGTAATTGTCTAGTCTACTATAAACGCTAGGGCGAGGGACTATTCACTTCAGTATTGGATCATCCAGGATCGACTCCAGGGGATGATTCAATTCCAAACGTCACAGTATTATTTTTAAAAAGTCTACCCAGGTTCAATAACAGCGTTCCTAGCAGAGGGTCACGCCGATGGTTTCCTTCCGTTAACCCTTCTATTTATGACTCAATGTTTTCCAAGCCACAATAAAAATACTACTAGTGGAAAATACATTAAGGGAAGCGCGAGCAGTACGAAGACCCATAAGAAGAGACAGCACATTGAATTTTTGTTTTTTCAATCTGAAAATTTTAGACAGGATCACTATTATAAATTGAATGCAACTGAATAAATTATTTAAATATAGCCTCCGTATTACTCCCTCTCCTCCTCTAGTGCTATTCACCTGATAATAAAACTAAAATGGCCAATTCCGGTAAATTCCCCAGCCACTCTTGACTGCAAAAAAGAATACTCTCATCGTCCAGAGCTCGAGTTCCCCAAATTCCTCCATTCCACCCCATTTTTATACAATTCACGATTCTCGTATTGTATTATTAAAAACAATTGCTCCCATAAATTCAATAGCAACATTCCCTCAACAGGGTCACTCGACAAAGCTCCTCCCCTGCAATCCCCTGTCGCCAAAAGTTGCAACAAAACCCTGTCCTTATCACATTCCCCACAGACCATTCAACCATACCTTTGTGCTAGGTCAGCCTTGGCGATAACTGAAACCACGGTCTCCCCTCCTGTCCGTCTCTACTACGTTCCGTCATTTGTGTTGACCAAGCATGTCCTCTCTCCCCTGTTCCTCCTGCACCAATTTCTCCCTCAATCGTCACCTATGAAACACTACAAAAACTTGTATCTATCACACCATGACCCACACCACCAACAATATCAAGGGATTGTTCTAGTCACGGTAAATCATAATTGTCTTGGCTCTATTCGCAAGTCGATGTACTCCGTTGACAATCAACGTAAATTGTTTACTTTCAAGACGACATTTGTCACAAAAAAAAATTTGTCTGACGTAATTTACTCAAATGAATCCCATGTTCATGATCTCCGGGTCGAAGGGGGGTTTTAAACTTGGAAAAAAAAGTATTAAAAAACAGTCTTCTCAATTTACCTTTTCGTTCTCCCCGCCCCGCCCACCTTCGATCGACCTGTCTCTCCTCACTCCCCTAGTCGTCGAGATTCTCTCGATCACCGAAAATACCACGCGAATGAGAAAAATCGAAAACGGATAATCCACTTGTTCTCCACTTGAAATTCTTGAGCACAATTTTTCAACTACGTCAAGGCACCAATGTCGCTCGCGTCCGGACGTTTGCAATTCACCTCCCCACGGGGTTAAATCCGTGTTTTGTCGGCTCTCTCACGCGAATAATAAAATAAGGCGTCGAGACGCGGCCATCAAACTGCACACACACAAACTCGTGATCCAGCGTGCAAAGCCCAGAGGAGTAAAGAAAAAAACACCAGAGTTGTCTCGTTCCGCTGTCCCAAATTCACTGTCCAGCTGATGCAAATCACTGCGCGGTGACGGGATGCTTGTTCTCAAAATGTCTTTCGCACTTTGGATTCCCCACTTATCGTGGATTCACTAGGTGTCTGAGGGTTTTTTTTAAAGAATGAAGCAAATGGGTGAGGGTTGGCCCGAAAAGACCCGACACAACACGTCGCGAGGTGGTCACAAGAGGCAGGGAAGGCGAGACGTAGATGCGATCGTCGTCCACGGGGGGAACATGCTTTGTGTCGGCATCTGCCAGCGAAGCATTTGGGTCGCCGAGCTGCGATGGCAATTACTCAGAGACATCTGTTGAGGAGTGTTTTTATCGACGGCGGAAAGACGAATGCTGTGTGCGTTTCATCACTTGTGTGTAAAGCGATTCGAAGCTCGTAGTGGTATAAGTCCACCTCCCGAACAATAGTTTATAGACCTGAGCCCTGAGAACCGTCATTCCGAAATTCAATCAACTCTTTTGAATGACTCCAATTCCAGCTATCAACTCGCTCGGTAATGCAGTTGACAGTCTGACAGTGTGAGAGAACGACGCAGTGGCCAGCTGATGGCCTCGTGACGTCACAGAAACAAAGCCATGCGCATGAGGATAAACTGGCAGTAGCCAGCAGTCCCGCGAGTGAGGGGATACCAAACACTGGGGACTCGTAGAAGTCCTGTTCAGCGTTTGTATCTCCCGACAATTGTCAACACCTGAAGGAACACAGATCGTGAAAAGTAGCCAGTGTAACGAAACATTTAGCTGGTAACCACGATCATGCCGTTCATCTCCAAGGACTGGAGGAGTCCCGGTGAGGAGTGGGTGAAGACTGTCGAGGGTTGGGAGAAAAAGAAAATACTGGAGTGCGCTAATAACAAGACACTGTCATTGCTGATACGGTGAGTGAATTTAACGACGCCATTTTCAGCGAAAATTCCATGTACTGAGACTCTTGGGGGAGTTGGGGTGAACCAGACATTTGTCTTTGTTCGCGGATACACTAGACAGCTGTTGAATCGATCCAGTCGACATCTTTGTTTACCAGACGATGTTTACATTCAATGGTTTCAGATCATTTTGGAGTGCAGTTTTTCCTGGATCTGTTGATTTTTTCATTTCGCGTATTTTTCAGATGTTCTAATCGTCTTGGGGATGATGGGGTGAGGGGTATAGAAGGGGGAATGTTGCAGCAATTTTGCAGGATTTAATTTTATTTTCCAATGTTGCCACAATTATGGTGCGGAACTATTGAACAAAGTGCAGGTTGAATCGCTGGGACAATGGCATACATGTTGTGGCTGAGGTGTATGAGATCGATCGTAAGGGAATGGGGCAAAATGGAGACTGAATTGTTTAGAAATATTCTATTTTGATGATTTGTTTAACGTGGAAAAGAGGAGTTTGATAAAAATTGATGGGAGTTTAACAGGGAATAATGGTATCGCATTTTTATGATAATTCGTTTTTGCTGTCTCGATTATTTTTGCTTGTTTACTGGTCGAATTAGAGAGGTCATTTTAGAGATAGGCAGGAGGAAAATTGATGGAGAGTCGAATCGTCACGCTTTCGTGGGGGGTAATAGTCCGGCTGGTTTATATTCCCTGGTTATCTTGTCACGGGAGAAATCGGAGATCATTCAGGGGATCGAGTGTTCTGCGAGGCTCGTGATGTTTTACATTATGGAATTTCAACGGTTTCCATCATGGGGTTTGGAGAATTTATGGGAATTCATGGAGAAGCGCATTCCTGGAGATTTTTTTGGAGCTCTTTATGAATATTTTTAGATTTATTTTCGAAGGGTAGAAATTGATCGATTCTCCATGAATTTCCTCTGCTCTCGATAACATAATGAATTTTCAATCAAAAAATTTGCAGGAATTTCTGAGAAAAATTTCAGCAATGAAATACAAACATGACTGTCCAGCTAGTAATTGCCTTAGAGTGACGTGTAACGGGGTAAACCCTCCCCTCGAGCCCTGACATGCCAATCTTCGGGGATTGGTAGTGTTCCCGGAGGGGTGCGGGGGAGTAGGAAGGGGATGACTGAAATCTCATATATCGGTTTGACCCAATGGATAAAACTGGGTCACTGGGGTGTCCTGGGCCAAGGATATTTTTCAATCACATGAGAATAAATTCTCCCATCACTACAATTCGCTGTTACATGTTTAAAGGAGCTATTGAATTGAGACGAAATGGGATGTCATGATATGTTGCGCAATAACCGCAGGAATTAACGGGATGAAACACACACGAGTCGAGGTTTTCCTCTGGGTAAGCGACGCATAATCGGATCAACCCAAGGTCTTCGTTGACACGGAACGGCGTCTGCTGGTGGGTACGACCTCTCGACAACTCGCATGTTTTCTCGGTACACGTGTGTAACATCAGAATTTCATGCAATTAAATTTTTCACGATGTGGAAATTGAAATATTTCCAAATGAGTTCTTACGAAAGCCGTCTCTTTGATAGTGAAGGGCCTGATGGGAAGTCTCCGCGGTCTGTTTACTGCCGGAGTATAATGAAGAGACCTGAGGACGTACTCTACAATTTTTTCATGCTCACAGTGATGTGAAAAGTGAAGAAAAAATGAGATAAAACGAGCCAGGGGAATAGGAGAAAGTGAGGGATGAAGTGGTGACAACTGGGAACCAAGTTCTAATGAACATGAGGAGAGGAGGGAGTAACCTTTTTGGGTCGGTTTTGCAGCATCAATCTTTCACCAAAATCCCGTGGAGCGATTAGTGGAGATCGGAGCAATGAACACTGAAGACTACAAATGCTCCGAGAGCTTTGTCCAATCAGCTCTTCTATTCACATTCTTAATTACTTAAGTTTCCTTGAATTGTCAAGATAAACAACGAAGTCCGTGAGCAATTCAACGATATGAGTTTTTAAATTCGGAAGTAATAATGAATAAACAATTATTTTTTCGTCACGCTGGGTACAAATGAGTAATTCGAGGACCGCCGTATGACGAAGATGAACTTTTTTTCAATGAAGCTGAATATTCATGCTTCTTAAATTCTCACGCAATTTATTTGCCAAATTTGCTCATTAAAAATAATTGCATTCACAATGCTGTCTGCAGCCAAGTAAAATTAATATTTATATTGAAAATTCAGGTATTTATTACTCAAGTTAACGAGAAAAAAAACAGACAGTTTAAGGCCAAATTGACATTCATTAATGCATCTTGCTAATGCCTCTTCCTTCGTCAGCTGTTTAAACTGGAAAAGTCTTTTTCACATTTTTCAAGAGACTCCCAAGAGTGCACGAGAAATAACATTTTTCCCTCTCGTGTTTTCAGAACCGAAAAAGAGGGTGACAAACGAGAAAAGGAGAAGGAGAAGAAAAAAGGTGATTCTAAAAAGGGAAAATAAAATTAGTTTAAGTCTCTAATGCGCAGGAGGAAAATATTCACTAGATGTTTTTCTACATTTTTTAGAAAATGCCGTCCAACCACACTGTCATATAACCCTGAAGTGTACCCGCGAGGTGAGTGACTCTTCCGGTGTTGAATGCATCTAAACTTAGATATCACATTTGCTTCTCAGGAAGCGAGGATTTTTGGACTAGCGTCAACACACCAATTCAGGGATAATTAATTTAAATTCCTATTCTAGTCTGTCATGGATTGCGATCCCTCACCCTTTGGTGCATTCTTTCTCCTTGTGGAGTGTTTTTTCATCCAGACTTTCTATTTTTGGCAGATCGCGGGTTTCAATGGACTCAGCGATGCACTCAAGAGACTCGACTTTCTGTCAGCTGTTCACGATTGTCGAAGGTTTAACTATATTGTTAGGCTGTTGGATCTATTGGTCAGCCACACCATGGGGGGGTTGAGTGGTTGCGCCCAGCGGGTCCTGTTTAATATGCTGGAGGAAGTTGCTTTAGAAGGTAAATTTATTAGCACGAATTTCTGGGATAGAAACCGCTGTAGAATTGGAACGTCTTATCAGCGACCGGGAGGGGTCGTGAGAAAGTTCGAAAGGTACATTTTTTGCGAAGAAATTCATAAACAACCAAATTTTCCATACAACTTTTTCTTTTAGCCCATTTAGGTTTTCGACATTTATATAAAACGCACTATTTTCCAGATCGATTTCTTTAGAGAAAAAAAACCTTTTACTCTGCCACCAGTTTCCTTATCACAACAGCAGACGGGAAAGCTTCGCAGACTGATTGAACGTGTACGTGCCTTCAGTGCAGGTTGCTGCTGGGGGGGTCGACCCCTTGGCTCAGTCATACTCTGGGAAAAACACAAAGCTGCACTCGACCGAATCCTCCACATTGCGTCTTCCATCACGATAACTCAGGTGAGAATTATTGGTAAGAATGGGAGCGAATGTGTCAACCACGTGGAAATGGATTTTATCGAGATAAATAATCCGGGTTTGTGGATAGCCGGATGAGGAACAGCATCCACAATGGGCTGATTTACCTGCTGAGTGCCGTAGGGAGGTACTCCTGCGTCTCAGTGATCCCAGGGATATCGAGGCGTCTTCAGAGGCTTGTGAACATCTCGCTGTACTTGCTCAGGAGCAGAGAATATGGAGGGAACTTGCACAGTATCATTTTACGTCGCAACAGATTTCTACTACTATGCAGAATAATCCTGGGAAGGATTGGAAAACTATTTTTACATTAGCTCGGAGGTAGATATCAGCTGTTTAAGCTTGAAACTATTATTAACCTTATTCAGTTCAATATAAATGACATTTTGTGTAGAATAATTATTTTCTTTTTTTTTTCATGGAAGAACGATTCAATAATCATAGCCAACATTGTCTCTAGACCATTCATTAGGTTCAATAGATTCCTGACGCAATTCACAATAACATTTGCTTAATTTATTTTAAAATTAAGATCTTTTGGACTTCGCGAGGACTACGCCGAGATGATCCAATTGTGTAGGAATTGCCGGTGCCTTTTCTGGCGATCACTCGGACATCCTTGCATTGCTGATCAGGACCCTGCGTTTCAAGAGAAGCTGGCTGACGTCGACCAATCCTCCCTTCACGTTCCCATCCCACCGCAGACTTTCCTGAAATTTTTCTCACTGTGAGATGATTAAAAATCTGGTCTGTGAACAACTGGGAGAAAAAAAATACTACATTTCCGGGATTTCTAGAGATCAACTCTAGCGACGAGGAATGAAATAATAGTGAGATGATATATCGTTTTTTCGTTAGAGAATCTAATGTTGATCGTTGATGGAGAATTATTCAGTCTGTTCCGAGTGAGAGCGGGGCAAAAAATCTCAGTCCGTTTCTTTATCGCTCAGGGCAATCATCGAGAGAGCAGCTAAACTATTTCAACGGCTTAATTTCAATTTGGATATTTTCATTGTATAAGAGGGCCCAAAAATTCAAAATTCATTGGTGCAGTGGAGAACCGGGAAATTCTCATAACTTCCGAGTGAAATCGACATATCGATTCCTTCATTGCTGAATCATTTGAATAAAAGGAGGGGCTATTCACTCCATAATTTACAATATTTTACATCCAAATTCACATTATAAATTCGAAATTAAAGCGGTTCCACGCGATTGCAGACAGAATTTCAATAAATTCTGCTGTCATGTAACATTTCGTGACTGCAATTGACTTCCAATAATTCCCGTAAAAATACGTGCGGTATTTAGATGCGGTCGACCTAATTCCAAAGCTGTGTACACCAATCACAAAAAAATTTCCCGTAAATTGGAATTCAGGAAATTCGTAGATTTTAAACCACTTGTCAATGGTTTTAGCAGAAGTGATTAGGTCCTCCGAACAGAAAATATTCCGACATTGAATAAGATTTATAAACTAACTGGTCCTCCACTTGTGATGATTTGTCTGGTGCTTAGAATTCTTTGGTAGCTCAATCGCAATTATTAAGTTTTTATTTTCTCTCCTTTTTCGATGAAGTATATTAAACGAAGAATAAACTCGCAACTAACCACATCTGAATGATAAACCTATGCTGTGTTCTATTTCGCTTTTTTTCACGATGAATATTTTTTTTTATTACGTTATTTTTTCCCGGACTGAACTAGCTTTATACTTTATACGTACATGTACATAAATATATTTCGCTATTATCGTAAGAATAAAATTTACTTAATTGATCGGTGCGCGGAAAAAAATTCTCAAGAGAAATTCTAGTATTTTTTTCTGTATAGAAAAGATCTTATGGGCCTATAGGGGGCCATGTTAGTGTCATCTTCGATTAATCAGATAATCGTCGTCTTCCAAATTAAATTATCGATTTATAAGATAATTCGCAATTTGCATATTCAATTAATGATGAATTAATTTAATTATTTATTTTCCAATTATTTAGACACGATTATGGCTAAAAGGGTCACGAGGTAAATTAGCTTCCACTACTCTCACCTGGAAAATTATTACTAAGATTAATTAATTACGGTTAATGAGTACTACGAGTTTTCATAACTAGATTGGATTTGCTTTTGAGTGCGAGTGCTAGAATTTATCTGAAGAATTTCTCTCCGTGTGAAGTGAGAATTTTTCGAAGTGTCAGAAAGAGAGATGGCCTCAGCAAAATAACCTGGCCCTTCCCTCCAATCGATACGTCCGAATGATTAATCAATTAAACAGTTATTCCCGAGTGTCTAAGAATTATAATGTAGTAGGTTTGTGTGAAGAGATGAAATACGAATTAAATTGTAGGGGAGACAGAGGCAACGGCAGATAAAAATTAAAAAATTAAGCCCCAACGATTGCAGTTCGTGAATTCAAACAATTTTTAGAAACGTGACATAAAATAAATCATTAGGTATTAAATAGTTGTGATTTTGCTCGGTCTCCCCTGCTTCAGTCATCATTTAACGAATTTTCAAACTATTTACGATGATTGATTATTATGATTAAGATTATCGTAATTAATCAAGATATTGTATTCACTTGGTATTTTCTATTTCTCGATAATTAATATTCTGAATAAGTTATGAATAATTACACAATTGGTATATGCATAATTCCTGATAATTGATATCATTGAAATCAATATGAAAAATTAACTGCCAAAGCGAATGCTATTGCATTAACGTGAATTGACTATTTGTTATAAATACGATTTGTTGAATTTCGTTGATAAACGTTGGAAAAATACGAATAATTTCATGTTTTTATACAATTGATTTTTAAAATGTCACTCGAGAGAAAACATAAAACGATTGCATGAAGTGTTCTACTAACCTAGTCATTACTTAGGGTGATTTAAAATCACTGAAAATTTATTTAAGGAATAATAAGACGATTCAATGAACAACCCGAATTATATTAATCAAATGGGGTAGCTTATCAAGAGGAGCAACATTGGTGTTCCGGAAAACATCAAAATCTCAACGATATTTTCAGCTGCAGAAGACGGAATCTAATTTTAATCGTTAGACCAATGTTTAGTGCGATGTGATGTGGAGATGCTTTTAAATAAAAATCTATTTCAATATAATTTTTCATTTTTTAATGATTTTAATCATTCAAAGTGATTACGCCGAGGTAGTGTCTAGTGCTAGTGTTTGAATTTCGCGCGGCATATTTTGCCTGCGTCGTAGTCGCTGCGCCTTCAGCGACGCGTGCGCATCATTATCAGCATTTCCCCGCCCAAACATCACATCTCAGCGGTAAGTTGTTATTTGTTTACATTTTTTTGGTCAATCGTTACGGCATAATTTCTAACTGACTGTAAAATTAATTTATATATTTTTCTAAATGGGTAAATTGCTTGAGACTGCTGGATATTAAGCGAATTTCTGTTTGTGAAGTGTGTGTGTGGACTTTTTAGGTTATCAGGCACGTGTAGTCTGTTGGAATCAGTTGCAGTTATGTCAGAAAATACAATATCATCGCTGGACGATGCTAAAAGGCAACTTCGAGAGATAATGGAGAGCCTGAGCAAATCTCATCGTGAACATTTACTGTCATTTGCGATTCAAGAATGGATGACGATTAAAATTGGTGACGACTCAGGTAGCGTTTCAGTTGTATTGGATAATTATTTTTAAATAAACATGATAACATACAAGGGGATGTGTTAAAATAAGAGCAAACGGGGTGGCTGAAATAATTGAATTTGTTATTGCAGACGATGAGTTGAATGACGAGGATGAGTATATGTTAGATGATCCAGTGGCGACTTTGAACAAAATTGC
Source organism: Diachasmimorpha longicaudata (assembly GCF_034640455.1). Taxonomy (NCBI): domain Eukaryota; kingdom Metazoa; phylum Arthropoda; class Insecta; order Hymenoptera; family Braconidae; genus Diachasmimorpha; species Diachasmimorpha longicaudata. The sequence continues at coordinate 6,474,979 of NC_087229.1, read as the reverse complement.
TAAAGAAATCCGCCAGAAAGTTCCTTTTGACGCAGTTCTGCCCTCAGAGAAAATAAAAGTGTCATCGAGCGGTCCGGTAAGAAATTCCAGTCTTTCACAATTATTTTTCAATCAATATTGCTGATACAGATTGAGAAGAAGAATTTCATAATTAACCCTTAAGACAAACGACTGATTGATTATATTCTTCTGTATGAGTACGATGTCGCTATGAATGTTTCAGAACAGCGACTGTCACCCCGACATCACAACCCATGTCGATGGCTTTCTGTACAACGACGACGAGGTCGATGATCTGGTAAAGGAAGGCAAATTGTCTAGCCATTATTGCAAAGACTGTGGCTCCAAGAATAGTGACTCTCTCAGTAAGATATTATTCTCCTACTGCTCAATAACTCCAAATCGGCACGAAGAAATCGAATAATTTTTGTAATCCTAATTAATTTTGCAGTATACATATCCCATTCTGTCTCTCGTGAGAACTTGTATCTCATATTCAATACCCTCCTGCCCACCCTGGACGGTAAAATTGTCCTCGACGTTGGCTCACGACTGGGCGCAGTCTTATACGGCGTGAGTAAATCAGCTGTCCATTCTATTAAATCTCAAATCAATTGCATTCCAAAATTCAATGAGCACCCAAGCTGATTTCATTCTTCCCCCAGGCATACGTCTACACTGACGCAGATAAGATAATCGGTGTGGAAATGAACAAGGACTTGTGCGATCTGCAGAACGAGGTCGTGCGGAAACACAAGATGGATAAACGCATTGAGATTATCAATAAGCGGATAGAAGATGCTGGGGATGTGGTGCGGAAGGCTGATGTCGTGGTGCTGCATAATGTTTTTGAGTTTTATTTATCTGAAGACGAACAGAGAAATGTCTGGAAATTCCTCCAGGAGAACATCAAAAAGGGGACGTTTGTCATTTCTAGTCCCTCGATAGAAGTCTCCCTGTCTAAATTGGATACTGGGATTGATGTTGCGCGATGGATTAAGCGTGTGGATAGTGAAACTGAGGATCAAGTCAATTATTTCGACTCAAAGGAAGAGAATGCTGATGATTGTCCGGACATGTTCTGCTATAAAGTGCTGTAAATATCCTAAAATACATTTATTCTTGTTATCAAGTTCAAAATATTCAAAATGCTTTAGTTAATTTTTGAGAGAACATGGAACAAAAAATATCCATCTTTCCTTTCCTGATGGCTTGTCTCTGTTAAGATTGAATAGAGCAATTAATTTTGATGGGCGGACTGAATTTACAGATCTTAAAATCCAGTAAGAAGTCATTTAGTTCAATTAAAAAATGAGTGATACTCCAGTGGAGAGGATAAATTGTTTATTTCAAATCAAAATATTTACGCGATCGACTTTAGAAATATTTTTGAATTCTTCAGCTTTTATCATATCTTCCAATTGTTTTTATCTGAACAGCTGCTGACAAACGACTGGAAATTTTCGAGGAAAACAAATAAACGGTTTATCAATATTGGATCCTGCAATCGTTAAATCGATATAAATACCAGCCGTCAGTTTAATTAATGCTGCTGCAAAAATGAAAATATGCTGATTTTTCGGGCATTTCAAGGTACATAATGTTATTCTTATATTTTTTGAAATGTCTCTTCCTTCGCGAATGCATAGACGGTTATGATATTTTTACAAAAACACCAGCATAGCACAGAATTCTCTGAAAAATTTCAATTCTCATCCCTGACGAGTTCATCTACAAACTTGTTCTCCGTGCATCGCCCGAATGTCGATTTTAACCCAAAAAAAAAAAATTGGACCACCGTCAGACGGTCCCCCAAACCCATTAATGTAAAAATACCTCAGAGCAAATGAATCATAATACTCAAGATCAAATATTTGAACCAGCATCTGCTACCTGGGTGGCGCGTTAAACCACCTCACGACTGAATAATATTTGTGGTCATAGACCAAACTCATCGAGTACAAACGACTTAATGATTATTATTCATTGGAATGGTATTCAACTGCCTTTAGTGTAGTCTCAAGTGATTATTCATCGTCTAAGAGGGGCATTGATGGGTTTGTTAAGCCAGCGTGTTTCCCTCTCTCGGTGTTAACACTCGTACCCCAGGCTGATGGCTAAAGTGGTCAAGTTCAAATCGCGGGTTCAGTCGATTGACGGTTGTGATACTGCAATAATCCCCGGGCCTTTTACATCAATCAGCCTCTCATTTAATCCCTCATAATTTACCAATAACTTCACGTGAACGAGTGATCAATGGATCTGTTCCACTCGCATGATTGACAAGTTAGTGAATCCAGTCGATTTTTGTCAAGAAAATTTCAGGATGGATTATATATTTTCACCGCCTGAGGCGTCGGATTCTGTCAGGTAGGAATGAATTATCCATTGCATTGGCAATTGTTGTTCTCGTCATAAGTAAGTTAGAGTCGCCTATAGATAACATACATTATCGCACTAGTGAGTGGGTAAGCGAAGGAAAATAACGCGAAAGTACTTCATTGTTTCGCGCAGTTCGACGCATGCAATTATTCAAACACGATAAACACTGGTCTATCAATGGTGGAAGTTATATATTTATGATAACACTCAATCATACTTATCGGTGACGCTGAAAAATAATCGAGAAGTTTTCTAGCCTTGAGGATGACATTGACCTGTTTCCATTTTTAAACAATGTCCTCAGTTGTCTCCCTTACTAGGTCTACTCTCATTTTTTCTTTTTTTTCTGGTGAGCCATTGGGTAACCCAATTATTTAGCATTCCGCCTCCCTTCCTCTATTCGGGAGACTAATCGAGTTTTCGAAAGTTGTTGAGATTCAAACGAATGACCCAGTTGCGTTCCAATGAGTGAAACTCCATCGATAACGGCGGACTCTGGGGGAGAGGCGGCTGTTTTGAAAGGCCCGCGGAATTGTTTAAATGACGACGTCTGGTTCGCTCAGAGATCGAATGGTATATTGATCATATTATGAAAGATTGATCGGTTATTGAGTCAGTGACGAATTCTAACTTGGCTAATGGTTAATCCTAGTTTTCAGGGAATTGCCGTCATGAAAATTTCGTAATTCGGTAGATAAGACGATGCGCAGTTTTGATACATGGAAAATTCAGCGCAATTTTTCACTGAACTCATATTTCAGTTCGACATTCACGTAGCTTGGGAAATTCCCGACTTTCTGATATTCGAAAAGAGTTAGTTCCATTGAGTTTTTCAATCAAAGAGGCCGAAGAAACTTTACTCTGATTTGTACGAAAATTGGTGAATCTGTGAGGGATTTTTTTACCGCTTGACAACTTCGTAATGTTGTTCAGAAAGAAGATAGTATTCCAAGATTTTAGTGCTCTACAGGACCGCGATTAAATGTTAATATTCGTTTAAAGAATAAAGTATAAATTTTCCCAGAAAAGTGATAAAACTTATCATATTTTTCTCAATTTTTTTCTGAGCTGCAGACCACAAAACCACCTTCACCACACGATTACCCACATTTTATCGTCTTGCCATATTTTTCTCTCCATATAGCGAACTCGCTACAATTTTTTACTGATTTTTTTTTCTCCGCGAACTAGCACAGATGCGAACATCATGATCTAGTCACCAATCGTGTTCAGTTGCCCCCCATTTATCCCTTGATTAATCATCGACAGGGCTTCCTGTCAGTGACCAAATGCACCACCTCTGTATTATTCGTGAATTTATACCTGATCACGACGATTATGTGACAATTAATTAATCATCAACTCGATTTTCAGTTAATGATCCACCAAATATACCACCTCAGGACTATTCTGTCATTTTCACAGCCATCAATTTCCTTTGCAATCACGCGAAAATGGAATTAGTTAATTACAGGAGGTGATAAACACCGGTGATGTTTCACTCGAGTTTATGACCGCAACTGTTACACAATTGCAAAACACGTATCTACGACTTATGCAATGCCCTTACAGTTCCATTTCCTCGGTTATTTCTAACAAACAATGAAGTGAAAAAAGGATTGGGTGCAGAAAACACCTGCGTGTGGGTGATATTCCCCTTCCACTGAGTTAATTTGAAGGTCTCGGATATTCAATCAGTTTTATTACAAAACACTAGCCGATGTACTTCAATTTAAATATAGAATGTGCATTGCACACCCCGCCAGCTGTTTCAGGGTGATAGAATGACGAATACGATAGGAGAAATAATAGTCACGTAATTAATACGTTTCCGGTAGTGTGGTTTGTTCGCACGAGATACGCGTGTGCAGTTTCTCGTGCATATATATTTTTTTCTATTTTTCATGCACGATATTTTATTTGCAACTGTTCAAACTTGTCGATGGCTCTATATTTATCGAATTTATTGAACTATTGCCGTGGGATATGTTCTCAGCAAACTGTACAAACACCTCTTCCAGTTGAAAATAGCATCAGAATAGCCACTAAAGAGGCAAAGAGACCAGTGGGAAAATGATAATTTACAACATTCTATTCAAACATCGTTTTCAACAACTTTCGATGGCCAGATAGCGTTGAATTTACTGCGTTGACGCGTGTGCCAAGCGTCCCCACAAGGTCGTTTAATAAAAAAGGTCTGGAAGAGGTTCAGTGTGCAGCCGGTGATGCCGGGGGCATAACTATTTTTTAATCTACTTTACTGCATTAATATTTGACAGAGGACTAGTCCGACAGATTGGAGATGCGCCTGGGATCAAACCCCGGTGCCTCCGATTCACGTGATCTGTTCCTGATGGCCCTAGCGAGATTTAATGATCCGTCGATGCATTGGGAATCGAACAATTAGGTTTGATTGGACATTATTGAATGGGGTAGACTAGTCACATCTGTTTAAAGTACAGAGCCAGGGTGACTTGATTGACTTCTAGCTATTTGAGAGGTGGATTTTTTTTTCCAGAAAAAAAAGAAAAAAAAAATCAATAATCTCAGAGCTGATTCCAATTTATCGGAGCAGAGCTGTTTTGAAGGTATTCAAAACATTGTGATCGACGGCTGTAATAATTATTAATAAAGCTCGATAACACAAGCAGCATGTCAAGTGCATCCAGGCTGGCTTCGTTTTATTTAATTTGCATTCTGTAGATTGCCGAGAGCGTAAGACACCTCGCATAACTGTAATGTTGTTTATGTTGTTAAAGACTCCCACAAGAACTCTCTGCAACCCGGATAAATTATGTCTCGCGATAGTTGCAAAGAATCAGTGATGTCAATGTCCAAGCACTCACGATCGAAAGAGTGAAGTTCGACGAATCTCGTCAATAATGCGGATATCTTTCCTCAATCTTTGAAACAAAATCATTCAAAGCGCGTCGTTGGCCGTGGGAAGTAATGATTAAATTAAATTTTAATTTTCCGTAAATGGTAGCTCACTAGAAAATGTCCCGTAATTACTATTTATGAAAATCAGTCGACGTCAGAGGTGACTGTGATTGAAACTGTTATTCACACATTCCGGAATTGGAATTGCTGCTTCTAGCCCCTCCCTGTAATTACACGCAAGAGTTTCTCATTCTACGATGTGTCAAAACGGAAGTAAACATTGTGAATATTTTCTGCTATCATTGCTCAGCCTAATGGATTTTGTAAGTTATAAATTTTTCTGCGTGAATGGCAACTGAAAAAGTGAAAATTAAAATAATTTCCCTACCAAGACGAATAATTTTATGCAGAGATCAGTGAATTAAATTAAAATTTCCATGAAACGTTCAATCAATAAGTTTAGATAAATGATTCTAAGATTATATAATTTTTCATTCGAAAGAGCATTAAAGACATGTTTCGACTTTAAACTATTCTTTAAAGATCCAAGCCACGCGTTGGAGCTAAAAAAATTAATGATGATTAATTGAAGAAACTGTTATCCGGCCTGAAAGAATTGCTTGTTTCATTGGCCTATTGATAGATCAAGGAACTCCTTCAATAAACTCATTCATTCAATTCCAGCAGAATATTCTCAATCCATCTATTTGATACAATACTCTGATGAGGTATACGTTTTGTAGTACATCAGTGATATGACATTTACATATCACACTTTCAAATCCCCACTATGGTCTGTCTACTTGAAAATTATGTCTCCAAATCCGAATAGAGGAAGTACATTTTACTCAACTTATACGACAAAAAAAAAGATGACGAGCTCAAGTGACCCTTCACTTGACGAGATAATGACATCTGACAATTCCTGAGCACCACAAATACCCTTCATAAAAGGCCAGAAAATACATTCACATGTACCAGGGAATTGATACATGAAACGTTGGGTAGATTATGTTCAAGTATCTTGTCTCTGGTTACCCAGGGGCACCATCATTCAATCGAAACTTTCTTGTTTCTTCGGTCTCCCTCTGACGCACATTGTGACGTCAATTGGAGAGGTGGCAAGAAGTTGCAAGAGTGGCTCTTTACCGATATGGCTTTTTCGAAAAAGCCACAGGGCACGTTGCCATTCCCGCTCACTTCTCATGGATAAGATTCCACCAGATGGGTATAATCTCACGATAATTCCCCCCAATACAGTATTTATTGACCCACCAACGGACAATTCTTTTGTCAATTTATCATGCATTTAATCGTCGACGGAAAAATTATTATTGGATTTCTATGGAAATTGCTAATAGCTTTCCACCGATTCCATTGAAAAATTCTGTAACTTATCGGCGCCTTTTTTTTATAGAATTTTTTTGTGGACATGGATTCGAGGATAATTGACTGGCTCTGCTTTTCCACGTTTTTATTGGGATTGTTTTAGTGATAAAGGATGAAAAATAGAATGAAATAGTTTTAAATATTGAGAAGGATAATTATCCTTTATAATCATTGGACATGGTTGTTGATAAGATTTTTTAGCTGATTACAATCTTACGATAATTTCGCTGAATAAAGTATTTATAGCTTTGTAAATGGAAAATTCCGTCATTAATATAATCACGAATTAGTCATGCATTTTATCACGTACTGAAAAATTCTCATTGAATTCCTGTGATTTTGCATTAATTTTTGGATGATTTTAGTAAGAATTTTCCAACATAGCGACATGTTTTTTTAACTTTTTCTCCAGTTTTTTGATTAGTTCTATTACTTGTTGCCAGAGTTCAATGAGAAATATTGTATTCAACTTCTTCCTTAGAGATCTTCTCCGTAGAATCCCTGGGTTTTGGTTTTATAACAGTATTTTGGTTTAATGTTTCAAAGCAAAAGAAGAACAAAAAATTAGAAGGGAGGCCTATTGGCTCTCCCGTCCACTGAATATACTCAGGGATAAGATGGAGCTCGATGATGACAATCTGATGATAATTCCTCCGAATAAAACAGTTAACGATCCAGCAACGTCTGGAATTTATCAAATTATCACTGATGCTATCTTTACGAGTATCATAAAACTCCTTTCTCACAAGATGGAAAAATTTCCTACATAGCCCACATTTAATTATTTATTATCTCCTAAACTGTGTAATGATACTGCTGATAATTTTTCTCTGACCGACCCTCACCTCCAGAATTTAATTCAACTGTTGAATTTTTATTGACCTTTTGTCTCTGCATTTCAACAAAAAAATATGAGAACCATCATAAAAAATCCACTGGTTTGAGGACACAGATTAATGACTTACACTATCAAAAATAAATCGACTAACTAATGATCGTGCGTCAATGCTTGGTCAAAAGCCCCCGAGCTTCGCCTCCCTGTAATTATTCAATAATTATAAAGTTATTGATATTAATCATCGAACGTAACAATAAATTGCCATACCATTTCCATAGCAAAAGGTGCATTCATTCACAGCGCTTCTCTCCGAAATATCTTCATGAATCCCAAACAACTCCTCTCAATTGTTCTTGTTTCCTTCTAGGAGGAAGCGATAAGTCAAACGGGAACATCGCCAACAAAGTGAAACAGAGCAAGGAGACGTGTGTTTATTCACACAACCTGACCGAGTTTAACTCATGTTTAACATCCCCCACCATCTGGTCATTTACCCAAGCGCCAGTTCCTCGAGGCTCAGAGTGTCGTGGGGCCTCCATGAGCGTGCCAGACTTCGCGTCGTCATCAGGTCAAGCGAGCCATTATCCAAATTTCCCTGAATCGAGTGCAACTCACGTGGACTTGCCCGGTTTTTTTTTTATTTATGGACGCCGTCGAGAGGGGGATAAGTGAGTGAATGGCTAGAAGGTTAGTGCATTCAGGTTGGGCAGGTCCCTGTGCTGTGCGCATGGTTGTGTAGGTCTGGGTGGCAATTTGAGGGGCAAAGAGGGTGGACAAATTGTTCCGGGGACGCTTCCTTCGAGAGGAGCGAGGCAATGGCTGCCACCGGTCGCAGAGTATCTGGTAATCGTGGGAATTGTGTTGGTGATAATGTGATTGGGGATTCTTTGGAAACAAGGGTGAAGCGATCGAGGTAGTGGTGAATTGTGGACAGGACAGGGTGTCATGAGGGAGTGAGTCTTTGATTTTTTTTTTGAATTTTGATTGAGGAACACTGGGGCCTTTTTGATTAATTCGACAGGGGAGATGTGCGAATTGTTATTGTGATTGATATGAAGGCGAAGGGAATCGGTAAGAATCACATTGACGGAGATGTGGAATCGATTGAGGCCAATGAGAGGTATGACGAGTTCAATACTGTAATGGTGCCTGTGTCGAGGAGTCTCAGTAGGAGTCCGCAGAGTGATGAGGGCATTGAGGCTGACGCCGAGGCGAGGAGAAACAATGTTGGTAGATGCTGGAGTATTGACTCGTCAAATGGCGATGAAGAACAGGGTAAAGGCATTCTGTGGCAGAGGAGACAGTCGAAAATCAGGGTCACCAGGTGCTGTAGCTCTGACAGTGCTGTTTTGAGCGATGATGATCAGATTAAAGGTGAGGGGGACTGGGGAAATTGTGGAGGATTGTTGGGAGTAGTTCCAAACATTTTAGGGATTTATTGTTTTAACTGGTGGTGGTTGTTGATGGGGGTGAAAAATAAACGATTAGGATTCATTCGTAATGTCAACAATTTCAAGATATTTAAGAATCTTTTTCAGCAAAGAGCAGATCTGTTGGTTTTTCTAATTTGACATCTCTATACAAAAAGCATGTAATTAAACAATCAAATTTTTCCACAGATCATCAGTCAAAACATTACCAGGAAGTCATAAAATCCGTAGGATTATTATTATTGCACATTCTTTTATTACAATGCAAAAAAGATTTGTTTGTTCTATTTCGTTCAGGACATTGTAACATTTTTTCCTTAATAATCAGAAAAGTATCTTTTGGATTCTCCCTCGACGGTCTACAAAATAGTAGAATTTTCCTTGAGGATGCAAAAACTAAAATCCGTCATTCGTGACGCTAGATTCACTATATTGTGATTCATTGTTCTACTGTGTTATTTTCCACAGGATGGGATAACTTGATCATCGGTGATCGCAGCGAATGTGACTCGACCGAGGAGAGACCCAGGTACTGGAGAACGCCCAGTGTTGTTGTTAGTGACTACTCAGATTACTCCTATCTCGATGAAAAATACGACAGGAGTGATTTTGATTTGGAGAAGTTCGAGGGAACTTCCGGTTCTCCAAGTCAGGCCAGCAGTTGCTCTTGTTTAGACTGCGACGATATTAGAGAATTTCAAGACTTAAATTCCCCTGTTTATAACCATCTCCAGGTCAGTGGACAGAGACGTCATTCAGACTCTTGCTGCACTTGTTTACCCACTTCCAACATTAACAACGGGTAAGACAAAAAGAATTTAACAATCCCACAAGGGGTAACAAATAATTATTAAGCCACGTGTAAAGATGAGGAAAAATAATGAATACGAGAAACGCTTATCCTGTTTCAGTGGAAGCAGACAATATATAAATAGTGGAATGTAATTTGAAAAGCAAACTTTCGTTGTAATTTTGTTACAGAGATGTTAATGAAACATTGTCTATCTCAGCTTCGAATAATCTCCTTGAATTGTTAACTGTTATTTTAGTCTCTCACTTGAAGCGAAATAATTTTTTTTGAATGGTTGCAGTTCTAACTGCACATTGGATTAATTGAAATTTGTCATCTGTATGTGAGGAAATGTCAATTGAAAATAATTAGAGTTAATTAGATAAAAAGGGGCGTTAAAGGAAATACAAAACCTCGTGTAAAAATAAGAAAAATAATGTATAGCCACGATTGAGTCGATTGGCAGGAAGAAGATAATACATAAATGACCGTTTGAAACGCAATTTGCTAATTGGTGATGCGTTACAATATTGTTTCAGGAGTGTTAATGGTAACGCCAGCAGAAGGAATTCGTGTCTGGCAACACCAAGCCCATACTCATTAAAATCAGAATCATCAGCCACAGGGTATTCCAAAGGTGATAATTCTGAAGACACCAGGACCAACATCGAGCTACTTGAGTTACCACCAGTGCGAAAAATATCTGATTGCTCCACAAATTCCAGTCTCAGTGGTGATGACTTCGAGGTCACCGAACTGCAACCATTAAAGAGGCCACAGGTGAGCAATTCTTTTCCTTAAAAAATGTAAAAAAGGATTTGCGAGGTGAGCGAGCCTTCGGACATTCACTGATGGACACCAGTTGCCATCTTGCGGATGTCTGGGGAACAATTCACCTGATTAAACTCCACCGGTGATAATTATTATCCACGACAATGAACGCTTGCTAGAGCGCGCTATCATTGTAGCGGTGGAAATTTCAAATCGCCACATTAAATGAATGTTGAAGTTTAAATTCGAATTTGGAGCATTTCATAGGAAATTTCTCAGGATTTTCCATCTTTGATAGGCGAACTAATATGGAAAAGTCTAGTGCTTGAGATTTGGGAAAAACTGTTTTAAAGAACGTCTCATCAAGATCTCCCCTATCTCCTCCGTCCCCATTTATCTCATTTAATAACTCCATTCAACAGTCATTATCCACTAATTATTTCCGCCACTGGAGGAGAAAAAAACACATGACGGCATGGTGTTGAACACTGCTCTCGCCGGTGGGCAGTGCCCAAGAGAACACAATAAATTCAATAAAGTTGGGTAACTCACACATCAAGCATATCTTTGAGAAATCGAAATCAATTTGTCGGTATCCGGCGAAAACTCGATAACCCAAGTCACGTTCGCCATTAGCATCAATTATTTCAATTTTTATTTTGCAACCAATGATTCAATTCCCCATCCAAAAAAAAACCATTGCTCCAGGAGCTGTGCGTTGAGATGAAAACATGAAAGCGGTAGAGAGGGGAGAAATTGCTAAAACGGTACATAATTATACTTTTCTCTTTTTCCCTCGTGAAAGCGCATCGTCACTCGGCATCAGTGACGGTGGCATCGAACGATGAGTCTCGCCTTACAATACCTAAATTTAGATCACACGCATGTCTTGATACTTTTCGTCATTCGTAAAGTAGACGAGATGTGCAAGAGGATGTAGGATAGACTGTAGTTTTCACCGAGATAAAGGAAAATCCTACCGTATTCATATAATTTTCATGTCCCGATGTTTTTTTCATTCGTGAACTGGACGAATTGCACAAGAGGATGTGCGATAAACTGTATTTTTTACCGAGATAAAGGCGAATATGGCCGTATTCAGATTATATTCACATTTCGATGTTTTGTTCATTCATAAAGTAGATGAATTACCCAGGAGGATATGTAATCGCCTGTCCTTTTTCGAATTAGATACAAATATGACCGATACTCGGATCATATGAATGATTCAATGATCATTCAATTCGCAAAATAGACGAATTGCACAAGAGTACATGCAATAGACTGCACTTTTCACTGAAATAAAGCGAAATATGACGACTGAATAAATATCGATGAATGAAAATTCCTGGAAGTACTCCAGCTGGCACAAGTCTAACAATAAGCCCAGAATAACAAGGAGAAAATGAGAATATAATGATAACAGAAGAATCACTGTACGTGCGGTGCATGTGAAACAGTAAAATCTTGAGCAATTTTTCTTGGGTAAATGCAAGCACCGGCTTAAGGTGTTCCCAGGACATTAAGTGCATCGACAGTTGGTTCGATCTCCCAGTCAAGTCAAGTTGTTCGTTGATTATACGTATACGTCTCGATTGCCACAGCGTTGTCCCTACTCCCGGGGTGAACGAAAAAAAAAAAATTCCAGTCGAAATCCTCCTCTCGCCGAGTTATATTGCACACCCACACGTATCTCACAAACCCCACCATGAGGTTAAAAATGCTTTTGGGATGAGAAGATAAATAAATTGCCCTGTCCAGTCGTACCCAGGTGGCCAAAGTGAAAACATCAAAACCCAAATCTGCCTTCAGTTTCCTTCAACAACTAAATTTTGCTGAATCAGTGATGATGTGAAAGTTGTATTTGCAAATCATTCTCGAGGAGGAAATTGTAGAGGCGGAAGTGCGGATGTACTCTGGGGAATTTACATCATTGAACGTCTGGAATATTTGTGATTTATTAATGAATTGTCATCCTCTCTTGCATATTCCCTAAATTCATCATCGTCAGGGTATTTACGTGAATTCTGGGAGGATATCGTCATAAAGGAGATAAATCTCCTCGAGATTCTGATGTAAAAGTCACTTGCGTTGGAGCTTCTAATGAATGCAAAAAAAATCTACTGCCGGATGTACACTTCAATTTAAAACCCATTACATGCATGTAGTGACACAGGGGAGTCATATCGAATTCCACTAGTAGCGGTAGAAACTTACTTCGTATATCGTACACTCCTGACAAAAGCCAGTGAATACATTTCAATTGGTTGCTCTACCAATATTTGAATTAACAATTGGACAGCAAGTTTTATTGTAAATTATTCTAAAGGACGAAGTGGGTCGACAGAAGTGCGGACGAGCAAGAGAGGATTTACATAACTAAAAATTTGTATTACTTGCGACTCATTAATCAATTGTCTTGCTGTTCTGTCTATTCCCTAGTCTTTCTTCTCACTCCTTTCATGAAGAATTCCTGAAGGATCACATCATAAGGAAAATGTTGAAATAAAAGTTGTGAAATTCAAAGGCTCTTCACCAAATCAGAGAAATTCAACTGCGGATACACGTTTCATTTTCATAATCACTACATGAGTGCAGTGACCCAGGGGAGGAGCATGGAATCCCACTAGTTGTGGTCGTATTTTCCGTGAAATATCGTGTACTCCTGGGAAAAGCCACTGAGTCAATCGTACGGAATCAGTGGTATTGTCAAAGATTTATTTGCCAATCATTCTGAAGGGGGAAACTGTGTAGGCGGAAGTGCGGATGTACTCCCGGGGATTCACATCACTGAACATCTGGAATATTCACGATTCATTAATCAATTGTCATGATATCTTGTATATCCTGGACATTCTTCATTGTTGTGGTCGTTCCATGAAGAATTTCTGAAAGACCTCGTCATAAAGAAGATAAATCTCGGAATTCTGAAATAAAAATTGCTGGATTCGACGCTTCTTGTTGAACATAAAAATCCAGCTGCTAAGTTGAAATTTAAATTCAACACTCATTTTATGTCTCTTGTGCCACAGGGGGCTAACATTGAATTTCACCAATTGTGGTCAAGACTTAAAGAAATCGTCGTTCATTCCCGAGAAAAGCCATTGACTGTTTTCAAACAAGTTACTCATTCTCCTCTCTATCTCTCCCATAATCACAAATTCTGAGCACGTCTGAATCGTCTTCTCCTGTGCCTCGTACAACAGAAGAGAATCAGCCCTAGTCACGTATAGAAACGTGTTAATACGTTGAAAATCATGAAGCCCGTCATAACTCACGGGATGTAAACAACGTTTATTTGCAAAGCACTTGTGCCACTAGTTGTCATAACTTTTCTGAATCAATTGTGTACTTTGACACCATCATTATCCCAGTGCATTGTCCAGCACAATTACACGGGTGTCTGATTCACACAACCGCATTGTGAAATGTGAATCAGCATTGAGACTTGGTGACAGTTCATCTCCTGGAAATTATCGGAATCCTTCTCAGTAACTAGTTACAACGTATTTATTATTGTGTTTCATTCATCATCCATTCAAAATGAATGATAACGAGAAACCATCCGGAGCTCCGCGATGCATACGCCTTGTCTCTCAACCAACAACACCAACGTCACCGACGTTAAATCTCATGGAGCAATTGTTGCTCGCTAAAATGGAGAGACACAGTATCGCTGATGATAATCAGCCTGATATCGCCAATAGTATCTCTAAAAAATCATCACTCTTCAGAACAGACTCGATGGACAGTCAAACCAGTGCCAGTACATTCAGCTCAGCACAATCTGGTGATTCTGGAGCCAATCGATATTGCAAGTGCGACGATTGCCTCCTTGGTATCGTTGATAAACATCAGCGCCAGGCGCCCATTACCGGTCACAAGAAGGTAAACAATCATTATGATTTACTCTTGTTGTTAACATGATATTTTTCACGTGCTAAGTGGGCGCTAATTGGGAGCTCAAAACTTTCCACTCGGCTAAATCGGAGATCAAATACGAGGTTGATATACGAACGGTGGGAAGAAAAATATTCCATGGACCGACGTGAGGGAACGGCTATTTACACAGAGACATTTTTATTTCCTCAAGCCCCCACTGCATTGTTTCAGATAATGAAACGAAGGATAAAATGTATTCGTTGGTGAAATTTTTTTGCGCGAATTTCAGGTACTGCTGGTGGATATTTTTAGTACATTGTTCGGCTGAAATTATAAAACTTGGTAATCTATGGAAGGTTTGATTGAAGTGCAGAGAAGTCAGGTAAATATATGCTTCAATTTTCCATCGACTGGAAAATTCAGAGTTTTGCATTTTTCCATTGAAAAGTTGAGGATCTCGGGAAATTCTTTTTTCCTGTTGTTTGAAAAGTCGGAATTTCATTCAATTGTTAGAAAAACCTGAATTTATTTTTTTGCGAAACATCGATTTCAACAAAAGCTTCCGAACAATTGATAATCAAGTAGGTCTGGTTGAAAATTTTAATCTTCATATACTGATCGCAGAACATTCTTGGATATCTCATGGGATTCTCGTTTTTCTTCATAAATTTCCATCAAAGTCTGTACAATCTGGCATCTAACAAATCTCGCCTTAATAAATTAAAAAAATCACTCCTCTCAGAATAACTAATCATCTGCCGATAAAATGATATTTTTTCTCTAACAGTATTCAGTTTGGAAATAGCCTTGAGGGGTATATTTTTTCACTAGGTTTATCTCACTGACATGATTGGTCCCAATGGTCGGCCAATGCAGAATGTTTGATTGATGTCGTTGTAGGAAAAAGTGAGAGAAAAAATTCAGGCTGGCCTTCATCGCTTGGCCAACTCCACGATTCACCGAGTGATTGACGTATTTCATGAAATTAATGATTTTTCGGTGGTACAACATTTTCTGTCTATGGAATTCCGTCGACTTTTCAATCCCGGGATTCCTTCTTATGATGAAGAACGTGATTTCTCAATCTGGGATTCAATTAGCTGGTGGTCATGTGTCCTTTAGGAGTTTGCGGTGTTACCTAATGCTATTGGGGAAACAGACTGTCTGGCTAATTGTCGTAATTCTGGTGCTTCACATTGAGATTCCGGTCTTATTGATTCAAAGAGATTCCCGGCTTGATTACTACGCTGGGGTAATTGGTATGCGAACAGTGTTTCGTTGATCATTAAGGATAGGCCGAGGAAACTGAGTGGACTTGTGACCCCTGGATAATGCCCGAAGGGATCATTCATTAAAGCGAAAATCTTGAAATTGCGTTCGGTATGCTCACATACTTAAACACTCCCATCAGCGGCACTTTTATGCAGCCAACAGTTGCCTGAAAGAATTCCTCCATGCTGGTTTATCTAATTTAATTAAAAGCGAGTGTAAAAAGAGACTGCAATTGCAAACTGGTTTTGAGAATTCTGATTGCACCCAAAAGTCCTCCACTCTCGAACTTATTCTTAATATTTTGTGAAAAAAATTATTTCATTTTATTTTTGGGAATAACATTGAATATTTAATTTCATGAAACATTTCGAAATATACCGATTCACTCCTTAACGTTAAAGACTGGAAAATTCTTGCCAATGAGTTCCCTCGGAAAGTTTTTCAACAGACGAAGTTTCACGAAACATAAAATCCTTCTTTATTCTTTAAGGAGTTTCTATCCGTAATTTTCCCCTGTAATTATCATATTCCAATACGGCTCTCATTGTTTAATGGACCGTAAACGATGACAAGAGAGCGTGAAGTGAAACAATGAGAGGTGATTTGCACAACAATGGAGATAAAACTTCTTATGCTGTTGAAATTAAACAGTCGTAATCAGCGAAAATATTCACGAATCACCTTGGCGAGACTGTTCTTAATACCAAAGCTGAACAGGAGGAAATAACAAGAAATCAATATCTGTGGTACTATCGACGGTGGATCACGGCCTCGTGCGCGCTCAATGAATTCTATCAGATTTCAATCGATCGGAGATTAAGACAAGAATCAGAGGTGTGTATACACAGGAGATATCTCACACAAACTCGATCGTATTACTCAATATCTCCTGCGTATCCACTATGATTTTACATATCTCTCTTTTATCGGGTTTTTCTGTAAAACCCGATTTCGTAAAAACTATTATACTTAGGAATGACGTAGACAACGATTAAAGAATATTTTGTTATCACAAATCGATATACTCCGCACCTGAAATAGCGTGAATGAGGTTTTTTATCGTTAAACGTTGAAAATAGAATTATCAAGAATAATGGGAAGCCAATCGTCATGAGTAGGTAGCTAATGTACAGTCATTTTATTTTCAGTAATGATAAAGACTAGAAATGAAATTTGAATTTGCGTGAAAACGCCACTCGTCGTTTTAATCAAACGCTTATGTACATGGAGTGATCTACATGGCCTGGGTTAATTAGGCAGTTACGCTCGCACGCCAATGACGCATTTACATTGCCGGGGCCTCCGGCTAAATCCACACTAAACTGCGTACTAAATTCGTCTGGAGAACGCCGGATTTGCGTGGGTAAATTAATCGAGTGAAAAATATGTCCAAATACAGTAATTAAAAACAGGCATCTTGTTGAGTCAATAATTGAACAGTCATCAGACGTAATCAAGTTTATTCTCGGTGGGGAGTACACTTTTCATGAAGTTTTTTTTTATTTTCATGACGAGCGTAAATTCTTCAGTTTATTCACTGCCTTATTGACATTGAGAGGAACTTGAGTAAATTCAGGGAAACAGCGGCTGCGATGGCAATTATTTTCACTGGTTCCTCATATTTTTTATCCACAAGGAAAATTGGCTCTGTAATAACAGGCGTATGTTTGAGAGTGCAAAAGTAATAAACAATGACGTTGTAGATAATTTATTCATTAATGGGTGGCTGTGTGGAGGAATGTCAGAAATGTAATGATAAGTAAATTAATTTTTCATTCGACCTAGTTTTTCTATCTCTAGTGATTTTGCTGATAAGCACGTGGCAACGCTGATTTCAAGCACTAGTATTAACATGTCGGGTTCACCGGAACTTCTTATCAATCATATTTCGGTGAAAAAAATATAAGTTTCAAATGTTGAATATATTTTGAATAAATTTTTTTTTTCCGATCTGCAGCTGTTGCTACGATATGATTATTTGAATCATTAAAAAATTAACAGAAATTCGCCAAATCGGAATCAAGTATTGACCTATAGAGGAAGTTCTTTCGTGGAGCAATAGCTGTAGTGACATAACTTATTGTCAACTGCTTCCCATGTTTTTCAATCGCAAATGAAATTAGTTTAGTAACACAATCCCTCGTAATCAGGTTGATTATAGATGGGAACTAGTTTTTTTATACATAATTTTTTTTATTTCTTTAGCATGAATAAATTCCTGAGTTTACTAATTTTGTTGTTGACGTTGAGAGGAATTTATTTGGTGCAGTAATGAAACTAGTAACGTAAATTATTTTTAACTGCTTCCCATGTTTTTAGTCACAAGAAACTCCCATGTTTCTTATTCAAGTTTATAAGTAAAGTAATACAGTTTCACTCAGCCAGATTTATCGCGCATGAGAATAGAAACTTCTTGAGTAGATTTTTTGACCAAAAATATAACTCTTGAATTTGAATTATTATTCGAATAATTTTCCAGTTCCTTTTAACGTGTCATGGACAATCCCTTATGATAAACAAGCACCTTGTCGAGCAATTAATTGCACGTAATCGAGTTAATTCTCAGTCGAGATACCTTTTAATATTGTTTTTATTCCTGTGAGGAATAAACTCCTCAGTTTATTTATTGCGTTATTGACATTGGGAAGAACTAAGTTCTAGTAATAGAAATAGCTCCAATGGCGTAAATCGTTCTCAACCACTTCCCGTGTTTTTTATTTACGACTAATACAGTCCCGCGAGATCACCTTTATTGTAGATATGATTAGAAAATTGTTACACAGGTCTCTTAAAAATATCAGTGACGGGAATAAATTGAACGATCGACTTATGGAGTTATTGACATTGACAGAAACACCTTTTGTTGATTCATCAGAATGATAACTCTTGAATTTAAATTATTATCCACATAATATGCCACTTTTTTCTGATGTCAGATGAATTCCTCATTAGAAATATAGCACTTAATCGGATATATTATCAGTGGGCCGATACACTAGTTTTTATTTCTCTAACAAACATTAATTTTAGTTTATTTATTGCCTCACTGACAATGCGGAGAACTTAATTCCGAGGATATCGGGAATAACAATAATACCGTAAATAATTTTTCACTGTTTCCAATATTGTCTATTCGTACGTCAAGTTGATTCTATTACACATCTTATAATCATGTTTATTATGCACGAAAATGGAATTTTTATGGGTATTTTCTAAACACGAAAAATACGCGTAAAATAAATATTTTTGGATAAATAAATCATACGAAATGGGAATAAATATGTTCACTGATTTATACAGTTATTGACGTTCAGAGAGACTTCTTTCGTTGATTTATCAAAAAAATAACTCTGCAATGTAAATCATTTCCAACATCCCAGTTGCTTCTGACGCGTTTGACGCACAACCAAAGTTGGCCAAGCAATACAAACCTTCATAAATCTCCGAAATGAAGCAATTAAAACTCTGAATCTCTTTGATTTGATGACTGATCAGGTTTTTGATTAAAGGGAGACCGCAATGCAATCGATAAATCAATGTGGAGGCAATAAATAAAAGAAAAATTTCTTCAATTTTTCGAATCGATTGTAGTCAGTGATTTTTTTTTTCAATTTTTTGTCATGTCCCGGCATATATTAAAAGTCGGTCGATTGGCACGTCCCAGCACCAAGGAAGGCTTTGACATTTCACCGCGGTTTCCCCTTAATGACGAAATCAGTATTTTTTATATTGTTGTAAAATGTGAATCATGGGTATGAATCATCTACCCATATATTGCGTTATTGACAATGAAAAAAGTTTATTCGGTTGACTCATTAGAATCCTGTGACGAATACTATTTTAGCAGAACGTCCCAGTTGCTGGTACTAATTTTGATTCTGATGAAGCAATTATATTCCGTTTCTATTTTTTTTAGTTGCTTCAAACTTGGAATCACAAAAATCAATTTATTAGCCTATTAAACTATCGTGACGTACACGATGTTAATGTATGTCCTCCGAATGACGCATAATTGATATGAAAAATCTTATTCCATTGTTTTATTACAATAATATAACGCACACCATTTCGATGTGGGTTTTCCAAATGAGCCACTCGGAACATCGAATCGGGTGTAGTTAATGAATGTAATTAAGCCTCTGATTAATTACAAAACTAGTTTTTTATATGCGTTTGAAAACTTGAAGCACTGGAATTGATTTATCAACCCATTTATTGTTTAATTGACATCCAAAAAACGTTTTACCGTTGATTTCATTAAAATACTGTGGCGTACACTATTATTAACGTAATTTCTGACCTTTTTCTGGTGTATTTGATTTCCAAGTGATAGGCCTCCAAATGAGCCACTTAAAATTATTGCGGAATGCCCCAAATGAAGCACTTAAGACTCTGAAACTCGTATATTTAATGACTGTACTCAAGTTTCTGATCAATTACAAAATTAGGTTTTTTATATTGTCGTTTTTGGTGGTTTTAATTCAAGAGCATTGTCAGGTCTCTAAATGAAGCGATTAAAATTATTGCTGAACCTCCAGATAACGCATTTAAAGTTTTGAAATGCGAGCATTTTATGACAGCATTCAAGTTTCTGATTAATCCCGAAATAAATTTTTGTCTATTGCCTAAAAATTTGAATTACAGGAAGGAATTCACCAGTTCATTCATGACGCTATTGACATTGGAAAAAATCTTATTCCGTGGATTCATTAAAATGCTGTGACGCAAACCATGATGTCCCAGCTGAATTAATGACTTTAAAAAAACTACTGAAATTTAGAATAAATTGTTGCCATTCACAATCCTTAATTGGATGCAAAAGTCAGTGAAGCCTTCGAAAATTAATCGGAAATAATATACGCCAGATAAAAATATTGTTGAAGTTCTGAAAATTCTAATGCTGGTACCAAAATGTTTCTAATCCCGCAATTTAAAAAAGAATTGATTCTGTTAAAGGAGAATTTCCAGGGATTTCTTCTCAAATTCCAAAGATTTTTTTTCTTCCAAAAATGTTTTCTCGAGAATTTCTCGTCGTGCTCAAACGTTCGGAGGAACCAATTAAACTCCAGCTCTCCAGATACCTACCGTCCTTCGAAATGAAAAAAAAAAACAACTCCGTTGATTTATCAAATTCATGACCCTTGCGCAATGTTTATCGCAGTTGTGTCCCCACCGCATCACTTCGACCATTCCCCTTTCCCCCCAAAGTGTTCTTGATTCACGAGTAAAGTTGGTCGAGAACAGTTCCCCGAGAACACTCATAAATTCCCAAACTTCCGCCTGTCTATCTCTCCCACGAAATATCGTTACAAAAATCCCCAGGTGATAATCCATCCATCTGCAATAGTGACGTATCAATATCCAATATTCGTGGAACAGAGGGAGTGATTTCCTGGCATTCAAGATGACTTGTAAATCGTCATCAACACAGCTGTTTTCCTAAGCAATACGAGATTTATGCAAAAGGAGTATTCCCTTAAGTCTGTCTCACTCTTATCTGCGTCATCGCGAGGCACGAGTTAACGGGGAATGACACTGAGTATATGACAACGTGTACGTATCAGTCGGCTGGTAGTTGGAAGTTCATCATCGCTGGGTGGAAAGTCCTTTTTCACATGTGTATGTGGAGTTTCTCGACTATAATCCATTGACTTTGGTGCTGATGTATTTGTGTGATTCCACGGTTTTACGTAATAACCAAAGGCATCACGCGAAGTTGAGTGTTTCGTGCTTATAACGGCGGTACCAACGGGGCAATACAGGCAGTCGTGGGTTATTGGAGGCGAGACAGGTCGAATTTAAAGTGGAACAGTTGGATTTTCATCGGCAATTGGTTCAATTTATCAGCGAGACATTTTTTTAATGAGATTAATCAACTGTCGTCAGAGTTTGTGATCCCAACGTGGAGACAAGTGGCGGGAATAGGAAGTGAAGAGAATTTCTAGCTACGGGAGTTTAGGATGCTGGTGATTTTGACAGTTGAAATTTTAGTTGAATAATTGAAAAGTTAAGGGATCATGCAGGACACGGAGAGAATTATTCCGACAATTGTCTGTACAAAAGCCAGTTTTAGTGACTGTGGGAGTCATCATGAGGAAGACAGTGCTGGTGATAAGAGGATGACGATGAAACAGAGAAGAATTACGAGACCCAGAGTGAGGAGAAACTCGAGGAGGCTCTCCATCACTATCGACAGACACTCGTCTTCCTCCAGAAGTCCCTCCCCCATTCCCCACAGTCCTCGGGTGGAGAAAATTCAGGGGACTCCTGGACAATTGCAGAAAGCTAAGAGCTCGATTGGGGTGGAATCTCTTGCTAATGGGGATTCGGGGGTGTGTTCGGGATATAGGCAGTATGCACAACTGTTGGATGTGCCGCAGGTGTTTTCGGGGTCGATTGAATGGGGTGAACCAAGTGGAGACGACCTCAGCTCTGAGTGGGAGTCCGATCAGTCGGATGGAAAATCGATAGCCGACGGTAGTGATAGTTCTTTGCCAAAGGTAACTGGCGCGGTGGGAAGCGATTTGATAA
Organism: Diachasmimorpha longicaudata; assembly: GCF_034640455.1. NCBI lineage: Eukaryota > Metazoa > Arthropoda > Insecta > Hymenoptera > Braconidae > Diachasmimorpha > Diachasmimorpha longicaudata. The sequence goes on along the minus strand of NC_087229.1, from coordinate 6,452,814 downwards.
TTTTTTTTTCATCGATTTTTATTTTCGGAGTTGTTTTTAGCGATTATCATTTCTGAAATTTTCTGATTTACAAAATTTTGAAATCCTTCGAGGAAACCTAATGTTTTTTGGGTTTTTGTTGCAGAGCTCTGGGTGGAGAAAACTGAGGAACATTGTACAGTGGACACCCTTTTTCCAGACTTACAAAAAACATCGGTATCCATGGGTAAGTGGAAGTATATAAACATTGAAGTTCATCGGGATTGAGATAATTTAATGGGAATCGGTGCATGATTGTACGGGATTCTAAGTTTCTAACAAATTGAATTGAAAGTTCAGTAGAAAACACTCATTGTTTCACTATAATAATTTTTAAAATACTTAAGCAATAGATGCTATTGAATTTTATGTTCAATATTATAAGTTCAAATTAATTTCAAGATCAATACTTGCATGACATTACCATTTCGTAAAAAATGAACGAAATCAATTTGTCTTTTTTGATATATTCCTCCTCTTCATTCCTTTATGTTTATCTTCTCATTTCAAGGTCCAACTAGCCGGTCACCAAGGTAACTTCCGGGCAGGTCCCACACCGGGTACAATTCTGAAGAAGTTGTGCCCCCAAGAGGAAGCTTGCTTCCGGCTGCTGATGCAAGACATCCTCCGGCCCTATGTTCCAGAATTCAAGGGTGTCCTTGAGGTTCGAGAGTGCGAAGAGGAGCGGAGTACCCAAGAAACCGAGCCCATCAAGGAACCAGAGGAGTCCCAGCAGAGTCCAATAGTCGCCTCGTATCTTCAGCTCCAGGATCTCCTAGGAGACTTCGACCAGCCCTGCGTCATGGACTGCAAAGTTGGAGTGCGCACTTACCTGGAGTCCGAGCTTGCAAAAGCGAAGGAGCGTCCAAAACTCCGGAAGGATATGTATGAAAAAATGATTCAGGTAGATCCCTCAGCCCCGAGCCCCGAGGAACGTCGGCTCCAAGGTGTAACCAAGCCCAGGTACATGGTGTGGCGTGAAACGATATCCAGTACAGCGACTCTAGGCTTCAGGGTAGAGGGGATAAAATTGAGCCACGGTGGCTCCTCCAAAGACTTCAAAACCACTAGAACACGAGAGCAAGTGACTGAGGCATTGAAAAAATTTGTCGAGGACTATCCACACGCAATACCAAAGTATCTTCAGAGGCTCAAGGCCATCAGGGCAACACTCAAGGCATCTCCATTCTTCGCGAGTCACGAGGTCGTTGGGTCAAGTTTGTTGTTCGTTCATGATGCTAAAAATGCTGGTGTCTGGATGATTGATTTTGCCAAGACTCTACCTCTACCATCACAATTGCATAAAATAAGACACGACGCTGAATGGGAAGTTGGCAATCACGAGGATGGCTATCTCATCGGTGTCAACAATATCATTGATATCTTTGAGGACATTAGAAACTCCGTACCGTGATCATTGGGTGATTTTTTTTTTTACAATTGAAAGACATGAGGCACTGGCGTGGTGTTTTAATGAGTGTAAATAGAGACGATTGGTGAGCGGAGTGATGAGAGGAATTCTTTAGTCAAGTGGGAGGCTTTTATTTTTGAGAACAAGGCGGATATTCTTGCAGCTGAGAACATACGGAATTAAAACGTCTTTCGATCATTTATCTTCAAGTATCGCGGTACGGGAGGCAATTTTCACGTCTCGCCATGAAAACGAGATTGAAATTCCTCTCAGAATATAAAAAAACCCAGGAATCTAGAGTTCTTGAATAATAAGTCGAAATTCTCGCCTTGTCAAGCCACTTGCCCCTTCGCTAATGAATTCAACGTACGTAAACTCGTTAGTTCGATAGAATTTTCAATCTTTTCATTTGAGGATAATAACTGAAGGGACTAGCTCACGAGGTGTTCCCCCTCCTTGTAAATCAAACAAATAGCTCAATTTGAGAGTGCGTAAACTCCATAGTTCGATAGATGAATGGGCAAAGGGCCCTCCCGATTCCCAGAGGAACCCAGAGATTCTGAGTAACTCCATTAAAAACTAATGTAATTAAAGTTAAACCAACAAACCAAAGACGCGGTAGCTGTGGCTGCCAAGAAAATCACCTATCACTGGATGTCAGTCACATAGATTAATATATTTAAAGCCCATTAAAATTCTTGCAAAAATTTTCATGGACAAATTTAGTGAAATTAGCTTTTGTATAAACTGTATTTCTACAAATGAAAGAGAAAAATCCATTGGTATTTTGAAAATTATATGAAAAACATTTGACTTAAGTTCTTCCATCTCTTTTAGTTCATCATTTTATTAATTTAATTTAACTACTTATACGTAAGACTTTTATTTATACTTTTTTTTGAAATAACATTCTGAAAATCGTCTTCCGATACGAGACGATGGTTTTGTATTCACAAATCGTATCCACACGTTTGTAAATAAATTGTCATTTTATTCATATTAAGACAGAACGAAAAAAAAACAGTCTATTCCACGTTATTTCACACTATCGATATTAAAATCGTTCCTTCGACACTTTCACTGAATGTTCGAACCTTAAAAATCACTCTTCCATTTTTTTCGATTCATAAAAACCCCCTGATTGAAAGTCCACAAATTCAGGGGGTGTTGAAGGTATTTCTTGGTGGCTGTGGCTGGAGATTCTGTTGCTGAGTATTCGTTGCTTGTGTCCCTGCTATTGTCGTAGGTGCTATCACCCTCGCATAAACAGCAGCCCCTGTTTTAAGTCCTGTTGGTGTTGGAATCACTTTGAGACCATGAAGAGTTTTGATGTTGAGCAATTGACTTGGTAAAATTATCGGCTGCTGTCCCTGTTGTGGAGTGGCTGACTGTTTACCCAGGACCATTCCTCCTGTACTGCTTATACCTACACCAACGCTCTTGTTGCCACTGGCTAGAACTATCGGCTTTCCTGCCAACTGGGCTGTCACCATTCTTACTGTTTGACCCCCAGCTGTTCCAGCCTGTTGAGTACTGGCGATAATCTTTGATTGACCTGGAGACGCCTGTGCTTGTGACACCACCTGTAACCAGGAATTATTGAGGAGGTGCAAATTTATTCTAGTATGGATTTTATGGAGACGATTCCAGATTTAATAAGATATATTATCCCTGGGACGCGAATTCCTGACGTCAATAAAAATAATATCTCACCTGATACTGCGTCTGGATCACTTGTTTACCCTGCCGATTAACCTGCCCAGTGGCTGTAGTGGTAGCAGCAAGTTTGAGTCCCTTTTGGGCAAGAAGACTCTCAACAGATATGAGTTGGCCCCCACCGCTACCAGTCAACACTTTAGCAAGAATTTTCTGTTGTTGAGTCTGCTGCTGATGAGGAGACTGTTGAATTTGCACAGCGATAGGTTTCCCTCCAATCTGTGCAATTATCCTTTGCATTCCTGGTGTGGAAATGCTTTGCGATTGGGGTTGATGATGTTGAGTAACTGCAGGCGGTTTGATCTGCTGAACATGTTGGATATGTGGAGCGTGACTGGTCCCTGGTGATGATTGCTTGATGAATATTGTCTGTCCCTGCAGCCCATGACCAGTTAACAACGACTTGATCTGTCCAGAGCTAACCAATTTAATTTGTGATGCCAGAAGTGTCTTCCCAGGCAAAACATGCTGGGTCTGGGGCTGGGTGACCTGTCCAGATGATTGTTTTACACTCGATGTCTGTAGAATACTCTTCCCCTGAGTACTGATCACTGCCTGTTGAGTCTGGCTCTGAATTTTGGCAGTGGGAAATATAGCAGCTACACTTGTTGGTGTTAAAGCACTTCCAGACGTTACCACAGGCTGAGCAGAATGGAGAACTGAGTGACCAGTCAATCTGATTGTCTGCAATCCAGCAGAAGTCGACACCTGTATCTGATGATGAGGAAAATGTTGATTCGATTGCAATAAACTTTGAGCTGGATTTGTCTTAACAATCGTAACGGGTTTGCCGGCAATGCTGGTCCCCACTTTCTTCAGAGGTACAAGTGAAGATCCAACAGTAGCCACTGGTTTCATCTCCACAGGAATCGCTGCCTCTCGTTCGATAACTGGTGGTAATGGAGTTGATAATATTGGAGAGGGTAGACTGGGTGTGACAGCGGGGACACTTGGCGCTGTTGTGATTACAGGTGGAGGTGCAGGTACAACTGGGGAGACTGCAATAGGCTCAGTGGAGACAGATTGGTCCACAACAATTTTCTCCTCTACCTTTTGCTCCTTCCTCATTGTCACCTGGGTCTGGACCGCTGATTTCCTCTCCTTCTTTGGAGTCGTCTCTTTGACACATGGCGGCGGTTGTTCTTTACCATTCATCATTTTCGGACTCGACTGGGTCGATTTATTTCTCGATGAACCACCAGAATTCTTTTTTGTTTTGACAACACCCTGTAACTGCTGGTGGAACATCTCGAATTCGGATTCTGATCGCGCTCGATGGAGATACAGCCACTCTTTTTTCTTTGGATAGTACCTCACACAGGGGTCAGTCTCGTAATGCAGACGGTCTAGGGCTCCAGACACCACGGAATTCAGGTAATTATCCTTGTCGTTACCCATCTGATCGCTCTGGTCCTGGACAACAAATACAGTTAGTGTTACGCCTTTTCATTTGAAAGATTTCATTACCTTTGTTATCACTTCAATAATAATTATTATTTCTATTCTTTTGCAATTTAGAAAAATCTTATTTGTTTGGTAGACATTTATCACCGTCACAGCCACAAGCCACGGATATCATCAAAAGAAAAATAAACAAATTGTACATTTTTTACCTTGATATACTGTGAATCCTTTAGCAGCATACAGATATCCGCCCTGGTCCCCTCACCATTAGGCAGTCTAGCAGTGGCATCCCTAACAAGTGCCAGAATAGTTACGAAATTGGGACGATCTGGCACAAGCAGCGAATGTCCTCTGGCCTTGGTGAGTCCAGCGCCAGGATTGTGTTGATAAATCCCCTTGACAGGTCCCACCACTGAGGCATACCCATGCATTCGATAGGTAAAAGCCTTATGAGGAGCAGCATAGCGTAACCTCTCCTGCCTTCTGAACTCCTCCTTTTCCTCCGGCATTGACAGCCTGACTTTCCAGTCAGTGGGGCATAACGCCTTGGGGGGTTCACTCTCCATCATCGCTGTTAATGCAGCCCCATCAGCAGATATCGACTCCACATCTGGACTCAACGTCTGCAGAGGAATGCCATTGACATTCGAGACAGGCTGCACTGAGGTAGACTTCACTGAAGCTACTGGGAGAGGGCTGGGCACGACATGAGGTCCCAGTGACTCCTTATATAGTAGAAACTTGGTGCAAAGGGTTGTTAATCTGGAGTCGGAATCCCTGCCCGCTCCAATCCACGCATAAACCCCTCGCCCTTTATTCTCAAGATAAGGTACAAACTCCTGGTCACGTTCCTGATCGAGTTCTTGAGAGTAGGTAAGCTCACCAGCGAGAAAACCGAGTGCTGATGGGACCAAATTACCCCACGATGAGGCCAACGAATACCAGTCATTCAGGGGAGATATGGGATTGTTCTGCCACAGAGTGACAGCGTCTTTCACCTCTGAAATACTCATTCTGTACTCTCCCTTGGACATGAAAGCATCTCTCAAGAGGGAGAAGAAACACGTGTGGGTCTCCTGCATCAAATCACCGCTTCCATTCATCGTAATATCCTCAGGCTCCAGTGAAACTTCTCGCTCTGACATTGTCATCGAGTGATCGTTCTCGCACTTGACATCCTCCAAAATGTCCATACCATCGTCCAATTGAATTGGAATCTGCAGCATATCAATGTTCTCGAGGTCCAGCTCTTTTTTCTCCATCAACTCCTGCTCTATCTCACTCTCGACTCGATGCTCCTCAGGGAGCACGAACTCTGGCTTTTCCTCGGGCTCAGGGAACTCCTCAATTTCTTTCTTCACCTCGACTGGCATGATCGCTGCGGACGGGGGCTTCTGGGGCTTTGATACTGGGGGATTTGACTTCTTCTTCACCACTGGCATTTCGTAGGTATCGGTAGGCTCTGGTTTCACTGATATGAAGCTTGGGAGATCCAGGTCTTGTCGAAGATTGGGGAAATTATCTTCCAGAGGATCAACATCGAATTCCGTTTTTATTGTTGGCTTCATACCTATGGGGGGAAGGGAAGAAATTGGTGGTAGTGGGGGCTCCAGTTTTATTCGTTTTTTGGAGGTGGATTTGACGCTGTTGCCAGTGAGTTTGTGCTTCTGGCCTGTTTGAGCTCGTTGGGTCAGGTCTGACAGAGCTATTCCCTGAGTGTTTAATTCTGGATGAATGTCACCTCGTGACCTTCGTTTCTTGTGGGTAATAAGCATTGCTCTGTAACTGTCCTCTGAGAGGTCACGAGAGGGGAATATCGGGGTTGGGGGACACTGAGGCCTCTGGAAGGTGGAAAAGACGGGTCTTATGTCCTCGTCTTCGAACAACTGGTTCGTTCGAATTGATGACTGATTAATTTGTACTTTTCTCTTCCTCTTTTGTTTCAAGAGAGGCTGGTGTTGGGGATAGTTTTCCTCGTTTTCAGAGGTGGTGTCTGCTAGCCTGACGGTTCCCAACTCGTTTCTGAGGGCCTGGAGTTCCTCTAGGTAACGGGACTGCGTTCTCTCCTCGATTATTGAGGGCTTTGGCTTGCGCCAGTGGAACTTTGAAGGGGGCTGAGCTGATTGACTGAATCCTTGTTTGTAGGCAGTTATCAGGAGAGTCTCTCGAGACTTCAGGAGCTGTTCGGCAAGCTCGTACGTTCGCTTCCGTTCATCAAAGAGAAGTCTTCTTTGCTGGGCTTTCCGGACTAGGTGCCGCATCCTGCGGATGTCAGGACGATAGTGACCGGAAGATAGGTGAGTTGTGAATGTATCCAATGGAGCTACTCCAAACCTGGGGGAGAATATTAATTTTTTGAGATGTTAAAGTGATTTACCCTATTTGTCGATGGCGTTCATGGTAATTACGTTGATTACACTTTCCCTGCTGATAGATCGTTGGAAAATGATAAATGCTAAAATTCTTTTTACTATTTCGATTTCTTGAGAAATTTTCACAAACATATCGTCACATACTGTAGGCAACAGCCTTGTGAATATCCTCATTCGATTCCAATACTTTGGGTTCATGTAATGAGTCAATTACCTTTGGTTCTCTCTTTGGAAAAGCAATTGTAACGATTTCGCCTGTTCCCCCACGGCATCACACTCTTTGGGAAATAGTGGCAAATATTGTGAAAGTGATAATCTCTGCTCCCCTGTCAAACACTCCTGCCATAAATTAGGATTCAACATTTCATGGAGAATCGAGGGATGTTCACACAAATCCTGAGGTAGTTTCACTTTACTTCCACCAGCAACACATGTCTCCCATCTCTGTAATGAAAAACCCCATGAGACACTTTCCCCAATTCACGAAAACCCCTTGATAATGAAAAACAAACATACGACTTCATCCATACACTCTCGCTGCTCTTGTAGTTCAGAGTTGTCGTTGTCACCGTCATCATCGTCAGAAGTGTGTGTCTCAGAGCCACTGTCTTCATCCCCAGTATCATCAACACTCTCTGAGCTTGAGCTTCCACCAGTAGAACTGGTGGTGCTGCTGTCAGACCTCGAGCCACGAATGGACTCGTCATCCTCCTCTTCCTCGGCCCCTGAATCACCACCAGCCGAACACTCGTCGATCTGGACGAAATAACGATAAATCGAGACTTTCCTCACAATTCCCGTGAGATAAAATGCATTACGTAATGTCATAAGGTGATATGAATGATATTTCATTCAGGACAACACCTCCAGCAAATGTATATACGAGAGAATGAGGTTAAGATACTGAAAATATTCCCCTGTCCTACGATAACAACTCACCTCCATCATCGTGAGTGATTTATCCGGTGATTATCCAATGAATAAATTATCCCGTTGACCTCCAGAGTTCTCGTCGTGCTCACGATAAATCCCAACACTTTGGTTACAAAAATAAATAAAAATCGAGGATAGACTCAGACTGTCAAAAGCCTTAACACGAATTGGGGAGTGATCATCGAGACAAGTAAACACAACTGTTGATAGTTAATTGTGCAGTAATGTGCATTTGTATCGTTGAATTCCTGATATTCTCTATTGATCGTGTATTATTAGGTAATCTCGCTGTTGGACGATCGACCTGTCACAGCCACAATACTCCTACTCCACTGTGAATTATTTGTCATGGCGCGGAGTAGAGAAATTCCAAAAGCGAAAACTATACGGGTGCGGGTTTGTTGTATCAAAGTGAGCATGGAGTGCCGACAGATGCGCATTCGCGCTGGTAAATTTTGGATGGGTCTAAAATAGGTACATCCGCAAATAATGGTACAGGAAGTGGCGGCCATTTTCCCCAGCAGTTTCGGGGGTAGGGCCATCTAGAATCACTGTAGGGAACTGAAAAAGAGAATTTCTTTACCTGTTGTGAAAATTACGAGCTTCTGTTATAATTAATTATGAGCTTGTGTTTTAGTTCATATGCTTTGCCAAAATAGTGGAAATACACTTTGCTATTTTTCTGGCTTTATTTGTTTTGAAATTTTTTAAATAATCTCATCAGTGCCTAACAGCTTCATAGTGAGGATGATAAGCAGATCAAAGGAAGGAAGAAACGAAGGTGAACGTCACCAGAGCGCTACTTCCGGCAATCTGCCGCAGCTTGTCCCCTTCGTTTCTGCAGTTCACAAATTTTACCGGGGGGGCTCCGTTCGTACTTTTGCAAATGTACAAATGATGAACAGTAGAGAAAATTTTCAAACGTTGAGAGCCCCGGTGTACAGCGATCCAACTGTCGAGACAAAAATGTGGCTGTACATGTGGACCCAGCGCCACATGTACAGCTTACCTTTTTGTCTCGACAGTTGGATCCCTGCACACCGGGGTTCTCAACGTTTGAAAATTTTCTCTACTGTTCATCATTTGTACATTTGCAAAGGTACGAACGGAGCCCCCCCATTTTACGATACCTCCGAGTATTGTATCTTAGTCAGAACAATCAACTCATGGTTCTCAGTGGCAATGGCACATTATGAAACTTGTGCGGTACATGGACGCCCCTCAAATTTCAATAATGAAGAATTTCAGTCGATTTAGAGATCTTTTGTAATGGAAAAACTACGCAGAGTTGATCCCTAAATAGTCAGCCCTCCAGGAATTATGGTAGATTGTCCGATTGCAGTCATCACTCTTGGAGTATCCTTTAGCTGTCAGGGAATAGGCGCAACCCGATTATCTTGGAGATATGGGCGTCCCCTGTATTTGTGAAAACCAGGAAGGATTCGAGCAATGAGAAAACGCCACATACTTCATTCGCCTCGTGCAAGGTAGTCAGGTAGATCGGGGAGTTCCAATGAGCATTCGTCCTCCAAATGCGCCCGCGTTAATTGAGATCGTTGCATCAGCTTGTCAACATACATAGTTCTCAAGGTGAATATTTCTCGCGGAATTGTCGGTGCTGAAGTTTTTGTGTTTTAGCCCTGTGTTTTCGAAGGATTTCGGCTCATTCGACAAGGAGTAAGGTTAGGTCATTCTTGAGTTATGTGTTGTTTCGGAGTTGATAATTTTGTCATTTGTTTCCATTGTTTATGTCGGCTTCATTGTTTTTAAGTCATTTTTTATTTATTGCCGCAACAGAAATTCTCCAACACTCCAAAAACCCCCCAGTCCCGTTTACCACTCTTCCAATTCTAAATTCTTTTTTCGTCGTTATAGTTCCAAAATGATGAAAACTGCAGTCTCGGCGCTTCAGGAATACCTGCAAAAGAATCATGCATCTGTTCCCAACTATACTGTAATAGATCAAGGGAACGCTACCACTTTCACGATCAGGTGCGAATGCTTGGGTCTGTCAGCTGATGGAGAGGCTTCCAACAAAAAAACTGCCAAGCATCGGGCAGCTGGAAACATAATCAAACTCATCGGAAAGAAACACAATAGGAAGATTTATTATGACGATACAGAGGACTCTGATAAAAACTCTCCATCTCCGAGGAGCAACATTACAACCGAGGCAATTAGTCCATCTCCTGTTTCGACCACCGATGGCATCAATCATATTGGACAATTGAACGTATGTTTTGATTAATCAGCTAGATTATTTTCAAAGGAAGAGGTCTAGGAGCAATGTTCAAAGAATGTTTTGAGAGATAATATAATCTCTCTGGTTGCAAATGTTCCGAAAATTGATGAAACCAATTAGATTTACATAAGGACAATTTATATAAACGAAAAAATTTGCCTCAACTCATCTCATCCCTGACCGTCTCATCGTTTTTTTCGTAGGAATGGTGTGCGAGCAGAAGAATCCGTGCACCGATGTACTCCGACGTTGGATGCAGTGGTCCTTGTCATTCAAGGCTCTTCACCATAGAATGCAAAATTGGAAATCAGAGTGTCAGCAAAACAGCTTCTACTAAAAAGGCGGCTAAGCAGGAAGCCGCGTCTGCAATGCGCAATCTCTTGAAAATCAATCTTAAAACAGACCTTGGACCAGACCTTGACGTAGACACGAATCATCAGGACTTTCCAGCACTCAGTGAATTAATTATAGATGTCAATGCTATACGTATCGAGGAGCATCCAAAGCTGGCCAGTGCCACCGAAAAAGCAAAGACCTTTTATCCAACACTGACAAAACTTGGCAAAGACGTCAACGACACGAACATCTCCATCGCTGATTATCATCTAGCTTTCAAGGCATCCTTTGACCCTCAAATCATCACGTCCTTCTTCGCCTACTACAACTCCTTGGAGATGACTGAGTTGTCCACGAAATCCTGTCTTGGAGTCGTTTTCCAGCGAATGGTTGATATCCTGGGGGTAACCTTTGAGACCCGATGTCTGAAGGTCATCCAAACTCGTGTGTACGTTGTGGTTTATAAACTCAAGTTCAGCATTGTGTTCGCTGAGGTGGGAATCGGGGATAGTTCTGAGAATGCTCATGTCGATGCTCTCCGTCGTCTCATTGGAGCTATGTACGCGTTGCTTGCCTAATATAGGATATGTAGTCAAGGCTATTTATGACTGCCTTCATCACCAGTGGATGGTGAAGCCATTCATTTGTGATTGAGGAAGTCATTGATGGCCTCGGCTCCATCATCCACACAAAAATGGAGAGTTAACTTGTAAAAGAATAAAATTAAATAATTATATGTTTGTTAAGAAACAGGCTCCTACTGGGCATGAAAATTGAAAAAAAAAACGATTATCGAAATTCGATACCTGAAGGAAAGCTTATACGAGAACAGAAGAATTGGTTGAACAATATCTGTTGTTCAGCCGGAGATGTTTATTGAATTGTTAATTGATAGACCGTTTCTATTAGCTGGAATCTAGGAAATTGAAAATTCGTGAGCGATTGCCAATTATACGTTATTCTATTATCGTCATTGTCTAACAATACTGGTCTATCATATATGAACGTATTTATCCCGTTGCTTCGTATGAATCGTAGTTATAGTAAAAAAAATATTGCTGTGGGACGCGAATGAGTTCCAGTTTTATCGTGTCACTCAGTTTGTCTTGATTCTATATTGACGTGAGACACGCTTCCAAATGATATATTATTACGTTTGTAATATGTATAAATATTTTGTGAACATTGTTAATAAATCAATTTTTTTTGTATATTGCTTTCGCAAGAAACTTCGACACGGATTTTCATTGAATAATATAAGTTTTAATACTCAATGGCTATTTTTTGCAGTATTGATATTCCGATATTTATAATCCCGTCGGAAAATGGATCAATTGAGCTTAGGGAGGGGGAGGATCTGCGTTAGATCCCGAAGAGAAAAAGTATCCGAAATAGAGTAGCATTTTATGCCATAATTAATGCCCCCTTCAATTGAAATTGCATAATAACCACAAAGCCTGATATTATTCTGAAATGAATTTTTTTTTCACACCTTTTAAACCAAAAATTTATAAAATAAAATAGTCATCGATAACTTACTGAACGAGCAAATCTCCAGGAATTTTCAACTCCGTTCAGTTACCCCACTCTCTCTGCCCAGCATTGGCAACCGTGTCATCAACCCAAGACTCCAACATGGCGTCCGGTCAATAGAGACGAGAGGGAGGAGAGTAGTTGTACGGTTGGAGGTAGTGGGTGTCGTGGCCCCCCGGAATACTGGGCCCTCAGTCGACCGTTTTTTTCATCAATCATTTATCATTTAAACAAAACATTCCTAACATAATTAATTATTTTCGCCACTTGTGGACAAAGGAGTGTGAGTCAACGATGCATCAGACTGATTCTAGTGTACGATTTAGTGTACATTAATAGTGATGATTGGGGGAGTGAAAATGCAATCAATTCGCATGCAGTACGGGCCCTCAAACTGTCAAGATCGCGGCTGAGCCAGGAATTTAACACACGATTTTTTAAATCTACAAAATGGCTTCAGGCGACAATGTGGATGTGATTGAAGTCGTTGAGACTAGTTTTGGGGGTGGAAACAGGACTGATGACTTATCCTCGAGGCTCAATGACTCTGGCGATGAGGATGGTAAGTTTTTATTCAATGTTTTTTGTCAGTAAATTATTTGGAATTATACATAACCTAGAATTAATGAGCATTTGACTCATTCCTCTTATCTCGGCCTCCATCCTCTGTCAATAAATAGCTGGATTTTTTTTTCCTCGTTCGACTTTCATCGACGCACGATCTCTTGACCTAGAATTTTGGAGTTTATTTCGGAGATTCAATTCTCCTTTCTCGCTTCATTCAATTTTTCGTTGAATTCGTGGCGTCTCTGTGCGGGCGTGAACTTTGACAGCTGATCAAATCTGGTCATGATTTAGAATTCATAGAAGTGTTTGGAGCCAGTGGTTCAACGAATTTATCTTATTTTTTTATGCGAGTTGAAAATTCATGCAGAACTTTTAACGTAGAAATTTCATGATTTTTTTTATTAAATTTCATTCACCAGGAATTTTCAGGCATCTTGTCACTGGAAAAGTTCACTTGTCGTAAAATTAATACGATTATGTTAATTTAGAGAAATCCTCCTCTGAATTCTCGACCTATTCATAATTTAATTGAATATGATGTAAGGTTTTAATTACGAATGTGAGAATTCCAGTGCTTCATTAATTATCAATCATCGTTTGACATGAAAAATTATATTTTGTTAAATTTCGACGACTTTCGCGAAATCCTATGAATAATTTGATCTTCAATAAGATTCATGCTCATTCTATCCAGTTCAGAACCTTGAATTTTCAACCTGTTTCAACCTCAGTCACAGCAATTCCGCAAAAATTACGTCCGATGAATTAATTGGTCGGGAAAAGTTCTCATTTAATGAAGTTATATCAGATTTACTGCACGTGTCGGCATGTCTCATTTCGGAGTAACTCTATTGATTGAAAGTTTGACGGCTCCCAGGGGATTCAATTTATGTCACCGATATACTGAATAACAGAAATGAATTGAATTTTTTTTTCCCCACAGACAAGTCAACAACTGGTGAGAGGGTTACCTTTGACGTGAGTATTCATCAATTCCCTTGATGTTTTTAATGATTTTTATTTTACTAAATGCATTTGACGAACGCATTCCACAATTATCGAGAGATAACGTCAGAGTTATCTGTTGAGAGCTTACATTCATGGATAAACTCAAATCATTTCGTTTATAATCATTATTTATAAATAAATAGAACCCTTCGAGAATAGGCCAGTTTGAGTATACACGATTTTATGGATATTTAGTCGAGCGTGATGTGGGTCAAGACTGAGTCCCCCAGTACCACTAGCAGCAGTTCTAGTTTAGCCAGTGTAATCAAGTATAACAATTAACGAAAAGAGAGGTGGTGATTGTTTGGTAGAACGAATAATTTAATTGTCGTTTTAATTTTAGAGTTCAGTTGCACAACATGGAAGTGGCGGACCGAAGACTCCCTCGGGGATGTCCAGGGGAAAATCCGAGAGGGAGAGGAAGATTGGACATAGGAGGGTTGGCGTGGGTGGTGAAATCACCTACAAAAAAGTAAGTACTTTACCATTTTTTAAAGTACTATTATTATTTGAGTAAAAGCCTGCTGGGAAATTTCGTGAGGACGACATGTCATGGGGTTTCAGGGGTTTAGATTCATCAAATACTTTTAGCTCTAATCTGCCCGGATTTTTGGAGCATTTTTTGAATTATGGAGGAATTTTTGTAGTTATTATTTATGAACCTAATGAGACTAATGAAGCTTTACGAATAAACGGACTTAATGATCGTTTTATTGATAGTCTACAGTATATTTTCGGTCGAATTGTTCAGCATTTCTTTGGTGCTGTGGCAGATGATTTAAAACCTTTGTGAGTAATAATCGAGTGTTTAAAACATTGAGTTGCCGACTGGGGCCGATTATTCAGTGGATATTCTGTGAAGAACGTTTTTTGGAATGGTTCAGATATTTTTTTGTTGTGGCGAATTTGGTAACTATTGTTTTTCCTCTAAGAAAAGAGAATTTTCTGATTACTCTTATGGGATTATTGAAGCACTCGAATAAAAAGATCTAAAGATCATTTTATCAATCGAAATTCAAGCTCATACTGATTCTAAAAATAGTCAATGATGACATGATCGAACTTCAAGATAAATATCTGAATAAATTAATCGAGAAATCTTTAATAAAATAATTAAATGACGGACTTAAAACATCTGATAATTCTCAATATTCGAACGATTCCGTAACTAATCAAATAAATAATCCGGTATTGTTTTAGTTCAACCGTTTCTTAAACATTAGAATAATAATTTGCATTGTCTTTCATACTTTTCCTTGAAGCCATTCACAATAAGACATTTCAATGCCACGCAACCCTTGACATTCGTCCGAATTTCATGTCCAGCGTTGAACAACCTGATCAATACCCAAGAATTCCACAAACAACACTCTGCAATTTACGACTGGTTGTTGTGTTCCCCATCCCCAGGGTGATTGTTCCACGTATTCTCTTGCGTGCCTGAGTTTCGATCGTCCGTTTTAAGATACCTCACTGACGCAAATATAGACGGCGAAGATATTGAGATAGACTTGGGATTTGAAAAATATTCAATTGATATAAGTCCCAAGTTGACAGATGAATGGATTTTTTGTTTCGTTTAGATTCAAACGACTCAGATCATGGGCTCGATACAACTGGGAATCCAGCACGCTGTTGGTGGGTTAGCTAGTAAACCTGAGAGGGATCTGTTGATGCAGGATTTTATGACTGTCGAGACAACGAATTTTCCGAGCGAAGGATCTAATCACACACCAGCCCATCATTTTTCAGAGTTCAAGTTTAAAAATTACGCTCCAATTGCATTTAGATACTTTAGGGATCTTTTTGGCATCCAGCCGGATGATTTTTTGGTGAGTTCTCACTACATCATTAGCATGAAGTGATATGAATAATCTAATCGATGTAATCGATATTTGAGATATTGGCGATAATTTGAATTTTCCTCGTTCATATCTTAAACTTTAATCCCCTGAAATGTTTTTCAAAGAACTTTTGATGAATTCTTCTAGATGTCAATGTGTAGTTCACCTCTTCGGGAGTTGTCCAATCCCGGTGCCAGTGGAAGTATCTTTTATTTAACAGAGGATGACGAATTTATAATAAAGACTGTGCAACATAAAGAAGGAGAATTTCTTCAGACCCTATTACCTGGTTATTACATGAACCTCAATCAAAATCCACGTACCCTGTTACCAAAGTTCTTCGGATTGTACTGCTATCGTTGTAACAGTAAGAATGTTAGATTGATCGCTATGAATAATCTACTGCCCTCGGCAGTTAAGTTGCATCAGAAATATGATTTGAAGGGATCGACGTACAAAAGAAAAGTGAGTGCTTGAATTAATTTAAAGTGATGTATGTATGCAAGCGCCTCAATCCGGAATTGTGAAAATAATTGCTTTGACTTGATAATACAGGCGTCGAGGAGTGAAAGATCCAAGAAATCACCGACTTACAAAGACCTGGATTTTATGGAACATCATCCTGAGGGTATTTTTCTGGAGGCCGACACTTATGGTGCTCTTGTCAAGACTATTCAAAGAGATTGTCGAGTACTCGAGAGCTTCAAGATTATGGACTACTCGTTATTGGTGGGAATTCATAATTTGGATCAGGCTGCGAGGGAGAAGACGGTAATTAATGACAAACTAGCGAAATTTACTGAAAGAATTGGAAAAATAATTTACTGACATAATTAGATAGATAACAACTACTCTAAGAAATTTCATACAGATTATTTTCGCAACATAATGAACACTGATACATTTCTGGTAAAAAAAATTGAAAGGAAGCTTTTCAGTAGACATTGAGTGATAATGTCAGAAGTGGTCTGATTGCTACGTTTGTTATGCAGGAACCCAGACTATCAACAACAGTCGAAGAAGAGCCGGGAGAAGCTGGTTACGAGAGCGGTAGTTTCGTCCAAGTGGAACGTGAGAAGGAGCGCGAGGATAGGATAGGTGCTACGGCCCTGAACAGATCGCGTAGTATTAATCGTCAGAGGTTGGTTGCTCATAGCACTGCCATGGAGAGCATCCAGGCTGAGAGTGAGCCAATAGATGAGGAAGATGACGTACCGTGAGTATTCACAACTAATTGATCACTTCTCTAACAAAAACCCTGTTAGAAAATTGCAATTATTTCAAGAGTTGTATTCACTGCACCAAACTACGTAATTTCTGTACTTCGTCATTAATAATTATCATTATCTTATTTTTGTTCCTAGCAGTCCTGGGGGTATTCCAGCGAGGAATGCACGAGGCGAGCGTCTCTTGCTATTCCTCGGTATTATTGACATTCTTCAGAGCTACCGTTTGAAGAAGAAACTTGAGCATACGTGGAAATCCATGATACATGATGGGGTAGCGTATTAAATAAAACGATGTCATCATTTTACTGCTCATTTACATAATGCCCAACTGATTTACATAATTTTTTCAAGGACACTGTGTCGGTACATCGACCAGGCTTCTACGCTCAGCGCTTCCAGGATTTCATGGCAAAGACTGTATTCAAGAAGATACCATCACGTAAGTACCATCCGAATCAGCCCCTCCTTACGAATTTGACTTCGATGCTAGCAATCAATAAGGCACATTCCTAAATCATGATTCATAACAGTCGGTACAGACTCGCAAAGTTGTTACATTCTCTCGTTCAATTATTATTTTTTCTTATTCGCCATTGAGGTATTATCCAGTATTAAAATGCTAGAAAATGGGGCTGATGATACTCTCGACTCTTGTCTTTATTTAATTTGGTAATTCATCGAATTTCTAATCGAACAAAATTGTAATGCATTTTGTTGGTTGTAAAGTTTAAAAAAGAGTCGATGTTGGTCGAAGTGTTTGCCCTATTTTTTTTTTCTCAATAAAATGAGAAATGGTCAGTTCTTGAGATGAAGCAGTAAGCCTTTAAGCTAGATAATAAATTCAGCATTGTGGAGATTAATTGAAATGAGAGGTAATTTGTGAAAGCATGTAACCTGCCAATTGTGACATTCGACTGAATGTTGATTCAATTATTGCTCAAAGTATAATACATGAAAGACTAAATGTTCCATTTGGATGAACAGAGTCATTAACGAATTGAATAATGTAGATGCATTATAAAAATTAAGTGCTTGGGGTCAATTAATGATTTACTAGTGGAACTAATTGCAAGGGTTGGGCTATTGCCCGGTAAATATTTTTTTTTGTATTATTATGCAGAATCTATTGGTTATATTTCCGAAGCGATTCCAACGTTGATATTTTTTTGTTTCATTTTTTTTCCACGAGTGTGATTTGGTATTTAAATTAATTTGCACAGTCTATTGGTGTCCACAGATGTAGCCTGGGTATTACATAATAAAAAAAATATTGATGAAAAAGTATACGACGATAGCACAAATATTTTTATAGTGCAGTTTGACCCACAAACATTGTATCAATGAATAATAGGAAAATAATAGAGTGACTGGCAAAAATCGGTGATAAGTTGAAAATTTATAGAGAGAGTATGAACGGGTAGATTAGAAGATAGGAAATTTATTTTTTTATCATGAAAAAAAAATAATAATCAATTGGTTACTGAAAGTGGACACCAATGTAAATACTTATATATTTTACAATAAAACACTTTCGCTATTTACAACCTCATATCATTTGTTCTTTACCCAGACAATCTAACTATCACTACAATCCTTCCATAAGAACCACTAATTTTATTTTATTTTTTTTTATTTATCGTTCTGACGTGGGTTAAACATGCGAGTGTACCTAGGCTGGACAGTTGAAAATAACAAAAACCAAAAGACAATTTGGCGTTTTCTGGATTGTTCAATGGATCCTCAATCTTTATTTCTCCCTGTGTGACCGACGGTTTAAATTGTTTTATTTTATCATTTGATAATTAGCTCGATTATGAGTGTTGGGTATTCAAATTTAAAGACATTAGCCTAAATATATTTGATGTTTCTGTGTCCGTGCATTTTCCGTGTCAACCCTCTGACCTGATATCAACCTGCCTCGATCAAAATAATTCGATTTTTAATCGAATAAAAACACAGTGGACCTGCCTGAGATTAAGGGGAATCATCGCAAATTCCGTAACCTCGTCACCAGCTACATAGGTAAACTCTATCTGTCTCTCTCTCTCTCTTTCTGTCCGTCCGTGTGACTTTCATGTGCTGCTTTTTAATTTTTCTCCATTTACTATATTTTTTTCCCACTGTCTTATCAGTGTGTTGACGTACGTCGTTTCAATTAGCATGACATTTTCCGTTCGTGTTTGGCTTATTATCGTTCGTTACTTCCTGCACTTGATAATCACCCAATGACGTTTGCTTTTTTTTTATTATTCCCAATTTTACGTTTCGCATTTAATTTTATTTTGCGATGCAATATTCTGGAGTTTTTCGTTTTCTTCTATTTTATTTGGATTTTTTTATGACGATTCGAATTGTGGAGATCTTGATGGATCATGCATGTGTTGCATACATGAATGATCTGGATTCCAGTCGTGAATTTTATTTTCACCCCATTTCCGTATTTTTAACCTGTTGTTTTTGGAGAGAAAAGGCGACTAGTTTAGCCTAGGACCCAACTGTGAAGTATACTATGACTTATATACAATATTAGGACTTTGTCGGATGAATTTTAGGTACATCCGACGACTGTAAGTCAATTTCAAAGACAAGTGCTTTTCAGAGGAATTAAATGACTTATTTTGTTTAAAAATGGAGCTTTTATTCGATGTTTTCAGCTTGATTGTTTTATTATCACTAAAAATTTGAGCTAGATTAATAATATACTTGAGTCAGTTAATGAAGAGCTACTGCATAACACGATTATTGAAGATAATTTACTGAAGAGGCATTACGACATGTTTATGTTTGTGTTACAGCCCTGAAACATTCCCCATCGAAGAGAAAAAGTATTACGAGGCCCCTGAGGCCACTGGAGGGTGACTTTGATTCAACTGGTGAGTACATTATTTTTATTATCATACTCGATAGCGAGCACACTTTCCAGAATACATATGCTCTCAATTCATTGAAAGAAACACCCACCGGTACATTTTTTATTTCATAAAAAGGCAAGCGAAGGTCCAAATGCATTCGAAATAAATGTGCCGTTAATGTATCACCAATTGCGACCACCTCGGCATATCCTAGTCCCACTTGCAAGAAAATCCAGGAGCTTTAAACTGTCTCAATTGCTCAAGCATTAATTTACTTGCCGTCCTGTCACTCAATGAAAAATCCAATTATATTATGTAAAGATTATTTGATATGGTAATTGGGTATTGTGTGATGGTTTAGTGGTGACGGCGGTTGGAAGTACGATGCATGCAACATCACCCACAAAAGCTGGTGAGTCATCTGCAACTCATTCGTCCTTTTATTTGAGGCAGTGGCTTGTTTGCATATGAGCTGCTGCTGAATCCTGATGTTTTTTCGTTGGAAATATTGTGGGAACTTTTTTGGTGAAAAATTCAGGATCTGCAAAGAGGTCCTCGATTTTTAAAATAAAATTGTTGATAACATTCCCCTTGAATTTCGTCAATTCATCTTTGACGCAAATATTTCATGAACTAGTGGATTTATGAGACAGTATCGGATCTCTTTTGCGGCTCGTAGAATTCATCACACCAAACTCATGTTATATTTTATCTTAAAACCATTAGTTTCCGAAATATCTCCAGAAAACCACCTTCAAATTATCATTACGTGGATGTGTACGAGACAGGGAAGACTTCAGCTTGAAGAGATTGAAATGAATATATAAATTTTTTTAGTGTTCAAGTCAACATTGCCCCAAGTCTGGCCTCTCGTGCACATCCAAGAACAAATGAAACCACATCAGCCTCATCCACTGTAAATACTCACACCTCATGACTAATCTCACTCATAAAAATCTGTCTCTGTCACTCTCCCTCACTCCCTGGAAACAGTGAGTCCAACAAGTCCCGAGGGTATGCCGCCAGTGACTACTGGCACAATAATTTCGCCCACCTCGCTGCCAATAGCCACCTCAACGCCCGTCAACGTTCCCACAACGGTACTCGCGACCTCGACAAGCGGTGGAATAATCACAGGCCCACCTCCATTATCCGTCAACTCATCTCAAGTCCGTGCTAGTTATCCAGCAGTTCTGAAAGGCCGATCAGCAGCGAGTCCACCAAATCCAAATTTAGTGCCATCAGGAAAAATTCCACCACCAGTTCCACCTCGTGGTACTGGTAAACGTGCGAGTATCGACGAAGTTCAACGAGGAAATATGTCGTCATCATCATCGACATCCGGTCGAGGTGATGTCAATGTCGCGTATAGTTTGCATGATATTAAAACTATTGATCCACATGGCATTCACCAGCCACCAAGATCGCCGTTGCATGTACCCAATTCATCCCACTCTTGTCAGCGTCCCGATGCGCAGTTTCTAGGTCTTGGATATTTACAACCAGATCCCTACCTCCTCGAGGAAGAGGAGTTTGTCTGCGTGGAGAAACTCAATGACTCCTACGTCATAAAGACTAGTCCCTGTCCTCTAAGACCCGAGAGACGAAAAGGAAAAGTTGTACAGGCACATCAACTTGAGTTCTTCCCGAGGAACGAAAGGACTGTCAATTCTCCGGAGAATGTCAATAGATTTGCGCAGTTCCTCAAGCCATATCGCGATGAACAGTACAAAATGTCGAGAAAGGACAAGAAACACTCGGAGACGTACGCTGAGAGACTGAGGAGGAAGTCAAGTGAGTCGAAGATGTTGGAAACAACATCAGAGGAGATCAAGATGCAGAAGCCTGTAAAGAAGGCCTCCCTGATGAAACAGTTGAGCATAATGACGAACTTGGGAGAGCATTCGCGAAAGTCAATGGAACAGAATCCAACGAAAGTGAAGATTAAATCGTACAAGATGAAAAAAAGGAAGAAGAAAATCGCTCCGACGCCTTCCTTGAAAAAACAAGTCTTTCATTCCTTGACCAATCTGAGGAACAACTCAATCGCTTGCAGGACTCTCCTCACTCAGAGCTCAAACAGCGTTAATCCTCGTCATGAAGGGAAATGTGCAAAGCAGAGTTTATCTGCTGTGGACAATCGAGGATTCTCCTCGAGCATGACTAGCCTGAGACTTGCATCTCCAAACGTCAGGACTGATGTGGAGAGGCTTCCAGACACCTCCAAACCTCACCTCTCTGATGATCAGTACCTAAATTACTTGGTGGATCAGGGGAGGGAGAAAAGTCCCGCGTCAAGAAACACTTCCTTCCTGCATGGCTACGAATGACTATCATTTACCCCAGATCAGACCATTTTTTAGTTAGAAGGGGATGTCAATTTCAGAAGTGAAGTACGTAAAATTAATTTAAGTACATTCACCGATTTTCAGGACAATACGTTGTATAAGACATGACGTTTAATATGGGATAACAGAGCAATCAGCCCTTTGTCCAAGAATTTTGCTACTTCACTACTGATTTATCCCTCAATCAGTCATATCATTGTTTATTGTTATCCGTAATTGTGCATGCTAGTCTGTTGATGTTTACTCTTGCTAGTTTTGTGATTTTCATGTAGAAG
Source organism: Diachasmimorpha longicaudata (assembly GCF_034640455.1). NCBI lineage: Eukaryota > Metazoa > Arthropoda > Insecta > Hymenoptera > Braconidae > Diachasmimorpha > Diachasmimorpha longicaudata. The sequence continues at coordinate 6,430,726 of NC_087229.1, read as the reverse complement.
AATTCTTGTACCCTCCCATCCTGCACAGTTCAGATTACCTTAATGATTTAAAGAATACGAGAGTGATGAACATCTCACGATATGCCCCAAAAAACTAGTGAGCACTTGTGGATTAGATAGACTCTTTCCTGGATATTGTTGATTTGACAATGTGGATTATTGAATATGTTCGTGTCACTAATTGCTGCAGTTGATCTAGGGCTAATTGTAGGGCGCTTTTTCGTAGGTGGCACCCTCCCATCAACCTGCTCTACCCCACCCCCACCTTTTGATGATGCTGTGAGATCCAACGATCAGACATTGGCTTCGGGCGGTCATCTACAGACGACTGTCACCCATAGCAAGCAGAATAAAACTGTTCATCATGTCACGCTCAGCACTAAAACGTATCACGACTCTGTCAGGTATGTGAGAATTGAATTTATAAAATGGATTTCTAGAATTCTTTGTCCAAAGATGAAAATTTACCTCATTTCCACGAATATTTATAAGGGAATTGAAATAACCTCTCGTATTTCTTCAAAGTATATCAGATGTTCATCTCGAGAGCAGCGGAAGTGGTGGCAGTGGTGGTCGTGAGACGAAATCATCCTTGAGCGTTGAGAGCGGTGGTAGCAGTCGAGGTGGCGGAGGTCTCACCTGGACACCACCAGCAGGTAGTGCCGAAGGGTCAACACCCACATGGACAGAGGGAACTCCCTCTTTTACTGAGAGCTCAAGCAGTGGTGACATAGGTAAGTTCGTAATAGCTCTCAACCTGTACTTCGAGTCCTGAAGAGAAACTTCCAGTCCACCGAGATGTTCAACATATTATCTTGCATTATTGTCATTAACAACTGTATCTTCATCATTCGAGAAAAACTGGGAGAGAGGAAGTCTGGTATTCGTGTCTGGTATTTTTCTACGATTATTGTGGGACATTTGATACAATTGTTCGAGCTATTCGAGACAAATTGTGAATTACAAAGTGCGGTTTTATTTATTCTGAATGATGTGGTTAAGAACTGTTGTAATTGTCCCTTGATCATAGGATTAATGTCACGCGAAAGCATTCGTTGGGTTTCATGGCCAATTGTGATTATTCATGTTCTGCGACTTAAAATTAAGCGAATTCTTTCGTGATTATTACATCGGTTGTACACACAACAAATAAATGAGGTTTTTTTCCTCAACAATCAATAGCCCTGTTTAGTTTATCAAGAGATAATATAATTATCTGGATTATTCGGACAATAAATATCACAAATTCATACACTACAAACGTACGTAGCACTTTAATAAATCTAGTTAATCATCTGTCAATCGCATTTATCAGCATTAAATTTCAACTGACATCCATGTGATACAGAGGAGATTCCATATCTCATGATTGTTCAATTTTCAAGTCTACAGTCGCTTAGGACCGGCGAGTCTCGAGATAAGTTCAGTCTTCAGTTTTAATAATTTTATTTAATTATTCTTATTGTGAATTTTCTTTGATTATCATCGAGAGTCATCTTCACGCTAATCGAATCACGCTTGAACATTCACCTTGACACAGATTCATTGGAATTTCTGTTTTTTTATCTTCAAACCGTTCTTGTATCGTTCAGATATATAGTTATTCGTTTAATTTGGCAATCGTAACGCTAGTTAACTTCAGCAGAGCTTTGTTTACTGGGCTAGATCGTCAGTTTATATCAGCAGACACACACGCCTTTATGGGTGGAAGCAGATGTGTAGTGGTGATGATTGATATTTTATCGTTTTTGAGGTCTCTAACTATTAATTTTGAATTTATCTTGAAAATTAGATTTTTAGGGATAATCTTCGAGATTTACGTTTTAATAGCGATTTAAAGAGATTTAAAAATGAAATAAAATTAATTCAATTCATTATTACCACTTCACAACTATCGATTCACCATCTAACCCCCAACATGTATTTCCCCACCTTCCTCGATCCTCCGATTACCCATATCAACTGAAATCCGAGTAAACAGATTACGGGGAATGATTTTAGGTTGTCCAACAACACCGACGAAAGGTAATCATCGTAATGACGTTGGGGGAAGAGTTGCAGCTACTGTTGAAGAGGCACTTGCTAGTCTTACTACGGAAATGGTGAGTTCAACTCCAAAAAAATGTTTGAAAAATGTTAAATGGCAGATGCACTAAATTATCATCACAAGTCATTCGCTGGGAGTCTGTTAATTTATTTTTACGTTCTTCACTATTCAACAATATCAGTGCATCTACCTTGCTCGGTCTACATCACGATTTTTAATGCGTTTGTCACCGTGGGCGCTTGCTGAGCAAACCTGACAATTGTATGAGTTTTATTTCTCAATCATTTTGTTCGATCAGTTACAAGAGGTATTGTCACGCTTTTTTTGCTTGTTTATTGTTCACAAGTTCATGTGATTAACTGTTGATTATAATTAACACTTGGATTATTCGGTTGTGGAGGGAATGGGAAAGTGGGTGAAAGAGAAATCGATAGCCACATTATTTTGTATATATCTGGAAATTTAAGAGGTTCAGCTAAGAACTGAGCTCAGGAATTTTTAAAATCCCATTCCATTCATTTAATTTCTATAATGAGAAATGTGAATGTGTTAATAAATGATTACGAGAATATTTCAAAACAGGATTTGGTAATTCGTTTGTTCGTGAATATCAGATACACTCAAAATAATTCAAATTAAATTTTTTTCTTCATTATACCTCATTCTCCTACAATCGAACTCATTAACCAATCAAAAAAAAATCGTTATTTGGGGTACCACCGACTGAACGAAAAAAAAAACAAAATGTTTGTGTATGCACAAATTAGGAGATACTGCAACGAGAATGAACTGCACTTGGTCAATAATAATCACCACAGTGGGGAATGCACAACGGCTCTCCCATTATCTCCGCCGAAATCTACCCGATTTGAGGATATGAATGAATTGAAGACGAAGAGAGGGTCGTTGATACAGGTGGAAAGAGCATTTCCTTGTGTCCCCTTAGTTGTGTTCAAAATTCTACGTGTATACGAATTCTTCAGTGTTACTGTATTCTGAAGTTATTCAATTCGTTTAGCCCCCGCTCCGTCGTCTACATTAATTTTATGCCAATGTTGTGGCTGATTAGATTATAACGACAATGACTGAACAATTATCGGATCTATAATCGCGTGATCATGATTATTCCGGGCATTATCGCATTATTCTTGATCGCTGGTTACATAGAGCCGTAGTCTATCGCGTTATTCCATGTTTAGAATTGATACTTTTAGTTTACTGTGAATAAACAGGTGTGGGGGAGGAAAAAATGAGCTTTCGGCTGTGGAATTTGTTTATTCAGTGAAATGAAGACGGAGGGAAATTATTGGATACGACTTATCTTATTTTGAAGAACGGTTGACTCTCCCGAAATCTTCTAGATAAGAATGGGTACATATCTAATTTTTTTTCCACTCAATACCTGCATTCCAGAATAATAAATTCCATGCTAAACTTCAGTTCATAGGACAGGAAACAGTTTATGGGGTTTCTCCAGTGACTACGATGTTTACATTCCAATGGGAAAGTTACTTGTTTCGTGTTGAATCGAATAGAAAAACTTAATGTGCCCTATGAGAATTTAACTGGATTTTCGTTGAAGTTCTATCGGCTATCAAAATCCACAATTAATTGTTTATACTAATAATGAATGAAGGGAATTGATCATAAAAAGCTAGTGTTCTGGGGAAGAATTCTGAATTTTTATCAAGATTTCATCGACATTCGGTGTTTTCCAATAGATTTTTTATGACAAAATGGCCATTTTTTATATTACCCACTATTATAGAAATAGAAATTATAAATAGAAGCTTCGGTAGAATTACAATGGAAGTTCAGTTATTTTTCACAGCGAACAGGCCCGTTTTTGACAAATTTTCGACACATGAAAATTATTCCCGAAATAATCTTCGAGTTAAAACGTAGGAATGAGAGAAACGTAACTGTACATAATAGATTTATGAGCAAATATGATATTTCTTACGTAATTTATTGAGAACAGTGAATTTGTAATTCTCTGTTGTGTTCTGTCTGTGTCTGTAATAAATATATTAACGTGTCCGTGTATTATACAAGACAATTATCAAGATAATTCGAGTGATTAATGGGATTATGGACGAGAATGCATCTATTATAGAAAGATCCAGAATGCCTTATTAAAAGTGGAGCCATTCGATTCTCCTGGATTGAATTATCTCCGGAATATACTCAAGCATAAATCAATGTTATTGGATATCGTATTATTTCCTGATTGATGAATATAAATTCCAGCAATTCTGGATTAAAAATGTGCCACTTTTCGCGCTCGTTTATCAAACAAATGAGAAAACGTCTATTGCCAGACGTTTTAAACCAAAATGTTGTTCAGCAGTGATTGATATGATTGAATAATAGTGAAGTATCTTGACATTTATGAATATGACTCATGTATGGGAGTCCCCGGGGGTGAAAGTTCGAGAACATTTTCGATAATTCATCCCCAGACTGTTGAAACAGTACTTAGCGTCGCATTTATTACTGTATAGAGAGTCTGTGGTTCACTGCTTTCGCGTTTTGAGGCTTGGAGTTTTTTTTACTATCAGATATCTTTATTTTGCTCAAATTGTCGATGTCGTGGACGTTAAACTGGCATGAAAGTACTCGATTCACGATAAGCATTGGTGTCCGTGTATTAGGACCTAATTCTATGTCATGAGGTTTTATTCGGTTGTAAGGTGGAAGAAAAGGGCATAAGTAACCGAAAATTACAACATTTTTTGGATATTCTGTCGCTGAATGTTAGGGGATAGAGTGATCTTCGTTTCGTTTCCATTCCTTCATTCGGTTTAGAGATAATTCGCAATCAAAAAGAGGAATTGACTCGTCTTTCTATTACCAGAACTTAATGTCTCTTTATTGTCGAGCGCATTTGTGGGGAGATCACGTCTTTCAATTTATCAAAACCAATTTTCGATATTTGTCAAATATAATTGTAAAATGAAATGATTTATTCCCTTTTCCTCTCACTTTACAATTGCATTAATCACATATCCGCTGGTTCATATTAATTTTCACCATCAATGTGCTTGCTTTCTCTGTGCCGTTACTTTAATCTGTAAATGTTGGGTCAGAACTAAATAACAATTGAGTATAATTACCAAAAGATAGACCACGAAATGAAAAAAAGAAATAAAAAAAATACAGAAACAGAGCGGTGGATCGCATGGGAAATTGGATGGAACAGAGATAACTGATTGGCGGAATGGATCCGGCTCGGAGGATAGCAGCTCGTCTCATTTAGAGGCCGAGCGAACGAGGAAGCCGAGGAAGCCTCGTCGACGTTGAATTAATCTCCATTAACGAAGATATTGAAGTTTTAATAATTAATGAAAATAAACACTCATGCCCGTTTAACTGATTACAATAATGTGTCAATCAAATAATTGTGGGATTGCCGTCTTGCCATTTCAATCGAAAGTTTATATCATGTCAATTCAATGGAATTACGCAAATGTCTGCCAGACATATCTCGTTGATATTTAATTTTAGTTCGATTTGTTTATTACTCGTGAATCATGGAATTGATTATTCGAAGATGCTATATTTTTTACTAATTTGGGAGAGTGATGGTTAGATTAGAGAATCCTTCATTATTTTGTATTCATTCGGATTAATTTGTCGTGAGGTGAAGATTACTTCTCCGGAATTTTGGAGGGAAATATCTCAGTGAGAATTTATTCCGCTAGAGAGAATATTTCCACAGAAATCCTTCTGTCTGTGAATGAACTGAATTAATTTTCTGTTTCCCAAGGATTTTTAGAATTTCGAAAAATTATCCTCTCGATTCGATTTGAAAGCAAGTAGAATCCAAATAACACTTAGTTCCCTGGTTTTATTTCTAATACTCTCTCTCAATCCACATTTATCGCTAAATTACCCTAAATAATCCGAGTTAATACAGGTACGGAGGAATGGTATCAGCGCGTTGTGCTGCATATGTAGACTTTCGAGCGGCCTAATTATTGTAAGAAGTCACATTAGAATACTCAAAACATATGGTAAACCGGGAATGGAAATCACAAAAAAATAAATCATAGTATTACACCAAGCATCACTGTATATTACGTACTTGTAATGTAGTTAGACGTGCACGGGGATTACGTTAATTGCAATTTCATGGGTGATCTTGAATTAATTAATAGATAATGGTGGCCAATTGTTAATCGATATCGAGTTAAGCTCTCTTTCTCTCTCGTTGATTCACTCGAATGTCTGCTAAATGAATGGGCGGAGTACTTACTGCATAGGAAGAACAAATTGTCGATTATTGCTTGCAAATCATGCGGAAAATATGTTTGTGAGTGAGCTGAATAAGTGAGGAGGATGTGTACATTGCTTAGGAGCGAAGCTTTTGCAGAGTTCTTTTACTTTATTCGAACAAAAAAAAATGAATGATTAAAAACCGAAGGGATAATGACGATGATTGACTTTACAATTGTCTCAATAATTAATTATAATTAATGTAACAGTATGCCCTTCCAATATTATTACACTCGAGGCATCGTTTCTATTAAACGCTCGTTGGCAATTGTAAATGTAAAATTAACAATTCATCGGTTTTTTGATGGTTTTATTTTCTTTTATTGATATGTGGATTTTTGGTTATATTTTTGGAGTTTTTTGAAAATACCTCATCCTGATTTTTTTTTCATTTCCACCCTTTCAGACCCACCTATAGCCATGCGAGCGGACCGAGTGTATTTATACTGTGACTGAGAGCAAATTATACGATTGGTTTTGTTCGGAATACTTTGGAGATTTAGAGGGTTTATGATTGAATATTAATCATGTGGATGGAATTGTTAACGGCGGAGATATTTAGGTAAGGAGTCTGATAATTTCGTCATGAATAATTTGAGACTTGTAATTTAATTAGAAAAAATGGAGAATTGTGCACTATTATTTATAGAATTAATTGCCGGTTGGCTTAGGTAATTTATTGGATGGAAGCTCAGGCTTATTAATTTAATTTGTCGTCTGTGTCATCTCTGGTTATTCAGAGATTGCAACAAGACGTGAGATAAATCGTTGCGAGCGTGCAATGGAAAACGGTGTCTCGAACCTAGTATTTTTCTCTCCTTTTTTCTGTCTTGATTTCACTTTGTGAGTTAAGGCGATTAAAAAGTGTCAGTACAGACGAATTTTATTATTTTAATTATCGATATACTTGAGAATTCACGTTATAAATGTTCATGCAGTCAGTGAATTCGCATTTACTTTGTCAGGTAATTGATATTGCGTTTATGAAGTAACGATACCTCAATTCGTACACGTAAGAGGAAAAAAACAAAATGCAAAAACGTGTTGTATGATAAATGATCATGAGAATAAATTATTGTTACGTCCTATTCATTTAAAAAGTGTTTTTTTTTTACTTTTTCACTGAGAATTCCTTGCAATGGTAGATTGTATCCAGTCATTAAAGGCCGAGACTCGAACAAAAACTGAAGGAGCACCTCTCAGTCCACAGGGAATCACTCCCCATGAGACAATCCCCACTACTTCCCAATTAGCACCGTTTCTCCTTATTAGTGGACCCCCTGAGTCCCCCTACATTAAAAATCCGAGATAATTTGAAAGAATTAGGGCAGGCTGAAGTAGGTACTTACGTTGCATGGGGAGAATCCTCCAGCCAGTGGTCCAGTGCAAATATTCGTTTCGTGAAGGGAATTAGCTCCTCCGAAGGGGATGAGAGCTCTTCTGCAGGTGCGTAATGAGATCAAAGGAATTTCCACGGAAAGAAGGATGTTCCCCAGGTTTCCTCCACTGGGGTCTGTCGCGCCCCAGCCTGTCACGGTTACGTTCCCGGTTGGGATCGTTCCGGGCTGCGGAAGATTTATCGGTTGCACTGCAGTAGTCCAGGTCAACGGCATTGTCAGTCTGAGGAGGCCTATATCGAAAGGAGCGACGTCTCTAAAAAATAAACAGATTACTCGTCCGTAGTGATTGATTTGAAAATAATTAATTCATTAATTAATAGAATGCTATTCGGGAAGATTAAATTTTGGAAAAAAAAAATTATGTCAAATTTACCCAATAAAATTCTCGTGTGCATAAGTTGCAGCAACTCTCCTGGACTGTTCCGTAGTCTCCACTTGATTGAGAACATGTTTGCCAGCTCTTACGACTAGTCCCCCTATCTCGGGGATGGCATCGATACAGTGGGCAGCTGTCAGAATCCACGATTGATTTACGATTATTCCTCCACAAAAGTGTCTGGAATTTGTGGAGGACGGAAAACCCCATTGGAGGGATACTTGATGGGGGTACGAGTTCCTCACAACTTCCACTCCTCCGATAATTCTAGCGTCCAGGAAGATTTGGTCGTTGATACGTGATTCTATCGAGAATAATGATCAATTCACAATCAATAATTTTTAATTAATTAATCATAACTTATTCATTTTTTTCACGTGAAGATTTTTCCGTTCATGAAATAGTGTAAACGCACCAGTCTTTTGAATAATAAAAAACACTGCAAGAAGCGAGATGATTCCCCAGCCCATGATGGGAGACAATTGCAAAATATTCTATTGTTCGTCTCTATTTTATACCAATGCATCATCTTCGAACTGAAGCCTTTGGTAGCGGAAAACCATAAGATCATTGATGTGAGAAGTTGAAAATAATTTTTTTCCGATTGTGAAAATTTAATTCCTTCCGTCCTGCATTCTGCTAGCCTTGAACTACATTATCTCAACTCAATTACCTCCGCAATTTTTTCTCTGCCGCAAACCCATCAAAAACGGGATAGAGTATTTAGTCGAGTTCTTTATTTCGCTGCAGAGGTAACAATTTAACAATTTACAGGGTCAGGTTGCATAGAAATATAAATATCGTTGAGATAATTTTTAGTAGATTCAATTTTCGGCCATGGTATTCTGGATCCAATCGATAAACGCTGATACCCTAGCGTAGACCGATGGAGCTCCTACACTGCCACAGGGCATGATTCCCCAGGAAACGATTCCCACGACTTCCGATCTCGATCCATTTTTAGCGATCAAAGGACCGCCAGAATCTCCCTGATAAAAAATTATTACTCATTTGGAGTCAGCAGGAGAGATCTGGGGGAGGGGAGAGGTCATGCTACCTCCATTCGAGCCTTAAAGTTCGATTAAAATTTTTTAATCGAAAGGAACACTTACGCTGCAAGCAGAGACTCCTCCACTAAGAGGCCCAGTGCACACGTTGTTGTCATGAAGGGGTGAAGGCCCCACGAGTTCCTCAAGTTTCTTCTTGCAAGTAGCTAAATCCACAACAGGTAGGAGAACTGTTTGCAGCTTTGCGGGCAGTCCTGATCCACTGGGGGCAGTTGACCCCCATCCTGAGAGGGTCACATTGCCAGAGGGTCGTGCTCCGGCCTTCGGGAGGGCGATGGCAGCCACCCTCTTGTTGAAAATCACTGGGGACTTGAGCTTCAAGACGGCCACGTCGAAGGGAGCTACACCTCTGCAAGGATAATTACCATTAGAACGATGAGATCCTTTGAACGGGACCAGTTGAGAAGGTCATTCATGATATACCCTGTGTAGTTCTCGTGAACGAATGAGGAAACAACCGGAATGATTTGTTCCTCCGCTTCGTTCTCCTTCAATGAGTGCTTTCCGAGCTTCACAACGAACCATCCGTAGCTGGGGACAGCTGCGACGCAATGAGCTGCGGTGAGGACCCAGCGCTCGTTGATGATCGATCCCCCGCAGAAGTGACTGTAGGCTAGCAGTGGAGGTAGGCCCCACTGCAACGATGCTTGATGAGGAAAAGCTCCCTTGACTGCTTCACTTCCTCCGACGATTCGAGGGAGGCCTAGTTGCCGGACACCCAAACCCAGGACTGGGCCTTGGTCTGGAGGCAGAAAAGATTATTTGGGGCTCAATAGCTTTGGACCATTTTGATAATTTAATTATCATCAATGTATTATCCCCTAGTATGATTTTACATTTAATATTAATCGCATATTATAAATGATTTTTGATGAACTCACCTGCCTCCGCAATTGCCAGGAATGCAGCCACGATAATGAGGACCTTAGAAGCCATGCCGATCGATCATCACTAATTAATTTCCCAGACTTTCCTTACATTATATACTGGATTGACGATAAACGTTTGAGAGCAAGAACTAGCGCGTAATTACAATGACTTTTCTCAGATACAATGATCGATAATGAGTGACAAAGTAATACTGATTTTTCCAGGAGACTTTTATTCAACATCTTATCGGTTATTATCAATAACTTTCAGTCTTGAGCCACTTGCGGAGTACTTATTCTTACATTCAACGAGTGTGATCAGACTTTTTTTTCCCGCAATTGATTGATCCCCATCTCGTATCGTGATTGATGATAGACCATAAGTTTATTTAATTATCAAGATATTGGAAAAATGAGAGATAGTGCACGGAAATCCCGTTCTGTGAAATAGAAAAATTTAGTGTAAAGTGGTTGATGATAATTCAGTAGATCAGTAGATCAGTGACAATGTTTTTTGGAGAGACGTCAAGGGAAGGGCGTATACATATAGAATGTAAAAATTTAGTTAATCTGTCAATTCATTGGTCTTAGAATGTTAAATGATTTAGCTCATGAGATGCACCGGTCATGAGAAGTTATGGGCCCCTTAGTCCCAAGTAAGAATAGGAACTGCAGCAATAAAAAAAACTTTATTGTCCATAGTATTTCTCAAATCAATTACAAATCCAGTTGCACATTAAACATTGACCTTCGACTTGATCCAATCGACGTAAGAAGACACTCGAGTGTAGACAGAAGGGGTGCCAGCAACTCCGCATGGGTAGACCCCCCAGGAGACGATTCCAACTTGTTCGGGTGTACCATCAGTGTTGAACTTGACGAGGGGACCACCCGAGTCGCCCGAACAGGCGGATATGTTTCCACCGATTGGTCCTGTGCAGATTTGCGTGTCGAACAGTTCAACTTTGCCGGAGGCCTTTTTGAAGGACTCTAGGCAGCTGTCGTAATCAACGATCGGCACCTGGACGGTCTGGAGTTGTGCAGGGAGTTTAGGAATCATAGTGGTAGAGATCGAACCCCAACCAGTGAGGACAACTTCCCCAGTGTGCTGCTTGTCCTGGGTGGGAAGGGCCACCGGTTGGACATGCTTGTTGTAGGTCAGGGGGGACTTCAGGCGGAGGAGACCGATGTCGTGTTGGGCAATACCTCTGCGGGAATAATGAAGAATTAGAAGGGCATTTAGAAGAATTCCAGACTCAGAGGACTTCTGTTTTCCCTTAAGGTAGTAATTTACGTAGAGTCAGACATATTTTATTACCCTGGGTAGTTGGGATGGGCTAATCTGAGGGTGACGACACGATTCTCTTGTCCAGGCTCATCCTTGTTGATGATGTGCTTTCCGGCGCTGACTTGGAATCGTCCGATCTTGGGGATTTCGGTGATGCAGTGGCCAGCGGTGAGGATCCAACTGGGGTGGATGATGGAGCCGCCACAGATGTGACGGTATTTAATGAGAGGTGGTAGTCCCCATTGGACAGATACCTGGTAGGGGTACTTGTGAGGGACAGCAGTCTCACCGTTGGTGATACGGGCGTCAAGCGCAAACCCTTCAGGAAAAAAAAATAATCCCCAGAAAATAAATTATTTTTCTAATTACCACGAGCATTTCTATACAATGGAAAGGCTGAATGCGTCTCTCGGAGCTTTTCGACACATTTTTTTCTGGAAAATCTTCCCGGTGATGGAAAAAATTTGAACCCTTTAAATTAAAGTCTAATTATTAAAGAATTTACCTTCTGCAACGAAGAAAGCGACGATCAAACACCGGTACAGCATTTCGAAAGTCTGTGAATCGCTTCCGTGCTCCACGATCGTTATGTACTATTGTCGTATCAGCTGGCAGTGATAAGACACTGGGCCTTTCCCAAATGGAATTAATGCAATCAGATCACCCACTTCTATCATTATTTTGATGCAGAAGATATCAAAGAATTGGAATAATGAACTTTGATATTGCAACCGCCGTAAAATCATAACATAAAAACGAAAGGCAGACAACTTCATTAAATAACAATTAAAGTTTATTGATTATGTACAGTCTTAAGTCTTGAACGATTCATATGATTTCGTCGTATTGATTCATCCATCGATAATAAATAACAGGGGGTACAATAATTTTCACAAAAAATGCAGAATATTTCACATTTCTCTACGAGACTTGACGAATCGAGCATTCATTGGCGATGAGGTATGTGCATGTGGGATATCCACGATTGAATTAATTCACCTAGAGTTATCAAGGGGTGAATAGCGATCTCAGGTTTCATTCGAGACCATACGAGCGATAGCCCTGACCCCAGCCCATGTCTCTCTAGCCGTGGGTATTATCTGAGTGGCTGGCAATAAAAAGCCATAAGTTCCTCTGTCCCTGAGCTCCAGGGTGTACGAGTATTTGATACCTGCAACTCCTTTCGCCCAATCGTCTGATGCACCTGATAAAGAAAAAGATAAACAAGAGGCTTAACAGATTCTGGATCTTCTCGATACGGAGTACGTAAATCAATGAATTTTGTTTATAATGGTATCTGGAGATTTCCACTGGGATTATTAAATGCTCAGACCTGCGTTCATTGATTTAATGTACGCGAATCAATGGATTTGAACGATTGTCATCGTTGATGTGATTGCATTTATTTCCGAGAAGTCACGTAAATGTTTTATCTTCTTTCTTTTCATAACATTGTATTTTTTGAATGCATTTTTTAATTTAACATTTTTACCGCGAATGCGAATAAATATGAAGTTCCACAATGTAATTCCAATTTTGCAAGAATAATTACCTGTCGTGGGATAAAGCAAATCTGCTGACGATCCAACTTTGTACGCAGTGCCGTGTACCTTAGCAATAGCTTTCGCAGCTTTTCGTGCTATTTTGGCGAGGTCAGCATAATCCGTGGGTTTTGTGTGAGTGTGGCCCCAGGGTACCAGCCACATCTGATTGTATGAGTGGAGAGTCAAGTACAGTCTGGAAAATATTTAGCTGAATGAGAATACAAGCTCTCATTACCATTCAGAGGATGTTTTTCAGTTTTCTCTGTGACAAAATTTTAAGTCTTTCATGCTACAACAACTTTGTGGTCATTTGTTATTAAAAAACTGCGTCCACATCCCGAGGATTCGCATTCGTCTAAACACGTAAATCTGGCAATGTTTAAGGGCTTTTTATTTTTCATTGAATATTGATTGTCAATCAATTCAGATCAATATGGGCTTGACATACTTAATGTTATGACGATTAGCCATGATATAATCAGCCATGGCTTTGGTCTCGGGTTCGGAGAAGGCCTGCGGGCCCTCGTAAGTCTCGTGGCAAGGATCGCTACTGGCACCCCCTTTCCTGTAGATCCTGTCCTCACCCCAGTGGTAGTCGAAATTGCGATTGGGATCAACGCCCTCGCACTTGCCCCACAGCCACTGGGTATAATGCGTCACAAAGTGGAATAGACTCGCTGGTGTGTACCGGCTATCAATCAATTCCATAAATTCCGTTGATAATCATCGATTAATTTAATCCAACTGCAGTCACATTGATAACAGTATTGATTCATGTGACTTCGAAGATAAGGAGATTTTAATTACCTCGTCTCATTATCATCTGCATGAGTACTCCGGGTTTTTCTCCATAATCTGTCCCCAGTGTGGCTGTACTCGTAGCCGTCTGGATTGGCCAGTGGCAGAATCAGCCAGTCCGTTGTGTCGAGAAGTTTCGCATACGTCGAGTTCTTCTCCACCAACTGGCTCAGGATGTAGGTCGCAACTGCCGGGCCTATCCACTCTCGGGCATGCATTCCTTATTAACATAAAGACTGTTTCAGTTTTACCTCGTAGATGTACGAAAAAAAGGCGCCGAAAAATTTGAAGAATTCGATAGAAAACTGGAGTGGATTCAAGTGGTCTTTTCAAATAACAAATTTATGTTTATATTAATTTTTATGAATTTATGGTGGTCGGAAAACTAATTGCCATTTCAACAGAGATGCAATAAAGTTGGTTATGGAATTGGCCAGGTTGTTGAGCAGATTTTATTGTATGTGTGGGTTCGAGGTTTCAAATTGTCAAGTCATACGTGACTCGGCACAACCACTTGTTCATGCCGGATGAGGCGTTATGGGCAATTTCGAGGATTTTTATCATTATGGGAATGGACTAGTTACCTGCATCGATCCACACTGTTGGTTTGACAGCCCCCGATTTACCGCGTCCTGTCGAGACTTTTACTACTTTCAGGGGCTGACCCTCGAAACTGTGGCCAATTGTTTCGAGTTCCACGAGCGTTGGGTATGTGAATGCCAGGTATTCCAAGTATTTCATTATTTCTAGGTCAAGGAGAATTCAAGAATTAGTTTTGTCCATTGGAAATTGGGATTTCATTACACAAACGATTAGTTATGTGATTCGACAATATGTATTTTTTCCGTCTTACCCCCAAATCGATGATATCGTTTCCAGGTCATGGAATGTCCCTGCACTGTAACAAGATCATCTCGCTGCTCCTTCGACATCTTGGGATTCTGGTAGGCAATGGTCTTCTGCAGATCCGGAATGAGAATCTTGAAGTCAATCTTCTTGTCCCTCAGGTAATCCCTGACATCGTCAACGATATCAGGCGACACAACGATGTCCGTTGATTTGTTTTCAGATGGTTGTGTCCAGAACTTGATCTCCTCGGCTTCAGAATCTCTCATCTCCCGCAATTCCTCGACCTGTCGGTCAGTGGTCGGATGAATTCGCAGCAACTGGTGACCCTTATAACTCACTCTGCTCATTGAAACCTTTCCGGTCTTTGACTCTGCTCCTATGACGTTGTTCACGAGGGAACTGAAACCGTCGGAGACTACGTCGATAACGGTGTCGAAGAGATTCGACAGAGAGAATCCCCGAGGGCGAGCGCAGATCGAAGACCAGGGAAGCTGCCTCCTTTGGAATGACGACTTGTCCATTCGTTTCGGGTTGTATCCATTGGATGGTATTGATTTGATATTGATTGAGCTGGGGAGAAATTGTTTGAGTTACATAAGCTGTTTTAGGAAGGATAAACCAAAGCACTATTTTTAACAGGATATTTAGAATACTTTGTTAATTATCCGATAGGTGATTCTAAGAAATTTTGGCATTGTGGATATCTATGAAATTTACAGATATTTTAACTTTAAGTATTAAATTTTAGTTCAACTATTCCATGAATATTTTTGGCTGAGTAATCTTGTCGCGTGTCGCGTCAATTTTCATCAAGTTCACAGCGGCTAATCCTGAAAGCAATAGACCAAGGAAAAATGGACTAAAGTAAATTGTTTATTCTGGGTGGGCTTTAGCAGACTTTCGGCGTGTGGATTATATTTTTTTGCTTATAAACAATTGCACTCAAATTTCGTTCATTTAAATGAGACCATCACTAGATTTTTTTGCTTTAATTAATTGCTACTTCCACGTATTTCAGTACTGAATAATTAGGTTTTGACTAAAGATTTGAATAAATTAAAAAACGAACATTTTCCTGTTGTCCGAAAAATTGCAGTTCCATTTTTCATTTTGATAAACACAAATTTCCACCGCTAAGTAAAAATTAAAGTGCACACGAGAACGTTCTGTACACATCGACGAGTCTATGAAACGATGTCGAGAGAAAAGTGGAACGTCTCGGTCGATAGCCTCTCGATTAATCCAATTCAATTACTCCAGATTAAACAATCAATTAAACAATTGAACTCTAATTCCTAATTACCTATCGAGTGGCAGAGACCTCCCCTCATCCTCAAGGTCCACTGAATTGACTTCCGAAAGTGGACTACAACTGCTTGGAATTCCACACAACACTATTGAAATTATAATAACTAACAAAACACTGATCGATCCCGTGGATCGATACTGCAATTTTCTGATGATGGCCATTGACCTTGACTCCGAGGAGACGTGGATGCGAGCGTGTCGGTAGTCTCGCTGTTACTGAAGTCTGACCTTCACAGGTGTAATCCCCTTCCCCTGGATCATAAGCACTCGCTCCTTTTGATCTCGGTGATGACTACAATTTACATTCAGCCACGTGGAGCCAACGGATTTTCACTGTCATGGGCCATAGACGACAAGTTCTTTCGTTCACGTCTTTCACTTGGTACGGACAATGTCATTTCTCTCGGAGAAATGATTTGTCACAGTCGGGTTCGCTGCAATTATTAACTTCCTGGCGTTTCGGGATTGTAATAAGAAACAGTTTAAACCAGTTTTACCTAACGGGAGTTTTATCACGAAAGAAATGGAACAATGTGAATATCAGATGCCCGGATATTTCGGCATGAGCTGGGATAATCGATTTTGGCAATTTTACGAAAATCAAAATTCATCCGGTCCTAATATCTTCAGTGAAAAGGGTGGATAATTTCAATGTGAACGTCAACCCCTTTATATTGCATTTTCAAATCGCACTCAGTATCGAGATGTTATTCTATCTAAAACAGGGCTCAATTCCAAATTTTTAACAATTTTAAAGCGATACTCAGTTTTTAAGGAATTCCATTGCCAAACGGGAATTTAATTATGGGGCAAATGCGCATATCGGTTTTCTTCATGTTTGGGGATGGGTGGATTCCAACGGGGGGTGGGTGGATGCTAGGCTCTGGCTTTATCCAGTGGTACAGGGTCGATTGTGTATGTAAGTCGGAGTGGCAATGGGTATCCACTCACCTGAGGGGGCTCAGTAGGTCAGTGCAGTTGCCGTTAGACTTACCTCTTCAATAACAACCTTGGTGCCAGGAAAAAATTAATTTCATCAGCTAGAGTGAGTCTCTTCAGCACGAATTGCAGTGCTTTGCAATGTTGGTTTTGTTAAGTTATAAGGAATTAATTGGAGAATATTCTGCTGATTTTTAAAATACCCGGAAATTAATGTTTTCAATGTTTGTAGAGAGAATTCTTCGGCCACTGCCGCATACAGTAATTTGAAATAAAATAGCATTAACAACAGGGACTTTGTTTGTTATTACCATGAATATACTTTATTATTACGTACACTATACTCAACATTTTAACAGTACAATCATACAATATTACTTAATAAACATACATAAACCGTGTTCAATGATATATAATTAATCAGAATGAGTAATAATAATGACTGATTTCAATTAATCTGTGTACATAATTCGTGTTAGTCGGTATTCAATTGGTAAAAATAACATTAAAAATTCATATATTAATTAAATACAGGGTTTTTGGAATGAGGGAGGGGAGAGCGTGAAATTTTAGAATTCCATAGTTACATCTAATAAAACAACAGTAGAGATTATTTTTTCCTCATTAAGACACGATTCGTTGGGCCCTAGGGACAGATTCATAACCCTCGGAAGTAGATGGAATTTTGACTAGCACTTGTGTGACACATAACAAAGGACCGCACACTCACCTATCATTCGATTCGATGATTCTGTTTACAACACGTTGAGGTCTTCCTTTTTTTTCTCTTTTCTTTTAGTCACGTGGACTGGGTTCCATCGCTACGAACCACGATACTCGCACGATTAATTAATCATAATTCACGAATACTCGATTAATAATTGACTGACTTCGATAGGCCCATGTAATTGAATTTAACAAACAATTAGTGGCAAGAATCGAATAACTCTACACGGAGAAAAAAATCAACGAAGGACTCCCTGGAACTTTCCCTAGAGTTCTTAGATTTTCCGATAACATCTGTGGAAGCTGTAATTTCAAATTTAATTATACCATAAAAATTAACAGAACTCAAGACAATTCAGGTTGACATACTCTTGAAATTACAATTGGAAAATTAGTGAACGTTTAACATCTTTTTGCGAGAGATGCAATCGATGAAAATTCCATAATGTCCAAAGACAAAAATATGTTTCCATTGAGTTACCCAATAATTCCGTGTGATTTTTTTTCTCCCTGCAGTGATACTGAATTAAAAATTCTCTTCAAAATGATACATTGGGAATCCATTGATCATTATAATTTATCCAAGTTATAATCGCTTCTTTCCGCCCACATTCTGTTAATCAACACCTTTGCATTATTAATGGTTTCTTTATCTATATCCTTAACTCTCATAAACTCTCTTTTCGCTTCTAAGGCCTTAGTTGTTATTTACAGTTATTAACAATGGTTTTTCGTACAACTCTCTAGTGTAGAATACGACGAAAGATCTCTTGTGAATGTAACACACGTTATAATGTTCGTTAGCTCCATATACGATTGGTTTTTAACAATCATGCAACATGCATTAATTTATTCTTTGAAAAACTAGGGCTAGAACGGTTGGAGCTAGTCGGTAGCTCAGTTTGATTTTGAACTCATAGTAACATTTCGAACTAATTCGATATAGTTAGGGTTAACAGGTGCAGTTGATTTATTTTTTGGATGTTTCTTTTTGTTTTATCAATTGATGATCGTTTACTTTTTTTTCGATTCTAATGAATGCTTTTGCTTTGATGATGGTGAATCAATTGGAGGGATCAGTCGGGTTAAACGATATTGGCTTTGATCACTGAACTACCCATCATTACTTTGTTGACAAAATTGACGATTGCTGTTGCGGGCTGACCTGGCTCAAGTTCAGCGAAAACGTGACACTGATTATCGGTCTTGTGGGCTGGTTTTCTCGCAACGAAACCGAAACATCGACTGAAATTATTGAAAAGAGGATTTTATTTGTTATTTATTTTACAACTAAATTTTTTAATGTACGTGAGCTTTCTTCAATTCATTGAAAAAAAAGTGCGAGATATTTTTTCCGGGGAAATTTCTCTATTCATATACTACTTAGTTTTAAAGTAGTAATTTTCTCGATAAATGAACAACTTGAGACAAATGTAAAAATGAATTGGCATTAGAAGTAATGGAAATGGGTAAACGTACTGTGCACTCAATGCTTTTCCTGTGTCCTCACTGATGAACTCCCAAGTACGTTCGTCAGCATCCAGGCCACAGTAGCTGATGTTATTTGTGGGATAATGTCGACGGAAGAAGAGCTTGCGAGCGTTGTCGGTCAGTGTAATCCCCTGAGTGGAGACTTTGAAGTGGACGATTGTCGCTGATGGCAGGGGCTTCTGGTCAAACAAAGTTGTTACGGCTTTTCTGACGGCTTGGGGACCCGTCAGCGATTCAGTATCAATTGTGAAGAGATAGAGGACGTTGCAAGCTGAAATAAAAACGTTGAATTGGGGTAAAACACCCGAAAGTGGATAAATAAATAAATTTAAAATATTTTATTATTCTTCTTATAATGCCAATCCGAAATACAGGATAATTCCTGTAGTTTTACCTGCACCCTGGGCCAAAAGTTGTTGCGTATTGCTCGTCCCAGGTGATTCAAGTGCTCTAGCAGCTGCATCAGCCTCAGGTAATAACAATTGACAGGGCAGAGCCATTGCCATGAGACTGTGCTGATAAACGAGAGCCGATAGAGAACTGAATACTGGTTCATTGGCACATCCTTTCAGTCTCACTCCTCTCGATGTTGGCTCGATCAGGAAGTGTCTCACGAGCTCACTCGATGGATCCTTTGGACTGCTCGGGGCACCTGGAGGTGGAGTAGCCACTTTCAGGGCTAAACCAAACGCCCCTGGGAAGGAATTCGAATCACGAACGACGAAGGTTCCTGGGGCCGCGTCCTTCAGCATTGCTATTGCTAGAATAATATATTCCTATTGAGTTGTGAAGTGATGAAACGAGGCAAGTGCGTACTGCCAAGCCTCTGTAGTGCTCGATCAATAAATGATAAATGAAAGGAGATAGCGAAATCTCATTGAAAATTTAGATGAAGGTGACAGTGACTCATTAAAGATTGGAGTTTATTTACCTTGCTCCCTAGTGATATTAGGCTTATACCATATTTTACTGGTATCACGAACAAATTTGACATTAACATCAGCCACTTCCTGCGGCTCCGTATTCGAATGAATGCTCGATCTTCTCGAGCCGTACTGCTGAATATATGGCGAGGAGTGGCCGCCACTGTTAATCGATGTGTAAGAAGTGGCACTCTAGAACAGTTCAAGAATTCTAGTCAGCTCCAAGTCTCGTCTGAGCATAAAATATTTTGTGAAATTTTGAATGTGAACCAATTTCCAACGATTTAACATAAAAGGGCGAGGACTAAAAAATTGGTTGCTCATGAATAATTCATGAGAAACTCAAATTATTTGATCTGTCTCCACTAATGTCGATGGAGTAAACATTAATGACTTTTGAAATATTGTTGAGTATTTTTGATGATCTCGATTACCTTTGGACTCTGGACGAATTCCACGTGATTCGGTGTTCCAGGGCTTCGAGAAATCGTATGAGTTATTTCGTTCGTCGGTGAGACGGGTCGGTCCTTGCTGAAAGTTCAACATGAAATTTTAATGATTTATCGTATACTCCAGGGGCAACATCGAGTGCTGGTGCTAGGTATAATCCGTGCATAGGTGCTGTAGATATTTCGTTATTCCAACAGTCAGTTTGTGGATTAGTTGACAAGTCGAACGAGTTTTATAAACATTTTGTGAATGTGGTGGATCAATTCGACATTTTGTTAATTTTTTATTCATCTTTAGAACGAATGGTTTCAGAAGGAATGTTAGTGCCCTTTACAGATCGAAGGTGAAAAAAAAACAAATGTACCATTGGTTGTCGAGATAACTGCATGTATGAAAAAATTGAGTAGAAAAATCTTGTTTTGATTGTTTTTGTTTGAAAGAAATTGAGAAGGAAGAAACACACAGAAGTGCAAAGATCTGCTGACTTTTCTCAATTAAGTATTTGAATTCAGCTCTACGAAAGTTGCATCAGAAATTCACTAAATTTTATAGAATGAAACATTAGGTTTTCCATCAATGCTTTTTACATGTCTGGATATTCAGAAAATTAGTAACTTGAGATCGAATGAAACGTATTGATCAGACATCTTGCAATGTTATATGTACAGACGATGATATGAAGTTCTCGAGATTATTCATACGAAAAAAAAAATTAATTTTATTATTATCACAGTAACAGGTGCGATGACAAATATACATGCGTCACGAGACTGACACAGTTACACACTCTTCGCAACTAAAATCTCTTGCAACACTTGCTTGAATATTTTTTTTTACCTATACTCGAACGACGCCGATTGATTAGTGAGTGGCCATCGTTTGTTATGAGATTGTTTAAGCGAACCGCTTGCCGGAAAACTCAAACGTCTAAACATTTAAAGATAAATCATTGTAGTTCCAAGGGCGGCTAATTCGCTCGTTAAACCGATGACCATTTCAGTTGTGAAGGACAGGGCGAGGCAACTTTATTATAGGTTTTATGAATTAAATTACTTCAATTCCTAGAGTCATTATTTCGGGAAAAATTAAGCAATTGTTATTATAATTGGTGAACCACCTTCCTTTTTAGTTCCATATTCATTCGAATGACAAAGAAGTGAATAACATCAACATTCTTATCGTTTATTTCAATAAAGATTTTATTATTTGAAATAGAAATAATTATTTAGACGATAAAGAGAATGAATCCATTGATATTTAATCATTATTTCGCAGAAATAAACCATTTTGTCTAGAACAATTGGTCAGTTCATAAATTTTCAGCAAAAATATTGTTGAAAGTTTCAAATCAACACTGCAATTCTCTTCGTTGTCATTGTTTACTCTAGCGTGTGAGATATTCGTTGAAGCTCCATCTCAGGTGAAATAAGTTGACTCATCCTGACCTTCGCCCGTCTATTAGTTTGGAAAATTATCTGGTAATTATGAAAAATAACACTTACCGCTGTGTTGTCGGACTCTTGGGAGGGAGTCCCGTCTCCCTAACATCTCGTCTTTCCTCTATGTAAACAGCTCGATCCCCCGTGTAGTCCCGATTATTGATGACATTATTGTTCCCATTCTCAAAATTATGTACATTATTATTATGCACTGAGTAATTGGTTGACTCGCTGAAATTGTTGGTCGATCCATACGTGCGATCAGCAGCGAATGTCACTGTTGGCGATGAATTGTTGACGTATGGGGTGCGTGGATGAACCGGAAATGCTGGAGTTTGGGGCCTGGAGGCATTTCCTACCCCCGCACTGGCGGGACTGACGCTCCTATCTGTCCACGATGTCGGAGAATCGTGTTGGGACTGTTAATGACACAACAACAACGTTTTATTCGACTTTCTCTATTTCAGGGGGTCAATTTGATAGTGAAATGGTGGATGAGAACAAATTTTTTATGATAACAAAAATAGTTCTATGATGAAAAAACAGTTTTCAATTCTTTTACGTCTAGTAATTATAAATTGTGGAAGAGTTTAGACTATTAAATTATTGAAAAATTCGCAGTTAAATTTTCTAATGTTAACCTGCAGATACTAATTGCTTGTTAGAAATTCATGACAAAGTGGAGACAATCTTTGGACATTCTCGCAAAAATTTGACTAATCATTTGACTCTCTTCCTCTCATTTCACGGTCTCGCTTTGAAAAATAGAACTAAACTGTCAAAGAACAGGAGAACAATCGCCCGTAAGAATAAAATTCGCAAAGCGTGGGATGAACAAACCTGTACACTAAACTGCCATGCTTTTGGTGACTGATTAGGGGTACTGTTAGTGTCAGTGTTGATGACATCGTTGTTGTTGCTAGATGATAAATTTCTACCATGATGATTCACATTAAGCTGATTATCCTTGTTAATGGTTTCCACCCGCACATGTGACAAATCCGCGAGTGACTCAATGAGACTGGCAAGTGGATCACAATCCTGATCCTTAGATTTATCAACAACAGCCAGCAACCCCAAGTCCACGACATCCCGATTATCCTTATCAATTCCATCAAATTCGTAAACTTTATCAGAATAGGTGACCCGATTATTCCGTGAATATGCGTTATTGTTAACAAGTGTTTTATTGTTATTATCAGTAAGGCCATTCAATGAATTCGTGAATCCATTGAATCGATGCTCTTTCATGAGCATCTCGGCCCTTCCGAAGCTGTCGCTTCTGGACTCTGGTCTCGGTGGCTGGTGCTTCTCACCTAGTGTTTGTGGCTGAAGGGCAAGAGCAGCTAGTAGTGGTGGTGACGCGTGCGGGGACGGTGGAGGACTCTGGAAAGCGAATTAGCTCATGCTCAAAAAAAAAATCTATCTAGTCTACTTCAGCTATACCGTTGGAATTTTAGGGATTAAATTCCATAGAACCCCCAAATTGAGTGGCTCACTTGGGCCTAAATCAACTTGAATGCTACACATCCGAAATTTCCAAGTATCAATCCCTGAAATTTCAATGTTCAGCGAACAGTGTAACTTTTAATTGCAATTATAGGAGATATGACTGCATGAGCGTGATTTATATTAATGGCCTCATTACGATTGGGTTAAAATGTTTATGAACACATCTAAATTTATGAACCTTGCAACGTCGTCGGGTAATTACTCTCTCTCCCTGAATTATTCCAACTTCTATTATTATACAACTCTAAAATAGCCAACATCCTCTGGCACACTTTATGCACTTTTTTGCCTGCCCTACCTGACTGTCGCTGTATTTCCGGAACTCGTAAGCTCTTTTGACGGAAACGAATGGCCGTTCGTTTACACTCTCGGCCCTTGGTCGCAGTGGACCATTCATTGATCCATTGAATTTACGACTGCTGGAGCGTTGGGGTAAAAGGGGACTTGCTGGGGCTGATGTGTGAGGTGCAGCTCTCGTTGTCTGGATGACAAAAGAGAAATAAGGATTGTTATGGAGCTGGGAGATTTGTGGTTTTCCGGATAAATCTCTGGTCGTTAAAACTATTTTTCATCATGCTGTGCGATAAAGTAACTTTTCAAGTCTAAACTATCTCTTGCCGCGTTTCATGATGAAAAAAATTGTTCAATTTTCGTAAGAAAGGCAGTTATGGGCTAATACTATTGCATCACTGGCTTCTGAGTTGTTCTACAACCCTTCCACGAGCCAACAAGAATTTTGCTTGACTCATATCAAAATATTGAACAAGTAGAGAAGAGTTTAATAAAAATGACATTCAGGGCACACAGATATCTTTCATTTGAATTTAATAGACGAACGGGTTGACATTTAAATCAGCTGATCATTGACGTCCTGATCTTCGCCACAAAGATTTTCTTAGAAATACAAACGAATGCGGCCTCGGCCTAGAGACTTTATTAGTTAAAAATAGCCTCCTGTGCAACACTCCTTTATTTGAATCTAATTAATTACTTATTGATTTTTCACAGACTATTAATTTAAAATAGATGCGAGTGATAAATGAGAGTATTTTTTTCAAACCTATTAAATTTCTCTAATAGGAAAAATATTGCATCAACTAGTTGTCTAGAATATATTACCTGTGATGTAACAGAATTCAGGATCCATATATCATCGTCATCATCCAGTACAGCTGAATCACTGGCGTAACCATCTTGTCTGACACGGTTTCTCTGGAGACTTCTGAGCTCACCGATAACACGATTACCAGTTTCTTGGCGCCATATTCTTCCCGGACTACGCTCATCTCTTCGTGCAGCGAGCTTTAGCTGCTGTTGTCTCAGCCACGAGAGCCTATTCCATTGAGCATAACAAGAAAAACCCATTGTAATAATATTAGCGTCACGATGTTGGATGACGATCACAACTGGATTCCATTGAATCAGATTAAGTTAACTAATCGGGAAATAATTTCTCAGTACCAGGAGCCGAACCCGGAACCCTCTCACACATTCCACCGAAAGAATAATAATCTATAAATTATTTTAAAGACCTTCGCAATGTCTAGAATTGCATTATTCAATGATTTCAGATAATTTTCCAATTTTTTATAATTATTTTCATTGGGCTAGAAAATATTGGTTTCGCATTTTTATTGAGATAATATAAAAATGTCCATTATTATTAAACTTTTTATGGCATTAAATTGAAAAAATATTTCTCTGGGACTATTGGAAGAAATATTTCTCCAATTTTCACTCTCTAATCTCAGTGAGGGGACCTTATTTGACCCTAGTTTGCGGTTCCTTGAATGGAAGTTCTGATATTTAATCGTCTTTCCTGACACGGTTTCTCTGGAAACTCCGGAGTTCACCGACTACACTCGTCTCTTCGTGCAGCCAACTTACGCTGCTGTTGTCTCAACCACGCGGGCCCCAAACCATCGCGCATAACAACAAAAACCGATAATAATAATATTAGAATCACGATGTTGAATGAGGATCGCAATTAGATTCCGCTCGATCATGGGGGGTCACTGGGGGTCTGGACTTTCCCAAGGTGTACTGGGCATACGTGCCATGCAGCCCAGGAATAATACGGAGGAATAAGGCGATGGGGTAAAGAAATTCAATGCTCGAGTGGGATGTTTTAACGATTTTAACTCGTTGGGTTAAAACATGTCGATACTCTTTTGGGATAATGAGAACTCATTTTTTGAGCCAGCCCAGAGGGGAAGGGGGAGGGGGGCACGTATTTTGTTTTTGCTCTACCATTGGTTATCCTCATTACTCAGTTGTTACTGGCAATCGCGTGAGCGGTTGTAACCCAGATCGGTAACGAACCCAAAACCCAGAACCAGTGGGGAAACACGACCCACGTGCGTCCCTCGCGCCAACGCCAACTGTAACACTGACGCTTGTGCGGTTTTTTCATGCTTTACTTTTAGAATGAGAACTTGATAGTGCAGATGATGAGATTGGGTTTGAATTGGAGGAGTTGTTCTTGGAATATTTTTCGAGATGTGGGTTGAATATTTTAAATACTAAAATTGCAGGGACAGTCCTCTAAAAATGTTCATACGCGTGACCACCATAAAAAATGAAAAATCACTGTGGGAAAAAAATCCAATTGCATTTATTTAATCGTCCATCAACATGATAGAATAATGAGTCTGTTAAAAAAAAATAATAATGCATTCGTGCACTGATTATTAAAAAAAATTGTGGAAACATGAGATTTCCACACCGAATTACCCAAGTCGCGAGACCGTTCTATATTTGAAATTATGTCAGAGGGAGATGGTAAATGTCTAGAAATAACGTAAGAGTGACTAACTTCATCATCAACCTGAGAAAATCCGAGAGATCCC
Organism: Diachasmimorpha longicaudata; assembly: GCF_034640455.1. NCBI lineage: Eukaryota > Metazoa > Arthropoda > Insecta > Hymenoptera > Braconidae > Diachasmimorpha > Diachasmimorpha longicaudata. The sequence goes on along the minus strand of NC_087229.1, from coordinate 6,404,573 downwards.
CGAGGAAAACCATGGGGATTTACGTTTTATCGTCATGGCTTAGTTACTCAGCATCGATGTGAACGATAAATTTGAATTAATGGAGAAAGTTTTGCGTACATGAAGTGATTCAAGTAGACATAGCCAGTCAGAAATAAGTCGCCTGTCATCGTGGCCCATCAATGTACATACAAACCGATTTTCCATTCGTTTTATTTCACCTCATGGATGAAGGATATCGAAATTTATTAATATTCGTGTCGCTTGGTATTACTTCCACATGGAATAATCAAGTAATCCTGATGAAATTGTATCGAATTTTATATTCTGAGGGGGAAAAATAATAAAATGAAAATGAATCGAACGTCTCGAGTTTCTCTGATCGTACCCGCAGTGAGTCACGTACGACCGCATTTACCATTCCTGACACCGCTTGACAGGAATGCAATCCAACAATGCCGTAATCGTACCCAGTGTACCTTCTCACGGGACAATTTATTAATTGCTCATCGGGGTATGGGGTATCTTTCTTTCAGGGAATTTGGAGGAGATGAGGGCGCGGGGCTGTGCCTTTGCGGTACCGAATTTGGCTCTCAGGATGTCGAAAGAATATTATGCAGTTTATTCCTAGTGGGTTTAAGGCCTCAGACGACGACAGGGAAGTGACATGAAATTACATTCTATTTTTGAATGACTGAAGATTATTCCCAAACGTGGAAAACGTTCACATCTTCATTCCGCAATTTAATTGACAAATTTTATGACTGGAAGTGGTTGAATGTATCGAATCGTAAATATTCTTTCATATCCCCGGTAGCCATATGCCCTCCATAAAAATAAATCAGCAGTTTGCACTTACCCATCAACGTGATCTGCATTAGGTTTAGTCCCATTGGCAAATTCTGGGGGTGGTTCAGGCGCAGTAGACCCCACCGGGCCGTTACTCCCTCCTGTACTTTCCCCAAGTACCTCATCCAAGTCGACAATCGGCGCTGTCCCCCTCATAACCGCCTTCCTGACCAGTGAAGGGGATGAGAGCTTCTGATGTTTGATCATGTCCGTCGTAGCACCATAACTGAACGGCTGGCTCGTCTGTCTCGCGTGATACGGAATATCCTCATCGATAAAGTCAATGTTACCTCCGGGTGAGAATGACTTTTTTGACGTATCCTCGTGATTGCTTCTTCGCGATTCGTTTTTTAGGGTTCCATAGTTATTCGACAATGCGTAAGGCGTCGAAAATTCTACTGGTCCACCGTAATTTCTGCACGATTCCTTCAGAGTCGAGTAGTTCGATGTTGGATTGCTGCTGTAGCTGCGTGTCTCGTGAATGTACATTTTTTCCCCACGATTGTTCGATCTATTGTAATCGCTCGGTGGGTCTGGCATCGACTGAAATGTTTATTAAGAACAGACGTTCAGTAACTGGGGCTGCCCACATGCTGCGCCAATTACGCGTGACCGATGCGTATTTTGACGCCCCATCAAATAACTTCCGGTAATTGTAGGATTATAAGTTGAGAGTAATGATTAGGTGATGGAGTTTTAGATTTGAATACTTTTAAGACGATTACGATTGTTCGAGAATTGTTAAATAAAATGTGAAAAAAAAAATTCATTGAATTATTGATAATTTTTGGGTGAAAGAAGTTGAATGTGATTCTGGAGAAAGAAACAATTGAATTTAAAATATTGAAAATTCAATCAAATTATATTTTTCAACGACAAAAGTTCGAGGTCAGAAATTTCGCGATTTTACAATGAAAAGGCGACTCCAGAAATAAATTACCCTAAATGTTCAATTTGACGATTGAAACTCACCTCAACTGTCATCATCATGTCGTGGAGGAGTTTGTCGAGATCACTGTGTGGGCTATCGGGCTCTGCCTCCGGGGGACTGGGTCGCTGTGGTGGTGCACTGCTGATACCACTGTCCATGGAAACTGTCAGCGGTGAACCGCGAGCAGCACCGCCTGCGCCCTGATGAACAACAGCGTAAAGGGAGCCATCAATGGGTCCACAGGTGTAGCCCAATCCCCTGGGTGAGGTGTGCGCCGATGAGCTCGAAGGTGGAGGTGGAGATAATGGCGTATCTCTTCCTTCTGAAAAATTTTATCAAGATTTTTTTCTCATATTACTCAAGATTCAAAAAGGAAAACGAAGGAAAGATCAATAAATTCACTCAAAAGCTACTAAAACTTTGAATGAGTGAGTTTCAACGAAAAAAAAATATGGACGAAAATAAGACGATCTCTCTCTGGAATATCTAAAAAAAAATTCCCTTCCCTGCAGTTTTTCTCAACTCATCCTGTTCTATGGCTCTGCTATTAAAATACTCAAACCACAATAATTAAGGAAAATAAAAAAATAACAGTTATCCAGCATGTCGTAAAGTCTGAACGACGCACTAAAAGATTCATCAATAGTTGTGGTAGCCCCATAACCATTGAAAGCCCCTATTCAAATTAATAACGACCGCAAAACCCATTCCACAAATTATCGATTCTCATAAGAAAGGAGTGCCCCCGAGGATCGTCTCATTCCTGTTGCCCCCAGAAACACGGATTTCATGTTTTTCCGTCAATCATCGATCTTATCACGATTAAACATCACACATCGTTAATTCCCCACTTCAATCTGGCCACTTTCACCGTCTTTCACGCTAGTTAGCACTCGACGTATCACGTTTTGTTGGCAATTATGAGAAGTCATTCTGGGAATGCAACGAACAGCAAGAAGCCACAATAATTAATGATCATTGGGTCTAGTTTAACGATTTTTCCCAGTAATTAAAGGGCCACTCAAGGCCAAAAAAAAAAAGACAACAGGATGATCATGTGTGGTCAACGGTTACTACAACGTAATTCCACTAATAAGTGCTTGACATAGAGATGAAACCAAGAAAAGTGGCGATGCTCTCTGGTATTTTTACTCTTTCATTTAAGAAAAAAAATGTGGATAAAAATACAGGAGGAAAGAGGGCTTAAAGATGAGGGAATGTAAAAAGTCGGATGACTAGAGAGTGAGGCAAAGTGGCTGGCGGTAAAACCATCCCGGCGGCACTTTTGCCATTAGCCTCCTGACGTCCTCGGTGTATGCAGTCAGCACTCGAGCGATTTGCGTGAAACTACCGACCTCCACTGGAGTTAGATGATTATAATGCCATTGTATTGATTCATGAGTTGTTTCCCTCTCGTCTTCAATTACGCTGTTTCATCCACTGAATGTTTTTCAATTCCAAAAGTTATTAGGAGCTTTCTGATGGACCGACGGATTTAACCACTGAATTACAGAAATGTCCAATAAACTCTGACCTATTGGTCAACTGACAAAAGGGTCGGGGGGAAATCCTGATGACTTCATATTTTCGGTATAAATATTCATCAATTGGATTCCGGACTTCTGAAGACTCCACAGAGTTTCTTCAACTCCGAAAAAATAGAGAAATCGTTAAATTGTGGTCACGGTATAAACAGTATAAATTTTAACCGAGTGATTAGTCCTTCCGACTAATAATAGCCCCATGAAAATACAATCAGCCACAAGATGATACGTGATGCAGGGATTTTAGCTTCATCAGAATTCAATGCACGCCATTGCAGCGCGTGTATAAATCCACTCGAACAACCGGGTATTATCAATTGTTTGATCGACGTGATGTGACACCGAATGACGACTAATAATCCCGGGACCCAGATGTCCGTTGATCGGGTAATAATACCAATGAATTGTCAAACGACAGCCAATGGAGTTGATGAGGCCGAAGGCTAATGAAATCTGTGGGTATCTTCAACCCTACCAACTCCACGAATTGTTCTTTGATGATGGGAAATGCAAATTCTCGGGCTCCTCCGCCAATGCAACACTTGAGTGCGCCTTATCTCAGTGCGACACAAGAAGGAGGAGATCTCTCTCGTAGTGGGGAAGTTGCAATGTTGCAGCTGCAAAATTTCCAACGAAAGCCAACGCCGTTAGAAGATACGCGATGCCGATATTACTCAGGCTTCGCCCTCTGGCTAATCCGTGCTCACGAATCGCGCCAATTTTATCGATCCCAACTTCCAGATACAGCTCACACGCCATCAGGGACCATTCAACTTCCCTCATTTTTCATTTCCCCCTCTGTTGCTATTTTAATGATTAATGCAGGGGGAAAAAATCGTACGAATAATTAGTGTGGCACGGATTCTCGAAGGGTTTTCCTTGAAATGGAGAGAAATATATGGGGTAAGGGATGAACTTCGTAATGTTATTTCTTGGAACATTTGTAAGTTTTCAGGGAATTTTCAGTGGAAAGTTTCATGAATATTCATGAATATGTTTTACCGAGTGGCGTTGAATTTGAAATGATTTTCCTAAATTATACTGATTCGAATGTTCCACGAATAACTGCAATGAAGTTCCTTGAAGTTCGGGTCTACTTCATAGATTATTCACGGTAGAAAATAATATTTCCATTGGATTAGTTGGATATACGATAATCGCTCCGATGTAGCCCTCAAAATTCTCCACAAAAATTTTTTAACCACAAGATCATTCACCATTAATCGCTCCAGACTTCTCATACTTTTCCGTTCGTTTTTCCCTCTTCGAATGTCCATAAAAACGATCGCATTTCCCGATGGGAGATCGATTGAACAACCCCTCACTCCACTTCTCAATTTATCGTCCACGTTTATCAACGGAAAACGAGTATTTCTGGCTGTAAGAATTCAATGGCATAATTTATGATCGACTCTCAGATTGTCGCGGCTATTTAACTGACGATGCCGAATCAAAAGAAAAAAAAAAGTTACTCAATTTTTGAGAGATGGAGATGCTAAAAGAAGCAAAGCTATTTATCCTTCCGATCGAAGGTCATCGACGAGGTGAATCGGTACATAAAAGGGGGAGAAGATAAAAAAAATGGTAAAATAAAAGCACCAGGGGAAGAAACGAGGTGAAGGCAAAGAGGGACTGATCGAATTATACCAGTTTGGCGTTGGGGGCCTTATAGAGATTCACGAGGATACTATTTTCGTGGATTTCCACATGTGTGAGTGCATCAATCCTCTCGTCGTGGTGTCATAAATAAGATAATACGTGAAGTAGGCGTTACCCGGTCAAATTCAGGCCCATGTACTCACATAATACTGACATTATTTGACTGATGATGATTTGATGTTCGATGACACACCAACAAACCAATTTATCGACTCATCCGAAGAATTGCCATATCAATTCACAGATATATCAGTCGTTACATTGTCACCACGATGAGAGAAACAATTCCAATTTGACCCACTTGTGGTCAATAATCACTCAAAAGTAACCACCGTGGGAATAAGTGTGACCGAGGCACACAGTGAGCCAGCAGAAACGACACTGCAACCATCGAACGTTTGGCTCTCATTCGCTTACCCACCACCACCACTAAAAAAAACAGCAACTCGAGAAATGATCGTCATTGGGCGTGAGACTTCCTACGCAAGAAGCACTTTACCAAGTGCCAACAACATGCCTCCAACCAATTCACACAAATATTCCATTTAATTATCCACCAAACTCGTCAACCATCTACAGCAAAGCAGACAATTGACTTCCTGGATTGTTAATTTTTATTGTATCTGATAGGTTTTTTTTCTTTCTCCCTCCCTCTCTTTTACAGTTAACCTGGAGGCAAGTTGCTGAAGAGGTAAATAAACAGAGATGAAAGGCGACGAGGAGAGGGAAATCCCCTGTCTTTTACTAGTTGAACCGGCCGCCAGTCGCCAGTCCTTCTACGGCAAACCTCTGGCCAACTCTCAGGTTGGCTTGAACGATCATTGCCGGACTCGGCTGTATCTCGAAACGTCCAACTGGGGGACAATATATTTAGAGGTTTCGCCTCGAGAAGACGTTATGACCAGTGAATTGATCAGGATATTCAGTGGTTGCGTGGGTATACTCATTCCTTTTTTATGAAAACCAGAGCCAACATTTTTCAGAAGATTGACATAGAATTCCATTTGGTGGAAAGAATTTGGCATTTAGGATTTTAATGAAGGTCCAACGAAATTATCATTTCTGGAGCAGTAGGAAGATAGTAATTCTCCAATTTATTTCAAGTATTAATTGAAATATATCCATTGAATACCGAATTATGTTCAGAATCCACATGTTTACCAAGATATTCTTGATCTCTGTTAACCAATTGTGGAGTAATTGAACTGGCATTCCCCAAACTTTCCTGTCAACTCCTCGGGTAAGCTTGAACGATGCCACCAAGTGACAAGATATTCAGAGGTTCAGCCCCCGAAGAGACAACATTACGATTGGATTCCTCGGAGTATTCAATGTCTGTGTAGGTGTAGCCCTCTTTCTTTTTTAAATCAAGAGGAAGAAAAAGGTATCGGTTGGTAGACAGGAACAGAAATAGATGGGTTATTCATGTTCAGCCGAAAGTTGTTGGAATTCTGGTCAAATATTTGCTCGGGGATTTTCTCGGAATGAAAGAGTTTCATGAAAATCTGGAGAGGATGGGAGAGTTAACTGATAAAGAGAACCATTGGGCATTGTCATCACGAATTTTCGAGGGAGATCGATCGGGAAATGGAGACGGGGTCGGGATAATGAATTATTCATTACGACTGGCAGCCGGTTGAATCTTCCAAAGGGATCAGTGGAGATACTTCCGAGTGAGCACTGTCGTTGGAAAGCCAGTGGCATACCTACATCTTGTGGGTGGACATACGTGACTTTCTCAGGGGGGTGAGGAGGGAGGAGTGGAAACAAGGGTTGATGAGGGGACAGCCAGTTTTCACACCTGCCATGTGAAATAATGGCTGATGGTACGACCTGGGAATGCAGTGTTGACAATTGTTCCTGAACTTTCTGGTATTTCTCTGGCAAATTTTTAGCGCAGCATATTTTCTGTCACATCGCACGGAATTTTTGCTATTTAAAATTTGAAATTGAGAAAGTAATCAAGGAAAATTGCACCTTGCACGTGAATTGATCTATAAAATTTTCGAGAAATCACAATTCATCTAGAACATCTCGAAATTTGAATTAGAAGTTACGGTAAACGTGGAAGAAATACGTGAATGTAGACTTTAGAGGTAGTACGAATGGAGTAGAAATTTTCCTTGTTTATGCAATCGTATCATCAACAGTGGATTCCATATAATCTCTTGAGATTGACCAATAAATCATACTTCTGATATATCACGAATTTCATGGGATTTAAAGTTTACGATCTCGTCTACTTCGCATATAAATGATAGATTTAATATTTATGTACTTCGATCGGTGAATTGTGCTGAGAATAAATCACGACATCTGTAAGACGTAAACTTTGTGATTTTGTAAATTTCAGTGAGCAGATATTCAGTATTTTTGTGTTAATAACACCTTAACGGGTATGACGAATGTAGAACAAGAGACCTTTATACGATTTTAATCGTCGATACCCACGATGAAATCGAAGTGACTTCCTACTTCGAGGATTGATGCCACACAAACCATGGGAAACCGTATTTGGTGAGCGAAGGAATAATGGCTGTTGATAAATGTGGGTGGTTTCATGACGTATGGATTTGCGATTAACACTGGATAAACAGCGAGTGACGATGTAGCGGATGACGTTGAAAATTGTAGGTACTTTGGGGAGTGCCACCACGTGTTACAGTAACATCATTGATGGCTACCTATTCTCGGTACCGTGGACGATCATTCATGCGTAACCACTCCTCATTTTCAACGGTCTGAGGAGGATAAAGCGGAAAAGTTGGTCATCAGCCCTACGGCGAAGCCTGAAATTGCCTCTTTCACAGTGAAAAATCAGGAAGCTGTTTATTTTCAATCTTGGAAAGAGATGAAAAAACATTTTTTGTTGTTTTTTCTGGGTTTAAAAATTGAGATACATCTCTCTGTTTTTGTTATTTAGACCGGGAGTGATTGAGGCTTTTGTTCATCATCCGCTGCATCCTCCAATTGCATCACCGTTGTTTACATCTCTCATAACTTTCTCTACTTTGTGTTACGCCAGATTTTTCTTTTATTTTTGAGGGAATGATTTCGACGGATTAGTCTCGTGTTTTTCTCAGCTGATATTGTCTCTAATATCCTGACGGGAATAGAAAACTGTCGGGTCAATCCCATTAGTTTCTTCTTTTGAGAATTAACACGTTGACCGCTCGACAGTTTTGTCAATGGATAAGAAACAAAGGCATTGGCATATGTTAACGTGCTGGACGTAAAGGTAGTTGACAGATTGAATTAACTTTAAACCAAACTGTTTTGTAAACTGGAATAAATTTCCGTATTCATTGCTTTAAAAGAGTGGTTGGTGTAGACCTTTTTTCGTCATTTGCTGTCACCTTTAATTACATCAGCATTATTTAATTCCCTTCTAACTCGACATTTTTCGATATTCAGTGTTCCCCTGGATATTTTTCTTATTTTTTGGAGCGAATGATGCCAACGAATTGCTCGTGTTGTTTTCGTGTTTCTATCAGCTAACATTATCCCTAACATGTCGACGGAAATAAAAAAATGGTCGCGCGATCCCCGTTGTTTTCTGAAGAATTAAGTTAACCGCTTGCCAGCGTTTTTTCCGTGAGTAACAGAAGGAAGAATAAAGAAATTTAAACTTTCTCGACGGGAAGGCAGTTGACAACAGTTTAACTTCGAATTACATTGAACCTAAACCTTTTCCTTCCTATTCGTAAACTGAAATACCTTGAACGAAAGTGATTATTATCCTTTATTTACCATCCTTTCCATCCTCCAATGTCATTACCATTATTTACGTTCCTCATTACTTTCACTATTTAGTGTCACGCTAGATTTTTTTTATATTATTTGACAGAATGATTGCAACGGTTTACTCTCCATGTTCCCGTGCTTCTATCGGTCAACATTAATCCTAACATCTCGACGGGAATAGAAAACCATCGAGCTATTCCCGTTGTTTTCTAGTGAATTAATAAACTAGCTCTCGATAGTTAGAAGACTGTTGGAATTATCCACATAATATCGAGCGTTGTTTGAAAAAATGATAACACGTTATTTTGCCGTCATCAGGCTCTAGAATGATACATGCAAATGAGAGAAGAAAAATAAATACAGTTGGCTGTCAGACACCGCAGTAGTTAATCCATTGAATTAAGTCGAACCCAAACATTTTCCTTCCCCGTTCGCAAATTAACGTATATTCCTCTGTCCCCATTATCTAAAGAAGTGTAATTGAAGGCCTTCCACCACATCCTCGATTGGCATTGCCTCTCTCATAGCTTTCACTATCTAGTGTTATGTAAATTATTTTTCGTGGATTTAGGGAAATGGCTCAAACCTATAACTCTCACTTTGTCCGGCCTCCCTCAGTTAATATTTTCCCAAACAACTCAACGGGAATAGAAAAGCGTCGTGTTAACCCCGTCGTTTTCTAACGAATTAACAAGTCGACCGCTCGACAGATTTCTCACTGAGTAAGAAATGAAAAGAAAAAAATTGCAAAAATCTAAACTTTCCCGCCGTAACGGTAGTTGACAAAACGGGATCGCTACCATTTTTGGACTGAAATCACTGTTGTAGTTGAAAGAGTCACGAGGGTAAGAGAACATACTCAATCTCCTTGAGGATAATATCAAGCGTTTATCTACTCACCGTAGAAAATTGTTTCAATTTTTCAATTATCTTTCACTCGTTGGACGTCTACATCAACAAATCACAACCACGATTCATTAATTTTCTTTTTCCCTACTTCTTCGAGTAAATTAACAAGAAATTAACTCGAGTTCCTCAATCTCTGTGACCTCAGACCAACGCTGGTACAGACTGACGGCTTAGAAAACTCGCAAAACCCGTGGAGCTACGCATTCGTCCCCCACACCGGTGCTATAGAGGCGCCTAGTTGCCGAGAATAAACCTCGTGAATTCCCCACTACCCTGGCTTCACAAAAAAGAAAAAAAAAACCCAGACGAAAACCACCTAGAGATTTAAACCCACCGGTAATAACATTTTCAGTTTAATTCCTCGTTGTAAATTGTGGTTTCAGAGTTGAACAAAAATAGGGGTTACGGTAATAGACGTGAACATTGGAAAATCGAATGGACGAATAACACATTTTCACTAGATGTGACCCAAATGCGCAAGAGAAGTTTGAAAGCGATTAAATAAAAAATCCGAGTGAATCACGAGATCCCCGTAAATAGAATTTTGAAAAATATATTAAAGTCGGGGTAAAAGCCGTCAAGTGATGAAAGTTATGGACTTTCATGAAATAAGTCATTCCGTGGACTTTTCTACATTATAAGTTCCTGGGAATCCCCTAATTGTCTCATGCGGAAATTGACTTACCATCGTCGCTGATCTCGAGATTGCTGTAGCTGTCCCAGTGGAGAATGGGATCGTTATGTGCCGATGCATGAGGCACAGCGGGTGTGGGAGCTGGTACTGGACCATCTAGACGTTTAGCATCGCTCGAGAAGTACAATGTCACGACACTGTCTGATGGACATCGTGGATCGTCGCATGCAATGTCGAGCTCGGAACGTGGAAAACTCACCACGTTTTCCGTTATTACACACGTGTGGAACTGGAATTCATACAATGACACTATGAATAAGCAATCCTGTTGGCATTTAACGTGGAGAAGACATCATATGATTCAAAATTTTTGTATTATGACATTGAATTTTGATCATCTTACCTGCAATGAAAACATAGCTTCTCTGCTCTGTTTCGAGTAAACCCTGTGATAACACTTGACAAGAATATCACCTCGCAACCTCAACCCACCAAGATTGACGGTAAATTCTCTAGCATTGGTCACCGAGTAAAGATCAGACGTGTAAACCGGTGTAAAGCCCTCGTAGACTTTGAGGAAGGCCCGACAACCAGTCGGTTCAAACAGTGGTACACCGAGTACAGTGACGTGAGTCAGATACAGTGGCGACGGATTAATTCTCAACGATCCCGATAAAAGACCACTGAAGTACTCGATATATCTGGTGAAAAATAAATTAATGCAAATAAACGAATTATCTCAATTACCGATCAATGCTCAAGCTGGAGTTCCAATTACGATGGAATCTTTGGATTTCCTCTTGAAAAATTAGCCAGGCTGAACATTATTTATTTTTTCGTTCGTTTGATCGTCATAATCAGTGGAAGATCGCCCACTGGGAAAACGGGTTTCTTAACAAAGTGGAGAAGCCAGAGCAGAGCACGTGGTTGGTCAATTACTGGTTATTATGTCCATTATTCGCATGCAACCAACAATCAACCAATGTTTCTCTATTTCATAATTTCGTCGACGTTTATTGCGAAAAATTTTGGACTTAAATTCCCGGTACATTTAATTCATACCTGCGATGTGAAGGTACTCTGAGGGCGCCGATTTTGTCATCCAAAAATCTCCGCATTGCGTACCTATCAAGTGCCTGATCACGTCCCCCACATATGCTGCTGTAGTTCATATACGCTGATACGGCAACGCCCAGCCGCTCCTTTCCACCCCTATTTAAAAGAGCCATTAGATTTCAAATGGAAATGAGACAGTTCTCAATTGAAGTCTGTAATTATATTTTGCTGGTCATAATTAAGCAATTGTAAAATCACCTGGCGTGAAGCACAACGACACGATTAGGCGCTTCATTCAGCCAGGAATCCAGCTCCTTGCAGAGAGCACACAATCTCTCCAGGCTTGGTGCTAAACCATGGGGCCAGCCACATTCTCTTGTATTTGATTCGTGACGTCCCGGAGTCGACAGATTAAATATCTGAAACGTGTTTTGAAGAATCAGATAATGAGGCAATTGAAGTGGTTCGCGTGGGGAAAGGGAAAATGCCACCCTCATTAGGAGATGAACATGAAGTTGACAAGATTAATGTACTATGAAGTGAGAATTTCACGGTTCAAAAATTTGCTTTTCTCGTCACGATAGGGAACAACGAGTCAAACTATTAGACGAAGTCACAAACTGTTGATTTTTTTTAGACGAAATAGTGTTTTAATATAGATATAGTTTCAAAAAATTAAAAGATTACAGGAACAGTCACGCGTTTGTGTTCTCAACTAATTTTTGTGATTGACGTGACGAGAGTATCAGTTTACTCTCACATTACGAGACGACAATGTGACAAGATTAACTCATTATGAAGAGATTCTAGATGAGAAAAAGAAATAAAATACTCGAGGTAACAAAACGCGTTAAAATTTTGGCTGTAACATCACCCCGACATAAACTTATTAAACCGCTAAAATGATTTTAGAATAATTAGATAGTGAGAGATGAACGGACGGTGAAAATTTTGATCGCAATTAACATCGTGACCTGACCATATTAAACATCTAAAACAAGCTATGAATAATCAGATAGGGATAGAATTCAAGTGCTTCACGTGGCGAAAGTGGAAATCGCCTTTCTCATTAAGAGATGAACACGAAGTTGACAAGATTAACTCACTCACCATGTAATTATCAGCATGTTTACCCCGAAGCAAATTGGTCGCGTGTTCGAGGACACCCTGGCTATCATCTCTGTACCACAGGGCAATAATTCGTTCAGTGACGTAGCACAACTCCATGACCTCACTGACTCTTGCCGATTTGCCGGTTGTCGTGATACTCGCATCGGCTCCAACACCCGGTGTTCTAGATGATGATGAAGATACTTTGTGCACCTGTTAAAAGGAATATTAATTGAATAAAACTGGCAGAACGGAGATGATAATTTGAGATACTAAGTAACCAGGGAAGTGAAATTCATTTATAATCGAGGGAATTTTTACTCGGTTCGGGGTTAATTAAGATAACCTTGGTGTACGTGGGCGCGTAGAAAATTCTGATGAGTTGGATCTTCCGCATATTGAGGCGGGTCTCACCCGGAGGGCGCCCACTCGATATCAAATAACCCTGTAATTCGTGTCTAACGAGCACCACCGTTACATCTCGAGGTGAAAATAAATCCCCAGAGGGTTGAACTGCTGATGCCACCGCCGAATGCTCAACATTCAGGTGGATAACATCTGGAGGCAACTGACATCGCCTGAATATGCCTCACCTCTCGATAGTCCCGAGTAGGGAGGACTTGAATCCTGATTGGCTTCTGTTCTCCACTCAGTCAGGTTCATTTGGAATGGCGTGCAAATCGAGTCAACGATGTAGAACAGGTGATTTTTCGTTTCCTGTCGTTGGCTATTCTTCTTGGTAATTCCGTCACGGCGGAATTGATGTACAAACGTGTGTCAGGTGTAGAGGCTCTGGCAAGTCGTCATTCTGGTTAAGGCAACATGCATGAATTGTAGATTTGCCAACTGATGAAATCAGTCTCTTGTCAAGACCTCAGCATCACTCAAGGTCTATGGGTGATTTTTGCATGGATAACAGACCGTTGGGAATGGCTAAGACATTCCGTCTAATCCAGTCTCCCTTGATAGTTCAGATTTCAAGTTTATTTCAAAATCATTCGGTGCGATATTTGAATAAAAAAGTTCCAGCCATTTTCCACATAATTGCCCCATAATGGTGCATTAATATCCACTGGGTCCCTTATCTAGACGGTATCTTTTCCAGAAAGTTTGCTGAAGTCAGCTCGATTCAATAATTTGGCATTTTATGAAATTTCCTGCGTCGTTTCAAGTTCTCTAGAATATTTATAGATTTCTGTAGATTTGATGAAGCAACTCATTGCGTTTTCATGATCAAAAACTCATCCAGTGAATATTTATTTCCATAAAGAACACATGGAGACCCGATGATCCAGATCTCATAACGGTAGGTAGACACTCGCAATTCAGAGTAATTCAGGGCAATTCGCGTCATGTCTTGGGGGCAAGTCAAGATTTCTTATCTCGTCTCGTATCATCCGCTGGGTAGATACGGGGGTGGCACGAGATTCACACAACTTGAGAGGCTAACGTAAGTCGACGTAATAGCAATTTCACACGTAAAGCGTAACGGTAGAATGGATTTATGACTGTGCAGCACTTTTTGCGAGTACGAGAAGAAAATTTTTCATTGCATATGGGGCCCGGTAATACCGAAGCTCTTCGGGGACACACAGCAACTCACAGCAGCGTTATAGCATCATAAATGGTTATTTTTAGGGAGTGCTGCTGTGCAGCTTCCCGTGTAGAAACGATTTTCAGAATTGTTTTTTTTTTTTCGTTGGATGGAAACAACTTTTGAATATTTTATTATGCGCAGTGGTTTCAAGAATCGTTAAATTTTCGATCTGCGGTGGTGGATGGTATTAGTCGTGGGGCTTTTCACACGTAACACAATGAGCATTCTTGCATTTTAATCGTTGTTAATTGTTACGTGTCGTAAAAGTAAATAAATGGAATTGTGTTGATGTTGTTGACGAGGGGAAGAGTATTTATTTGATTTGAGGACGTGAATTCTTGCGCATTTACAAAGGGGCTCTTTGTCACCTTCATGTTGTCAAGGATATGCCGACATTACGACACTTTTATTGTCCCAAAATGGGAAATTTCATTCGCGCCTCTGTTTACGATTCGCCATTGTTGAATTCAGTGAATGCAAGATTTGGAAAATCAGTGATATCGTTACCATAATTGTTCATCGCGCAATTTTTTTAATTTTACGACCAAATTTCGTAGATTAAGATTATTTTAATCAATATCATTGATAATTGACGATGAATTCTAGGAAATCAGTGCTGTCTCACAGGAAAAAAAATTGTACTTTTAAGAATGTTTAAAAAATCAAATGAAATCAAAATATAAATTTGAAAAATATATGGAATTGGTTGATATACTATTTTTTAACGGAGAAAAGCTGGAAACTGGGAAATGTTTGGTTTCTGTGAATACGAAATTGTTTCTAATGGAATTCCACCAACAGTTTGTACCTATACTACTCCTCCCTCCCCCATTTGAGAGTGTTTTACCGCAAGCCATTGAGGACGAATAGTTTTCGCGTTTGAAATGTAAATACACCGTCCAATAGCGTGTTTTCTCACGGAATAAATGAAGCTAGCGTGGCGGCCAGCGGCTTGCTGACGTAACGAGCGAGGCCGAGAAGATACGTACATGGAAGTTAAGAATAACGACTAGCAAAGTGAAGCAAAGAGTGCATGGAGATCCTCACCGAGTTGCTTGTTTCAATATTAAATATTTGGTGAAGAAATTTACGGAATAAATGGTGCTGGCTTATCAGTTGTGCGATAAACCTCACCAACACTCTCCAATGTATCTCCATGCTTCAGCACGTAAATTGTATATTTCTTAAATGGGAGTTATTAATGTAATTTACCACATGTTTAACGATGGGTTTCGGCGTGACGCGAGGCTGATCGTAGCTTCCATTGTGCTGAAACAGAAATAATTGAGCAAATATTAATTCAGGGGAAGTTTGACGTAAATATTGAGAAAAATAACTTAATCCGTCAATTAATGAGTTGAAGATGAGATGACTGTGAGGTAATGTGTTTGAGTGGAGGGGTAATTGCGCAGTTTTCTTTGGTTTCATAAAATTAATTTTTTTTTTACATTTTTACGGACTTTGTTGTGGTTTCAGGTTTTTCCTCATATGAATAATGTTGGTGCGAGGATTTTACTACTCCGTGAAAGTTCATATCTTGACAGTTCAGATTTAACTAAAAATACCGCGACATCCCAAGAATACATCTATCTATCATCTGCTTCCTAATTATGATTAAATTTTCTTGAGTAATATCAATGAAATTGACCAAAATACAATGAAAACATAAAATACGTTCACTTCATTAAATTTCCAATCCATTTCACCGATGTCATGTCTATAACTTTAAATATTTCCGACTTTCTCTGAAGTTTTTCAAAGTCTACAAAATTTCTAATCGCGTAAGAAAAATTCAACTCCCCAAAGTTGGAAAATTGCTTCAATCTCCCGTACTGATCCCTCCTCGATCGATGTATTTCCCGTACATCTAGTTTTTCTCATAAATATTCTAATTTGAAAATTCAAAAAAGGATCGAAGCGGGCAGTGGGTGGGAATAAGATCGCGCACGTGCGTCACACGCACCTCGCGTTCAATGTGAAGTGCCGTATGCCAAACAGTGAAGGCGATACGATGCAGAAGTGTCTCAGTCTCTTCGTTCAATGCTACCTCATCGTCCTGATGTAAAAACCGATGATTCCTGTTGTTGTTGGGATCATGTCCTCCGTACCGGCAGCAACGGGCACGTAGCCAAGCCCGGGACGGGGAGTTGCCGCTGGAATTTGTCATTTGCCTCGTATCACTGAAAATCCGTTTTAATTCTCTCCCCTTTGCGTTCGTGTCCCGGAATTCCCCTGCACACTGACGTGGAAAACGTGACGATGGGATACGTCAAAGTGCGCAAATAATTCTATGGCACAGGCCTTCGCCTTTCACCGTTAATCCCCGGGGTATCTTAATCGGCCGGGAGGGGAGACTAATTCAGGTGCCCGTGAGATTTTATACCTGGCGGCACGCGTGTCACTCGCCCACGTTGATATGCCACTTGGGTGGCACTAAAAATGAATTTTCTACTCGATATCATGTCCATATTTTTATTTTATTTCTTTTATCACACGTTAATTAATCATTTTAGCAAATTATTTTCCTGAATTGTTTCATTAAATTGTTCTGTTGTACTGATTAATTGAATTGTCTCGTTCAATAATTTCATTGAGTTGGGAGATTTATTTATTTCCCGCCCGCACAATTAAACTGACACGTCAAGGATTATCCGAGAAAGGACCTCCCGACCTGGGTCAACCGGGGGCCGAGAGACCAACGACTGCGCCGCTCAGGCACAGGGTAGTGCCGCGCCCGGTCCGATGCGGCTGGATACAGGGATGATTTCCCCCTCCTCAATTTCATCCTGGTCCTTTCTGCATGGGATAGCCGATAAGTGGAAGAGAGAGAGAGAGTCACCATAAGGATACGTTACCCTGACAACGGGCGCGCGCGTTCGCGTTTCACGCAGACTCAATTCCAATGTCGCTCTTGCGCCCGCCAAATCCAATTTACCTTTTTGCTGGTTCTTCTTTGGTTTTTAATTGAGGTATAATAGGGACTTTTTTTTTTCTACCATTGGCGGAAGCCCCGGTGACCTTTCGCGGGAATCGCTTATTCATACCATTTTATGATGACTTTTCATGGTTTTTTTTTTTTAAGCGGACGGGGAAAAGTCGTCATGGCCAACTTCTTTTTAATGTCAGCGAATGGGGTAGATGAGGATAAATATTTAGTTTTTATTTCAGTGGGGAGTGAGTAATGAGCCAGTTTTCACAATTTTGCTGATCGTTTTGGTGAGTAGCTCGCTCTTGAATAATATTTAGAGTTGTTTCGCTTTAACCTACGTCTGCCTGATTAAATCATTAAATTTTTTCTAACGTTTTAACGCGAACTGTATAACTTATAATTTATTCAGTTGAAGTAAAATGTATTTCCTTCAAATCAGAATTTATCAAATTAATCCCTGATTACATTCACATAAACTATTCAATCCCTCACAATAATGTAATTGGATAAAAGTGTCCATTTGTATGCCAACAGTAAAAATTGTCAAGTGATTCATCACAGCAATAGTAAGCCCATTTAAATAGTGAGATAGAGCCTTGCAATTCATTAACTCTTAGAAACATTAACTCCAGAATATTTCCCATTACCACAGCACCATAATTCCCAGTACCTCATAATTACAAATTAAAAATCATCACGCTCGTAGCTAATTTACGCGCCATTCACTCGTGATATTTTCGCTTCACTCGGATCATTCAATTTCAATTGGTTATGATCTAATTGTGATATTGCCGCAAGACGGCTCAATGACTCGCCGCAAAAATCGCCCCGAGGTATATTATGTAAGTGTACACCATTTGTACGAGACTTTTCGCGCTAATGTGCAAACAATAATCGTCATGATCTCACAGGAAGTGGTGAGACATTAGTGTCAGTCTCATCGATATAAATAAAACGATATTCCATGTTTCGTCGACATGACTTAGTGTTTTTACTGATTACGTTCGTCAAAATAATAATCAGTGATTATTTTTTTTTTCGTGAAAACTGAAGGAGGTTTCCAAGGAGATAAAAGAGACCGCGCCTTTATCTCAGATATTCGCTATTAAGAGAGAGTAGAGTCACTTCTGTTAATGAAGACGATAAAAATTGCGTTATGCCGATAAAATGATAATTACGCGAGGCGATATCTACTGTTGAAACATCGACGGAAATAATTTACCAATTTTATAAAAATGATTATTAATACCTCATTTAAGAGTGACCGATCCCCTCGTGACCTCAATATTTTTTCTCAGATTTATGAGACAAGCACTCGTAATTGAATGAATTTGTGAAAATTGAAAGGGAGTGTTCTTTAATAACGAGAGTGAAGGACACCAGTGGAACTGTTAATTTTCGTGGTATTTCAATGGGTGACTATCTACCATCAACAATAATGCGAATAAAACGGTGGCTGGTGATGCCAGATGGCTGAAATGTCGAGTTGTATCTGGGGAACTTATTTAGAAATGACTGCTGATCGTTTTTATATCTCGTTCCGGTTTTTTTCATGGCTGTGGATAACAAGATTCCACTGGTGTTGACACGGGTATTCTTATGAATACGTCATGAGGAAGATGTCAGTGGTGACATTGAGAAGTAGAAGAATTCATTTTAATCAGACTTGCTTTTTTTTTTCATTCGCGATATAACTGACTTAAATTATCAAATTTTCATGTTGAACTTGCAGCGAAAAATGTTTTAGTGTTTAAGGTCATATTTGTGGGTTTTGGGGATTGTTGTAACTGAATTTATCGCTTCGACGGTACAGTGATAAAACACAATGAAGAATGGAAATATAGAACATTTTTGAGTGATGAGGTAAATTGCAAAAATGTGTCCAAACATTTGGCAGGAAACAATCGAAGATATCGAACTCTATCTAATCCTTACACACGTCATCGAGTGTGGAAAATTCTACCAATGCAATAATTTAAAATGGATGAATGATTTTTTAAAAATCTGTTCAAGATTGTTAATATTTCTATAATTTTTTGGAAAACCCTCAAGTCCAGATTTGAAAATCTAAAGAGATGAAATTTTTATTGCAACATTTATCGTCAGACCTACCTATTCAATTCCTCAGATTCATATGTGACATGTAAGATGTGCAATATTCGAGGTATAAAGCTTTTGTTGACACTTACTTCCTGGATTCTCAGATTTCATCTACTCATTTCTTTTTCCAAGTGAACCCGACCCCGTTGACCCCATTGAAGGATATAATAGCCCCCTTCCTACTTTCAAAAATTTTCGGCCGAATTTCCCAGGGAAAAATTGCAGTGAATTTAAAGAAAAAAAAAAGTCAATGAATTTTCCAACTTGACTGAAAATTTGAGTAAATCTCGAAAAGCCCACAATTTGTATTTTCAAGTGACGAAGTTTCAAATTTCTAAAGACAACTGACAACATCGACAATTCAGATGGTGTTGTTGCACATGAAAATTGTGAGAGCACATTTTGAAAACCGCAATCACAGGTATATAATATACAGACAAACTCACCAGATTATGGTATATCCGTACATCCATCGATATCATGATTTAAACAAATGTTCCAGTTTCTGGAGCATCCGGCCACATTGCACAAGCATTCACTCAAGATATTCAACGAAATCCTCGAGATTTCGAAATCAGATTTATCACAACTTCCGCTTATCAAAGGGGATGCATTACCGTGATGGGGTTAGACGCTGGAATAAAAGGCACCGCACGAGTGCCGGGTAGAATCGTAGGTGGCGGGTGTTTTAGAAGTCAGTGAGGGACTCCAACAGAAAAACAAGGGGGGGAAATACCGGGGATTGTGATCGCGCGCATGCGTCGTGCCCTCTTCCTCTTTTATATCCAAGCGAAACACTGGGTTCTCCATTACTTCTTTTATCCTTTTTCCATCGCCATTTCTTCGTCTCACTTATTTTGCTATTCCATTTCGACGTTTAACATCTTCGGGTGAGTCTTTTTCACCGGGTCTTTTGCGATCTGCTGACAGTTTGTTAATCGAGACGGATGGTTATGTCCCTGACGTAGGCGAAATCGTGACGAAAATGTCGAATTGCCGCTTTTGTCGGGGGGAATAGAAAATTCATGGCATTTGGAGTTGTGACTTTACGAGTACATCGGAGATTTCTCGTGTGAGGAAATTCCATTGAATTTTGCGATTGTCGTTTCTTCATTATTACAATAGAGCGTGAGAACATTTACACTAGTAAATAAACCATCTGGCTTATTAAGCAAGAGTGGAATTTTTGAAAATAATAATCTGCACCCTCTCGCCCCCATGTGTAACCGGTTTTCTTCCCTCATTTGTACCCGCCACGTGCGATCTCCAAACCCCGGGTGTTGTTCACCAGAGCCGTGTCCTTGATCCTCCATAACGCGAATCAGACTGGCCATATCAATTGATAAAATTCTCGTCGAAATTTCATGAATATTCATTGGGACATTTTGCGTATCCTCAAGCTGTCTACCAGCGCGACCATCAAAACAAGAAATAAACCACTTGATTTGTGAACAGTTGGAATTGGCAAGGGCATTCGTAAATTTTTCTGAGCCACTTAAACGCGCCTGTCAATACCCATGGAATTGCATTTCCAGAGTGGATGCAGCAGCAGTGAGTGCAACGATGACAAATTGTCTCGTTCTACCGGGGCGAGGCACTCCAGTGGGTGGAAAGGAGTTTTTTTAAAAATGAATAAGCGATCTGCTCGTAGATCATCCGAAGAAAGAAGCTCTTATACTTCTGCCTATTGACGAGTCGACGGTTGTTTATTACCACATGTATATTCCCTCGATTTTTCAACTCTCTGTTTCCTCCACTTCGATTCCACCAGCTGGAAAGTAACTGTGTAATCTCAGCGATGAGCGATTGACGTTGTATCAACAACGGCTGGATTTTACATTCAGCCGGAAGTGGGGAAGCATGATGTCCTGGTAGCTCCCTGAACACCAGATACACTTAACCAGAGGAAATTCAAACATTCACAGATCCTGTTTTTATATCTCACTGAAAAAAACAACAATTGTCCTATTTTTCAATATTTTTGAAGTGTACATTGCCATATCGTAGATGATTCTGAGTATTTCAAGCTGCGCAGTTGTATCTAATCTACCTGCAATAACCGCGGAAAAGCCGACGTTTTATGTCACCACACGTGAAGTCTTTTTACAACTTCATTGGCGGAAAAATAAATCGGAGTTGGGTCGGTGTCCTCGATTTTTTATGGGTTAAAATGTTGATATTTCCGACGATGAAAATTCCCGGTGAGGCAGAGAAATATTTTGCCGGTGGGATTTATTTTACCACCCTCTCCCCTAATATTCAAGTGTTTGTCATAAAAATTGGCAAACCCTATGTGAAGATTTGAAATTAAATGAGGTAAAACACCTGCAAAAAACTTTTTTAATTTTTCTCCTGTAATTTTCGTATTTTACCGAGTTCTCCGAAAAACGAAGAAGAAGTAATAAAAAAAAGAGCTGGAGGGAATGGATGTGACTGGAGATGCATTTTCTACCGAGTAAAAGTTGGCTTCTTGAAAATTAGAGGGCTCGTCAGGGGGATAAGGGGGAGAGAGGGGGAACTTTAAATTGGAGGCCGCACACCACCCAGTAGCCTCCGCAAATTACCCCTTTTCCACATCTCCAATTTCCACGAGCGGAAATAAGTGAAAAAAAAAAATAATGTGTTGAGACTCATTCGTTACCTCAGCGGTTAATTCATCTTGAGAGCTGATATAACTTCATCGATATCGTTATCACTGGAATTATAACTCATACCCAGAGATACCAACAAACTGACCACCCATTGCATTGTCTATCTCTATCGTCCCTCAACACAAAACCCGGAAGTCAATGCGATTACATTTCTTATCGATGAAACTGGACAAGTATTACTGTACACCGGGTGCGTCGAGTTGCGCGTTATCTCCAATACTCTCGATGATGGGAAGACAAACGTGACGGTTGACCTACATGAAATAGTCGGACTTTTGATGTCACTGAGGGAAGGGAACGATTGCTGGAAGTGCAAAAAGGCGCGGCAAGGGTTGTATATACAGAGTGACGTTAATACTGCGGTAAAATGTAGATCAAACCACGCCTGTAATTATTACTTATTCCACGTGTTGGCGGGTGTTGTATGTAGGTGATGACAATGGATGAAAAATCAATTGGGAAGACCGAAGTTCAATAGAAGACGTTTTTCATGGCTGAATGGGGCTTAGACTTTCACATAAAAATGAAGTGTTTTGTTTATTGGAAAAGGGGACGAGGCCAGTTACTATGTACCATTGAATGGTGGTGATAAATGTGAGGAGATGTGTGCTGATGATAAGGAGATGACGTTAGTTTGGTGATGATTGATTTTGAGAGCGAATTTCGACTTTGTCACTCAATTTCTGAATTATGTTTAATTATGACACACAGAACATCAATAAAACCATTGAAGATTATAATATTTTAGGGCTCTTGAAGTAATAAATGACTCGATAGGAAAATTAAGGTATAATTTGTTGAACAAAACGGACGAAAGAAAAATAAAAAAAACACTTTCTTCTTATCTGATCTCGCATAAGTATTAAAATACGAATGACTTGAGAAAAAGGGAAATAGAAAGTGTTTTGGTCAGACATTTCTTTTCATCAATCGCTTCGTCACAATATCGCAGATGACATCGAAACGATATTTCCGAAGGATTATCTGGTCGATTGCTCTGCTAGCTGATGAAAATTTTATGAAATATCCAAGAGCATTGCAAAGCAACAATCTCCAATGACAAAAATCAGGGTAAAGTCAACGAAAAGGGAGAAATCAGGGAAAAAATTGAAAAAACTCACTGTAATTTGTGCACTGCTGGTGATGCTGGGGCTCGGGCTCGGTGTTGTATTTGGCGAAGAGGTCTCTCCACCACTCAGACTAACTGGTGAACCGATGGGATTACCAACCGACGGAAACGCCCTTGCTGGATCAGCTTGCCACTGCTTATGAATTTGCTGTGACGTATCTCGAAATCTTGCACCCTGGAACATAAATTAAAAACCTATAAAACACACTGGAGATCCATCAAACGTTGAGTAAAGGGTAAAAGGAAAATACGAGTGAGTTCACGGACCCCAAAGGTCGAAAGGCGGCTCGCGTGCCAACGTACAATCCACTCAGGGGGGGGGGGGCGACAAACCGCTCGCACACACCGATATAATTGGAATTATGCAACCACAAGAGCTGTGTAATAACAATTAGCACGGTGCACTGTTAAACATCAGTTTACAGTCACTTTTCTACGTAACATTTGAGTATTTATATCCTGTTAATAGTATCTCAATTCAATATTTCGTATTTGTATTCACATTGTGTTGTCAAAATGTCAGAATATTAATCTCGGTGTGATTCAAGTGTATGCATCTGTGTTGGGAGCCTACTGGATTATGGGTTATAAACTATTTATAGAGTGAAAGCAATACGAATGGAGGGATTTACGCTCGTTTGCGTATGAGTAGATTGGTAGAGGGGGGATGATCATGATGATGATGAAAAAGTGGTGGAAGTTTTAGTTCATTGCCGGATGTTGTACACGTGCCAATGGCCCTAGTAACTCTGTCATGTGGTCATTTACTGGTCTAAAAACGTTCTCACTCGAATCGGAAATGATTTTGCGGCACGTTAGTGGGGTTTCGAAAAATTCTTTTGTTTAAAATACATTGACGACTTAGGAGAAGTTAGTCCGTTCTAATTACTGAAATTGAGGAGAATTTCTATGATGGAAAATATTTTTCTTCGCAGTTTTTTTTGTCGTATTTCCCCGATACTTTACCTCACCAAATAAATCATCCAGATTTTCCAGATTCTTCGGTTGATATTTTGTCTTCATCCCGTCGCCCTCCAGATAAAACATGCCAGCAAATTCTACGATAATTTTCCAGAATATCAGTTATCCCGATGGCACAACTGGATGACGGGTGATAACCGTCACCTTGTGTCGATTATCCATCATTAAATCCCCCAAAATCCATATTTCACCGATTCTCCAGTCTCATGGAATTTAATTGATGCACTCAATCATCCCGAGCCTCTGAAAGTCCATTGTAAGCCCTTGAAGGTCGCCAAAGGACCTGGGATTAATCCTCAGGATCACGGCCGTGAGATCACCTTCTCGGAATTACAAAAACATATCCTCGTACCCCGGTATCACGTTCCATCGAATGAGGAAATAAGAGAAGGAATAAAAAAGGGGATAAAAAATAATTGAGCGATGAGCCGGAATCGCATCCACGAATACGTGACCAAAATCTAATTGGATGCGTCCCGCGAGCGCCCGATTCGAGTGTATATTTCTCTTCATTTGTAATACACGAAGATTGAAAGAAAAAAAAATCAAATAGATGGAAATGCCCGATCACCGTTACACCTTTATCGCTGGGCTTATGTGAATCGATTAAATCATTTCAAGGATTGATGCAGTCAATGAAAACAATGCGTTCAATTATCGGATATATCCCGTCACCTTCGATGAGTTTTGCAGAATAAAAATAACGAGTACGAAGTGTAAACGATTTTTCTGAAGAACTTATGGGAGAGCTCGTCATTACACATTTTTCAAATTTTTTACAGCATAAAATTGCAAGAAATTCATCAACACAGAGAATAAACAGAGGAGGATCCTCAGACACCTCTGCATATTTAATGATAATTTGATTCGTTTATATTTAGACAGTTGAAAAAAATGAATTTAAAAAACAAGGTGCAAACTTGCAAACTTCCGTTACTCCATAAATGCAATAAAAGATAGAAAATTATAGGCGCTCCGGAGAAGAGACTGTGAAGGTCATAAATTGCAGGAGGGTCGACACTTCACCGCTAGACAAAAATTTCAGCAGAGTGGATTTTTTTACTACACCCCAATTTGGAAAGTTATGAATAAAAAAATAGGTCCAGTCCCACGGAAATGGTAAAATTTATGATTTTGTTTTCCAGCGGCAGGAGGGCAATAAAGACTAGTCTCCCCTGGTGCAGAATAAGTGTCAACACGTGTGGTATTGAACGAAAAGGTAGGGACTGACCCTTCCGAGCCAACAATATCCTACAAAAATACGAACAAAGACCTTCCCAAGTGCCTCCCAATAAACTTATTAAATTATTAAGAAGTTAATTAAATTTTTCATGTTTTTCCTAAACTTATCGGGACAAATGGCGTTAAATTCACTCTTGGAAAGTTGTTTTGCGAGAACCTTAAATTATATGATCTATATTCCTTGAGTCCTAAACGATTAAATGACCGTAAACTATCCAAAACTGCCATCTCAAATAACCGCTGCCATTCCACTACAAAAATTGAAAGTCATTTCACTGGAGAAAAAAACATCCAAAGAACCTCGATATCCTCAAAGTGGGCAAATCCATGAGATTTAATTTGTCACACACGAAGATCGTAAAAAAAAAATCAAATAAATGCAAATGAGTGGCCACCGTTACCCCTTTATCAAGCGTTTAATCAAAACTTTATTCACCACGAATATCGCTTATATCATAGTAAACACTGGTCCAATGTAAGTAGCCAGTCGACTAAAAATGTGAGGATAAAAAAATATCAGTGAGTAGCACAACACTGGCGATTTATATGCAGAGGATCCCCTGGCAAGGGGTCACTGTCGCGATAAACCAGGGGATAACGATCTCTCACTCTTCGCGATGTTCAGGAAATAACAATGAACCGGCATCACGACTCATGGTCCCTTCACTCGGATCTTATATCCAACAATTGCAATTCCCATCATTCATTGGCATATTTTTACTCCCACAATAACCGAATAAATTTTCAAATTTACCACTCACTAATCGCAATTCCATTTAACTCAGTTCGATGTTATAGAAATGAGTTTTTCATCGTTTCAATTGTTATTAACACTCTTTCGTTACGGAGTAAATAAACAGTACCGTTTTCACTGGCGGATACAAACCGACTGTCAGAATAACTCGTTAGAACTGCGCGTGTATGTACACCACCTCAACCTCAGGGTCGAATGGTTATTGCGTCTGTTTCCTCTCGTCGTTTTCATTGTCAGTGAACAAACCGCAGGTCTAAAATCGCGAATATTGCCGGTACGGGTTGAATAACTAATTTTTTGGATAATGAGTTATTTGAATGAACGACCGAGCGACGAGGATTTAAGATGTGCCATTGTGGCTGGGGCATGATGTGCAGACGATGTGCGGACTTTGTAATGCATGCGGATCTCTACTGGGAGATACTGAAATGGGAGGGAGATCTCTGAGAGAAGTTAGAGGTGCATGTCGAGCTATAGTTGTTGCGAGAAGAGTATAGAACAATTGGCTTCTGACTGCTGTCTGTTGTCATGAGAAAATATAAATATTTATGTCACTGAGTTGGATTTTAAAGGCTGAAATTCCTGGGAATTCCAGCGCTCAACAGACTTTAACAACGGGAATAATCCGTGAATTAGTTGGTAGTTAAAAATAATCATAATGGTGATGAGGATTAATTAGTTGATTATTCATTGGATTCATTTGAATGTTGCTGAACAGTTGACGAAATGAATTCATTTTATCACTTACAATTTCATTTTAAATTGAGATATCTCGGGATTTTTATTGAACTAGGTCATTAACTCAATTTTTAATTTTTGTTTTTGCAACCTCATTTCATTATCAAAGTCTCAAATTTATGTGACAAGATTGCCAGAAACTGGGGAAATAAATATTCAAATGAATTGAATTTTTTTGAGAATTCAAGAAATTGACAGTATTGTTAATGAAGCCTTATTACTCATTTAATTATCATTGAATAAAAATGCTTTAATTAGAGTACTTTTCAAATGAGTGACATGGAATTTGATTTCACTCGAAAAATCTCAGAATTTCAATTTAAATAAATGTTAAATCCAATGCAATCGTAATTTTTTTTCGCAGGTTTATAGATTTTTAAGGAATAATTAGCTGGAAATTTTGATTTTCCAATTACGAGATCTGTTCAAATTTTCCGGGAATGTAACTTTTAACACTTTGTATGGCGAATAAAAGTCTTCTTTCACACATTAGAGAATATCACATGCCTTGTCCCGACAGAAATGAGTGTTGCGTAAGCGATTGAATCGCGTGCGCCAGTAGAGCTGGCGTGGGATCGCCCAGACACATTGCTATTCATCCCTCGTACATTTTTACTTCCTCACATAGATTCATCTTTTATTCTTACTATCAATCGTGTCCTCAGCATTTTTACTATCGTCATTGAGAATGGAGTACACCATTTCAAGATATTTTAATCCTCGGCAGGTTTTTTCTCCATCGGTTATCGGTTCGATAAGAATATCCCCAGATAAGACCGAATTATGAAAACAACTTTGATATTTATTAACTAGATATTATGCAATTGCGATGTATCCAACATTTATGGCTCACTGAAGTTATGTATTCTTTTCTCATCCTCTGCACCAATTTCCGTCATTTTTTTTTCATTTATTTTTTGGTACGAACTGATTTGAATTTCCAGGTTTAATTGATTTTTGCCAACAAAGTCGGTTTTTATGACACCGCTGGTAAAAATAGAATTGAAATTTTATGAACATGCGACTAGTTAATCTTCAGGACGGCGACATTGAAGTCGATTTACTTTTCATCGACTATCAACGCGGCCGGAAAATCCCCCGATAAGACTGAATTATGAAAATAAGTCTGATATTTATTAACCAGAGGTTCTGCGATTACGATGTACTACGATTTTATAGTTAAACATCTGCGCGGATTATGTGCAAATGATTCATTCGTCCCGCTCCCATCCTCATGGTGAAAAATGGTCAAGAAAATTAGCAAATAGTTTTCATGATTCCAGGGTGAAACTCGGCTGTGAAAACTTTATGAAGAAACCGCTAATTTTTCTCGAGCGTTCCATAACTTTTAATAGGAATAGAACAGAATTTGAATAGAATAACAATTCTTCAATTCAAGATTGTCTCATCAAGGTACAATATTCGGGTTCCCTGACTCGCGTTCCCTGACTCATTTATTTCTCTCTCATCCCCTCGAAGACTCCGATCATCTTTTTGACGATTTCTCAGTAAATAATTGACGTCGAATTAATTATTTTCATCGATTTTATCATCAAATTATGATGTCACCTCGACACTTGAAAAAAAAAATCTAAATTACTTCATTAAGATTAAGAATGATAATCGTTCCGACTGCGACATTAAATTCGATCAATCCTCCACGAAATATCAGATCGATCAGGAAGTCCCGCAATAAGACTGAATTACGAGAACAAATCTGATGTTTGTTAACTAGATATTATGCAATCGTCCCGAGTTTTTATTGTTCAACATTTTCGCATGTCAGAGCAGTTGAGCGGATTACGCGTCACTAGTTTATTTATTTCTTTTTCATCCTGTCGACGTGAGGTGGAAAGGTGGACTACAAAAAACACCGCGTCCCACGCGACAACGCGGGGGGAGGAATGAAGGGGGGGGGGCCAAGAGTGCGCATGGGTAATGCACTCACCGGGTCGCATTTGTGAGCACATGAGGTATATGAGGAGACCCTTTCTGCTCCGGAGCCGACGGGTAAACATTCAAACCCTTTTCTCTATGGACAGAAGAGAAGAGAAGAGGTCTTTGTCTTGTCATCGGCCCTGAGACATTCAGGAAACTAAAAAATCGTCAAAAATTAGAAAGCCGGCGGAAGAAAATGATGGGAATATATGGTAAGACTGATTGTTTAATGACAAATCAAAACGAATGGATTGACTCAACGTAACAGAAAATTTCTATCGCACGAGGGGATGATAAAATGTCATGAATGAATTAGCATTGAATCACGATGAAATCCAATCGAAATGAGAAAAATATCAGGCGGTGAACAAAAATAAATTTCAAAAAATAACATTGATATATTCAGCTGAGCATTGAAGACTGTACAATCCGAAGGCCAAATAAAATCCGTCTGATCGTTTTGGTATTGTGGTGTTAGAAATGAGGAGTGTGCCTATCGGCGCTCGTAAAATTGTGGCGCTTCCACGAAGCCGACGCATTCGTTATCGCATTTGAAAAGGCCGGTGTGGCCGCTGGGCACACCGGGGCAAAATACATATACAATAAAAATAAAAAAAAAATAAGGAGAGCATGAAACTCCGACGTATAGGTACATGAAACAGCACGTGAAACGTGGGCGAGTTGGCGGACGTATATATGCCATTGGCGACCCGAGGGATTTAATGACCCGCTGGCGAGAAAGACGAGAAATCAAGACGGCGTTGGTGTATCGCGAGTTACACACGTCCCGAGAATACGTCATCTGATCCTTGAAACCTATAGGCACGTATTCAACCGTAAAACACAGGGGGAAACAATTACCAATGTTTCTTTAATAAAGGGGAATTTAATAGTCCTGTATCATTTTTTTTTTATTCACCGAAAGTCGTTTGATCACTGGCATTTTTACAACATCAGTTCGATTTTTTTTTACTATTTCACTACCCAGGTATGCCATTTTTATTGTTGAGAAAATTACGTGAAGTCAAACGTGTGTATTTTGCGGAATGGAAAATTGCTGAGGCCTCCAAATGAAAAAGTTGATATTTTATCCTTCTGGAGTTGATGAGGTGAACTGATTAAAGTCTAGTTTATTATTGAAAATCCGTAGAGAGAGAATAATGGTGGAGATGCTTTCCACGATGATTTGAAAATATCCCATGATTAATTCGTATTTTAGTACTCTTTTATTATTCCCCGGCGATGAATCACCGTCCTATCTGGGTAATTGAAGTGGAAAATTGTGTTTTAGAAATTTTTGTTTGCAGTGATGAATGAAATGTGAAGAGAAGAATAATTTCTTCTTTGTAGCGTAGCAGAGAAACGGTACACTGGGATTTTTTAGAGGCAAATGTCAGAGGACATTTACAAGAAAATTCTGATGAATTGGATTTTCCCTGAAATTCCATAAAATAATCTCCATAATCTCCAGTATTTAAGGAACAAAAGATGAAAAATTCTCCACCTCATTGCGACTTCTCGGTAAAAGTGGCAATAAAAAATAACATTAAAAAAATGAAAACCTCTAATGCCTCTATCAGCCGAAAAAGATAATATTTTATTACCCCGGGGGTTAATGAAGGTAGGCTGATAAACAACTCGAGTTAATTACTGAAAAATACATCATTCATTAAGGCCGGATAGATAATGAGATAGCGAGTGACTTCTCACACAAGATATTTTCCACGATGGTCCATTAGAGTCACACAGAGTAGAGAGGCAGAGGGAGAAAAATAAGAAAAATTTGCACCTCGCTGAAGGGGAAACTTTCACTTCCGCCTGGCGATAAAGAAAACAACCGAGGGGGGTTGGGTGACTTCTCCGTGTGGCTCTCTGAGGTACAAGCAACTCCTCCAGATGACCACGCGACGTATATACCGAGCACAAACGAGGTATCGCGGCTTTGGTGTACCTACAACGTGGAGAGAATATATCCACTGGGTGAGAGAGACATGCTCGTTGTTCCTCTGGGTAAAACACCTCCCACGTATTTGATCTATCGCAGAAGTCAACCGCTTATACAATCGTGTGCTTTATACGTGTCGAGTTTATCGATACAAAATACCCCACCTCCTTCATCCACCCTACCGCGTATCACGAGAACACACACAGTGATTCTTTCACAAATTTTCGATTGAATTGATAGCACCGTTAGAAATTTTCAACTCAACGTTTTAGGAAATTTTTTCAAATTCTCCATCGAGCCCCTTGAGAATCAAGGAAATGAAAATTTTGGGGATAATTGCGGATTAGTTTTTGTAACTCTCTGTGCAATAAATTAGCAATTACTCAATCGAGGTCGTCATATTTTTGTTTCTCAGTCCATATCGCTGAATATCACAGTTTTTTTCCTCTGCAAATCAAAGATGAAGTGATTTCTTCTAAAAAACCCTAACTCACTTCATGTGAATGAGAGTCAAAATAAAAATCAAGTTCAAGTTTGAATGAAAGTTTAATTCCGAGCCGCTTGAATGCACCAATTTATTCGACTCCAACAGAGTTTGTTCAACTCAAATAAATTGTTTGATGAATACAGGAGAAATTGATCGAATAATTGCTATTATTGTAATAATGTCAAGTTTCATGTTTACGCGCAACGGTAACACACTGTAATGAAATGCATTGGCTGGTTCATTGAATGTGCTTCTCTATTCATTTGCCCGCCCACGGGCTCGTATTACCCGTGATGATTAATCGTGACAACTACCGGTTCTTCGGTTTTCCTTTCGGCTTCTTCCGTCAATTTCCCCCGGATGAACCATCAGCAGGTTTTTCTGCATGGAAAGGTTATGACGGGGGAAGTGTGAGCAAGGGACACATAAAAACCTCAGTGACTCGGTCTTTTGTGGAGTTCCGAGTCGATAGTAAACGCGTGGAAATGACTCGTATTGACTCTTAAACGAGTACTTTTATCAAGTAACTTGTCATTCGTTGCAAAACCATTGTTTGAGTTGATGAGATTATTCGTATGCCCCGGGAATACATTAGTCTTCATGCGTCAGTGAAATCGATCACAATTAGCCAGAATTATATTTCCATTTAATTATGAAAAATCCGCGATAAAAAATGGCAATTACTGGAAGGCATCTTTTTTCAGAAGGAGTAGGTAGAAACCTTGTTGACTCGGTCTTTCGTGGAGTTGAGAGCCAATGGTAAACGAATGGAGATGAATCGTTTTTTGCTCTCAAATGAGTACTTCTCATCAAATTGCTCTTCATTCAGGACAGAACAATTGTTATTTCGGATGTTGATGAGTGGGAGGGGCTCATTGAAGTGACTACTTTGTTGAGAAAAAAAATCCCGTTTTGCCCCAATTTAAACTAGGCCATGACATCAATTTCGCTTCATACGAAATGTCCCCCTGAACTTGATATTTTGTAGAATTTACGAAAATTCCGCTGCATGGTACAACAATTTTGGATTTTCCATGAATAAATTCGAAAAAGTTAATCTCCTATTCAATAGCATTAAATATTTTTTAAATATTTTCCTTGTCACGGAAGACTTCAGAGGAATCAATCTGCGGTGTCATGAAAGACATGACTCGTGTGTGTTTGATAGTTTCTAAGCCACTAAAAAAAGTGATTTCATAAAATGAAGAGATTTTCGACTATATTTCAAGAATTTCTTGACAGGAAAGAGCTGTCTCCTCCATATTCTGAATAAAATTTTCTATTTTTTTATTACCAATCTCACTAAACACTTAAACCAACATTTCCTCTTCTCACTATTAATTCGTCGTAAAGCGACACGTGATATTTGAAGACAGATTGCTCAATAACAAAGCCACCGTTACACGAGTAGTTTGAGGAAGACCCAAGACGATGGGTTACAGTGAGAGTTGACGCCGAGAGTGTCTCCTTGGATTCATTATAAAAATATCTGCATCTTAATGATATAATTATACATGTACTCGCGTGGACTGACACAGAGGAAGTGGCTAACTCGATTTCTAGGAAATCTAATCGATCATAAAACCACGGATACGTCATAATTAACACTGAGGGGTTATCACTTCGGATGAAGGTGATGAAAATAATTCCAGATCATAATATTTTAGGAATTCTGAAATATTTGCAAATTTCCAGTTTGTGCAAAAATTTTCCACCAGCAATGGAGACTTCAAATAACTATTAGAAGAAGATTGACATCTGCAATCAAGATAAGAATATCCCGCGACATTACTCCAATACTTTTTTAATTAATTGCTCTCCCGAAAAGTGACAATTTTTTTATTAAAGCACTTGAACTTTGTGAGGAGATAACTTAGCAAGTGACGACTGAACGTGAAGATTTCCTAAGACATTACGGAATCACCGAATTACCGAGACTTCATAGATGTCCCGTAACGTCAATTTCCTCCGCACATCACTTGCTCCCCAGGAAATCTAATCGATCAAAATCTCGATCCCAACGAAATTGCCCCCGATATATTGAAGATGGGGAAAATTGATTTCGATATTCCCCGAATAACCACTCGTTGGCCATCCATTTGGGAGAATTTAGCGCGGCCTTGAAGGATGTGTGAGATTGTAGTAGTGGGCCGATCGTGTATCCTCTTCTCAAAAACCCCATCCCACTCAAATTGCTGGGACGAAACCCGAGCCCACACGGTAATTTTTTCTTTATTATTTCTCTAAAGATTATTTGCTGAAACGAGAAGCACTTCTGCACTTGCATATCTCTCCCGTCTGCATTTAAATAAATTCATGACTGAAGTGTTTGAGTTTTCAAGGAGAAGAATAAATGTGAAATAAAACCCCCGGAGAACGAGAAAATAGTGGAAAATGCAGACATTCAGTGCTGTAAGCCCCTCGTATGGATGAATAAACTCCCCCACCATCCCCCTGAAACAACATAACAGTGGTAAAATGTCGATGTGAAGGGTGTGCGCAAAATAGCGAGTCACTGTTGTACTTTTAGCCATACAAAAAATATAAAATGAAGAAAAGCCAGTACGTCTGCATGCCGGAGATTTTTCATTGGCCATACGCCAGGTCCTTTACCACTCTGTCTGTATCTGCACGCGATTCCCTTTCTACAATTCTCCTCTTTGTAATTTCTTGAGCCTCGAATATTCACGCACGACGCATTCACGCTGGCTAAATGGACTTTAAATTGCTTCATTGATTATTGGATAAATTATTTCGTTGAATAATGTCAAGAATTTAAGTGGATGCTCCATTACTTGAATTTTTTAATTTTTTACTTTACAATATCGATGGCCTGAACGAAGGAATCGATGAACGTGGACTTTAAATTCAATTCCACTTGTATCTTTGGTAATTAAATAGAAAATACGGTGAGTGATGCGTTGAAATAAATATCGACGATCTCAATGCGTTAATGATTATATTGCTCTCATTTCCTCATCCCACTTACGAAACAAACCATTGAGTTCTGACGCTCATGCGAAGCCCTAGAAATCAGTATCATCAGCCATAAAACATTCGCCACGTGCGCGAAACTATTTTTTCAATTTGATATTTAAGATGATCATTGAATGAATATTATGGCGAAGTTCATGGCTATAGGATAAGTGAAAAGAACATATATTATAAATTGGGTAAAATGTTCAATTCAATATGCGGTTAACACGAGTGTATTGATACAGATATCGATAATCTCAATACACAATCAATAACGCTGACATTTCCCATTTCCTTTTAAACATCAAACAATTTAATTTTAACCGGAATGAATGGGATACCAATATCGATGACGTCACTGAATAATCGACAACTTTTTCTCACATCTCAACCCACTGCAGTCTCATTAAATGTGAAGATGAGTTTAAATAAAATTCAACGTTACATGGAGCATGAAAAATTCAGAATATTCTTCAACTCACTAACAAATACGATGAATGGTACGACTGCATTCGAGCAGATATCGTTGATCTCGATGCATAATCAATTATTCTGCCCCCATTCCTCATTCTCTCTCATAAATCAAAACTGAAAATTCCAGCATTCATTAATAAACCCTTAAACACCACTTGCTCTACGCAAAAAATAAAATATTACCATCTGCGCAAATAATTTTTCACCATAAAAACTCTCTGTCCCAGATCCAGAAAAGAAAAATATAAAGAATAACACAAGTGCGTGCACACTGGTTTCTCAGTTACAACCGTCTCGTACCTGACATTCTTATCTAATCACATTTAGTCATTGAGTAGGGGAAAACTACGACTTATCGAGTCCCATGCAGACTGAACATCATCGGCAAAAAAAAAACTCACGAGGAGAGAAGAATTTCTACCGTATAAATAACACGAAGAGTTTAAATAGTGCGGCATAAAAATTTTCTGAATTCACATTAATCCGAGGTGTACAGGCAACCAACCCCCATGTACTTTATTTTCGGCAATCCTGTCCCCCGGGTGGATTTACGGCGTGACGTGGAAAAATAAGGAGTTAGAGTCACTACGGAAGGTAACTTTAAAATGAGAAATAAGAGATAAAAATGTTACGGACTTCGCTCGTGGTACCATGGCCGTTCATCTTGACGTCACCTGTGGTAGCGCATTACACCCTCGGATCAATCTCCATTCTTCGGATTTACTGAATCAATTTTGTACATGTTTACAAGGTCATTTTGTTGGTTGGGGAAATACTAGCGACGGTGGCTGAGAAATTCATCATTTGTGTGCAACAAAGTGACGATAAATTCTGAGTTTAATGAGAGTTCAATGCATAATCGATGATTTTTTCATTTCTTCAATGATTTATAAAATTATTCAAGGCGTAAATCGATTCGTATGAATGTGAAGTTCAATTTTTAGATATGAGAAAATTGAAGTTTCCAGTTTTATGAAAAATTTGAAGAAACACAGGGGGCTGTGTAGATACGGATAATTGTCATTAATATTTAATTGTTCCCGGCGTATCTGTTTCTAAAGTGCCAGATTAGCCTGAGGGATGTGGAACGTGATTTAGTTGTGAGTACAACTGTTAAAAAATTATACTTAAAACTTCAAGGTAAAATGCTTGGAATTTCAATAGCATTCTTCTTTGATGAATCGGTTAATTGCTTAAATATTACAGTTTAACGTGAAGCCAACTGAAAGTCATTGAATTTGATGAAAAAAATATGAAAAAATGTAAATGCCTGCAGAGATATCGACGATTGTAATGAATAATCAATCTTGCTGTTTATGTTTCTTCAATTACTTGTCGAATTGCCAAATTATTGAAGGTCGAAATCGACCGAAATAGGCCTGAGACTTTGGAAGGAACACAAATGTTTGCACATGTTCTTCCAATCTTAATGAATAATTAATCGTTATGTTCGAGTCACTCTCATTTCCTGTCGAATTATGAAACTCCAACTTCAAAAGTCAGCAAAATCGTAATCAAGTTCAAGATTAGCATGAAGAAAGATTACTGCGATGGAATATTTATTTAATCATTACATCAAGGACTATCCAATTGATAGTCAACATGAAATTCGACGGTCCCGCGGGGTTGATAACTTTGAAATCGAGGGAAAGACCAACAGAAACCGAAAAATTCAGTTCAACGAGGCTATCGGAATCGAAAGAAATCAGAATAACGCAGGAAAATACATTTTTAAAAATCCCACGTCCGCAAAAACATTCTCAATATTGATTGTTGTTGTTTTCATCCCTTAATAGAAGATAAATAAAACGATACCGACCTCGATCGTGCTATGGCCGTTCATCTTGCCGTCACCGCTGGTAGCACATTACCACCCTCAGACCAATCTCGAGTCTCGATAACTTCTGAGATGGAAAATCCACCCAAACATTAAATCACTCATCAATCCACGCTCAAGGTCATTGCGATAGTCAAACAAACACCGACACTAGTAGCATATATATATATTCAGACTATTCTATACCACATCATGAATTTCACAATTTCTACATTTTTCCGTTCCACTTGTTCACAATTTTCAGCTTCTGTGACTCGATTCTGCGAGTTAGAATCAAATCACTTCACACACTCGTCCTCATGTTCATGGTAAAATCCAGGGAATGACTCGCGGGATGAAACCTTGAGGATTAGATTATCGAGCGGTGAGAGAGCTACGTCCAGTCGGTTGGAGCGCTCTTTGCGGACTGGATTCGAGGCCGGCTCGTGCGAACCAAAAGCATCGTTTCCTATCGCCGCAGGTACACGGTGACTCTCCACATGGATATCGAATTGAAGCTGTCTCATGGAGCCAACTCTCACGAAATATCATCATCATCACGTGGATGTATGTAAATCAGGGTAAATAGACAGTGCTAAGTGGTGAAAAAAAAAAAAGAAAGAAAGACAAGTGCTGGACTTCCTTTTTCCTCGAGGTACCGTTCGTCGTCTCAAGAAGTCTGTCACACCTGGGCGTATTATCACTGAGTTCTAGCTACTGAGGGTCTGGTTTACCCGGTTCTTATGCCCTGTGTTTACGATACCTGGGATGTGAGAAGTTATCCTGGACCCATACCTTCATGCCCATCCGGGGTTAAACCCGGGTATGGCGTTGAGCCAACTTGAGGGGGGAATCGCATTCGTACTTAGATAGGACAACATGTTGGGTGAGATGTGAGGGCCGCGTGTTACCTCCAGGAGGTGAGCACGGTCGATGCACTTGTGAGTGAGGGTATGGTGCAGCTGTGATACTCCTCCCTACACGGGCATTGGTGGGGCTCGAGACAATCGCGGGCTCTGTTAGGCGGTTCAAGGACGAAGTCCTCTCGCCGAAATAAAGAGGATCATCTTGTGTTTTTTTTTTCGCCTTCTTAGGAGGGGGTGAGCACTCTTGAAAAATTGGACAGCGAATTTCAAGAGGGTTCGAGGAATCTCTGGACGTGCTGCTAATTATTTCGAAGAGGTTTATGAATGTTTTGAGACAGGTTCATGAAATTTCGACTTGTTAAGCTGTTTTTTTTTAATTTTAAAGGTTGGAAAAATCCAGAGGGTGAGAGGAAATCAGAACGAATGGAAAAGTTGGGTCATTCGAAATTTTGTTCACGTATCTCTGCAGTACGATTTTGAGTACTTGAAGTATTTGAATGTGACGATATGAATTGTAAATGTCTTTTTGAAGTTCAAGAGATTTGAGAATTCTCGGATATTTCGGGAGATTTCTATGAATTTTAAAGAAGTCGAAAAAAAGTTTTTGCATTCATTCGATTTTAGGAGAGAACGTGGAGACGAGACTGAGATTTTCGTGAAAATATCAGGAAAGGAGTGATTTCTGATTTAAAACTGACATCCGCCTCATCAAAATTCGTACTCAGACTCCAGTGAGCCATTAAAAATTTTTCACAGAAAGTTCCTACGGCACGTTTCTTGGAAATATTTACAGCATTTTATTTCCACTAAAGTGTGATGATTAGAAGTGTGAAATTCAAATTTCCTTTCAGCGTAATAACTCATCATAATTAATAACAGAAAGACTTTGGTATTTAGCTTGTAAATTTACAATTTCTCGTTCTTTCAACCAAGACCGTTGTAAACTTCCTATCCATCAGAGTTTCGAAGATATTCCCAGAACCATAAAAAACCCAAGAGCATGGGACTCGGCGTTATCCCCGTATGGACGCACGCGACAGTCGAGCCGCAGAAACTCATTGCCTCCAATGCTCCCAACAGAGTCAGAATGGGGAAGAGAGAGAGATGCTGAATGAATAAGCCCGAAGGTGAGGGGGAATAAACGCCAAACGTTCGAGTGTATGTGAAACGAGTGGACACGACACGGTACATTCTACCGGTGTAACAGCCTCGCCTTTTCAACACCGTGGAAAACTGACAAACTCTTTGACTCCTCTGACAGTTATTACATGTGACAACGCAAGAGTTCATGCACAATTCACTTAGTCATTCATTCATTACCATTTTATCCGCCAAAAATTCCAAATATCAATGGCAATAATGACTTGAATAATTATTTTTATACTACGGTATAAATAGATTTAAATTCAATGCCATTAAATTTTGTTACGAACAATGCCAACAAAATTTATTGGAATTTACCACGAATTAATCACAGAACAATTTTGACAATCACTGTGTCCATGTAAATTACCTACAAAAAATGTGAATGGAAAAAAACAGATTCATGCGCATGACTGTCATTTCACCTTGACCCCTGAACCCGATGGGATTGTACTGTGGCGAAGAACCAGAGTAATCACACACGAAATTTAGTATATAGATGAATTTAAAGTTCCATAAAAGCTTCACATGTCCCGGATTTTATAGAAAAAATTCAGGAAATACCCTTTGAAATAAAATTAATAAAGTTCGTGAATTTTCATGTAATAATCCTGATTTGTTTCCCTCAAACATGATTTAATGCTATCCCTACGTATGTGTAACTCATTAATTAACGAGTCCAGTCTTAAATTCCGAATAACACGAATTAAATGAAATGACAGAATGAATGTGATGGATTAACGATAAATTCTTCCTCTCCCTAAACTGTTGCATTATGCTTTGGCAATTGCATCTGATGGTGGTACGTGTTTCACCTGGTCTCGTCATTACGAATCATCATCGTATTACACCCCAACACGTGATGATGATTCGACATTCACCAGAGTGTTGAGGCGATGGCGATGATGATGATAAAATACCGAGAATTCTCCGTTAGACATTACACTGAGTTACTAGGGTTCTTCGAATGCACGTGCGCGACACCGGATGAACTCAGAGTACTTGGGGTAACGATCTGTGTCCCCGGGGGGACAACTTTATGCGAAACATCATCGCCCTGGGTCTTCACGAGTCTCAAAAAGAAGCCCAATTTTAACAAAAATAGAATTTAAGATTGTGATGAGTGTCTTACCTTATCTTCACACGTTTTATGGCAGAGGTATTTGCAAACTGCAACAGAAAGAGGCGGAGAGACCTTTGAGATAATTAAATAGGAGATACTTAATTAGGAGGAAAATAGTAATGAGTGGTACAAGTGCTGTGAGGAAGATTTGAATCGGTTTTATGGCACAATGACGCACCCTGTGAGGGAGACAAAGTGACTCAACGAGCGCGAAAATTTTTAGTAAATGGTAAAGAAGGTTTACAGTTTATCGACTCACCTCGACAGCAGGATGCCTGCTTTATCATCGGCTGGTGACAGAGATGACATGGCCGCGGTTTTCGAAGTTGTTTTGTTCGGAATATGTGGCATTGCGGCTCGAACTCACTCTGTAACAAAAATTCAAACCCATTATTTAGTTAATTTCCAGAAAAATAATTGCGAATGATTTCTGACACGATAACAGTTGGCAAATGTATGGAATAAAAAATGTTTTAAAATCAAAAAAAGAATTAGACTGTTGCGTAATATCTAATTGTTTACTTCTACTAAATTATCATGTGATGATTTTATTTCAAATTATGAATTTTTTCAATTTTACATAAAATCATCAGGGTATCGCGACAAGCGATAGAAGTGCAGCTTTCGCGAACGAATACAGCGCACGAACACGAAAAGACATGTTACGTATGTACTGGAAAAAGTGCGATCCCGAGGGGGGAGGTGTTTTGGTATGCGAAAAAGCCCTCGGCACTAGTGATTCTGCGATTTGCAGCTCCGATTACACGCACGCGATCATCCTGCTAGGCTTGGAGACCCTTTCTTTTCTTCTCTACTCGTGTCTTATCTCCTGGAATATACACCAGGAAACAAACGAGTGTTGGCTGAGAGTAGGCGGAAGAAAATACTCAGCTACCAGCATTCACTCTACAATTCAACTCCCAGAGTACATCCTTCGATGCAACGCATTTGAATAAACTTAAACCTTTCATTTGATTATTTTCTATTCATTCAATAATTTTTTTCTTCCATAATTGATGAACGTACATATTAATCTAAAATTGCCTTTAATGCATTCATTCCTCGCTTAATTATTCAACTTAATGAATTCATGTTCCTGTCTGATAATTTTACGTTCAACTAACTCTTCTGTAATAAAAAATTATTTATTCAGTTCCAGTAAATCGAATTGGAAGTACATAAAATAGTCGTTTAATATTTTTGCATTTGGTCTTTTAAAAAAATATAATAATCTCACCCCTAACAAGTAAAGGCTTCATCTACAAAGTTGTAAATCAACACTTGTTTCTGCTCGAACAGGTATTCATTTACGATCAATAAAATCACCGAAGACGAATTTCAGATTTGCATAAAGTCACTGATTTGATTCAAATAAGGCCCATTCATGTTTTTACGTTCAGTGTACTTCTTCTCCACACATCGTCAAAATTCCCTTGCCATGGGTTAACGCAATTTTTCTTCGTCTCAAGAAAAGAAAAAAATATAATGAGAGCCGCATAATAAATAGCAAGATAAATCATTACGAGTGGGCGTCACCGAATCATGGGGCGTCTGGTCTCGCATGAACGGTTTTTGATGTACTCTCGAGAGGTTGAGAAGGCTTTTTCAAGTGGAATGTTTGGCGTCTCAAAGGCGAAACCTATGTGAACTGCAAAAATCATTTGGAAACGCACTGGCGCCCTCCCTCCCTCCCCACCACAAAGGGAGACTCATCGAACAGAGGCCCACATTGTTGATGGTTTTTCAACGTTAATTTGCTACGCATGTTATTCGCCACTCTGGACTGCATTAAAGCCCAGATATACAAAAGCTGGATGCTTACACAGCTTTCAAAGACTGCATTTTCATTTGACTCGAGTGTCTACCGTTCGTGCATTACAAATTCACGGAAATGAGATACATTGTCTATATACGAGATCAGTGGATTTGAAAAATTTTTAGATTTTCGATGGTGAATGGAGGATTGAAGGCCTTTATTATTTAGCTCAACCATTCGCTAATTATCGAAGCCTTCTTCATTCAGAAAGAATTGTGCAGTAAAATCATCATCGAACAATATGAGTAATTAGTACGATTTCAAGATTTTGTTATAGGATTTTTAGGACTTTTGAAAAAAAAAAATCGTGTCATGCTAAGTCGATGTGCGCATCGGAGTTTGTCATTGATTGGTCCCACCACAAAAGCGTTAAAAACCAGCAGAGTATGCTCCAAAACCCCCAATCACGAGATAGAAAAAAATGCTTCTAATGACAGCGTTAGATCCCCTTTCACGCGGTGGATACCTGGAGAATCGTGTGCTACTGAGGCTTTTGAGGTTTCCTACCGTATTTCATGATTGATCACCCCTTCGCTAAATCCATAAATCTCAATCTCTGGGAGTATAAATCATGGATATTCCAAGAAACCAAAAAATACCTGAGTTCACATGGCTGCAGCTAATGCTTCTAATGGCAACGTCGGGGGTTCGTCCGTGTGAGATGGGCATGAAAAACTCCCCGACAACTGGGATTCTTGTAATTCGCTAAACATTTTCCGTTTCTAAACAATCTCGAAGAATTTAATTTGCGATATAGGGCGAATTTCCAAACTCCAATCAATCCCAACAGATTAAATTCATGAATGAAATTCAGCATTCACCTCTCCGACATACTTTACCATTAATTATCTCCTCACTATCTGATTCTAAAAAAGAGAGCTATCTATCATATCGGAAATCTCGAGGAATTCAAATCTCGCAAAGATGTCCTCACAACCCCATCAATCATTGTAATTCGAGGTATTGATTTGAAATAAAAAAAAATTTTGCGATTCACAAATAGATAAGAAAAGTTATCAGTTAACAAAAGTTGGATTATTCTCGTGTTATAAACGTGCGAGTATTTTTTATAAATCTCAGTCCCACAAAAATGTGAATCCCGCGAATCGCGACAAGTCCAAAAACCCTTTTGAAAAAATTCATATAACCATGGTTAATGATTCTAATGACAATATCGGGTCTCCGTTCACGTGGGGCGTGCATGGAGAATCGTGTACAACTGAGGGCCTTGTGATGCCGCTTACTGGCAAGGGCCATACACAGAGACAACCAGGCGCAACACGACGATTATGTATGAAACCATGTACACTATTTGCCCGCCTCCGTTTCAAGCCGAAGAAAATCTCGTGATCACCATTACCCTCTTTAAATTGTTGGTGTGTAAGAAGATGTTGGAATTTACCATAGAATGTGAGTCTTTGAGACCTGGAGAATTTAATATTGACATAGAGACATAGAAGAGCCCCTTGATTACTCGTAAATCATAATATTCAACGTCCGGGATGAACCTCAGGAGAAAAGTATCGTGCGGTCGATTGTTATTACCCAGTCGCGAGGTTAACTGGGGAATTCGACCGGAACTTTCCATTTGGAAGACGGAACCTGACGGTAATCATCGGCGATCAGCGCATATTTAGTCCAGAAAATTCGTTTCTCGAATTTTTTTCCCTCGTTTTTTGTCAAAATCACTTGATGCTGAACCATGGGATTTACCTAATGGATTTGACACCATAAGTTATGAAACTCCAAATCCATCTGTACACCAGATACTTTGATTGATGACCCCAAAGCTCTCTGGAAGTGCTAAAGCCACTTGAACAGTCCTAAACCTTTCAAAAAAAATCCCAACTCACGATCATATAAATTACACAGATTGCAAATAAATTTTTAAAAATCTGGCCGCTTCACTGGGTAAATAGTGTAACTTCGATTTTGTCGAAAGTCAATTTTCCCCAGAAAAAAAAAATCCAAACTCGGTACTGCGGGCTGGGGGTTGAAAAAAATTTCGTTTCCATCGTTATCACGACTGCGGCCTCTCTGCTCCAACGGGGCCATAAATAATGAGGAACAGGAGGGAATTTCGTGATTACCCTTTACACTCTTTACAGAATCGGCGTGTACAATGTCGAAGTTTACCCTCAAACGTGAGCATTTGAGACCAGAAGAATTTAATATTGACAGAGAGATACACAAGCCCCTCTTGAACACTCCTAAATAATAATATCTAATGTCCGGGATGAACGCAAGGAGAAAACTATCGTGCGGTCTATTGTTATTACCTAGTCGCGAGTTAAACTTGAGAATTCACCAGGAACTTTCCACTCGGATGATGGGGCCTGAGGGTAACCACTGGGGATCAGTGCATGTTTAACGCGGAAAATGCATTTTTATGGGAATTTTTTTTTTATTCGTCTTTCTCTTGGAGAAGAGGAGTTTATGCTGTTATGTTTAACCGGGAAGCGTGGGCACTACGTTGTGCGGAATAGCTCATAGAAGTTAATTCACCAACTCGAGTGAACACTCGGTTATTTCTATTTATGCCATGATATTATATCGTGTGACACCATGTCGGCGTTACTCGGAATTATCCACGCTCTCAGGCCTATTCAGCAATCGAGCATGAAGTGGAGCCTCAAATGCCTGATCATATTTTTCTTATTCCAGTGGAATAAAGGGAGAACTTATATTACCCACCAATCACACGCACCTACACTCAATATCGTATCTCAGTGGTATTTTTTTTAGCTGGATACAGAGGGTATGTATGGTATAGGGCCTCTTGACTTATCGATTATGGTGCTCGCTCGGTGTTGAGTTATTACAACGCGTTTTGTTACAAAGGGAGAAATCATGAGCGTCAGTTACATATTGATGGGGAAAAATCGGCAGGCGTCAAAGGGACGGAGGGCGTCATAAAACTCTGGTCATTTGGTGAGTATTCTCCTCTCAGTCTGAGGGAATGTTTTTAAATGACGAGTAAGTTGTAACATCAAGATTGAGTGCAAAGAGACCGACGAAATTCTTGAGAACGATGGCAAATTAATAATTTAACGACTGACTTTATAGTGAAGTTTGTGGAGACCATCGTAATTGCTGATTTTTTTTATTGAGCTCTCTTGACAGCTTTCGGAGTGTAAAGACACTTTACGCAAAGTTTACCGGAAGGTGTGAAGACAAGATGAACTTGCAAGTTTCATGAATGATTCAGATGAGGGAATATTTATGTTCATCAGATTTTCGAAAACTTGAACGGCATC
Source organism: Diachasmimorpha longicaudata (assembly GCF_034640455.1). Lineage (NCBI taxonomy): Eukaryota > Metazoa > Arthropoda > Insecta > Hymenoptera > Braconidae > Diachasmimorpha > Diachasmimorpha longicaudata. The sequence continues at coordinate 6,360,196 of NC_087229.1, read as the reverse complement.
AAAATCCAAGAGTGACTTCTCCCGATTTAATGACGACAGTCAATTAAATAAAAACAACATCAGAAAATTAAAACTGACCGAATTTCTCGAGAAGTAGTCGATTAAAGGATCAAAAAATCTCCCGAAATCATCGTATAACTCCGAAAAAACTCCTCTCTCGTTAACTCGAAAAAAAGGTGTTCTCCCAAAATTATGTGAGAAAGATTTTCATCACCATGGACCTCTCTCAGTACCAGCAGTCATTCCCAGTTAAGTTATTACGTGTGACCAATAAAATTCCCAGGCAAAGGGGCATAGCAGGGGCGTGTTTTACAAAATAACATGAACGCACTTGGGACGCGCAGGGAGACCTCTTGGAAACGTCATAATCTCGTCCCACGTGTTTTTCGTCGGACACTATTTCCCTCCTCATTTTTATTTCTTTGTCTCCCTGTTCCCTCCCACTTTTTACTTTATTTCTCCCAAGATATTAATGTTCACCAAGTCACTTGACTATAAATCACCCGAAGACATTGGTTATACAGCCTCGACTTGTATTTTGCCTCTTGGGATTTAGCGACTTTACGTCGCCGGTCTAGCAGTTGAAACGCGACAGAATCACATTGGTCGAATGGTTTTCTCTCCATACACATATATGTCGCTCTTAACCTTTGGGCAACTCGTGGGGGTCCACTAGTATTTTCACAACGGAATCACGCTCTCGTGGTTATACCCACCACGTGTGCCCCCATGTTCCTTGAACCGCGAAACTATTTAAACACGTTGATATTGCTGGACCTTTCAATCACGTTTTTCCGGGGTCATCGCTTTTATTTCTCCTCATGTTCCACATTTAATTCTTTATCCCAATATTTTTTTTACGGAGAAAAGTATACGATTATCAGATGGAAACGCATAATTAATTCATTTCAATGAATAGAGTCTTTTAGAAGTATTAGTCGGGGATAGTACGTTCACAGTAATTTATCGAGGCGAATAAATTTCTTTGACGGATGCAAAATTTTCATTCGCTTATTACCATATTGCAGGGGCTTTGAAGCACTGCAAATTATTAACAGAACACCCGTAATATCGTAACTCGGCCAACTATTTTCAGGGAATAGGAAACGTGTTAATTTTCAAAAAAAAGTCCAGAACATTCCAGAAAAAGTATGGAATGTTCAGTAAAATAATGCGTAACTGTTCTGTAATTTTTACTGAATAATCTTATGACGCGAATCGATGATTTTTCGAAAGATTTATGAAACATCTTCAGTAGAAAAAATAATTTTCTACGCGGGATGGCGAGTCGGGAAAATTTTCTTTGACGGATGCAAACATAACATTTGGCTGGTGCATCCACCATGTGCGGATGTGCCTTGCGGCAATGCAAACATATTAACAGCCCCCCTCCCCTTCCCCATAATATCGGAACGCGGTCGACTATTTTCATAGAATAGAAAACCTATGCAGCATCTTCCGGGTAGATTCAACATTTTTTAAAAAAACGTTTTCAAGATGTTTCCCCGAGGGACAAGAGAGAAGGGCGGGAGGAAGAGAGGATCAAGTGGTGACGGGACTGCGCGTGCCTGAATATCCACCTTTTGAATGCAACGCACGTAGATAGGCCCCGAGAATGCACCGTACAATTGCGTGATGAACTTGAGGGAATAGTGGCACGCGACGCAGAAACAATTTAACTGTCTACATTTTCCCATCTGGCGATTGCGTAATATTCCGACTCAATGATTACAATATTGAGGGCATAAAGATGACAGTTTGGATGACACGGCAAACAGTAATTGTGATTGAGGCGTTTGTACAGTGGTTGACGGTACAAACGTAATGTGCTATGCGGATGTGCTATGGAATTTTGAGAATAATTCAATTTTGGATTGACTTCATAAATATTAATGTTCTCATTAAGACTTGAAATCAATAAAATCCCGCATTTAACGACTTTTAATTTGCGTATACTGCGGAAATTATTTATCTGATATGAATAAAAGTGAGTTTAAAAATGAAAATAAAACACGAATAAAACCATCACTCCAACCTATCTAAATTCATTCGATTCATCTAAATTTAAAAAATACCCAGAAATAATTTCTTCAATGGGGACTCGAAAAAATAAATGAAAAGATTGAGTCGCCCAGCGGGTGTTTCGCGTATACCCGCATATTGCCCAATGGGAATGTGTCCCAGAGGCTCTGCGTGCCGCCTAATTGAAGAGAACATATCCCTTGGCCCATTGCGTGACACCCTAAATTCATCGGAAATTTTTATCACCACAGTTCTGCTCTAAAGTGACGCAGTAGTTTCTCGTGAATGAAAAAATTTAATTAAGCTCTCTGAATTTTCATAATTATAATAATCGATTTCATTTCTCAACCTCTCTACCTGAAGATGTTTTATTCATGACTGAGGAGGGCAATTGAATGATTTGTATCGTAGGGTGTGACAATGTCTTATAAATCCTCGAAAATTACGACCACTCGGCGAATAAGAGGTCATGCAGTTATTTAATGGTACGTTAATTAATGGTCGTTAGTGAGGAGCAAACTGAGAACACATCATACGAGATGACAACGCGAGATATCCCGGCGGTCTTCCCCATGCGAAATAAAAAGGACAAGTTACTATTCTGACGCATTCAGCCAATAAAACCAATTAAGACTAGTGATGATTCCATAATAACGCGGAACCCATGCTGAGATGATCACAAAAACTAAACAAAAAAAACAAAAAAAAAAAACAATCTACTCCTCGATGTTGCTAGTCAATAGAGTTTAATACTCTATTACAGCTGGTATGGAGTAAAAAGGGCGTGAGAAGGGGAGAATATCGAAGACCAAACTCACCTTGATAATCGAGTCATGTTTCCAAGTGGGGTCGCAGGTATATCGACCGACGGATCTAACGTGGTAGCTCGTAAATTAACTCGGTTAAGGGGAAAATGAAAAATAAGACGGACGTAAACACGCACTGAGATGAGGAAAAAGGAATGCGTCGTGTGTGGGTGCGGTTTATCAAAAGAAAATCTTGAATAAGAGCTTATTAATGGGGAGTTAAGGGGTCCAGAAATTGAGATATTATCATCGATTTTTGAGTGAATAACGCCTTGTTCATCTGCACTTTTACGATTTTCCAGTTAAATTTACGACATTCTCCGCGAGTCTTTTACAAATTCGATGTAATTTTCCGAAAAAAAATATTTTACCCCTCATAAAATGTCAATTTCAGCTTCAACAGGGCAGTCGAAAATCGCCTCAACAATCCACAAATCCGTAAATTTTCCCTAATTGTAAAATTGAAAAGAGACGCTCACTGAAAGGCATACGCCTCCCCGACATTAATGGGGTAAACCAAGATTTATCTCCATGTGGTGGAGTTTCAGAGACCTCGAGATTGATGATAGGTACGTGAAGATTGACGAAGAAGAGACCAAACAATGGGTTGATGGGGCTGAAAGCCAGTGGGCTCGTTATTCTCACGGCTGGAAGTCGCGTTAAACGTCGCCTCACGGTTTCGCACGATCGACGCGAGTGAAGAGGAAAGATGAAGGGATGAGGCTTGAGTTTAGTAAAAAGAAAAATCCACAAGAGACCGAGAATTGTGCAGCGATTCACTTGAAGATAGGCCCACGATCCTCGCTAGATTTCAAGGCATTTGGTGTATCTGGTATCGCAATTTATTCCATCGATTATTGTACGATACATCTGGACTTGTACGTGCACATAGTAGCAATACATCCACCAGATGATTAGATTTTGATGATGAATGCTGGTGAAGAAGGGTGGGTGAACGGTTGCTCGATCAAGTGTCACGTCTACCCAGCAGTTTTCATATTTTCTGTCGTCTAACAACATAATAACACACATCCAACGGCTATTGACTGGTACCCGTTCAACTGCTATCAGAACTCATCAAATCCAGGTACAGTGTCAATCTTCCAGGAGTTCATGTCATGGTACATGAGACAACCCGCTATTGCCGAATCATCGTTCACTTGTAATTAAACCACGTGACAAAGATATGAAATAAAAATGTGGTAATTACAAATGTCGGGATATGTCCAGTCATCACGATTTATATAATAACACTTGGACGTATTTCTTATTTCTCCATTTTTCTCAACCAGTGCCTCAAGTCTGACATTGAAACGTCGACGCAGTATGCGGAACATGTGCTATTTTCTTTGATCATCGACCTTTTTTATGGAAATTGAAACAATTACTATCGCATTTATTGTGCAATGAATGTGAGTATCAGTTTGACGAGGTTGATGTTGTCATTGAGGTCTCGAGTGATTGCAGAAGAAAAGATTTTTTTTTTTCAGCGATATGTTACTGTCCATGACACGAGTCTATTATCTATTTTTGGGGATTTCCGATTGTGATATTCAGACAGTAAAATATTTTGCAATTCAGTGAATTTGTTGTTGATTTAACAGTAATATTGATTCTAATATTTCGGGTAATGTAACTGATTGTCAGAACTCAATTTCTAGTCATTTATTTACTGACTTATCTTCACTCGTTTTTATTTGAAAAACTACTATCAAATTCCATTGATTAAATTCATTAATGAGAGAGTTGTCAATATCTCCACTAATTAATTATGGGCTCCTTAAAATCACTGGCATCTTCCTGATGGTTTGGAATTAATAAATTTCACCCTATTTTAATTTTAAACAATTATACCGATTTGGGAAAAATGAAAATCAATTTTCACTTTAATGATCTTCAGGGTGATAGCGATTTGGGTGGAGGTGAGCTTCAGTGGGCGGATTGGTTGACCATTGGAATTATGCTGGCCATATCGGCAGGCATCGGTATTTACTATCGGTTCTCCGGGGGCAGACAGAAGACCGCTGAGGTATTTAACACTCATTATTGTCTATGAGTAAATGACAACGGGTGTTAAACTCCACCTGTTATTTTATGCAGGAGTATTTTGCAGCTGATAGATCAACTGGTGTATCCATGATCGCGATAGCCATGATGGTTGCATGCTTCTCAGCAATATCTCTTCTTGGAACCACCGGTGAAGTTTACAGTAATGGAGCTATTTTTATTGTGTTGTTCTTTGGAATTTTGACAGGCACGCCGATCATCGCTTATCTCTATCTTCCAGTTTTTTATGAACTTAAAACTCTCAGTGTTTTCGAGGTATTCAATAACTTTTGGATGTATTGAGAGAGAATCGATATATCATCACACAATCAATATCTTCCAATCACTCGAAGTTCCCTGAATTGTTCATTGTTATTCATCTTTGAAAGTTGGACAAATTTTAATTTCATTCAGACATTTTTCAATACCTGAAGAATGGCCACGAATGCGAGTGAAATTCAGCACATACATATTTGCTGTGCCCTATTTCACGATGAACTGAAAAGATTTGTGAAGGACTTTGCACTTAATGAATGCAGAGGTCATGTGTAAGAAAATGTCGAGGCTTTCCTGAAATATGAATATCGTTTCGTTATAATCGCAATGGGTTTAAGCGAACGAAATTCATTATCTTTTCATTGGGAACTTCTTTTATCCTCGCGAAAATGTGAAGCTGAAGATGCAATTTAAGTGCATTCAGACGCAGACAAGGATTCTCAAGCTGTGCGCAAACACGTTCCCGCTTTAAGAAGTTCTCTCATATGATTGCGTCAAATAACGACGTACCATAGTAGCTTCAAATTATAGCGCTACTTTCATTGTTCGCAAAACTATTTTCATTATTTAAATTTTTCCACACCCGAATTTAAATCTGAATATCGAACCATTCAAGGAATATAGATATTCAGAAATAAGATAACGAGTCGGCAATTATGAAATTTTTAACGAAAAAAATGATAAACAATAAATTTTCCGGTATAAAAAATATTTGTTCGGACTTTTCAAAATTATTCACTTTCAGAATTTTACCAGAAATCGATTTCACAGAAAATCAGGTTTCCGGAAGTTTGAAAAACTTCAATTATTTATTTGTCAACAACGAATGTTTATGAAAATAATAATTCTGTCAAAATGTGATGCGATTGACGCAGAATATTCGTTTCCCGCAATTTAAAATTAAACTACCGTTCGCATTCTTATAAAAATATTATAGAGAAGATATTTTTGTGTGACTCGATCTATTTAACGATCTCTCAGCGAATAATACGATCTTTACGAGAATTATTTAATTAAATAAAAACTCATTCTATTTCCGCAGTATTTAGAGAAACGATTTGGCCAGACTGCCCGACTCACTGCCAGCCTATCATCCTTCATTCAGTATATTCTGTTCAATGGAGTTGTCATATATGCGCCTTCATTGGCATTGGAAGCAACAACAGGGCTTAATGGAACAATGAGTATTCTCCTCATCGGTTTTATCTGCACCTTCTACTCTACCATTGGCGGCATCAAGGCTGTCATCATTACTGACCTCTTGCAGGCTATTCTCATGTTTGCCTGTGCCTATAGCGTTATTGGTGTAGCTGCCAGTGAACTCGATGGCGGATTGTGGGGTGTGTGGGCTAGTGCGCAGAATGGGGAGCGACTTAATTTTAATCAGTGAGTAGTTCCTTTTACCGAGTCACATAAAGGCACACCAAAGTGTTGTAGGAGTTCCTATAGGAAATCCCAATGTGATCTTGCAGGAGTTTCCACAGGAAATGGGGTACCATCCCAATAGGAAATCATCCACTGACATGCCCGATTGGGATTTCCATACAAGGATTTCCTGTACCGGAAATCCCATACGTTTTATTAATAGTCGTAAGCCCTTTCAATTTAAAATACAGTTAATCTTTTAATTTCAAGTTTTGAATGGGATCCAACGGTTCGACACAGTTGGATGTCGCTATCCATAGGCGGAATGTTCTGGTTCCTCATTATGTTCGCAACTAGCCAGGTCCAAGTACAGCGTATGATGACAGCCAAGTAAGCGAACGCAGAGAAAAAATGTCAATTTTTGGAAATAGATGACTAACGCATACAGAACAATACCTTCAATTTTTTAAACTTAACTATTGCAGTGATAAAAATTACGCATAATTTATGATGATTATCTGAGAATCCGTAACAGATTCCTAAAAATTAGATCTTTATTTTTTTGTATCTCGAAATGATACATCGGCAAGCATTTATCCTAATCCACTGTCTGTCTGACACCGATTCAGATCACTGGGAGCCGCTCGCAAGGCCATCATCCTCAACGCTATCCTGTCAATTTCTCTGATGTCCGTTGTAGTATTCTCAGGCCTCGTCCTTTACGCATATTACAAAGACTGTGATCCGGTTAGAGCCGGTAAAATAAAATCCTACGATATGATAATGCCATATTTTGCGAAAGACCGGATGACGAGGATACCAGGCCTCACTGGACTCTTCATATCGGGAATATTCAGTGCAAGTTTGAGCACCGTATCCGCTATGCTTAATTCACTGGCTGCGATGGCACTCTCGGATTATCTCAAACCCCTATTTCGTAGGTGTGGCACTGAATTGGATGACAATAAAGCAGCTACTTATGGAAAAATAATGGCACTCCTCATTGGTATCATGAGTTTGGGTGTTGCATTTCTTGCATCCACAATGGGTTCTTTACTTCAGGTGGCTGTTGCCATTAATGCAGCTATTGGGGGTCCACTTCTTGGATTTTTCACCCTTGGAATGTTCTTTGAATCGGCTAATGAAATCGGAGCTGTTGTTGGATTATTATTAGCATTGATGTGCAGTCTGGTTACGGCTTTTTCAGCGAAACCCCTCACTCTGGTTCTACCCATGTCCATTGATAAATGCATCAATGCTACGTTGATCAGCACATCACGAACTCCAACGTAATTATGCCCATTAGTTGATCATCTAGCAGGTAAGCTGTCGATGTTTGTCAGCTAATGGTCTTTACAATTTTTATGATTCAAGGGATGATTCCTCCACGTACTTCATTATGAATCGGCTCTCCTATCTGTGGTATCCACCACTAGGTTGGAATATGGCGGTTACTTTTGGATCCATAGCTAGTTTCATCGTTTCAAAATGCTCAAAGGTCTCACCACCAATTTTAGATCCCAGCCTATTTACACCATTTCTTGCAGCCAGGATTCGTCGACGAAGGGAGAAGGAGGCGGCTGAGGGAAGCCAGGTGTTTGTTCTTGATACTAAGAGTTTTGATAGGGAAGCGATATGATCGATCACTTCCACCGTAAAATAAGCCCGTCATAATTCATCTCTACATTTTTAGAAGTTTTTATCAAAATTTTTGTAGAGTCCAGTAAGTCTGGTAATAATTACGATATTGTATTGAAAAATTTGGTACCAAGAAAATTAAAATATCAGCAATAAAAAAATAGTTCTTCAAATTTATGATTCACCCGAATATTGAGGTGCAAATGTTCATGAGACAACTGACTAGAAATTAGTACTTCTGAATCCCCATAGAATTTTTAATTAGCGATCACGAAATTATTTGAATTTTGAATAAAATTATTATATGGGGAAACTGTTTGAATGTATTGTTAATTAAAAATTGTATTGGCAGTTCTATCAACTACAGTTTTTTCCCATATAGTAATACTTCCGAAAAAAACACTGACATAAAAATGTTATTTCACAAAAGAATTTGTGCAGTTAATGTTTTCAAAGAATGATACGAGAGAGTCATAAGAACATTCCTTATAACAACATTCACAAATATGTGGTGGCTATTAAAGTCGAGGAATTTGCGCAATCGTCACATAAATTGATAAGGAGATACCGTTAATAATCTCCTAACCATGCGAAATTAGGGGCGAGGATTTAATGTCTGCACGTCTTCAAACACCGCATTCCGGATTTATTATCGAGGATATTAAACAATTACAGGTATTAATTTTTGAAAATTCTGATGCGTGCTACATTGCACATCTCCCCTCCCTGAAATAACGACAATCGTACGCGTTCACTCCTAACAATTGTCAAGTGTCAGATCGTTACACTTGTCATTGAAGTAGACCGTTGGACTCACGAAAGTGTCATTACGCTAACTACTAAACCCAACAGTTCTACATTGCGCCGAAGGATTTTGCCAGTAGTTACTCAATAACCTCCCTGACGATCGCACAATCATGGATAGCTGAAGTAAATGGTAAACATACAGATAGAAAAATTTGATTTTAAATATTTTCTCAAGTGGAATAGATCGTTTTTGACGGGCACATTGAAATAAAAATCGACTATTCCATATTCTTATCGCTAAAATCGTCCTGACACCGCAATTTTCACAAATTACTATCATTTTTTCCCCTTCAAATATTCGTGAGTCTCCACGAAACGAAATTAATTATTCGTCAAATAAGTCATGAAAAAAAAATTTATTATTACACCAAAACCTGATCATGAACGACTAAAAAAAAATTCTCAATGTAATGCAAAAACGATAAACGAATAAATTTGCATTTCCGTTTGTTCTCCATTTTTCCATTCTCAGTTTTACAGATCGTAAAACGAAGGATTGACTTTGTTCCTTGAAGTTTAACGAGCTTTTAAAGAAAATATGTGAGCCGGTTAAAAAGTGTGATGGAAGGACACCTTCAAAGGTGAAAATGTGGAATTTGTTATTTCTAGTTAATGCCTGAAGCAGAGTCGATTAGGTACATGAAAAATTGCTCAATAGGTCCGGAGTTCTACCGGACATTTTAAAACCTCAAAAACTTCCTCCTTTAATGTCTGATATTACTGATCAAAAGTAGAAGGCCAAAGTTTCTATCTCTGTGTTTATCCCTAATTGGTCAGGTTTATGTAATCTTGTGCACTGGAAATAATCCGTGAGAGTGTCTCTTCTCAGTTGTTGGTTGTCGAGACCAGAAGTACGAGGATATTATTGCGGAATGTCAGTGAGTTTGAATTTGAAAAAAATCATTTTCGCGTATCGTTAACGGAGAATTGAAAACATCTCAAGCAGTTCTACCATGGAGGTGAGTAATTTCAACCACATCATCATTAATGAAAAAATAAATTGATTCATTATTTCCACTTACTCCCACAGGATCCAAATTCAGCTAGTCCCGATGAAGGATTTCTTCATTGGCCCGATTGGTTGGCAATTGGAGTGATGTTGGCTGCATCAGCAGCAATCGGTGTCTACTACCGTTTCACCGGAGGCAAACAAAAAACAGCAGAGGTATTAAAATCCCATCGACAAAGCAGACAGGAAGTACTTCCTTCTGTCCTCTCATCCTTTGTTTTTTAGGAGTACTTCACAGCTAATCACTCGACAGGAGTTGGATTATTATCAATAGCCATGATGGTGGCATTTCTATCAGCAATTTCTTTGCTAGGCTCAAGCGGTGAAAACTACACATACGGATGTATTTTCAATCTCATCTACGGTGGACTGGGTTTTGGTACACCAATTGTCGCTTATTTCTATCTCCCTGTTTTCTGGGAACTTCAAGTGATGAGTGTCTTTGAGGTATTATTACTCCAAGTGGATCATTAATAACATATCACTTGTAACATATAATCAGCATGATTAATTAATGAGACACTTTTTAGTATTTAGAACGACGGTTTGGTGTCACTGCCAGGCTAGTTGCCAGTCTAGCTAATTTTCTGCAGACGAGTTTATACACTGGTGTTGTCATTTATGCTCCATCACTAGCCCTTGAAGCTACCACTGGATTGAATGGAACCACCAGTATTCTACTAATCGGGCTAATTTGCACCTTCTATTCAACAATTGGTGGAATCAAGGCTGTAATCATCACTGATCTTATTCAAGGTGCCCTCATGTACATCTGTGTCTTCTGCGTAATTGGTGTTGCACTGAGTGAGATTGATGGTGGTGTTGCTAAAGTTATTGAAGTATCCTCGGAGGGTGGCCGAATTAATTTCTTCAAGTATGTTTGCCCAATGTCAATCAATTGACAATACCCCAGAGAATTAATCAATCTATTTTTGTCAGCTTTCACGTTGATCCCACAGAGCGACACACCTTCTGGTCCCTCAGTATTGGAGGTACATTTTTCTTTCTCTCACTATACGCAACCAGTCAGGTGCAAGTTCAACGTATGTTGACAGCCAAGTGAGTAAACGGTATCAGTTGATACAATCAGATGATTTACGATGATTATTCATTCAACCTATTTGTACAGATCAATTGGCGACGCAAGAAAGGCATTGTTCATCAATATCCCCCTGACACTATCACTCACTTCAACAGTATCATTCTCCGGTCTGGTATTGTACACGTATTATCATGATTGTGATCCTGTACTCGCGGGAAAAATTAAATCTCACGACATGATAATGCCATATTTTGCCAAAGAACGTATGACAAAAATACCGAGTCTCACTGGTATATTCATATCTGGTGTATTCAGTGCTAGTTTGAGTACAGTATCAGCTGTTTTAAATTCTCTCGCGGCAATTGCATTATCAGACTATGTCAAACCAATAATGCGAAAGTTGGGAAAGGAATTGCCGGATAATAAAGCAGCATTCTATGGGAAAATGCTTGCACTGTCTATTGGATTCTTGAGTTTGGCTGTTGCTTTTCTCGCTTCAACACTTGGAAGTTTGATTCAGGCTGTTACCGCTGTGCATGGAGCCATTGGAGGTCCTATTCTCGGATTATTCACACTAGGAATGTTCTTTGAAGATGCCAATGAAACTGGCGCTGTTGTGGGCACTATATTTGCTCTTGCCTTCAATATGTGGGTGGCATTCTCACCAAAGCCAGCACCCATCAAATTGCCGTTGTCCATTGAAGGATGCCCTAATTCAACGCTTATTCATCCGACAACTCCAATTCCAATGTGAGTAATTGATATCTGTCAGCAGCTTAATTTTTAACGAGTTGATTTATTTCTCTTGCAGTATTGATGATTCGTCATTTCTCTACATCCATCGTCTCTCCTACCTCTGGTACACTCCAATAGGGCTATTTGTAGGTATCGTTGCAGGATATATTGCAAGTCTCGTTGTCAGAAGATTCTCCAAAGTCCCAATTTCACCACCCGATCCGAGCCTATTTACTCCGTTAATCGCCGCCCGAATTCGTAGAAGATGCGATAAAGAACCCACAACTGGCAGTCAAGTATTTGTACTTGACACAAAAAAATTTGACAACACTGATTCGTGAGAATAGACCGTTTTTGTTGTTATTATCTCCCATATCCAGTGAATTAAGAGGACAGATTTACTGTGTCTTTGTTACACTTTTGTATGCAACGCCCACGAGACACAGTAATAATGAACCCAAGATCACTTAAGAGATAAGTGAAACACTATTTTGTGTCGCAACTCAATGAGTCAAACTCGACTATTGTTACTGCTGTTTTGAAATTGAAGGGAAATATAGAGAAAAAATATCAATAAATAAACTATTTATGATCAAAGTCTTGAAAATGAGGAGACTCGCTTTCCAGAGTTAATGTATATCTCAGGTTTTCACTGCCAGGTTAAATACCGTGGCGATGTATATCAGAAGTGAAAATATACACTTAGTTCTTGGATCTCCAAGTTATCCTCTCCCTGAATTAACACGTTTGAAGTTTACGCACACGTTATGCAAAAATCTTTTGGCTTGACTTTGCCTTTTATAAACGGGGGAGCTCTAACAAGCACTGGACCAAGATGAAAACGATGAGATGTGCAGGTAACCATTATACTTGTTGGTGTGCATACAGCCATCGGTAGCATTATTGACGTAGGCACACCCTGTGTGCAAAAGAGAGACAGCAACATCGCGTGGGAATTCATTCCTGTTTTTCAAATATAACGTTTTGGTAGCTGTTTGGCCAGGCGGCCCACACGACATGTTAAAATGATTAAGGGATTGTTTTTCCGGGGATATGAAAAGTCCCTCTTTCACTATTTTCTCTCAACATTTGGCTTCATTTTAACGCACGGGGGGGAAATATAAATCATGAAAATATTTAAAACATTCGATATTTAGCTTAAAATTTCCACTACATTTTGTAGAAATTGATATAACATTGTTGTCTTAAAAAAATATAAGACTGAACTTTCACGTAATTTTGTGATGAAACATTTTATCGATTTTTCAATAACAAAAAATTTTATTTCATGTAAATTTGACATTTCGCTCTGTTCCAAAATTTTTCCCAAGAAATATCTCGAATAATTTCCAAACCGAACGCCGTTGACGTAAAAAATGCCTTCTTACTGGTTTTATGTCAATGAAATATGCAACACTAGAGTAACAGAAAGCCACTCTGTTTTCCACTTCAAGTACTCAGTCTTGACCTCACGCGGCTCGAATAACTCATGCTAATGCGATAATATCGCAAAGATGATCAAGATCGAGTGGCGGAGGCGTGATTCTCACTCCTTCTCTACCCCTTCATTTTAATTTTAAATCATGCTTTTCTGTTGGTGGTAGCACCTATTTTCCAGTCATTGTCTCTAAAGTCTCAAGATCGCGGATTAGTTATTGTTATTCTGGTACTCGTCATCGATTATTCATGCCGCATTTAAGACAACAAATTCCACTATTTTTAGAAATTATTTCAGTGGCAATGTGACATTCAGAATGGATGGATTTGGTTCATGTTTATTGGATTCTATATCCTGGACACATAGTTTAATTAAAACTAGTTGTCCGTTGGGAAATGAGGAAAGGCCTGGTTTAATCAAATCATGGGGATTTATTTGGCAAATACTCGTTGGATCCAATTTAGGAGATGGTTTCAGTCGAGTTATATCACTATGTGAGCGGAGAAGAATTTATTTGGCTAAATTGTGTATTTCGGGGCATTCAATTACAGGTGAGAATGAAGAACAAAGTTCAAGTTATGATACGACTAAAAGAATTCAAATGAAGAACAACTAGTACGAGAAAGGCAAATGAAAGAGGAATTTTTAAAATTTTCTCTTAATAAAAAGAGTAACAAGACGGTAAAATTGGACAACAATTGGAGATCCTGACGTGAGCGAAGGTTGAAAATGAACCGCAAGCTTGTTTATACTCTCATAAGTAACAAAATCTATACCGTACATGTTTTGTGCAGAATTTTACGTTACGACATGCGTAAAAAGTGAATAACGCTCGCGCCAGCGGAATTTTTATTCAACATTTTCTTTCCGTTTAATGATCTTCAATAAAGTATAACGCGCTCCATTCAGGAATCAATCGTACCCTCATCATGATGTTCATAACATCGATTCAAAATCCTCAAACTTGTCATTTGACGATAAAATATTCCCAATGAAAAATATTTAAAAAATTCCGAAACACTTGCAATGAGCAATTTCGTACTCATGAATTGTTTTGACATTACACAATCGAAGTCTCAGTGTTCATTGAAATCAAACAAATGACATATCACTCAAATCAATTATTTATCGATTTCAAATTCCTTTGGATCAGTATAAATTAAATAAATGATCACTGTTATTCTCGGAGTTCATTATATTCCCTCAATAATTCATTAAAATCGCATAAACGTCATGTGAATGAAGGAAATTATTTATTGATATAAAATTCCGCTGAACGTGAATGAAGAAAATAAACATTTATCGTCATTTCTCGAGTTCATTGTATACCCCCCTGATTCACGGTTTCCGGGTTGAATTGAAATGTCGAAAGAGGCGTTAAAAAACTCACCACTGTAATTTTTATAATGAAAACATGGGGTCTGGCTATAAAACCCGCTCCCAAGTGGAAGTGAAAATACGAAATGATGACGCAGTGGCCGAAATTGTGGTTCACGTGTTTTGATACAGTCCGACGAAGGCCTACTCGAAATATATTAATCCCAAGAAGGTGAAGAAAAAAAGAAAAAAAATTTTCTGTAGAAACTATGACTAAATAATGAGCCCGGGGTCTCTGGAGAAGATATTTAACGCTCTGCTCGGTTGAGATATGCCGTCCGAGATGTGCTACGAGGAGGAAGACGACACTATCAGAGAACTAGTTCCTCGAGACACCTCAGAACACCAACGTCATTTGTCGTTTGAGAATATTTTTCGCTCAAGCGTAATCTGAGAGCCCTAACTTGAGCTTTGTATGTGTAGGTGTGTGTGAATCTCCAGGTGAACGGAGATTAGGTCGATTGGCCGTTACAGGAGTAACTTACCACCAAAAAAAAAAATATATATATATAAAAAAGAAGCTCACGAAGTGCGTCCGGTCGCTCTTGGAAACTGTATCGCTATGGGAGGTCGTTTTTTTTTTAAATTCTCGAGTATGAAAACTTCGTCGGAAACTTATTTCTCGGCTCGTTGGGTCGAACCCGGCAAATTAAACTCACATGTTCGGTTACATAAATTGTGGGAGTAACTGGGGCTCATCTCTGGACATTGGAGCCAAGTTATTTTCTGTGAAAGCCTGTCCTCCGGGGATTTTCACTCGTATTTTTTTGACTGTTCTCGGTGAAGGGAGTGGTTGGGGGTCTTCCGGGTATCCCCCATTGTTACCAGGGAAATTTTACGCATTTTTCATTTAGATTTTTTAAGGGAAGGGAGAAGTGGTAGCATTGATTGTTGAATGCTGGTGGTAATTGAGAGGCTGGACTTCGCCCGCATGGTGAGATAATATTAATTAAAAATCCATAAATAAAGAGACTCAATTGACAGGGGTATGAGGTAACTCATTAATCTTACTATGCTGCTAAAATTGGGTTGGAATTCCAGAGAACGAAGACTAGAAAAATTCTAAAATTAGGGTATGATATATATTGTTGGATGTATTTGTCTTAAATTTGGAAAAACTATCTCAAAGTGACATTTGCACTCAGATAGCAGATAACTGTGTCGTTCCAAATAACGCATTTTCCTCTAATCATTCAGAGAAAATGAGGAATAATCATTTGATTAATTAAGATTGAGTTCAAGTTGATTTCACACATTTTTCGCAGACATTTTTCAGACATCAGCTCAAATGAAAAATTATCTGAACTGAAAACATGAATCAAAAGGTTCAAACATATGTTAGCCTGCAATTCTGACATTCGTATCAGCTGTGAAGTTCTGCAATAAAATTTAATCTGTCACACCCTCGTCACTATGCAACAAAACCACACGAAAATTTTGACCAATTGAGAGCCACCGAGGCCCGACAGTTTTGAATTTGATAAAAAATGTCCTACCATACGCTTTTTTAAATAAATGACAGGAAACACTATTTTTCAAGAAATTTCGAACGTGTCCCGCCCTTCTCCTACGGCATTAACGTCGCTCGATTTTTTTTTTATCCCTTTCCCGAAAATCCTGATTTAGAAGGGCTTGAGGATAGATCCTGTGTACAAATAAATCGGATGAAGGAATGTGAATATGTTGGCTAATGGTGATCGAACGAGAGAACGTGCCAGGGCGATACTATGGGGACATTAACAGGGTGCTCAGTGGTATTTAGATATGCGGCTTTGAGAGTCGAGGGAGATCTTTATTCATTCACCACTGGCCTGTACCATTGTGTAACATGTGTGTGTGTGGGGCCCACCGACTGAGTTATTCAAGGCCACGGATAGAATGGAAAAGCCGGCTTTTCTATCCTCCATTGTCAAAAATTTTTCTCCGCCCTGACCTGGTACAATCTCAACGGATATATTCACTGTCAAAATAAAACACATTAAGAAAATGAAAAATATCTTTGGGAGCTTTGGGAGCTTTGAAGACATTTATTTGTCCCTTTTGTGAGAATAGCCCTAATTTGTATCAAAGTATTTTCTCCCTTATCTGCCCTAATGCCTCGTAACATCAAATCTTCTTTCTTCTCCCCCAACGACAATTGCGGTGTTCTATTCTGGCCTAAATATAAGTCGTCGAGAAATAAAAGAAAAATATCGAATCGAAGTGCTGAAAATTCGTCACTGTTATTTTAGTCATACGGAGAATACCCCTGTACGAATGGTCGAATTCCGAATCTTCTTGTTCAGCTCGAATTAAACTCGACACCAATTCTTCCGCACTGACGATTTTAAGGTTTATTTGTTTTGCGCAATACATTAGGCTTGAAATTACTTTGGACGTTGTCCCTTTCTACGGTACCCAACGCATATATTTATTTGAGAACTGAAGAATAATTGACATTGCATGAACAATCTATACGATTAGAAAATTTCACTGGAAATCCCGAATGAAAAATTGGAAAAGAGGAAGATGAAAATTCACCAATCATCCATTTAGAACATTTCAGAATATCTCTATAAATTTTCATAGAATAATTGACCGGAAATTCACAATTTCTTGACAGAATAGTGACCTTTAAATAACAAAATTTCTCTGAATTTCTCCGTCAATGTAGTACACTAATTTTTTCTTTGACCGTAATTTTATTGCCATAACGAATTCTTCTCCAAAAGCATGTGTTCCCTCTCCCTGTTATTTACAAAAATTCCGTATGTTAGTTTTACCCCTCAACGGTTTACAACACTTGAAGGCCCAGCGCAGTGCCCCCTCAACTCGAAGGCCAATTACACCGAGCCGGAAGTCGAGGGTTGTCTCAAGAGGCCAACATGCCTGGAGAGCTCGAGATTTTCATTGCGAAATAGATTTTTCCTCTTGATTTCGTAATCAATCAACCGAGTGATGGTTTCTTAACGAGTCTCAATAGCAAACAGCACGCTGGTTATACCAAGGTGATCCAGACAATTTTTTTTATTTACCATAAAGATGGTTCTTTTCTCTTTGAAAAACACCCGCAGCGCATCCAATTATCACTGGGTAATTTAAACGAAAGGCTTTCTAGGCGTTTCACCGGAGATTTATTGTCAAACGCTGGCTAAATGCTTTATCTAGCTGAGTCTTTGAGATACCCCCATAGAGTGAGTAATAACAGATAGTGGGGAAAGCAAATGTTCATACCAGTACGTATGTATCGTTATTTTTTCTTCATCGTAAAACGTACATTAGCTCAATCTTCGGATGGAAAAAATATATAAAAATCACTGATAACTGCCTTTCAGTCCCTAATTTACGGAAAGAATATTGGAAAAGATGTTTGAAAAATAGAAGCGATTGGCAATTCACCATTTTCCCACGTGTGTCAATTATCTCTCATGCTTGGACTACATTACTACATCTTCTCATGAAAAAAAAATATATAAAATTGATAAGAGCGTCTTAATCCCTAATTGATGTGAACATCGTAAAAAACATACAAAATAGAAAAAGGTGCCAATTGGCCTTTTTGTCAATTGTCATGTTCGTTTCTAAAATTCACCTTCATTCACAATTTTATTGATATGGGCCTGTCTTCCTGTAATTGTGTGTCAATGATTTTTCCATACCCTATTGTCAAATAGTTGGTAATTGGCTTCTCACAGAAGGCAATATACATAACAATTAATTAATTAAGGCTTGTAAATTCTTAGACGGAGAGTAAACATCAGGAAAAATTATGACACAACTACATAATCGTCGGGTGAAATTAGTTTCTACTGAAAAAGTATTGAAAGATCCGTGAGAATTGTTCCAACGATGCGGAAACATTCTTGATCGGTCTTGCAATTTTTACGGAACTTTCAGTACTTTTTGTGGGAAATACATTTCTCTGGCGATTATATAACAGTTGCATAATCTTTTCTAAATTTTTCTCTTGTAGAATTTTAGAATTCTTAAACGGAAGTACTGAAAATTCCGTAAAAATTGTCCCGATGGTCCGAGAATATAATTTATCGTTCAGACAGTTTTTACAGAACTTTCAGTATTTTTTCCTATGACGAGTAACGTTTCAATGTGGAATAAAAAAAAGGACCTGGAAAAAAGGGATTGGACACGAATTTAGAACGAAAGCTGTTAAAGCTCAACCGTATAAATGGATTTTCCCCATATCTAGAATGGTCCGTGAATGGGTTCCAGAGTGGAACACAAACATGAGGGAGCGATGACTAAAGAGGAATGCAATGCAACACAGGAGTCAGGGGTCTCTCGTAATTCACCCGAGATCTCTATAGTCGAAAGAATTGATGGTACCGGGGGGTCATCTGAGTTGCACCTCGGTATACTCCACCTTTTATTTTATCTGATCGATTCACCCAACACTGATATATCACTGGCATTTCAAAACTCTTTAATTCAATCTCTTCATCTTCCGGTGGGGAAAAGGGCAATCAAAATTCACCGCAAAATTGCTAATGATTATTTGTGTAATGAAATACACATAAATTTCGAAGAGGTAATTAATCTTAAAATCAAGTTTCAGAAGTTCCATGTAAATGGAAATCAAAACTTTTAAAATTCTTGAGATGTTACAAATACCGACGAATGTTCATAAAATCTCGAAATTTGTGTGAAGAGATTGATTGATTCTACATTAATTCTGGAAGTATCGCTTTCAATGGCTTTTCCGTATGTTGAAAGAAAAAATTTAACAGAGCGACGTGTGAACAAAATAAAATGAAATCATTTTCAATATATTCGTTCAATAAATATATTCACCAGAATTTTTTTTCTATCCCCATTTCCACAGTCAACTCCATAAACTCTCGCAGATTGACTTCATTCAATCCCCATATCTTCGCTGAGTGAAAGGGTCTTTATATAACCAAAATTTCCTGCTGAATTGTAACAAATTATTCGAGAAATAGAGCGGAGATAAATGCCGAGGGGATAATTTCTCTTGAAATCTCTTGTTTAGCGTTCCGCATTTTTCACCCTAAACTCATTGAATTTTAATAACACGTTGAAAAAATTCACTTGAACTAGTACAACATATTTCATAAAATAATAACCAACATCAAGAAGAGTTGAAAATCCCTGGAATATTGTAAGATCAAGAACCAGCACACCAATTTTTCCCAAAAGTCTTCCGGATAAATTCTATTCTATTCCATCCAAAAAGTTTCAATTCCGTTAAACTTCAGATCCATTCGATAAATTCTCACAATAGCGCGATAAATCGCGATAAAAAAAACCCTCTGGGAAAATTTACGGAAGTTTGTTTTTGACAGCATGTGGGTCACAATGGCACCGAATTCTCCAGAAGACATCCTTGGCACCGAAAATAGTCAACGGGATAAATAGCAGTTGGGGGCAGATGGCAATTGGCTGACGCTCTCTAAACTCGTTAGACCAATTCACCCGAATTTTATATCCCGGCCAAGAACCCAGTTATCCCCCAACTTTTTCAATAAAATTTCAACCCTCAATCATGACCATGGTCAACCAGGGAAATATGGCGCATCGTTAAGGCCTATTTTTCCGGAGAATTCCTTGGAATTGAGGATAAAAGGCCGTCGATGGACGTGATCAATTTAATTGGAGATCTTTGTTAAATAGAAAAGCCGTAGTTCGCACAGAGAAATAAAGGACTCTAGCTAAGGGGTACAGGTGGTACAGCTGGACTGATAATAATACGGTTATAATAACAGACGCCGCTGTAAGTGTGCGAGAGCTAAGACGAAGCTAATGTACGCTAGGATAAACACGAATTGAACACTCGTGACGATGGAGCAGATGAGCATTAACTCTGATTCCTTTCAAAAACCATTCGTGCTTTTAGTCGAGCTTGAATAATTTTAGGTTCAAAATGAAATAAGTGATGTTATGTACGGGGGACATGGGCGGATCCCGCGGCGATGACGGAATCATTGGCGTCTTTCATCGATGTCAATAAACAAGAGCAACTTCTTCCTGTCCATCATGGTTTCACCACTATCCTATGTATTTCACCGCCTCTATTTTTTTTTCGCTTATCTTCAACGAATTTATACTTTGGAAAATTGGTTTACGGACTATAGTTTTCTGGTTTGAATGTACAGAGAAAATTGGTGGTAGTTGAGAAAATTGGAAATTTATGCACTGAGAGAAGAATTTATTCACGTAAAACAGATTAGTTTTTTGATAGTCTTCAACCGGAATGTGTATGTAAATTTAATTTAAGATTAAATCTTGAAAACATTGCGCTTACTGAACTTTTGATAAATTTGGAAATCAAAGAAATAGCCACATGAATTTTTAGGATTTTGAGTAATTTTTGTTGTCGTGTGAACACTAAAAATACCATTTCAGCGGTTCTATTTTCTTTTCTAATTGAGTTTATAGTGAGGACATTTCGATTGATGGATTTTTTTAACAGTGAGGAATGTTTTCTTATTTGAATATACGATAAACTTGGTGGTAGTTCAGGAAATAGGAAATTTATGCGCCTGAGAGAAAAAAAAATGTATTCACGCAAAACAAATTAGTTTACTGACATTTTTCAACTGGAATGCTTTGAAAGTCGAGTAACAGCGACTTTTGAATTGTGAATGTTGTAGGTATGAATTCATTTTACGGTAAAATCGTGATTGAATTTTCTTTTTCATTATCAAAATTCACGAAAATGGGGCTTTCCATATTACTTTTGATTATAATTATATAGGTGGCGGTCTTTTAAATTTTTTGGAGACGTAAATATATTCTATTATGTTTTAAAAATTCCAGTTATTGTGTGGATGTTAAAAATTTAATTTTAACTTCTCAGTATTCATTGGAGCGAGCGATTTTATTTTTTTTAATGTTTTTTCACGTCTTATTTTCAACGAGTTTATGCTTTGGCAGTTGCGGTTGATGGATGATAGGTTTTTTCAGCACTGACTAATGTTTTTGTGTTTCGATAAAAAATCAAATGTATGTACTAGGGAAAAAAATATAATTCTGCTATTCAAATATTCTTGCAGCAAGAATTTAAATGGAGCTTTGGTAAATTTCGAGCATTTGGTTATACGAAACAGATATGATTGATAAACTTAAATTTTTTGTAACAAATGGTTTGAATGTTGTATGAAAGAGTGGTTTTGTACTGAACCAAATTGCAAATGAACGTCATAAATCTTACTTTTTCGTTCTCCATTAAGTGCCAATATTTTCTTATTTCTCATTGCATCAATGTTTTCCCTGTTCTCTCCGATAAACATAACCATCATTCCACCAATATCCGCTGTGCATACTCAACAAGATAATAAATAACGAGCAAATAACAGGTTACGATAATTTCCATACACAATTACTGAAAATTTCCCCAATTAAAATCCCCATTGAAGCCAACATTTTCAATATTTTAAAAGCGATGAAAATTATTACCCATAAGAATTAATCAATCATTCTCGGTAGCAGAACTTTGAATTCGATTTAAGTGGAAAAAATCCACGGAAACTCAATTTTTTTTCCAAATCCACGTATAGTCTGAATTTTCAAAATGACAGGAGGACGCCAATGCCAAAATGGCCATCAATTTTTCAAAAGAAATATTCACAGCGAAATTCCTTTGAATTCGCCGGAGATTCGTTTAAAATTCGTTTAAAAATCGATCACTCCAATTATTTCTCATTTTGCCCTAATTTACCCCGGAAAATGAACCTAAAATTACCTGTTCCCACACATCATACCCCGAAATTACTTTTTAATCACACGTTCCCAAGTTTTCAAATCTCGCACCCGAAATTTCGGAGTAAAATTACCATCAACGAACGGACGAAAACAAAAAAAAAACCAGATCAACGATGAATAACATCAAACAGCATAAAAATGATTTTCAGCTAACCTTAACAAGGAGATGAACGGGTTGACTGACACTTGGCGATTTTCCACGACGTGCCTTACCACCCCCGCCGCCCAGGCACCTTATCCACGGCATTCCAGACAGTCCCTGGTTTCCCGTATTCACTCACCGCCAATATCAATTCCTCCCGATGCCGCAACACTGAACAATCTCCATCCTTTCCCACGTATTTCACAATAAAAAAAAAAAATTTGCCAGAATGTCCCCAAGATAATTGCCGATGATGTAGCCAGTTTTTTACTTCACATCCACTCAACTCTCCCCATCAGTACATTTACACCGAATACATTACATCGATCTCCTTCAGCCAGCATCAATTTTCAATAACGATCAGATACCAATCAATTTTATAGCCGCTGATAGTTGTGTGAATTAATTCGCGTCACCAACAAGCACTCCCCAATATTATCCATCCATTAAACGTGCAAAATTGTAAATTGCCCTGTTACAAATTCCCCTCGATACTCTTATCTCCGCGCAATACCTCGCGTCACCAATTCCAGTCCCGTCAACAATGAATTAGCATCGACTCAAGATAGCAGCGCTGATAACATTTGTAAATGAACATTGTCCCCTCAATTTGTACAATTAAACTTTTCCGGTTGACCACAAATTTCTCTCCCCAATCATCACTCAATAATTCTTTTCGTCAATTTGTGAAGTTGATCCATCACTGATAGCACATGAAACGTGTGTCCATTACTGCACGAATCTCTCCTTCATTTCCCCAACTTCTCTCTCAACTTAATGAAACTAATGAACAATTCAGAGTCTCATCAATTATTCAGTATTCTCCACTTGTTTATCGTTATTAATTCGTTCGCTCATCGGTCGTTCGTTCTTCTTTTTTCTTCTTCAATTAAAACATAACGAGTGGATGTGAATGGCAATAAAAACAAGGTGCTTGTGCAATGGGGCTCCAGTATGTGCGATGTTTACGAAGTTTGTTGTGATATGTATGGAGGTAGAGCTGCGTCGACTGTCTCGCACCACAGTCTGGTGTAGACTGACGGAGAATACCGGCCGGGAGCTGAAGCGGTTAGTTCTTTCGGCCAATGCCGACAGCAGCCGTGCCCGTGCCTCCACCGGACGGAAGGATGAGGGGATCAACCATCCGCGACCACTCCGTATCGTAATCATATTGCGAATCCCATGTTTACGCACTTTTCTTTCATTTCTTCTTTTATTTATCCCATCACCATTCCAATGGGCTTTTTACGCCGCCACTGTATTAATTTACTCGTAAAATCACTGGCACCGGTTGGCGTCGTGGGGCGGGAGGGGGAGGGAGTAAAGGGGAGAGAAGCCCTCGTAACAACAAATTGACAACATCCGGAATACCTCTGGGTCAATTGAATATTAACGAAGTTTCAATTATTTTTCGTCAATGGAATTTGAGTTATCGATTGAACTGCTGTGGCGCCTCGGTTATGACGTTTATCGGGCTTTTCACGACTACCAGAGGACATTAATCACAACGAGTGGCTGGAAAAATTAAATCCCTCGACTTTTCTATTGTTAAGCGTGGAAACAATGAGGGAACATTTGTCTCTGACTGGTGGATTGTGTAGACATGACATAAATTGGTCCAGCAATGTGCAGTTTCTCTGTCTCTGTGTTTCTCTCTCACTCAGACTCGGGTGATCCACATGTGGGCTCTTTGGAGACTGTCAATGCTAACGTACACGACAATGCTACATTCCCGTCGTATTATGCACGAGTATCTGCGATACTTTTGTGAATGCAATGCTAAGGGGAGCTTCGAAGATGTGAGAGTAACAACATGAGGAGGAAACGAATATTTTTTTAAAAATTGCCGAAATGGGAGAATCTGGTGCTGACTATTTGAAGAGCAACATTAATAATTATTGACAAGGATGATTTAAAAAATAATTTAAAAATTATTATGTGGAGATGCTCATCAATTGAAGATACGAAGACAAAACCGTCCAATGAAATATGAAAAAACGAATTGGACCGAATAATTATGCTCATAAAGTTTACGAAATGAATAATCTAAGGATTTTTCGTGGTAAATATTATATTAGACAGTGGACCTTATTATATTCCATGGAAAATTAAATTGCATACTGCAATAGTCTGTATGAAATAAAATAAAAGATGAATTTATCATTCGCCAATAGTTTTTCAACAACCGAATTCAATCACTTTCCCAATGAATGAATTTAAAAACCGTCATGAATGTGCAGAGTGTACAGTGGTCGTAATTCACCGTTCGACAAAGCAAAAATTCCAGAAACTCGAAACGAGCATAAAGAATTCCCTTGAGCAGAAATATTACAAACGACAAATGGTCTAACTGTGATTTTCTCCTTTGATGATTTTTCAATTTTCGACACGCGGCTGTTGACTGGCATTCTGCACCAGGCAGACAGTCGCGTGCCGCTTCCTTCAACACCTGGACTTACTGAATTCATCCAGCACATCTGTACCCCAATACACCCACGTAATTGACCCAGGTTTAACGTCCGAATTCGTCGAATTTTCCGAGGAGCTTGTAAAACATGGAAATAGTTGAATTACGCTGACTCTGATTGAAATTTGCTAACGCAGAGAGTTTCGAATTACTGTACAATTCCTTTGTTTTAGAATTATTTCTTCTTTCATGGCAGTCACGTAGAATTGCGAAAGCGTTGACGAAGAGTTGATAAATTCTCAAATTTATATTATGATCAATTTCCATTGTGGTGAGATGATTAATCCATTATCAGTCGAATTCAAGGACTTTGGCCACTATTTTCTTGTGCAAAGTCTTGTCCGTATTCGTTATGTTATTCTCATCGGATATAATTTATTTATTTCACTTGCAAAACCGTATGGTATAGATTTTGTGATTTGTGTGATGATTAAATTCGTTTGCAGCTAGTGCTCCAACCTTCACACACACCATAACATCTTTACCGCCCCCATTATGTAATGTACTATTACGATTATTAAAAAAATGTTTATTACGTCAAAATAAGTACTTGTGAACACAAAAAAGACGAATAAAAACCGGCAAAATACATGTAATTATCCCTAGTTTTTCCCGTTCTTATCCACCAATGGGATTTAAATTTTCTCGACAATCCCAAAATTTAGAAAGTCATATCCAAGACAACAAAAGTTTCCGAAATATTCATAATTAATTTATGAATGAAAAAAAACCGACGTTCTATAATTACGAACAGAAGCCAGTGTTTGAATCGTGTCTGAAAAGATTTAATGGACTGTAGCGATTCATAATGACAGGCGTCCATGGGATTGAAATAAACGTGACACAGACCACAAGCAGATCGCTCCCCATATACTATGACGTCGTAAATACGTGTCGAGGATACATATGTGTACATCGTGCTCTGCATAACTAAAGCTGAAACATGGATAAATTATCCACGATAAAAAATTCCCTTTATAATTCATAAATCCGCCAATTGATGAAACCCCTTCTGATTATATGACTGTACCTCCACTAATGCACATTATCAATCACTAATGATCCATAAATAATCGAATTTATTTATATTGAAGCTCTGTCTATCAAATTGCTCCAATAATGAACATGTGACAGGGCCTGCAGAAAGTACCTGGAGGTGAGTGGTAAGTCGGTATCCCTTTTGTGCATTCAACCAATGTCCGAATAGATTGCCAGTCGACACGCCAGACTGACTCACCGAGGAAAAGTCATTTTGTATATAACCCACGGGGGTTGTATTCCTTCATATCGATGATGACTGCACTCATTCATCTAACAACCACCACTATTGGCACTCGTCACGCGATCGGAAATACTTTTTACAATTCTTTTTTTTTTCCACAAGATTATTGTCTCGTCACTCAATATCCAATAACTGCAATTAACAAGTCATCGCCATATGGCTGCTTCATCACTTTATGGATGACGCCCTCGATCATTTTCCTAGAGACCTCGCTAAAAGGGAGAGAGATCGATGAAAATATTGAGAGGGTCTTCGCCCCGTTCGATCGTTTCACTCTTTCCGTACTCCTTGTTATAGGTAATGGAATGGTGCTATTAAGTATGCATTAACTTCAACTTCTGAGAGTAATAATCACGCACATAATAGTCATTTGCATTGCACTCGCTGTGGAAAGGAAAAAGCTCTTTACCCAATTTTTTTAAATACGATTTTTATCGAAACTGCGAACTCGTCCACTGAGTTTCGAAAATACAGAATGCCGTGGTATTTAAAAAATGTCAATAAATGGTACCCTATTTTTTGATAAAAATTGAAAATCTATTCCACCGGTAGATTTTAAGAAAGTTTAATGGACGGCAGGAAACGATAGCCGATCTTGGGGTTTTTTTCATTCATCATTTCACCTTTTATTCCAGTCAATTCAATATTCCTGATCACGACCTCTTTCGATCTGCCTATCACCTTCACTTTTTTTATGTGATAGCTGTCTCGTCACTCAATATCTCCAATAACTGCAATCAACCCGTCATCATCATGCCCGTCCATCATTTCATATACGACGTTTTCGATTTTTTTTTCAGTCTGATCATCAAGATGAATCAAATGCCCAGGTAGGAAATGCCAATGTCCACGAAACGGGCCAGGTCTGGCACGAGACTGGCTTGCCAGATCTGGGCCACCAAGCTTGGCCCGAGGCATGGCCAGACCGGCAAAGAGCATGGCTTGCCAGGCTTGGGTCACTAAGCTTGGCCCGTGGTATGGCCAGACTGGCAAAGAGCACGGTTTGCCGGGCTTGGGCAACCACGCTTGACCCGAGGTATGGCCAGACTGGTAAAGAGCATGGCTTGCCAGGCTTGGGTCACCAAGCTTGCCCCGAGACATGGCCAGGCAGACAAGGGGCATGGTTTGCCAGGCTTGGGTCCCATATGGAACAGCATTCCAAAAATTGAATTCTCATGGGGAATGTTTTTGCAAACTCCCCATTGCAGACACCTAACAACCATGAGAGGAGTTCATGAGATTCCAGGTGAATTCATTTATTTGGGAATCGCCTCGGGACTCAGAAAAATAATTTCAACTCAAATTTATCGAGAAAACGACATTTCTCTTCTGGTTCATATTGACGGTATGCAGGTATACCGGAATGCTAAGAAGGAAATTTGGCCAATTTCAATAAAAATACAGCATCCAAATTACACTACCAAACCCTTTGCTGCCGCGATTTATTGTGGGGATGGGAAACCATTATCAGCCACAGAATTCATGACTGATTTTGTTGAAGAGGCCAATGAACTCCAAGAAAATGGTTTGCGCATTGATGACAAGGTTTTTGAGGTGAAAATTGTAGCAATAGTGGCTGATTCGCCAGCTCGAGCATTCATTTGCTGCCACAAAGCTCCTGGAGCCTTCTATGCCTGTGGAAGGTGTTTCACCAAGGGCATTACAGTAGGTTGTGGAAGACGAGGAAAACGCATATATCCAGTGACCAATGCAAATTTACGCACTAAAGTATCCTACGAGACGCGAGTTCAACCAGAACATCATTATGAAGGTTCTGTGTCCCCGCTGCTCTCTTTGGATAGATTCGATCTGACAAAACAAGTGCCATTAGATTTAATGCATTTATTCTATTCTGGTAATATGAAATGGCTGCTGGATAAATGGCTAACGAGAAGTTCAGCCCAGAGGATCAAATTAGCTGATGTTCGTCGGCTTGATGGTATTATGAGGTCATTAAAAGCCGATATCCCTATTGAATTTCAAAGGAAAGAATTTGATGTGAATAATATCTCAAGATGGAAAGCATCACAATTCAAGTTTTTCCTTAATTATTGTGGTATCGTCGTGTTACAAGATTTCTTACCGAAACCTTTACGTTGTCATTTCTCATTATTTGTCTTTGCTAGCAGAATTTTAAACAGTAAGGAATTCGTTAAGGATTTGAGTGAATATGCTGGATCTCTGCTAAAAATTTGTTTCGAGACGTTACCTGATGTTTATAATGATGAAGGGGCTCAAGTTCTCAGTTGGCATAGTATCATCCACGTTGCTAATGATGCCCAATACTTTAAAATTCCTCTGAATGAGCTCTCAGCGTTTTGGGGAGAGAGTTACATTGGTTTATTTAAAAAACTCGTTCATTCTTCGATAAAACCACTCACACAAATTATCAACAGACTAACTGAGATGGAGTCTGGAGGAACCATGGTAATTAATCAGAAACACATACTGAGTGATTGGGTTATCGCGAGAAAGCCTACAACGATGATAATTGATGGGGAAATTCATTTAACATCAAATATGATCAACATCAATGGTCTAACCTTGACGACAAGTCATCCAAATAACGTGGTACTCCTAGATATTGAGAAAGTTTTCGTAATTTCACAAATTCTCGTTAAATCAGGAAAATCCAAAATTTGTGATGATCTTACTGGTATATATATTTTCGGACACCAGGAAAGTAGTAGGGAAGAGGCGTTTAGTTATCCAGACTTTTCCAGTCGAGTAGGAATATTCTACATTAAGTCCTGGGCAGCTGAAATGACATGTAAGAAGGCACACAAAATTAAACACAAATGTGCTTTATTAAATGTAACTGGACGACAATACGCCATATCCCTCCTCCACTAGAAAATAACGTAAAAATTGTTCGCATTGTGAAATGCAGTTTTTTTTTGGTAAGAGGGTATATGAATGAGGGTATATGTTTTAGTTGAACTCGTGATTAAAATTGTGGAAGAAACAAACAATTTTATGTTTTAAATCAACAATCGACATGAAAATCCGATCATCGAGGTCGTTAGAAAATTTCAATAGTGGAGTCGTTACATGCAAGTGGGACATAAATCGGTTAGATCTGGCGTCCGTGTACATAACCTTTCATAATTGCTCGTATCATCCGTTTATCGGGCTTTTTGTCTCAAATTCGGATTTCACCAACTAAGTTGACGGTAAATTACAAGAAGTGAGAATTTAATGTGAATTAAATGTGTGTTAAGTGTTTGACAGATATTTGTGATATAATCGTTTTGAAGGAATAGTGGCGCTAAAAAAGAAGCATCAGTGGGGTGATGACAAAAAACCGTTCAAAACACATGGAAATAGAAACGCAATTTTTTCTGTTAAATAATAAGCTATATGCATCATTCTGCAAAGTTATCAGTTTATATGAAACTACTCGAAAACACCAGGTTCAATTGTACGAATCGTGATTTTTTTTCATAACCTAAAATGTCGGAAACCTCACATCCATCTCGCGATCCAAAAAATCTCAGCGAACCATTCGCAGTCATCGAATTTCTCGAGAAAAACGAAAAAGGGCTACCATGCATTGATTTGGTGCCGAAAAAATGGTTTAATAGTGCAGAAGAAGACACCTGTAAATTCCCACCGACAACTGAATATCATCTACTTGACGACTACTTGGAAAAATTGCACTCGCCCAAGGACTCTTGGCAAAGTTATCCATTTTGCTTCATCACCGGAGCAGGTACAAAAATTGAAATGACTCCACTTATAACTTGATGAATTGCTCGATGGGTTCATTTCAATATTAAAGGATCATATGTTGATTGTGTTCAGCTGATTTGGATCAGGGTCGCAGAAGATTAAAAAAGGCCCAAGTAACTCTCAACTGTGAGACAACCGATGGTGAAAATGATCGAAAGGGGGGGAGGTCCGAAACTTCCTCGAAAGCAAAAATTTCAGCAAAACCCTTAACTGCATCAAAGTCTCAACTAAACAACATCTTTAGTACTAAAATCCCGATTCCACCTAGAAATCAAACTCCAAAGTCTGGTAAGTCCTGTTAATATGAAGTAAAAGTCAATTATCAACAATTATAACCACTCTTAACCCCAATTATTCATCCCCAATTTATTCAACTCTCGTATTTAACATCAAAAGACCCATCGTTCCCTAAATTGGGAATTAGATTGACCGAATTTTTGAAATCTTTTACAAAATAAATATTAATTATGTATCTGTGCAGTCATTACATGTGTATTTGTCTCGAAACATCGTTTTAAGAGAGAATCGCATTGAATGATTTTATAAGAAAATTTTTATTATGTTGTGGTCGAAAAATATTAGGTTATTTTTTTTTATTGCAATTCTTTACTCATCAAAAAATTGAGTCGCTAACAGAAATCACTACGTGCGAACAAGATAAAGTGGAAAATTTATGATTTACACTTGATATGATTGTTTATACATAAAAGCATTGGAATGTTGAGGGGACGAGAAACGTTCCATTTTTCCCCACCATCTCTTATGTAGGAAAGCATTATAATTCTGTTGTGAAGAGGTAAATCAAAGTGAACATCTACGGAAAATGGTAAAATTTTGATAGAAACCTTTTTTGTAGGAGCGATAGGTTCTACAAAAAAAATATTTTTTCAAATGCATGCATTCTTTCCCCACTTTGAAATAGCTATAAAAAACAAAGGCTGGAGACAACTTACGTTGTGTTACTACTTCACTACAAACTTGTAAAATTTCGTAGGTATACAAGCAAAACCAAAGACAAGATTTCAAAGCATTTACCAGAGTGGATCTGACTCTGAAGACGAAAATCATGATTGTCTTATAGCTAATCCTGAGGAGATTCGAGCCTCAAAGGCTCAAAATAATTCTGGCTTTTTGCAAATGTCGAGTAAATCGCGATCTGTACCAACAGGTAATAAATCAATTTTGAGGTAATATGGGACTGTAGCACGTAATTCTAAGTTCGTGTTAATTAAATGATCCGGTCAGGGATAAATCATCATTTTCAATAATTTCCAGGTGCATGTTTATCATTTAAACAGCGGTCAAGGAAGAATATTACTTTGCTTAAAGACGTCGAAACTGATGAATCTGAGAGCAATGATTCCTCCGATGGAATTCTGCAGTCACCTACAAAATCGATGGACTCAGCGAGAAATACAAGAAAAGAACTTCATTTGACACCTCCTTCACCACTAGTCCATAACGCTTCAGGTAAAATCGGCTCGGATATTCCATGACCAATCATCGGCCAAGTTCCTCCCGCATGAAAAAATTTATATTTATAAATATTTGAAAATGGTCCAATTTATATTTTGAACATTCTTTACAAAATTCGGAACTTATATAGAATTAGATTATATTATATATTTTTGGTGGGGGCTTGGGTAGTTTTTTTTTCATCTGATGCTGCTACCCATCAATTTATATCGTTTGGTCCTCCTTTAATTTCATAAGGTAACCGAAAAAGGCGTGCATCGTCTACTACACGCGCTGAAGACGGATTGAATTCGATTGTGAGCCCAGGAACTCCAAAAACTTCACGATCAATGATGGTACCCCCTGCTAAGATGCCAAAAATGCTGGGACCACAAAACCAGTTGTCATCTAGTCATTATGCTGATAATGAACGTCGAATCCTGAACTCCCTTCGAGATTACTTTGATCAGCAATTAGATGAAAAGCTCGAAAATTTAAGACGCAGGATGGCTTACGATTTAAAGCAGTCTATGAATGAGCTCAAGACCACAATCATTGGCACTAATCTAGCCCCAGCTTCTGGTCCTAGCTTGCTTGAAATACAGAAGCAGATGTCTACGCCACTACTATTTGAAATGGATGATAAGTTCCAGGAATACGAAGCGATATTGACAACGGACCCAAATCTCGTAGAAACACTGGTAATATATCTGAAATTGATCGTTTTTCTTCTTTTTTATGTAAAATCAATAAATTGGGCGGTGACACATGCACTGGGTTCGTTTTCTGGTGATGAAAAAATCTTTCATCACCGGGACTCAAGTCTACGTCACTGGAACGCTTTGGTTATAGAACCAACCCGCTGGCGATGAGCCCAAAGATGTCTTCTCATGTTCATAAATTCAAAAAAATTTCCCTTCTTTTATTTTTAGCGATTATTCATGAGAGTTTTGATAAGCAATAAAAAAGAGATGAAAATATGTGTTTCCACTATCCTATCTGCGGTTCTGAGGAAGACAGTGTCACTGCACTATTCTGGTTACGGAAAGGAAGCTGGCGGAAAGAAAAAGAAAAATTTTTATAACACTACAGTATGCAAAGTACTGATTGATGTGATAATTGAGGTAATAGGATCCAGCACTGATGAGAAGAAGATAATGTCAGAAGTAAGTACTTGGTTGTCACGTTCTGGCGATCGAGAGGGTGGGCGTAAGGAACGACAACGCGGGTCAAGTCATCATAACGAGAATAATTCAGTTTGTTCCTTTGATACCAATCGATAATACTTCATTTTTCCGGGATAAATGGAATTGTAAAATCACTGTGTTAATATGACTCCATTAGTTCATTTTCGTAATTGTATTAGTTGTGATATTCTTGATAAAAGGTACGATTAATAGGAAAAGTTTATATTATCAATATATTTTTATCGCGAGGCGTTTCATTGGGCAGAATATATATTAATATATGAATATTGTTTAGTATTCGGCTGTCATTGAAGTATTAATTATATTTATTATATTTCTCCTGGCGAGGTCGGAAATCCAGAAGATGGAAATAACAATTGGAAAATGTGATGTATCTTAGCATAATAAAGTATTTTCTATGTCATTTCCTCATAAGTTAGATCACGGGAATAAATATCCGTTGTTGGTTCAGGGATTAAATATTATGTCCAAAAGTTTAAAGGGAAAAATAATAAGTGGATTTTTAATTTTTAAGAAAAATTCTAATGAAAGTAATTTCAGCCATTGAGAGCTGTTTTCAGTATTTGGTGATTCAAGTCAAATAATATTTATAAGGTTGAAGTTTCACAATCGGACTGCGTCCATATTCCCCAAAGATTTCAAATTTAAGGGTTGAAATTAATTAGTTATATGTAATCCTATCCAAGACTTTTTTATATTTCTAAGTTTGTTTGAAAGAGTGAATATAATAAGCAATATTATATAGAACTAGCACACAATCAATGCAACTAAATATCATTCTGTGTTCCGGAGTTGCAGATGGAGAAGACATTATTGTAAAAAAAGGACGTCTTTCCGAGATGAAAAAATAATTCTTATCAGGATAATTCGTATCAGCAATTGTCTATGGATATAAGAATTAATTCTTATCATCCATAGCGGAATAAATTATCCATAATATTGCTATTATAATGACTGTTTTCATGCTTGAATTGAAGCACGATAATTTATCAATTCTAAACTACTAATTTAAAAAATAACATTGGTGCGTTATTTTGTTGGATATTTTGTTAATACAATCTTCGAATTCTGAAGACTGACTGCTAATATTATTAGATTGTAAGAGAGAGTTTATTAAGACTTAATATGGTATGTCGTATTAAATTTCGGATTCAAATGATCTACGTAGATTATTTATTTTAAAAGCGGATGAAAATAATCCACAAAAGATTTTTCTACAATTTATACCTGCAATCATTTTTTTGAGTTTTCATATTCTGTTCGCGGAAAAATCTCATAGTTGTGATTATCTTTCATGAAAATTGGAGATACAAACACTGCATATCTTTAACTGTTCAACCAAAATCGGATGAAAACATGTACTATGTCGATAGGAGGAAAAAAGTTTTTGATTGGCTGAGTTTTTTTGTCAATAGATTTAATAAATTTAAATATAAGTTTTGTCACATAATAAAACTGTTTTCTGTATAATGTTGAAGGTAATAAATACATGTCTGCTTATCAGATATACCGTTCATATATTTATTGGTGATTCTGAACCCAATACAGGCAACGGTTGGAGCCTGGCCACAGCTCTGGTCGTAAATCTGGGCCAATTTCGGGCCGAATGGTCAGCCCAGAATGCGGCCAAAGTTCGGCAATAGGTCTGGGCCAATTTCGGGCCGAATGGTAAGCCCAGAGTGCGGCCAAAGTTCGGCAACAGGCCTGGGCCAATTTCGGGCCGAATGGTAAGCCCAGAGTGCGGCCAAAGTACGGCGACCGAAGTCTGGCCAAAGTTCGGTCCCAGGCCTGGCCCCGTGTTATCATCCCAGGGTCTAGCCAAGTTCGGCGCGAGTTTGGCTGGAGCCCGGGTGCCGAGCTACGGCAGCTCGGCGGCCGTGCTTGTACCAAGGTTGGCCCATTCGTTTTTTCCTACCTGGGTGCCTCGCCCATATTCCAACCGAGCAAGGACTCGACAATTTGAATTTAACGCCTGCCATTGTACTTGCGGAAATGTGATCGTTGTCACTCAGCCGTGAAGCTGATTGAAAATTCCTACTTCCGGATGAGTTTGTGAAAACATGAAAACTACGTCAACGGAAAGTATGGAAAATACGTCAACGGAAAATATGAAAATTACGTGGAGTTAAGCCAATAACATCGCATCATTGGCTGAATGAACATCAATTAAATTATAATTTTCTTAATTTTGAACTCTACTTTTTTATTATAATGTCATTCTATTGGCCGAAATTTTCTCCATTTTCTAAAGCTTTTGTTTCGTACTGTTTTTTTAAAACTCAATAATCTGCCTCCATCATTTGTTTGCACGGATTTTATCGGAAAATACCCGACAATTCGACGCTGTCATGGTATTATACGTGAAAAGTTCACCCTTGAGGGTAATACTCTAAACAAACTAGACTTTCTAATCGTTTGTTATCGGTGAACGATAACAAGAAATATAAATCATCCAGAATTAGTTTCTCAACCCAATGATTTACGACAAATTGATAAACCATTCGCTAACAATATTAAAACCCATTTATCTCATTCAATGGTAAGTCCACGTGGTAATAAAATATTCCAAATGGGTGCCACCTTAAACAAAACCCAACCTTGAACGCACAAAACTCTATTCAAATATCAGAACAATGTTGACACATTAATTGACACGTGTTGCATGATCATCCACAATGATAATCAGAGAAATTGTATCGTATAGCAAATTTGCATTAACCGTCAGTCATGAATCAACGTTATATTCTGCTTGAGTATGTCAAGTATATTCTACTGTTTATCAACAATCAATCGTTAATAATACAAACGACAAATTTGATAATACAATTGTGCAACATTAATTTGAAGAAATGAATAATCAGTTATTTTAATTATATTTTGCAAGAAAAAAATTCCGAGTATTTAATTTTTCCAAATTAATTATGTTTTTTTGTATCTACGAAAATTAACTGTTGTTAAACCCCACCAAATTATCCTTGGGGTTGGCCAAGTGTTCATGAATTATTTATAACAAAAAGTTTGTACTTTGAAAAATGGAATATTTGATGTTTAGCTGGAGGAACGTAATACTTTTAACAAGACTAAATTAACCAAATCCTTCGCATATCATTAATTTTTTTTTTCAATTGGTATGTCTGACACGCACTAGAATGGCAACTACAATTCTTGGTGAAAATGAAATCGTTGCAACTTTCT